>NC_088172.1:19328981-19970282 GCF_028769735.1 Zonotrichia leucophrys gambelii | reverse complement strand
AGCTATGAGTTACATTCCAGTAATCTGAACCAAATGTTATATATGTTTCTTCATTTTCTGAATGTTTTTCCGAAGCTTTCAAGTTTAGAAAACTTTTTCACTTTAAAATAGAAATTAATGCATTTCCAAATAAGGCTGTTTTCAGTTGTTTTCGCCAACAGAGGTGCTGGCAAAATTTCCATAACTAAGACTTCAAAATTACTGCAGAATTACCAGAAATCTTCAGGGAAGACAGTGATATGAAATAGTGCGATAGGCAGATTCATGTCATTTTGACTTTTACAGCTTCTAAGAGTATATGCAAAGGACTGTTGAAATAGTGGTTGAAGAAATCCACTGGAAGGTAGTCTGCTGCCACCAATGAATTTCTTGGGTAAAAAGTCACGAGCAGATGTCTGGAAAGATATTTCTGTGAAACCTGTGTAATCAAATTTTAGCTTACTAGTCTTAGTCCATTTGTGAGACTCCTGGGAAAGACAAAAAGATGTTCCTTTGACATGGTCCCCCCTCAACACACTTTTCTCTAAATTGAAAAAAACAGATATTTAAGAGACTAACCATTTCCTGAAGGAGGAAAATTGGTTGGACAGTCACATGCAGTAGGTAGTGGTCAATAATTCAAAGTTCAGAAGGGCATCAGTGACAAATGGTGTCTATCAAGCGTCCATATCAGGGTAAGAGCTGTTTAATATCTTTATCAATGCCATGGATAGTGGGAAGCAACGCAGCCTCAGCGAGTTTACCAAGCTGAGTGGTGCACTTGACACGTGTGAGGGACTTGATGCCATGCAGAAGCTTCTGGACAAGCTCAAGAGGTGGGCCCATGGGAACATCATGAGGTCCAAGGTGCAAGGTTCAGCATTTGTGTCAGGGAAATGCCCAGTATCAGTACAATCTGGAGGATGAACACGTTGAGAACAGCCCTGTGAAGAAGGGCCTGGGGTACTGGTAGGTGAGGCAAGAGGGTGCATTCACAGCCCAGAAGTCAGCAACATCCTTGGCTGCATCAAAAGCAGTGTGACCAGCAGATCAAGGAAAATCATTCTACTCTGCTCTTCCCTTGGGAGACCTCAGCTGGAGTATTGCGCATCCAGCTCCAGAGTTCTCAGCACAACAAAGACATGGAACATGCTGGAATGGTTCCAGAGGAGAATCATGATGATGAACAGAGGGCTGGAACACCTCCCCTGTGCAGGGAGTCTGAGAGAGATGGAGATGTTCAGTCTGGATACAAGAAGGCTCTGGGAAGACCATATTGCAGCCTTAGAGGGGGATTATAAGACAGGTGGAGACAGACATTTTAGCAGAACCTGTTGTAAAAGAACAAACAGTTATAAGGATGGTGAAACACCAGAACAGGTTGTCCACTGAGAGGTGATGGATGTCCCATCCCTGGAAATATTCAAGGCCAGGTTGGATGGATCTTCAAACAATGTGATGTAGTTGATGTCCCTGCTCATTGCAAGGGATGTTGGAGTAGCTGACCTGTAAATGTCCCTTCTAACCCAAATCATGCTATCATTCTATGATTTGATGAGACTGCTGAAGGGTCCCCAAGGGCTGAGGTGTGGGAGGGAAGCCTGGGAGGTGCAGTTTTCAGTGCTGGGAATAGTCAACCAGTAATCTCCTCATGCAGACTGTGAAAACTGGATTAAATCACATCATATTGTATTGGAATTATTTCTCCACTCATAATTTCAGCATCCCACTTCAGTGTAACATAGTTATGTTAATTTACTGACTCTGATGGCTGAAATTCTGGGAAAGCTGTGCTCTCTTTTGTGAGACGGTAAAAAGGAAAGGACGAAAAAAAAGAGAGAAGAAAATGAAGGCTTATGAGCTTCCCTAAGGAAAAGAGGAAAAATAGTTAATCCCGTCTCCTGTTTTACTACAAAGTGAAGTCAATAAGTATATATTAAAGGTTCAGTCTCCAGTTTCCATTTCTTTCATTTGAACCACAAAGAACAGGAAAAATAACTTTTGCCAGGCCAAATATAAAATGTGTGCTCATTCCCAAAAAGTTCAATGTTTTCTTGGCTATTGTTCACAACTCTGTGACAAGCTATTCTGTTGGCAATTGTTAGGGCTCGATCAATAATTTTCTTTGTCCTAATATTTTGCTTAGATGGAAGCAGAATGAAGATTTCTTGCCTCTGATGTGAAGAAAACAGTGAAAAAAAATGAAAGGAAAAACCAAAATTTTATTTAGCAGAAATATTTATTAAGCTGGTGATTGCCATAATACCACCAAGCATAACAATAATATTAAATACTCTGGAGGTCACTGGGGTTTTGGTGACCTGGATAGGGAGGAGGTTTTCTCTCTCTTCTCCATTTCAAAACCTCTTTCTGCATGGCTGGTCCCACTGGGAGTGCTTGTCACTGAAGGCAGTGGAAGCTTGCAGACCCCTGAGATAGCTCCAGTCCCTGCCATGAACACCAACTCCACCATTCCCATGACAGTGTTCCTCATCATCAGGAAAGCTCTACTCTGCCATTTTTTGCTGGTGCTTTCTGTCAGCAGGGAAAGTGAAGAGTGCTGGAAAAACAGAAAAGAAAGTGGTGGAAGCACCTAATAACTATTTTCTATGAGAACAGGCATATCTTGAATCTGTGCAGGTAGCTCACATGTCCATTCTCCCTTTAGTAAAGGCAGTGTGAGTGATTACCGAGTTAGTAATTCATCTGTCTTTGTGACTGCTTTGGGCTAAGCTGCAAAAACCAAAATGTAGTTTAAATGCTCATAAGCTTGAGCAGTCCAGGATTCCAAATATCTCTGCCCAGCTTTCCAGAGATCTCCCCCTCATCCTGCCCACAGCACAGAGCCCCACGCCAGTCCCTCGGTGCCATCAGCCCCTGCCCAAGATGCCACAGCAGGGTTGGTCTCCGGCTTCCCACAGCCCAGCCCTGCCCAGCCATGGGCTGTGGGCTTGCTAGGATGTGCCCAGCCTGTGCCCAGCCTCATCCCCTGGGAAGTGTTCAATATCTGGGGCCGGTGCTGTCTGGTGTCCCTGGCTGCTCTGCTCCAGCTGGGATGGTGAAACGGGCCTGGCTGCCCATCCCTGCCTCTGCTGATGAGATCTTCAGTGGCTCCCAAGGGAACTCATGCCATTTCCGCACTGTATACAAACACCTGCATTGCAGACAAATAAATGCAGATGTTTTAATCTGAAGCTAACTCTCATTCCTGGAGATCATTTCAAGAAAATGTCTGGTATAAGGTTTCCTGGACAAAAAATCAGTTTGACTTTGACTAATGTGAAGCTTTTATTGGTGATAAGGAATTTGATATAGCTCAGTACTACTTCATAAAACCCTGCAGTTTTCCTCTGGGTAAAATACCTGGACTTCTGAATCATTCAGCAAGATGAGTAACATGACCCTGTCAATCAGCTCAGTATCTCCTAAAAATCCATAAAAGTTTATTAAACTTTTGAAAGGCAATAGTTGCTCTCTAAATCTATCAGAAGCTTTGTTCCTCTGAAGTGACCAGCAAGAAAACTGGAGCAGAAGGATCTCAGAGGTGCAGCTGAAGTAATAAATGGATAATTATGATTTTTGTAAGATGTTTTCTGAAAAGTTGTTCTTTAAGACTTTAAGAACCCTGTATTTCAGGGTTCAATTGTATATTGCTACTGTCTGTATTTCATTGCTTGGAATTATTTTCTAAAATAAAAATCTTATCTGGAAACCACAGTCTGCTCTTAAATGCATTGACTCTTGGGCAGAAACAGACCTAACATATATTTTAAAATCTGAATGACAAGAGCTTTGCTAGAATTTTATCAAGAATAGGTAAGAGACAGCATTGGTCATTTTCAGTCTGACATGTCACCTTTTCCTTGTGTAGAAAAATAGCAAATTGTACCACTATAATCAGCTAGTGAGGAGTCATATTCCCTAACAGATACAAACCACATTTTATGCCCATGAATACATGCTGCAGCACCATAATTAAGAGGAGCAAGAGAAAATGCCTTTATGGTCTGGTGAGCAGTGACTTGAGCTGATGTATAGCTTTCTGATTTCTTCTGAAGATGGTGCTGCTGCTAGCACTTGAATTGTCTCTGCCAGTGTTTCTTTTCTTTTTTTCCTCAATTGCCCTCTGCATAAGGTTAATAATAGGTTTAGAGTGCCAACGTTTTGTAGCCAGTGAATCATCATTTCAGATTTGTCAGTTAGTGATGTGAAACCAGCTGCTATTTTAAGTGGAACACTTACTCTTCCCCCCCACCTCACTCCACAGATGCTCCTCAGTTGTATGAAGAAATTGATCATTTTGTTTCTTCTGCAAGCCTTCAGAATGTCACTAATTTCTTATTTACCACAAATTTTTTCATCTTGTGTAAGTAACACTGTAGAAGCATTACAGTTACCCTATATGCTCTGCACTGTTCTCACAGCTGGATAATGAAAGAATGAATGATATCCAGCACAGAATTAAAATTCATAAGTATGGAACTTGGTGTAGACATAAAACTGCATTCTGTCTATAAATATCCTGTAATGATGCTGTGAATTACTATACTTAAGCTATTTCCAGGTTAAAAATTCATTACTCCTGCTATGAAGAACAATTACAAACAGATTAGTGAAACCAAGCTGATTTTACAATTATTATTTTCTTCTGACAGTCATGCTATTTGCATTTTGTATTTCCCTCGACCTAGACAACTTTTATTAGGAAATGTCAGCCTGAAGCAGCTGCAGAGAGTCAACAGCTGAGATTTGCATTGGTTTCTTTATGTCTTCTGGAGATTTTCTGCTCCCTGTTTCACATTATAAATATTAACATAAACGAGGAAGATGAAGTTTTAGACATTTTGATCAACCTCAGGAGGAGTCACTGTCAACAGGATTTGACCAAAACCCTCTTTTTCCAGACCAAAGAGGGAAATGGCTGTCACTACAGAATAGTGACATTTTTAAGCCTGCTTTCTCCTCTTTTTTTTCTACCATATCATTACAATACTACATCATGTCTGCTCCTCTGATCTCCAGTTTCTCTCTGCTCACAGATCATTCTAATTTCAGCTTTTGATAGGTCATTGCAACAGTGAAGAATATGCACATAGTTCAACAGCTACAGGTCATTTTTATAAGTAATGGAAACACAACTACTTTAAAATAGCATCTAACTTCACAAAAAATGTATAATTTAATTGATTAGTTAAGGAAAATATGAAAATATCTTCCCCAAACTATAATTTTAAAATTATGGCTTTTAGTTTGTTTCTTTGTTTTTCAGGAAGAACATTATAACAATTACTCAGCTTGAAATAACTCTCTACATGATATGTGAGAAAAAAAGATCTCATAAGTTGAGGGATTCATGTACTGTGTTTCTAGTCTTGCCAACCCTTATCTTGTCCTTCAAACTGTATATCAGTTGCAAGTAATTGAAGCCCATCAACTGAGAGGTTTTAATATATCTTTCAAAATTCAATCCAGATTTCAAGAATCCATTGTTGACATCCTTCATTCAATAGAAGAGCTATATAATATACATTATTGTCTTACATCTGGTACCTAAAATCATGGATAAAATTTGTCATTCAACCTGAAGACATCCTTGCTAATTCTAAATGCTTAACAATGCCAAATGCCAGGAAAATGAACTTCTATCCATTCCACATAAAACTGACTCTCATAAAGACTAGCTAAAAAATAATCAGAGGAGTAATAACCACTTTCCACTGCATAATTATATGCATTTTCAAATTGTGACTGACACATCTTTGTGATCAGAATAAAATATTACTTATAGCGCAGGAATGTACATTACCCCAGCAAAAGATCAGTATAGAAATAAGTAATAAAGATTGGTATAGAAAGAGTTAAGCTAGTCATGTCGTGAAGGTTGAGAATTTACAAAAAATCTTCTAAACACTTTTTAATAGTATAATGTGACTTTCACATATTTAGAAGCATCACATACATCCAAGTATTATTTGAACAAAACAAACAAGTTTCTGATTTCTCTTTAAATCTGGCATAGATTAATTCAGTACTTGAATCTTTGTCAGTGGTACTGATGAAGAATAGATATCCAAAAGCCATCAATCAATGGATTGATTCTCCATTTTAGAATTAGCATTTATACTGTTTTTTCATCATTTTTTAAGTTTTCCAAATTGAATTATTAAGGAAGTATTATTAAAAACATACCTTTGGAGAAATTCTTTACCTGAATGAACTTTTTTCTTTTGCTTTCCATCCTCAAAGTACTCAGGCAGATTAAATAGCCAAGAATAAACTTTTCTGAACCTTAAGAATGTTTTCTCTGGATTTGATTCAAAGTTAGGATTGATTCTTATTTCATAAAAATGAGTTAATTCCCCTCAATATACCATGTCTGGCAATGTAATACACATCCTAATGGAGACACATATCTTAAAAATATTGGAGTTCAAATTAGTAATTGCTTTACGTAAATATTGCTGTGGGGAAGAGGAGGGAATATTACCTGTCAGCTTCCAGAAGCAGCTGAGATACAGTTTGAAGAATGTGTGGCTGATCTGCAATGATTTATTAATACTCTATATTGCCTAGTTGTGGCTGTATTAGCTTGCCAGAATGCTTACTATATGCATATGTTGATTTTCTTTTATAAGAGAGTAGTTAGAAAACTGCCAAGAAGGGAAAATAAAGATTCTCAATAAGGATCCTACTGGTAAACATTTCAAAGGCACTCTGAAACAATATCTGAATTATTAAGCTATTCCAGGGAGCAGTCAGGTCATTTCTTTTGCTAACACTAAGAGCAGTAAGATCAGAGGAACAGTAACATAGTAAAGCAGTCATTTTAGAAAAATGATGCTTTATTATGCAAGATTAAACTTTGAGCTTCTGACAGTGATAAAAAGAGGCAAAATCTATACACAAAAAATTTCTACTAAGCATTTTAACTCCAGTGAGGATGCAACTGACCATAATTAGCTTTTCATGGTTAAATTAACAATGTGAAAGGTGCAGAATCCTGACCTTATTTGGTAAAGATCTGAAGAAAAAATATCAATTCTAAATTCCCCTTTACAAATCAAAATCTTTAAATGAAGGTCAAACCATCAGTACATTTAGACAATGGTTTTTGCAAAGCATTTTTTTCCCTATCTTAAGTGATTACTAAGATTGATGACCAGTAAAGCCAAATTGCACTGCAATATGAAAGGACACATATTTTTACTGGGTTTGCATTGTTGTTTTGTTTTTCCCTTCCTGCTGCTTTTTTGTACTCTCCAAAGCTTATAATAGAAAACTGTTTTTTAAATGTTTTTCTATATTTAAACTTCTCCCTTCATGAAGCATATTGCCAAGCAAAATTACTGCCCTTAAACTTTTAATGCAATTGGAGCGCATTTAATTGAGTTAGTTTTCATAAATTTTCTCTCAAAAGACAGAAGTTCTAAAAAGTTTGTGCCACAGTTAAACTACAGGGATAGGAGCCTCTCAAAATCATGTAATTAGCAGCCACAGGATCTTTGTAAACAGGTAATGTCAAAGGAATCAGAGGCAAGCTAGCATGAAATAGTAAAAACAAGTGGCTTCAGCAGCAAGTAATCAGCATCACAATAGGGAATATTCAGGAAACAAAGAGAATTAATTTTTAAAGCTTTAGTCCTTCAGACTAAAAAAAAACAATCCACACACTTCTGCATATCCTTCAATTTACATGTGTGAGTAGAAGCAAGTTGAGTAGAAAGTGCAGAAAGTTAAAGAAAACTTGCAAACAATTCCAGTTGCTACACTGATGTTCCAGTGGCAACAAGATCAAACAAGCATGCAAATTCTAGGAATAAAGCCATGCACAGTTAGCATAGCTACAATTCAAATCAGAAAGAGTCTCTGCTAAGTGCATGGGGACAGAAAACCAGGATCAGAACATAATACAGTCAAAACAAAGGAAATTAAAAGGCCTGATACTCTACAGTGACTTTCTGAAGTGCTGCATGGCAGTCTCAGGAGGTAGGCAAAGCCCTTTTTATAAAAGAAGAACAGAAAGACAAAAAAGTTCTAAACTAAAGTATTGCTCAGTAAGGAGACTGTCCTGGCCAGAGAACAGAAAACAAAGCTCTGTGAAGGCAGCCAACAAGAAAGTAGCAGATAGGTCATGAGGTGTCAAAATACGTACATTAAATAAACACTTCCTAAGCTTGAGAGAAAACTTGGTACAGAAAATATACATCAAAAATCCTTTGGGATTGCAGAGGAGACTGAAGTATTTTGATCTCTGTCAAAATTAGGGATGCTGATTCCACAAGCTAACAAATAGTAGGAAACTCACCCTGATGGTACCTTCATGAGAGTAGAGTCTCAGGCCTGAGAATGAGAAGGACTTTGCAAAAGCAGAACTGTCTGAAAGCATATGAGTAAGGTAATTTAAAACTCAAAGGGATATGCGGGATTGAGCAAAGCATACCTAAAAGGTTTAGCTGAGTCTGTCATGCAGTATTTCAGCAGCTTTCTATACTGCATATTGCACTGACCTGCATTAGCTTTGCTTTTCACTTTTTTCCTGAGTGAGTTCTCCCAAGGAAACAAGACACACATACAGAACAAGCAGTGGTTTCTATAGGAAAAAATGAGGAGCAAGGTCACCTCATACTGTGTAGAAAGAAGCATTAATGGCATCTCAGTATCTTCCAAGAACAAATCCATTTATGTATGCCACCACAGTAAATTCTCAGCAATCAGAGCACTACAGCAAAATTTATCAATATGCAATGTATTTCACTTCAAGCAAAATTTTAGTACTGTTTTTGACAGTACCTTGAGGTATGCTTTGGTAAATGGTAGCTTACTAAAGGTAGCCTAAAACCATAAAAACTGGATAAGCACACTTGTTTAATTTTCTTTTCAAAAGACTAAACTATGAAATGGAAAAACATATATCGTGTTTTACCTAAGCAACAATATCCTTTTGTGGTTGACAAAATATATGGAAGAGGTTTCTTAACATCAAGTTGCCTGCAGTCAAATACACATAGAAAATGAATTGTCTGCAACTTTCTCACAAAGGGAATAACTTCCATTAGGTCAGACAAATGTGATGCCCCTGTTGACTTACAGGTTATAATTTAAACTTGGCTCCTGTTTCCTTAACTGATTTCAGGCTCTTGCACATAGTGAAGGCAAGTGTGAGGACATTGACTAGAGCACACAGCCCATTCTTCCAGGGATAACTCATTTTAATAATATTGAATAGAGTCCAAATAGGATGTGTGTTCAGGGTAGATTGAGTACCTGATTCCAATTTTACGGTGCATATAAAAACATATATGGTAAATATAAAAATATACATTATATTAACTTTAAACACGACACTAATACTTTTGAAACCAATGGACTTATCAGTGTACCTAATGACTTTACTGTTTGGGACAGAGAGTAGCCCTTTTTTTCCCAACAGTTGATGTTCTCCTGCTATTTCCTGAAGGCCAAAGGCAGCATATATAGAGGTACATAAACTGCTTCTGCCAGAGGATTTACTTCATATTTGGCTTTAGCCTACATCTGGTATGAGTTGCTCATGCTACAAATTTCTTGAAGTAGGCACAAGTGTTGCACAGTTCAACTTCCTCATGTCCCATCCTCTTTTATCCTAATGCCCAGAGTAATCCTACTGGTTTTCAATAGGTACAGACAAGGATGCCTCAGGATATTCTGTTTCTGCCAGGCAGGTCTGTGAAGATTTTTCATGAGCACTGATAAGCAAGAGAAGAAGACTAGATCTTTGCTTCAATTCACGTCATACAAGTACAATTTACTCATCTATTCACTGACAATTACTGATTCATGCACTAATAATTACTCTCATGAGTTGTCTGCAGCAATATGCTGTGTTCCCATCTTCCTCTTCCCTTTTCCCTACTCCCAGAAGTTTACCTGGGTTTTCTTACTGTCTGTATGATATCTAGAATTCTTCTCCCAGAGCCCCAAGACACCTGTCTAGTTCTGAGGCACAGGAAATGCAGATGAGCAAGTATCTCTCCCAATGTCAGGCTGGAGAGTCAGTTCAGGAGACAATGTCATCCGCACAGAATGCAGTTTCAAGGATCTTCCCTGGGACTAGGTAAAGGGGCTGTTCTGTTTAGGACTCTGGCTTCAGTAATTACTTCAAACAATACATAAGGTGACACCACTATGAATTAAAAACAAAAAACCAAACAAATAACATCCCACCCCCTGCAAATCTCTTTGTAAGACTAATGTCAGAGATTTATTGACAAGGTACTGTAGCTGGGGAAAACAACTTGCTATTTTCTTGAATGCTGAGAAAGGACACCACCGGGAGCTGTGCTTTAGGGAGACACCAGCGTGTTGGGGAAGGACTTTAGGGGGCTGCCACCAATGGCTCAGCACTCCCTGTGCCCTTACTTGGAGACAGACAGCCTCTGGAGTGCAGGTTCCTTTCAGCAAGCCACAATAGTCTCTGGTTGCTGATGCACTTAGGTCTTTCCCTCGATCGATTCTCTAACCCATAGACACTATCATGAAAAATATCCAAAATAGAAAAGTAAATAACCTTTATTTTTTGCACATTAATGTGAAAAAGAGAATTTTTATCTTCCTTAATTGTAAATCTGAAGCAGTAGTTTTTACCCAGACATTTATAAGTCATGGACACTGGACACAGCACATTTAAATACCTTCCGGGGTTTCTTTGCTGATAAGAAAAATTGCGAATACAATCATGATATCCTTCACAATTTAAATTCATTTAAATGTGGGAAAGAAAGGCAGGAAAAGAACATAAATGGAAACAATTACAACAGCAGGCAAATGGCAGACACTGCATGTGGGGATCTGTCAGGCTCCTTCCTCTCTGTTTCTGCACTTTTCTTCCTCCAAGCACTACTGAATTATTATTTAGTCAGCTTCTCTTATTTTGTCAACAAGCTCACTTAGCTCATCAGTGCATTCGATTCCCTCTTCAGCAAAATAAAAAAAGATTGTTACTTAATAAGTTTTCAAGGACTAATAACTTCAGTGCAGGTTTTCTTGTTTAAGCAACATAAACTGCTTAATCTGGTAGGGCAGAAACTAGGTCCCCAGCTAAATTTCAAAATCTGACTAATAAAGAGATAAAGGAATTCATCTCTTTCAAACAAAAGGTTTATTTGACCATGAGGGAATAGGGGGGAAAGTTAAGAATCTAAGCTAAAGGTACATGAAAGGAAGAGAGAAGATGGAATAAAAGAGGAGGGAGGTGAGAGACACAAAACCCTTGCAAAAGTCCCAGGTTCTTTCTGAATCAAACACAGTATAAAGCACTGCATGCATTTAGGCCCCATCAATTTGAATAACCCAGCTGTGATCAAAGCAATTGTTCATCAGAATTAAATCAAAACCACACAGAAGTGTTTGGAGCATAAGAACTGTTACTGCAACAAGAGCACAGAAAATACAGAGTCAAGAAAAGCAGGGCTTCAGCAGCAGATTGAATTTTTAAAAGGAAAAATGTACTGCGATAACTAGCAGAGAATCAATATTTTCCTAATTGGCTCTTCCTTTTGCAATTTTGAGTCTGTTTTGCCACAAGAATTTTCTTGTAACACAATAAATGGGGCAAGGCTTCAACTGTAATTTTAATATCAGAGGGTCAAATATTAGTTCACACAAGTAATAATAAACTTGCAGCCAAAATCATCAAGACAAACATTGAGAACTGACAAATTCCATGAGGAAAAATTTGATATCCTTGACTCCTTTAGAGAAAAACTGCACTGGCAAGGTCACTAAAAGGGTCTCCGATTAGCTTAAAAATAAGTCAACATTAACTTTTAAATGTCAAATTAAATTTAAAAAGAAAACACTGAATAATCTAGAGAAAAGCAATTTTTTTAGCAATTTGAAATAACTTAATAAATTGTGAAGTATTTGGACTAAGTATGCCCCTAACATCAGCACAAGCACATTCTTTGAGTAATACAGGATTAACATTGTCAATGACTAAAACACCCTCACTCTGGCAATAGAATATAAATAGTTTCTCTCCAGCAGGATTCTTTAAGTGATAAACCCATCTCTTGTCAGAATATATACATTACTTGGTCTTTATTTTAAAAACATTGATCTAAAAACAAAATTGAAATCTTAAGTGCAGAAAGAACACTGGACTATTAAATTACATGGTTGCAGAGGGGCTGTTGCAATCTTTTGCCATGAGATAATCAGTTTTACTTCCATCTTGTTCAAATTCACTTTAAAATTAAGGTGTTCAGTTCTGAATTTCTGCCAAACACTGCGACAAAAACATAGGCTGCAGCTGAAGTATCAGGAAACAGAGAGAGGGAGCTGGGAGCCATCAGCAAAGCCAAAGAACATTATATTGTGATTGTGAAAAATTGAAGTAGGAGACAGCATATAAAAAGAAGAAAATATAATTGTTGTTCTGCAGAGCCCTGGGATGGAGCCATTCCGTGACAAGCCAAATGCAAAGGAAGAGGAGGGAAGAATTTGGTCAACAATTTAATGATTATCTCAAAGACTTTAACATAGCCTTGATAAGGTACAAAGGGTTGCCAAAGTGGCAGCAAAATATAGTTCAGCAGCACAGAATAGTAATTATGGAACTGAATAGAAGGTGTGGTTTAAAGTAGAGATGCATATGCCATGACAAATAAGTAAATACAATGAGAAAGAAGAGAAGACCTGCAGGAAAGTATAAAGAATGTCTCAGCAATTACCCAAACATGAGAAGAACAGTGGTTTTCTTCTTTTATTAGCATGGAAGTGATCTCTTCAATTAACAGATACAGAATGGAACACGAAACAAGGAAGACAGACAGCAAATAACAATTCAGAAGCTGGCCTAAGGTGGCAGTAGGTAAGGCTTGTTACTGCTCAGTGCCCATTGGTATAACAGCTATGTTGACACAAAAAAATTCCTAATGGTCACAAGAAAATAGCCTGAACTCAACAATGTGAATAGACAGGGTCAGAAAACAATAAAGACTAAACAGACAAGTAAAATGAAGAGCTGGAAAGGGACTCTCTACAAGGACATGTACTGCTAGGACAAGGAGAAATGAAACTGAAAGAGGTTTTAAACTGATTATATAATATGAATAGTTAAATAATAGGAAAAAATTCTTTGCTGTGAGGGTGATAAGGCACTGGCACAGGTTTCCCAGAGAAGCTGTGAATGCTCCATCCCTGGAAGAGCTGAAGGCCAGGTTGGACAGCTTGATCTAGTGGAATATGTCCTTGCCTAGTAGGGGAGTTAGAACAAGGTGATCTTTAAGGTCCCTTCCAACCCAAAACACAAAATGATTCTGTGAACCTGTAACATGGAAAACTGAGCACCTTTTCACTCTTGCAGGCACTATGTGTCAATGGACAATGCAGCACTTGGACAAAAGCAGTAGGAGGAAATCATATTCCTGTTGACTGCAGAATTTTCACTTGTGCATAATGCAGGATGGATGGTTGGACAAGCATCCTGCCAAATACTGCATTTTGCTTTATTTTGCAAATGAATTTTAAAACTCTTGCAAAGCACTTGATAGTAAAATACTAGCAGATACCTGCTACCAAGAAAAGAAATCATCTCATCAGCAAGCGGCCGAAGGATAAGTGCCTCCTCTTGACTAGGAGACGGAGAGCTATGAATTCCTTGAAAGATATTATATTCAGATGTAACAAAGGACTTGTAGGAAGGCCAGTTAAGTACCACACACATCTGTGCTGAGAACAGAATCCAGAGCTAGGGAATGACACACTGACTCAGCCATGCAGCCCACACAGAGCAGGATGCACTTACCAAAAGAGTACTTCGTGGCTCCACATTTCACACAATATAACTGCCCTAAGGCTGGAGTCCTCCTCTGGGGAAGGGAACCCTAAATTCAATGTTTTCCTTCAGTGTTTTCTGGCTGTCCTACTCTCTTTTAATTATTTGTTGCATGTATGTGCTTCTCCAACCTGTGAGAGGAGTCCCATCAAAGGGAAGCCAGAGCAAAACAAGTGTGCACAGAATCACTGTAGGGAATGGTAGGAGGGAGAGATTCTGTTTCCTAGGGAATGAACCAGAAGATGCAGGCTTTTTCCTTTAACTTAGCAGGGTTTTTTCTGGGTTTTAGTTTGGGCTTTTCGGGTTGGAGTATTCTGTTAGTGGTGGATGAGTCTGTTTGTTTGTTTTTTTCCCCAATAAGAATTTTTTTCCCAATAACAATTAGAAAAAATCCTGTCAGAAGCATCCGATGATGAAACTGCAATAAGAAAAAATTCTGCCAGGATGTAGGACATGGATTTAGTGTTATCTTTAAAGCAACAGAAAATTAATTTTCAGGTTAGTAGGATGGCACATTAACCATAAAGTCACTGCTACTCATGCACTGAGAGTGTATGGTACAAAGGCTTTGCAAATCCTTATCAAACCAGTCTGTTGAGCCTGATTCTGCAATCTGTTCAACCTGACTCTGGATCCTACTCACTCTTAGTCCTGAGGTAGGTGCTGATCTGCTTAGCACAGTGCATGCTATGCTACACCTGCTCAGATGAGCAGTCAGTGCCTAAAGACTAAAATTACAGGTACAAGAAACTAATCGTTAGGAGAGAACACATGGAAAACTTAGTGGGGACTATATCTTACAACACGAACAAACAAATTGAAAATGCTTAATAACACTCCTGGACTTAATCCAGCAAGAAACAAGTTATCAGCCATTCTTTGTTTTCCTACAAATCACCACAAAAACTTTAATATTAGCCCTTCACAAAACTAGGCATATACAGAAAATTTTGAGTATGGAGTGAAATTAAATAAAATAATCAAGCAAATTAGTGTCTTCTGTTAAAAAAATCCTAGAAATAAATATAAATTATATAAATATCTATAAACAAAGCTGATTGCTGCACAAAGGACTGATACCAAAGAGTGAGACACCTGCTTTCATAAGTTATACATTGCAGGGCTCACAAACTAAGATAGAATTTAGAGGGAATATGTTCTCCAGTTCAGGTGAAGAAACATAACGAAAGCGATTTTCCCTGGGTCAAAAAATGTCTGCACTTTAACATCCAGAGCAACAAGCATCAGAACTCATATAGTGTCAGTTGTCTCTTGAAATAAATTACTTCCATGTTCCTACGGATACAGTTACTATTAGCAAATGGAAGTGTAGGATTTTACAAGCTGCCAAAAGTAAATACATACATCTTGTCATCTTGAAGGTCATCTAACCAAACTTTATTCTGTTCTTTTCAGCACATAAAAGTGAGAACAGATTCCAGAATCAGACCTTTTTCTATGGAATAAAATAAAACATTGAAGTTTTAGCCTAGTCAATGTTTATTTTAAAACACAAATGTTCATATCCCATTAGTATTAATAATAATAAATCAATATTGTTATATTTTTATTATTGTTATCATTTTCAGAAAAGGCACTAGAAAATCTTTTCTCAGAATATATATATAATTCTGTCTTAAATAATTGCTTGGAGAAACAGGACTAATACATGCATATGTTGATACCATATGAAGCATGAGTAAAGCACATTCTGCAAGTAGAGTGCTCAATCTGACTCAAAACAGTAACCTTAAAAAAAGGATGCTTCAGAGTTAGAGAAGGATTTTTTAAAATGTGAAAATTTCAGTTTATTATATGTAGAGGCATAAGTAAAAATGAAATAAAATTTTAATTATATTTAAAAATGTCTTTAGTATAAAAATGCTAACCATAAACTTTGCAGCTGATCTTTGGGTAGAATTTATCTTTCCTAAGTTCAAATAGCTACAGTATGGACATTTACCTCTGAGCTTCTCCCTCTGTCCTTCCCACATAATTGATGTAGAGCAACAGGCACGTCCGGGGAGTCATTCAATTGATCTGTTTCCACTGTGTAGGGTAGGATAACACACATCACACCCTGGGGATGTCTATTTCTTTGCAATGACTATAAAGGGAGCTCCAGGTGACTAATTCACAAAGGTACTATAGGTATCTAGATTTGTTTAGATGAAACCCACCCTAAACGTGTTCTTGAAGAGAAATGTGATGTATCTTAAGGCAAAGAGAATTATGTAGGATAAAAAGAGCATATTGAAGAAGTAGGTCAGAAAAATAATTTAAATTTCCAGGATCAGTTGCTAAGAAATTACCATAATCAAATCTCCTGGAAGTTCTGAACTAAGTCTCATTATATTACCAAAAATCAGCTTTAAAACGGAGTTTATTAGCTTACACAGCCTTGTAAAATGTATGGAGACAACATGGAATGGAAAGATACAATCCAAGAGGTGCAGCTGGAATAAGCATTGCCTGAACACGTATGAGAAATAAAGATCTACACCAGAGAGGGAAGGGACAGTTGCCTCTTGATTTCTATTTGAAAACTGAAGAGAAAGGTTTTTAAGTTGTTAAAGCTATCAAATTCACTCTTTGAATTCCCCTCACTCTGCTAGGCCAGCATAACCAAACCCCAAAACATTCAATACTGTCTGAATTTCACTGAAGTACTCCAGGACAATGTAAATAAATGTTTGCCTTGGTTCAAATGGTGCACGCATGCCTGGTAAAAGGCATAGTACAAATCCTCTAAATGAAATAGGGGCAAATATGTAACACCTATGGATAATTGAATATTAGAACTCTGACATCTTTTTTTTTTCCTTCTGCCTAGCACTGAAGGTGTTATTGCCTAAACAAAACTGCAAGAAAATGTATAAACATGCTTTTATTGAACTTCCACACACAAAGTCAAAATATAAGTCTTGTTTCAACTACTTACAAGCTGTGAGTAATCAATTTCTGTTCTTTTTGCAGTTAGCAAAATGGTCCTCATGAAACCATTTCATTTACAGGTACTTCTATCAGAACTACCAAAATTTTGTAAAAATTTTCCTGATTAGTTTATTTCTTTTCTTTTCTAATTACTTCTTTTAGGTTATATTTATTTTCAATTTTTTGAGAGGACAGTTCAGAAATATGCAAAGAAAAATTTATATCCAGTTTATATTCTTCTATATAAATGCTACTTACTTTAAAAATAAAATCTTGAGTTTAGACTAGTTAGTCATGTGAAGTATTTAAAAAAAATATATAAGCCACAAATCTTAAATTTAATAATTAATTAATTAATTATTAATTACACTAAAAATCTGCAGTAACTTCGTTCTGGTAGAGCAACATCTTTCATAATGGCTATAAATTTTATACACAGACAATCTATCTGTAACACTTGTCCATATTTAATTTAGCAGTTTATGCTTAACAAAACAAAAAAGGCTTTTCATAGTTTGAAAATTTGATGCTGTAGCATAAATAATGATATGGACTGACAGCAGTGAAATCAAAGTACTTCTTTAAATTCACTTCATGAATTAAGGGGTTTTAAGAGAGTAGTAGTAACAGTATTGAGTTTTGGGGTTTTTTTAAATGTACACAATTTCATGGGCCATTGCTCTGTACTCACAAATAGGAAGTCATAAACTTCTGTAACCTCAAAGAAAGGAATTTGCATTTTATCATTGAATTTGGGAATATTCTCTGTGGGATCTGATTTTGCCTTAATTCTTGCCTCCATCACTGTAGTTGAACTTCAGTGGCATTGCACTTGATATTTTTCAGTGTGATAACAAATTCAGCCCCTAAACAGTTGCATTCATTATGTAATGGTGGCCCATTAATTACATCTGAGAAACAGAATCCACTGATCTTTTATTTCAAAGCTAAAAGTCTTTCTGAGGCAACCAATTTAACCTCTAAAGATAATTCTGATATTGTGGGTATAATTCATCCCACATTCATTTTCATCTGAAAAGTAATCCAGGTACCTAAACATGGGTATCTGTACCCATTTGACATTTTCCAGGATGTCTAAGCCACCTACATGGAGTTAGAAGGAATGGCACAGAGCCTATTTAGAAACATGTATTTTTCTTTACAAGAAAGATGGGGATGGGGATTTCTTGAACTCAAGAGGACATTCAACACCTAAGTTAGGCAGCAGAAGTCTATCTTGGAACATATTTATTAGTACAAATATTAGCGTTAGCTGAGTATTATTTAACTCTGAACTGTTTTATTAATGTCTTTTTATAGGCAACGGGAAGAAGTAAACAAGTAAACACTTCAGAATATATTGCTTATTAATTATTTTGCATCTCTATATCTAGGTCAAATGACATACCAGAGGCAGTCATTTCTTTGCACTGAATATAAAGGAAACCCAGTAATTGCCTGTCCTTCTGTGCTTTCAATCACTTTTATATCTACTGAGTATATAAGTGGACATTACGATATCATATGATTCAAGTAACTTCCTTTCTACTATCTAATCTAAATGGCCTTTCCATTAGTAACTGCAGCACTGCATGATGAACAGAGAGGAAAAGAGCAGAGAGAGAGCTAAGAGATGTCTGGTTTAGACTGATAGTACACTTGAAGGGAGGGAAGATTCATAACAAGGATGAAGGATGCATTTATTCTGCTTTGCCATGTGTTATGTTATACAGAAGCATAAGCACAATGATATTACAAAAAAAAAAAAAAGCATCAACAGTTGCACAGTATCTCCAGGTGTAAAGTAAATGCAAGAGTGTGATACATGAGGCAACTGATAGTCTCAAATGTACCTCTCAAAAGGAGTTATTTCAGATATTTTGCTCAGAGGTGAGCAGTTAGTGTTCACATGCAGGTTTGTAAATGGTTTACATTGAAAGATTTGTATAAATAACCATTCTAAGACAAGACATTTTTTCCACCAAAGACTTTCATTCAAACCTTTGTTTAAATAAATTGTGTTTGATAGGTCACCCTAACCTTCTGTGGCTGCTGATTACAATGCATATGCTAAAAATTGCCACAACTAGCAATCCAACAAGGGAAGTCAAGCTCTGCTGATGAGTCAGGGATGAAGTTCAGTGAGACAAAATGAACAGTACAGGCTCAGCTCAGGATACTGATTTCATTCTGCCATCAGACATACAATTCTTGATCTCAGCAGTTTAAAAGAAAAGCATGTATTTGAGGTAGCTGGCAGCAGCCTCCCAGTTAAATTGCTTGTCAGCTGGCAGACTATCTCTGAGCTTTGTTACAGAGCAGTTCACTAAATGGACACTGTTTTTGTATTTCTCACGGTACCTAAGACAGTCAGCAATCTGAATAACTATTTAAATATTTTCAGTCACAGCCCTAAAGGGGTGTAAATGCAGCCCATTTCCCTAAACAAGTATAAATGCAGCCTGTGTGCATGGAACCTGCTCCTTGCCAGCTGCTCAGGAGGAATGCACCCCACCAATGTAGTCTGCTGTTCAGTTCAAAGGATGTGTAAGAGAACAAATAGAGAAAATCAGTGAGCCCATCACAGGTTTGGGCCTACAGTGCTTGGGAAGAAAGTCTTTGGGAATAAAAATTGTTGATACTTTATAAACTTTGGCTTAGGGGGTTCATAAATAGATTTACACTGTCAAAGGTGCACTCTTCCTCCTTTCTTTTTCTCGTGTCTCAAAGAAATTCAGGCTAAGAAAAGGGAGAAGACAGGGACAGAAAAGCTTTTCCTAAAAATGTAGAAAAGTAAATTATTGCCAGAAAGGGATAATGAAAGAGGCAGACCTAAAACTTAAAGTTACATCTCTGCAGGTTTGTACCTGGTCTTTACCAAAACACTCCTTTATCACATGTTGTTAATATTGTATCTGTAAAGGAATTAAAACATGGGCTTGTATGAATTATCTCATTCTCTAAAAGAAATCCCAGCTGAGGTCTGAAGAATGAGAGCACAAACAGCTAGTATCTAAGGGATAGGTGAGAGAAGAGAAATACCAGGGCTATGTAGAAAAGGTGTTGTCCAAAGAGAGATGGAGAGGGTGAGAAGAGTCAGAAGAAAAGTAGCAATTAGGAGTAACCTCAGAGAAGGAAAAGCCCAAAAGACAGAAGTAGGTCTTAGAGTGGCAGCCCAGCCAAGTGGAGGGATAACACTTGTACCAACTCTCTAGTGGGGTATATATCTGCTGTCAATAAGAGATTTTCTTGCAGAAAGAGCTTAATGAATAGAGAAGGAATACATTGGTGGAGACAAATACAGGTGGTGTCAAGCAAATCAATCTCCAGGGCATACCACTACCACCCTTCCAGGAACTCCCCTTGAAGTTGTGGGTATATTTATTAACACAGTCTACAGAACAGTGGCCAGGTTTTATTTTGTGCATATATAACATCTCACACAGAGGCCTTCATTTCTTGAGAGCCCCTTGATACTAACATGATACAAGTGCTCCCTACAGGTGTCAAATGCAGTAAACAACAGAATGGAAGGAGAGAAGGAAGAACTAGATGGCCATGCATACTCTCCACCCAAGCACACCCTAACTTAAAAGGACTAAATGTGAACTGTTTTACTGTCTCCCCTTCCAGCTCCTTCCTGATCCAGGAAAACCACACCTAGATAACAATGAATGTTATTGCAATAGCAGAAGGGTTTTCCCACCTGTTGCACCTGTTAGGTAGGAATTAGCACAGAGATATATGTACTGCATGTTTGTAAATGCTCGTAATGTGACTATAAATATAAGTAACAAGCATGATCGTGTCATAAATCACTGTACTTTGCAGAAAAGGAAGCTGAACTTGGATAGCTTAGGAGCCAATTTACCTGTATGCTTATCACTGTAAGTATATTGTGACATGTCTTTCAATTGCTCCTCTGCAGAAGACTGAAATCCTTACAAGCAAGGTCTAAAGTTTGGGTTATTCTGAATATAGAATGCCTAAATGTGTCCTGCAGCCACTGCTGTTAAGAGGCTGACAAGATGCATGACCCCACCAGGAAATAATAGCTCAGCATGTTGCAAGAAGCCCACTTGAACTCTTCTGGCAAGAACAAGTGAGTCATTCATTATCCCACAGCTGAATCTATTGAAGACTTATTAACACTAATTCACAAGAAAGGGGCTTGTTTCATTCCCAGTAGGGATGGAAAAGCTGGACTAGACTGTTATTAAAAGGCACCTGATATTAAGGTTGTACCTCACAAAGTAATACAATTTTAAAGTGGTATTAGTAAGATTGTCTGAAATATATTTGACCTCTCTATAAATATTACTATTATTACTATTGTTCATTGCCAAAACAAACTTGCCTTAACTATAATATTTAGAATAACCACTACAGCTCCAAAAATTATCTGAAGTTACTCCAGTTATTCATGGCCAAACGCTAAGTCTGCCTGTTAAAATTTCTTTAACAGATAAAAGATGCTTATTTTAGGAATTCAGACTGATTTCCGTATAAAAATCTATCATGAACTAATCCAGATGGAATTAAAGAACATTGCAGTTTTTCAAGGTATAACCAAAAACATTAAAAATTACTAACACTTCCAATTTAAACATGGCTGTCATAGGAAACCAGAAAGTAGAACAGGAAGTAATTGTATTGATGAAAATTTTTCTGTCTATGGAAGTCAACAATAAACAAAAGCTCTAGACTGAAACTGGAAACAGAAGCTAGAAATACATTATGGATTCCTTAAGAACTTTAAAAACCCAATAAAACACTTAAGAGTTAGGTTTGCTTCTGTATTTGCATTAAAAAAGCATTTTCCATTCTAGTTGCACTGGTTTCCTCTGTTTAAATCCACATGAAGGCAATATTTTTGGATAAAGCCACCTTGAAATATTTTCTTAATCAATAAAGGTGAACTGACAAGAATGATAGAGCAATTTGGAAATCTATAGTGGGCTACATTTTCAATTTTTTAAAATTGTCTTTAGACCATTAGTTAAAAATACATTTTAAAATATTTGGTAATAAAACCATCTTAATTTTACTTTTTAAATTATTCATTGTCTAATCAAACTTTAACCTTCTCTGCCACGATTGTTTAGTACAGTCTGATGCCTGCTGGCATCTTTTGAAAAAAGCTGAAATGTCTAAAATAGAGAGAAATGAAAGGTGCACAATGTGGACAATGCACAATCATGAAATTGCAAACTTCTAAAAAAATTGTCAATGTACCTTGCATTTTAATTAACAGTTTCCCAAATTACTTTTCTGGACATCATCTTTGGATTGCATTCAGTCTTAGGAGCAGCCTGGTGCAACACTCAAGACTGACAAGGAAGCACTTATTTGCTCATATTCATTAACAAAGAATTCTTAGTGTGTCTTTAAATGTAGTTTAGGCTCAGGGTACCTATCTATATGATGTGCAGGTTGGTTTTTTCTTTCTCAGAATCTGAGGAAATAAATGGTCCCCAGAAGAGAATGGGACTCAGACAGTTAAACCCTTTTAGTTTCTCATGCTTCTTGTGCTCCTTCAGAGCTAGGAGCACTAATCTTCTTGGCACAGCACTCTGGAGCCCTGCTCTGCCATGCCCAGCCCTGCCCTGCCCAGCTCAGAGCCTGACACGCAGCTCTAGCGCCCGCTTCGGGGAGCAGGCTAAAGGGCTCTGCAGAGCTCACTGACTGAGTTCTTCCCGCTTTCAAACGAGATCATTTGCCTGACAACAGAGAAAATAAATATTCCTCGTAGGATGAAAAAAATTTTTAATTTGAATCACTGGTGTTTTTTATGTGCAGATGCAAAAGACTTCCTAAGGATCTTTATCACAGCAAAATGTGACAAACACTGCAGTTGGCACGAGGCTGACATAGTGCTGTATTATGGTATGTGGAGTCAATACTCTATAACACTCAAAGCACTATTTATGTTGTAGAAGGCCTTCGTTCTTTAAAAGAGACTTTAAAAGAATGATCACTTTTTAAATGTGAATAAATGGTTAGAGAACAACAAAGCTTTTTCTGAGCTGTTAGGAGAGCCTCATAATAAAGCGACTACATCTGGTTGTCTATTATAATTTCTTCCTGTTAGTAAACCACTTTTAATATCTCATACTGAAATTGCACAGTCAGGACCTGCAAGCATTTCCAAAAGTGGCCATGAATTTTCAAACTGATTATAGCAACCTGGCAGAAACATTTTTAAAAGCTTGACCTGGAAAAGTGCTGAGCAGTTTTCTAAAGTTGGGCAGCCACAAACCCAATTGTTTTTAGGGAAAGCTGTGGCTACTCACTGAATTTTAGGAATACTCAGCATTTTGCAGGATTTAACTCTGAAGATCCTTATTGAAAGTCAATGAAAGTTAGTTTCCTAAAACTCAGTGTCTCTAAAATATTTCAGTACTTGAAATCAATGTAGTCAGCTCCCTAAATGCATTTGAAACTCAGATTTTTCTCTTTGCAAAGTGCAGTGCCATGATGCCTGACTCCAGAGTAAATGTTCAGAATAACTGAAGGATATACTGATGGATTTGCATGTCTGCTATCTTCTTCAACATATTTATAACTGCCAAGGAAACAATAGGGAGAGGAAAAGGCCTTTAGTAATAAGCCCAGACAATTAATTTTTTAATGTGTGCCATTTGTAGCAGAGATATCTCAATTTTGCAGTGTTAAAGGAAAATAGAATGGAGAAAAGGAAATAAAGTTAACACTAGAAGGTAACAATGTAAACTTCATTCATTAAACTGTGTTTCTGCTCCTTATAAAAGCAACACAGATGCATTCCAGTTATTTCACATGTAAATAGTGTGCTACTTCTAAAATTTCAGCATTACTTTGAAAAAATGCATCACTACAGCATTTCTTCATGGGTAATACCAGAACTGGGTATTCAGCAGACTCAGAGCATTGCCCCAAAGGGAATAAGCATGTGAAACTTGCATGCTATTTGGCAGAAGACAAAACTAACCAAAAATATCCTTCTGCTATTTGAAGAGCCTGACAAGGCCTTCACTGATGGTCTCAGATCTAAGGCCTCATCTTCCATGACTTCCCTCTTCAGCACTTTGCAAAGTCATCAGTGGAGAAAAGGAAGAGGCCACATCAGCACAGCAGCCAAGATATGAAGACATTCAAAGTCTCTCCAAAATACAGTCTCTAAGTGTCTGTTTGGCAGGTGGACCCAGCTTTGTTCAGAAGTTTCTCCTCCATCTGTTTCCTCCACACTCCCAGCAGTGTAGGCTCTTCCCCACATCTCTCAAGGAAGGAAAAGGAAAGATCAGCATCCAAGTATTGGTAGATGAACCAATACTCCAGCAGAACTGCCCTACAGCAAGGTCATTATCACTCAGAATATGTTACCAAATTTTTTGTTAGGATATTATAATAATCCATGTCACACCTGTGCCAAGCCTTAGAGGAACAATTTGGGTGTTGGTCTGATTGTGTCTAATTAATTGATGTGCCCCACACTGCAGGAGCACTGGCCCTGCCCTGGCAGAGCCCTCCTCAGCCACCTCCTTGTGCAGACCCTGTGCAAGAACAGGGAGAACAAAGAAAAGACAGCTGATGTTATGAGTTTGCACTGTTTTCTCTTTATAAAAACAGAGTTTAGCATTATAGATTTTGATTAATTTGGGATAGGCATTTTGTCATGCAATTAAAATGCAATTAGACTACTGTCCTGCAATATTGACTTGATTTATAATCTGCTGCTTAAGTAAATTGTTTTAATATCTCTCTTGAGTCTTTCTCCAGATACTACTTTTTATTAATACATGCATTTTAGGAGACATTTAATCTCATTTTAAAGAAAAGAGAAACTGAATGCAATACATATAAAAGCAGATGTTAACCATTTATGCAGTAAACCTAATCAAGTTACAGTTGGGATGACCTCAGCAATCAAGGGTTTTCTACATGGTTATGTGTGGTTTGTTTCTGTCTCCCAGATCCTAGCACCTGGGCAAATATGAACATAATCTATGCTCTCAGCAAATAAAACCCAGAGCACTCAAAGCCAGCAGAAATGCTTGGACACCCTGAGCAAGGAGTGCAGCTCTGGTTCCACCTGCCCTTCCTCATCAGCTTGTGGAGGATGCTGCTGCCCGTGAAGGGTTGTGGCAGCTGTCACTGCTCTGCTCTTTCCTTCAGGGACATTGCATTTGATTTTGGGTAATTCTTCCATCAGCTGCCACAAGAGCTTCTCTTCACACAATGCATAGCAATCTGGAAAAGTTGTGAAGTTACAATTTATTGCTAAGTGAGCTATTTGTATTTGTGAGCTTAGGCTTATTCTGAAGATGATGAGTCAAAGAATGGGTCAGTATTATCCTTAGTAATTCCAGCCTATGACCAGTGATATTTAGGTCTATTGTAAATGCTTGGGATTCACCACACAAACCTCACCTGCTAAAGCTACACATCATCTTGCAGCCTCATGGGGTTAGAAACTGGGCAGGAAAGAATTCAAACCTTGAGTCTAATTGTCTGAGATGTAACCTCAGCTAGGTCCACTTCCTTTTCACTTTTAAAAGCGGGACTAAATATTTTCTAATTTAGAAATACTATTGAGGATTTCCATTCTTTAGTATAAACAATTCATGGTGGAGCACAAAATTCTGTCCTGTAGTAATATTTGTAGTATGTCATGTCCACTTCTATTTTCTTGTATGTATGGCTGAAGATATATATATATAATTCAAAGACAATTTTAAAGTTCCAACTGCATTAATTTCCAGTTTAACACAGTATCATGTATCTGTTAAATAAGTGTATATGGTTGTGTATATTAGGCATAGCTAAATCTCAAAAGCTTACTGGTTCAGGAAAAAAAAAAAGCAGTATGATTCTTATTGCTTTTTTTAAAATTATTGGAAGAAAACAGTTCTCTTGCTTGTATGTATTTACCAACAGTGCACAAAAGTGTGCTTCAGTTGCTTTTCAATACTTTTATTTATTTTAAAATCAATCTTCTCACCATCACATTCATTGCAGAAGACAAATTCTGTACATGTAATAGTGTAATTTTGGAGCAGCTTATCTATATCTTAGAAAAAACCCAGCCATGCTGTATTGTTGCAACTACTTGGGTGTTGTCATGTACATAAAGTATTTTAAGGGTGATTTGAATCACATAGGACCAGCAGGCAGTTCATTGAAATGCCTGTGAAAAGACAGTTAACACACATTGATTTTAACTTCTGCAGTAATAAACACAGTGAGAAACTGGCTTGTTAAAAGCCAAGATACTACAGAAAAAGAATAAAATAAAGTCTAAAAACTAGTTATAGATTTTTTTTAGGCTAGAATTCCTTGCTTCTGGCATCAACTGTATTTCACCATCCAAAGAAGTTTCAATCCTCCTTTACCTGTTAGCAAAAATCACATCTAATGGAGTCTACAGTCCTGGGAAACAGATGAAAGCCTATGAATTTCTAAACAAGCACAGCACTTACAAGAAGCAGTAGAGAGTTTTGATATAGCAGTGACTGAGGCAGATGTAGCTGCAGAGAAACAGAAAGGTGAAAAAAGCAGAAATGCAGAAACAGGAGAGAAAATTCAAGGAAATAACAGGTTCATTCACCTGAGAGCGGAAGCTGATGTTAGATTGGAAGGAAAATATCTTCAGAAATGCCCTTAATAGATGGATCCCCATCCTCTAAATAAAGCCATAATACATATTATGCTGGGAAATGTGTTGAGGGGGGCAGCTGAAATAGCAGTATATTCCCAGGGTTGCTCTTGAGAAATATATTTTCAGAATTGAACACATAAGGCTCAAAATATTATACGTACCCTTTTGTATTGGCAAGTGATATCCAGATTTAGATTTACTGTAAAACTGTATCAAATAATTTCACAATTTTTAGAAAGATTACCTGATTGATAACAAATTTTTCAAGGAGCTAAAAGCACAGCACTCCAAAACTAGATCCAATGGAATATATTTATCTCCAGAAAAACATGAGGTGTGTAAGCCAGTAGTCAGGCCATCAAATTAGATGCCAGGTTTAGAGCTGCCGATTCCTTACTCTCAAAGTTTGCAAATATTGGACTTTGTCTGCAGTACCACCTAGTGTCAAAAACTTAACTCTGAGCTGAAAAGAACTGGATTGAACTCCATCTATGCTCCTTTATTTCCTCCATTCAAAATCACCAAACCATACAGGAAAGGTGCCCAGAAGGCATTTTTCATTATCTTGAGCCCAAGGAAGAGTCTTCCATACATTTGTTTGCTTTATGGAAACCGAATTTTGAGCCAAAATAGAGCTTTGGTTTTTGTGACAGCAGACAAAAATTCCCCAAATGTTATGCACAATTTTAAGTATGGCTAATTTTTTCCAGAGTGTGAAGTAGAAGAAATTTTATAGGGCTTTTCTGCACTGTAAGTGAGAAAAAAGCTTTGGTGAGCAAGGCCATGGTGGTGCACTCTGGGCACTGCTTTGCTTTTGTGGGCAAGCCCCAGAGTGGAATCAGAGAATTCACTAAGAGTGGCACTGCTTGTGCACCAGAGAGCCAGCAGCTCCAGCAACAGCCTGAAAATTCATCTTCCCACTCTACACATGGTAATTTGCCCATGTACACTTTTTTTTTAAAAAACCAAAATATTCTCCCCAAGATCTCAGGTTCCCAGATTGCCTAGGGAGGTGGCCATGGATGGAGCCTGCCTTCTGTCTGTCCATCTGTCAGGGAAGCCTGCAGGGCAGAGGAGCAGGAGAGCGCGGAGCCCTGGAGCCAGCGCACCTGCCTGCCCGCGGGGCAGCGGAGCTGCCAAGGCAGGCACCTGGCAGCTCCTCGGGAGCAGGGGCTCCAGGCAGCTGGCAGCCTGGGGGAGCAGGGCAGCCCTGAGCTCCTGGAGCCCCAGACCTAAGGAGCAGGAAGCAGGAAGAGGGAGAGACTTGACGGCCACCCACTCTGGGGGTTGCCATGGAGTTGGGCAGCTGGGAAGCAGCCAGGCTGGCACGGTGACAGCCTGCACCTCACTCCGCCTAACCAGACCTGGCGGGATTTCTCCCCTCCAAACCTTTCTAGTGGAAAGTGGCTTTGCCCCAGAATTTCTTATCCACTCTGTGACTTTCCAAAAACACACTGTGTAGAAGAAAAGTTCCTGAAGTGTCTGTAAGTGCAGAAAACTCACACACAACATGAATTCAAATTAAGTTCGAACAGATCCAGCAAATGTGAAAGGATACACAGCAGGTACATTTACTAAACCAGAACAGAATGTGTTGACTGTGAATTCCCTGGAGATGCAGCCAGCCTTTGTACAAGGGCCCCATGTTACTAATGAGTAGATGCCACGGCAGCTGAATGTATAGCTTGTAGGTTTAATGATAAATTTAATACGGGAGCAGGCCAGACAAACAACATAAAGATTAAATATACAACAAAAATTTGCAGCAACATCAGTTAATTGCAAAGCTTAGGCAGGAGGTGTTAATTACAATTATAGATGAGCCATTTAGTAATTCACATTAGTTAGCATAGAGCAATTATCAACCTGCTGGTTTTCTTGCTACTTATAATATCCATGTTTTCCTACTTTTTATGAAACATCATAGCTGTATTGAACAATGTAAAATAACAGTAATGGATATAATGCCTATTTAGGTAACCTACAGCTGTGATGCTCAATATTATCGCAAAGACATTCCATTTGGAGTAAGACACTATCCAGAAAGCTTGGTGTTGCTAGAGTTAGGTAGAAAATACATAATGGGCATTTCACAGATGGACAGATACACTTTATTTGTTGCATTAAAATTTACAAATACAAATTAACCTTGACTGGACCTGAGGCAAAAGTACAGTTTAAATTATACACCAGTAAAAATTGAAGTCCAAGTGTATCAACATCAGTGCATCTGCTCTGGGAAAAAAAAAAAAAAAAAAAAAAAACAAACATCAATTGATGTTTGAAGAAAAGTTGTCTCCAAGCCTGACAAATATATAATTCCTACAAAATTCCATCTGACTTGGTTTAACATGGCTTACCCAGGAGAGACCATGCCATCATTGTGTTATCATCTTTATCATATAAAATATCATCTATGGGGTGCTAGAAAAAAGGGGTTGAAGAGAAGTGACCTTCTCAGGAAAGGTACCAAGTGCTTACAAGTCACTGCCATGTTCTTCACCATGGATTTATTTCAGAGTCAAGGCTCTTGTCACACTGATAGTGCACAGGCCCCCAGAGGAAGATGGAATGCTGGTATAGCCCAAAGGTCCTGGAGATAGTAGATTGGCAAAACTAACCTTTCTCAGCGTACTGAAACACAAAGCTCTGTTTTACGCTACTAAGACCTTGTGCTTTGTCCTGCGTACACACTGCAATGAAAATCCTTTCCAGTCAAAGGGGAGCTCTGCATCTGTCACCAGGCTTCCTTGGAATGAACTCTGCACATTCAGACTTACAGGTTGCTCATTGGTAAATTCCTGACAGTGCCTTACCCTTGATCAATCAAGCCTTAAGAAATTTTATAAAACCACTTCTTGCTTCATACTGAAGCAGAACATGAGCCACATTTTGAAGATGTATCACTGTTGTTTCACATGCTTTTCATATATTTCTGCCATTAGTTCAGTCACATTGGAATTCAATACAAGGGTATCAAGCAACTATGCAATTTGTCTGAAAAACAGTACCTTTTTTGGCAGATGTTTATCAATTAACAGATATAACTAGGATATTATAACTAAACTACACATTTTCTGCTTATTTAGCAGTAATTGAAGCTGAATTCATTGAGCAAATGACATTCCTCCTTGGTTAATGTACAAAGCAAAACTTCGCCCCATTAGCAGTATTATTATCTTCTTATTCATCTTTTAAAGTATTTGTAAGCTTCAATGGAAAGAATAATGGTTAGAACTAGCTAAACATTTTTAACTAATTCCATTACTGTTTACTCACATTTTAAAATAAATATGAGTTGCATCTGCACCATTTCTGTGTTTCATTTCTGGATTACATTTAGCAAAATCTGCCCAGCAGATTTGTGTCTTACATAAGTCAACATGGCTGCTATTTTGAGAGCTTAGCAGAAATAGAAAGGAGCATACCCTTCACACCTTCTATGCAGCAGTATATATACCTAGAGATATGATGTATCTATGTGTTCTTCTTCTTCCGTTACCAAATAGGCTCTCACTCTGTCTTAATTTGGGGTTCTCTGGTCAGCTTTTGATCAGATCAAATTTCCAGATGAGACATGACCATTTTCAAACCTTTGAGTCTGAATGTGCTTCAAAGAAGGTTTCCATTCTCCCCAGCCAGAAATTCCCAGTATTTCTGTGGTGGAGCTTGGACTCGTGATGCCAGAACAGAGAGCAACAAACAAATTATGATTTTCATCTTTATTTGCTCCTTCTCTAAAACTCAGTCATCAGAGAGAGAGACATGTAAAAGGCAAGAGAGTCGTGTCACTTTTCAAAGAATTTCTGAATCATAGCACATTTTTCCCTTGTGAACATCACACAAAAACTCAGAACATTTTTGCAAGGTGTTTTGGGATTAAGAATACATACATTGTTAAGGATAGATCAGTGTAATTCTCATGCTATGATCTCATAGATGACACCAATTTGTGGGACATAGTCATAGTTCCTATTTTGCTTGTATAGGCACAGTTGTGTTTGGCTTGGCATGACTAAATGCTATAAAAAGAAGTAGTCCAATTACAAGAATCTGTACCATACAAGAGGACTGATGTGAGGTAGCTGAAACACTCAGCACAATCCACTTCCAAACAGGAACTGACTGTGTTGGGGACTGGATGATCTTTAAGGTTCCTTCCTACCTAAACCATTCTATGAATCTATGATTTTATGATTCTATGTACTAGTTACAAAAACCAGCAAAGACTTAGCAACCAGACTTCTGGAGTCCTTGGCTGTCCCACCTCGGCTGTTCTAATGGCCTGGTAAGGCTCTGGATGGCCTTGAGGCAGCCCACGCTCCAAAGGACGAAAGGAGTCTTCAGGTTTTTCAGTTCTTTAGTGTTGTTTATTAATTCTTATCTACAATATTTTCTCCCGGCCTAACAGAGGTCCACACAGCAAGCCAGCCATGAGCACACTGACTGCCCTCAGGGCGGTCACTTATTTTTATACCAAAAACTACGTGTAAGATATTTGCCTTTTCTCCCCAATACCTTTCACCCTTATTGACAAGTGCACATTCAGTAAGAACCAATCTCAAAGTGCCACCATCACCATCGAAGATGGATGACAAGAAGAAGAAGAAGAAGGACAGGACACGCCCTAATTCCTCCATCTTGTCTCTTAGAACCCCCCTGTACTGAGATTCCAAAACCTGTGTTTTCACACTATAATTAATCTATCCCTTCACCATTTATCCCCGTGTGATCCTCCCATCCTCATACAGGTGTTGTGTCCTGTGCAGGATCAAAGTCTAGCCACCAAACACTTCTGGCAATGCTCCAGGACTTCCGAGTTCCCCCAAGGGTTGTCTCGGTGACTCTGCACATCAGGAATGATGTGCTGAGTTCCCACACTTGGCATTTGAGGCTGCAAGTGCATCCCTGAGGGGATCTTGCCCTGAAAAGCATTGTAACTCATAGAATTATTGATCCAAACAACATTTAACCTGAGTGGGGGCAGGTGTGTGCTCTGGTATAGTGCCTGTAGAGCCTGGCCTTTGGGCTGCAGTGCTGCACATATCCCGTGGCTGCAGGGTCACCTCACTGTCACAGCAGAGCCTGTGTGCAGCTCCCACACAGCACCAGCATTTACATCACCTTTGTGACCTCCGCTTTAAAAAGTGCAGCAAGATGGTCTCATGTGAACACCCTTTTTTTTTTTTCTGACAATAGAAATTCATACAATTGTTTTCTTTTGAGAACAGTGTGTAAGATCTCAAATGTTCAAAAGGAATGTACTTCCCATGGATAGGATCCACACAGTACGTGCCCTGGTTGGAGACCTGTTTGATGCAGTGCATCTAGGGTTTCTCAACATCTGAAGGTGCATAAGATTATCTACACCATCCTCTTTTCCTTTATAGTGTTAATACCAAAAAAAAAGGGATTTTTAAATAACAGTTGACAGTCCCTGAGTGCCTTTCATTCTGGGATCATAAGATATCAGTACCTTCTGCTGCAAAACAATACCATGTTTTCTTTCTAAAGACTGCAATAGGAAAGTTGAATTGTTTTTCATTCCTCTAAGTTTATGAGGCTTTATTTTGCTTCATTTTCAAATATCTTAAAATGTATCAGAAGCTAGTTACTGAAATAAATCAGGTATTAAGGAAGACTGATCATCCATGTTTTATGAACATCCAAACTTCAGTTTTAGCAGCACTAGGAAATAGAAATGTCATTTTGTTGCAGCTCCTTGGCACTTATGATCACAGCATGTCCAATTGCTGGCAGAAAGAAAGGCAGCTGAGAAGTCCTGACACACCATAGTGCAGGCATCCATCATTATGTCACCTTTTGCTATTGCCTTTTATTAAAAACTAAATTAGAAGAGAGACTTAAATGTTATCAAACTCGGTCAAAAGCTAACCTCTGGCCACCAACCTTGCATGCAAATTTTGAAGCAGAAAGAGCAATTTCTATGGGTTTCTTAGGATAAAACATGGAAGGTAAGGTTATAATGACAAAGTACTACACCATTTCAGTGACAGTGGTGTGAAGCATTATTAGCAGCTCTATTTATACTATGGAGAAAAAATAGACCTGAAAAAAGAAGATGCAGGAAGTTTCAAATAGAAGATAATAAGAGTTTTGTACCCAGGATAACTCTCTATTTCACTCCATAATTTTTAAAGTTGAAGTTAAAAGTGGCTGCTAAAATAGGCATTCTTTTGATATAAGACAGGGTGAGAGAAAAGATCTAAAGTACAAATTTTTTCAGCTTTTCTGGAGCTTACCATGGTATCATTTTTTGCTATTAATACCTATTCAAAGATGCACAGCTTAGACACTGAAACCCTAAGCACTTGACTAAATGTGCAGAAGAACATAAACACTGTGTCTCCAATTGCTCTCTTTCCTTCCCCCTTAATTCATGGGGAAAAGAAAATTAGATCTGCTCTGGTAGCAGACTCTTAACTCTTGATATAATTGTTTGCCTGTTCCAGGCAGGACTCTGTGGGCAGAGATAACATTTTGACTTGTAAGACAGAGCCCCTGCCTCTACCACTGATTATAACAGTGACATAAAACTCCAGGATCATTACTGTAAGTCCAGTAGTTTGGCCCAGGTAGTTTTACAAAGCAAGTCTGAAAGAAATATTATTTCATTTGTTTTATTTTATGTATTTCTTTATAGAAAACTGATTGTGACATAAGATACTCAGGTCCAGAAACAGTTTCCATCGATCACTGGTGTTTGATGGGGGTGTTTTTCTATTGCTATTTTAAAAAATAAATAGAAATTTTACTATTTAAAAATAATTAAGAGCATTGGAAACCAAAACACTTATGCTCCCAAATCTTTTCTGACGCTCTGTAAAACCAGTGAGAGAGACTGTGGCAGAATGAATAGCACCACATCTTCCTTGGCTCTGCAACATCTAACAAAGGGAAGAACAAAGGTTCTGCAGACTGGTTATTTTCCTTATTCAAGGTGTATTCTTATGGTTACATGTGGGGCTAGCAATTACATTTCACTAACACACTGGTTAGCTAACCACACTTTCACATGCAAAGTTACTTGTACTTCAAAGTGGAAAACTGGACCACAGCCTAAGGTCCTGTGCCTTAAATTAAAGCAGAGTAGGGATCACAGTGCTCTGGAGATGACAGGTCCCAAGTCCCACGGAACACTTTAATGTACTAGCAATGAAAGTTAACAACAAAGAACAAAAAAATTATTTTCAATGATTTTCTCCTTCTGATAATCAATCCACTTTTTTTGGAGGGGGGAGGGGGAGGGAGGGGGGAGGGGCAGTGGGAGGGAAAAAGACAAAATTTTATCTACAAAAAGTAATCAGAATTTAAAGGCACTTAATAGTTTTTCTCAGTCAGTGGAAGCACACAAAGTTTAATGATCAGTGAAACAGTCAAGAGAAAAAATTGAAAGACGAAACCCATATTGGACTTTGTTATTCCCATCTCTTCTAATGTAATGCACACACTTCACATAATATAATTAATAGTGATTTCTTTTCCAATGGTCCTAATGACAGCAAGAGAAATGGCATGCTATTGTCAGATCTTATGTTGCTTAAAATAAATGCTTAATCTATAAGCAACTCTAAAAATGGTCTGCTTAAAGGGACTGGTCCCAGAATACTATTTAGTAGCATGTCCTATGTGCAGTGCTATCTGAAGTGCCACAAATCTGATATGAGGCTATAAAATGTAGTTTTTCCTTTCTAAATGGAGCACACAAAGCAACCAAAGTCACAGAAAGCAATGTATATTGTCCTAGTGTTATCACAAAGAGCACTTTCAAAATGACCCACTCAGAATGCTAATGTTCTCTATGATACAGGTAAAATATAATTAACTGTAACCCTATAAAACATTCTGATAAATATCTTATTTGTTAGACTACTTCAGCAGGACTGATCTAATCAGAAATCAGGTTACTTTCAGAATTGGCTAAAACTGCCACTACCTGGCCACAAACCAGTGAGAAAGAGACTATGTTCATTTAAGCATGAAGTGTCCACTGGCTTCCCTGCATTTACTAGAAATATGACCTGGGCTTCTGGAAAGGTCTTCAGCCATTGTTTCCCTAAAACAGGGGCAAACTGAAGGGCAGCTCTCATATGGCTGCTGATACCACTGAAGGGTCTGTTACATGGCTCGCTGCTTGTCTTGCAATGTGTAATATGAAGTTTCTTTATACAGCTGAAGGGCCTCCAGATCACATTTAAGGATGATTGTATTTTTTTCTTAATGAAGGCTGCTCCATTTCACAGATTCTGTACCATTAGTTATTCTGATGCAACAGCACTGGAAACTAATCCCCTTCCAAAGGAGAAAAAAAATTCTGTCCAAATTAGCAAGACTTTAAGACAAATAGAGGGTCAGTAGAATGAAACAGACAGTGTTATAGAGCAAATATCCATGGCTTTTTTATATATTTAATTTGCTTTAATCTAGTCCCATTGCCCAGATGTTCATTTGCAGGTGGACTTCAGCTTCCAGATTTTATTTAATCTAAAATCCAATTTAGGTGTACTAAGGCCAATCCAGAGTGCGAACAGAAGGAAGCAAGTGGGGCATGTCAGGAAATTAATTTCAAACATTCAGTCCTGAACACTATGTCCAAATTGTCCATTAATAAAGGAGGAATTTTCCCTCTGGTCTAAATTTACTTCCTCTTTAAATGGCATAAAGTCCATTGCATTATTCTCTGCTCATTCAAGAGCTGACATTTTTCATGCTCATGTTCAAAGCCCACTTACTTGTACTGGAAAAATCTATTTCATAAACCTGGTATACAAATAACATCAAAGGCAAATCAGAACAAAGTATTTCTTCTTAACACGAGACTGCATGTCCCAAACAAGATTCCTGCATTTGCATCACTCTTGTAAAGTGACAGATATATTCATCCTGCCATAGACAAGAGCTGCTGGCACTTAATGCTATTTCTTCATGTTCTGAATTTATTAACATTATGAAAAATGCAGCATCAACCACTCTATGCATAAAATTTGTACTTGTTGGACATTATCAATAGAGAACACAAAGCCTCTATAGGTATATGTATGTACATGATCCTTTAAACTATGGTTCACACCGCAATTGTCATTAATTTTAGAAGTCATCCAGTCATATTCTTGGACAAAGCTTTGAGAGTCCAAGAGTAAGCTCACATGTATACAAGAATGATAAATGGTTTCCTCACAATTTATATTCACCACCACAATCCTCATCATTTTAATGTAATCCATTGTAAAGTCTTCTAAGTAAATAAATACTTTAAAATAAAATAAAGCAGGGAACTTCAGGTTTGTTAGATTTGTTAGAATTTTTCAGTGAAACTTCTATTGTTTGGGAGAGACTATTTATGAAAGGTTTTTATGGGATTAGCATGAATGACACTTACTAGGAAATGTTTCTGATCTCTAATATGGACATGCTAGACATACAGAAAGCAATGCAGACAACACAAGCACTCACAATCACAGGAGATCTTTCAATGTACCAGACTTTCAGGAATGCTTTCTTCTCATGATACTTTTCTTATATCTGAAACTATTTATTAATCCAGAGAGACACTAAAACTGTCCCACATGCCTAGAGGAGTGGTCCCCAGACTGGTTTGGTTGTGCACTCCATTAACTAAGAATTTCTGAAAACAGACCCAGTATTTTTTTATTTATTTATAAAATTTGTACATATACTCCAGTACCAATATATTACATGTATTATAAAGCACACATGAAAATAGAAAAAAGGGTGAAATAATCAACTATTTTAAAATTTATTTTATTAACAGTAAAAAATCATAGAATCATACAATGATTTGGGTTGGAAGGGACATTAAAGACCATCTAGCTCCACCCCTTCTGCCTTGGGCAGGGATGCCATCCACTGGATCAGGTTGCTCAAGGCCCCGTCCAACCTGGCCTTGAATACTTCCAGAGATGGGGCACCCCCAAAGTCTCTGGGCAACATCAGATGTGCTTCTCCACCCTTTGAATAAAGAACTTCTTCCTAAAATCTAACTTAGACATGCCCTCTTTCAGTTTAAAATTTTTGCCTTTTGTTCTGTTACCATCTGCCTATTATAACAACTCCTCTCCTTTTTAATCAGCCCTCTTGAGGTACTGGATGGCCACAATGAGGTGTCCCTGCTGTCTTCTCTCCTCCAGCCTGACCAAGGTCACCTCTCTCAGCCTGTTTTTGTAGAAGAGGTGCTCCAGCCCTCTGATCATCTTTCTGGCCTCCTACTGACCTGCTCTAAGAGCTCCATGTCTGTCCTGTGCTGAGACCCCAGAGCTGGATGCAGCACTGCAGGTGGGGTCTCACCAGAGCAGAGCAGAGGGACACAAACCCCTCTCTCACCCTGCTGGCCAGGCTGGTTTTGACACAGCCCAGTCAGCTGGATTTATGGGTTGCAAGCACACATTGTTAGCTCATGTCTGGATTTTCATTTTTCCTCCAAGGCCTTTTCAGCAGAGTTGCTCTCAATGAATTCATCTCCCAGTGTGTGATCATATATGGGACTGCCCCAACCCAGGTGCAGCATCTCGCAGATGAATATGTTGAACTGCATGAAGTTCTCAGGGGCCCACTTCTCAAGTTTTTCTTTTTTTCCTACACTCCAATGGATTGCTTTGAGCATCCTGACACATGCACACATCCTACTTTGGAGGCCACAGAACAAGAGTACTCAACCCAAAGATATGAGCCTGAATCCTCTATCTGAATCTAAATGTTCAAGAACTTGGTTTCTCACAAAAAATTCTTCCAAGTAGTCTTGACATTGCTCTGATAGTTAAGATGGTATTTTCCTTTCATTTGAATTCTTCTCTCTCACCATTAGCAGGAACATGCATTGCCATTTCAGTTATCATAAGTCTTGATCATGTGAAAGACAGCTCACTAGAATTTCAGTATGTAGTAATGACATCTATATTCAGCAAAACTGCTGTTATCTAATAGAATGCTCAAAAAGTTGTCTGCTAGCACTTCTATAAGAGCTCTCAAGTTACTCTCAAATTATTCTTATTACCCAGCCACCTTTCATACATACTCAAATAACTCTCAGACACAAATAAACAGTCTTAAAGTTGCACACAAGACTGCTTATTCAGTCTCTGGATTAAGCTCTTAACATAATTGCTTAATACCCATTTCTAAGACCCAAATACAAAGTCCCCAAAAGCATACTAGTCTTTCTTTACTGAATACCTGTCTCTGCTTCCCTGATTTCCCAGATGCTCCATTCAAGTCACTAATACATGTGCAGAATGCCTTTTCCAGAATATATGAACCTCTCTCTTCCCTAATGGACCACTGCTAACCAGGTTTAGCATGTGGGAACCAAATCTCTGCCCATGCTGCGGTAAGCCTGAAAAATCTGTTGCAGTCAACAACACAACTAATTTAGTCTGCTGTGATGGTAGGTTGTACACCATTTGTATAATGGCAAGCTCTTAGAGAACTCAGATAATGACTGGAAAATAGAGCTCATCCCCGGAGATGTGGGATTAACCATATGGCTTTCAGTTATTGTGAGGGGCAAGGTATGCCACCTGCCTTCAAAACTGATCTGCTGAAAGCAGCAAATAGTCACAAGGTGGGCCAGGCTAGGTCTGGACCCCTAATGACTCGACAAATCAGGGAACAGAGACATTTAAAGCTCTGCTTATGGTCTTGAGCCATGACTAAAAGGTTTCTTTTTTAATAAAAAGTATTCTCACTGACACAAACAGACTTAGCCCTGCTGGGTCTTCATCTGGTCCTGCAATACTTTTCGCTATGTAAGAGTTCAAGATGCAAGAAAAGGCACAAAATGTTCATTTATTCATATGGGAAAAGAAAATAACATACTTTTTAGTCAGTAAATTTAAAGTCACCTAATACATGAATATGAAAATCTACTGGTAAGATCATAACTACAGCTACCTTTTTAATACATTGTTGTGAAATCCCAGACATGATGCACAGTCATAATTCAATCATGGCAATAATAACATTACCTTTGATAATCAATGAACACAATGTGTTTTACATTGCTGATATAAAATCATTAATATGCCTTGTCATTCTAGTGTATCAGCAATTAGTTCATTTTGCAACAGAGTCATCCTACTGTACCAGTTAAAAGGAAGCTCACTCCATCCAGGGCTGAATTATTCATACAGAGATCTTTCTCCCAATGGAGAGACAGGTTCCAGTCAGATCCTGAGTGTTCTTCCTCCCTCTTACGTAGGCAAAATTGTAGAATTTTAATTCAAAATGTAGAAAAAATATGCTGTTTAAAAATTAAATTCTGTTTCACAAGGTTCATGTTGTGTTTACAACTCCTTTTTCCGGACATTTGAGTATTGTCCATACAAATGCCCACAAAAAGCCATTTCTGAATCTATAAAATGTATGTGTTTTAGTTTGGTTCCAAAACAATAATTGTCTTAAGTGGTAGTGGAGACTTGAAGCCTATATGCTTCAGAGTGAATTGAAAACAGTATGATAGGTTTATAGGTTTTGCCTGACCAGCCACAGACTGCATATGAGATTGTGTTTGTGAATTCCTGAAGGAAGAAGACACTATCCTAGATCTACACAAACTGATCTTAATGCTCTTTGACCATAGCAAAATATTAAGAATCATGTTTCAAACCATTGGCATGTACAATAGACAAGTCATGATTAGGCAAAGTGTGCCCTTCCAATAATAAATAATCGAGAATTCATTCTCTGCCAGAGAATCTTGTTTAAAATATTATCATGCCAAAAAGAATTTTTCAAAATTCATTTACCTACGTTCCTTTCTCAGGGCAGGAACTACATTCTCTTTACAGTCTCTGAAGCTCAAAGAGATCCTTATTGCTGAGAAAACAAAAGTAACTATTGATACAGTCATGTCTGGTTGATTTCTTGGAATTAGGATGATACTTGGTCTCACTGACTGCAGTAGAAGCCTTTACTGAAGAACTGTTAAGAAATCTAAGTGTAACACAAAAGCCTGGTTTGTCAAAAATGAACATGGAGGGAATATGGAAAAACAATAAGAGCAGGATAGAAGAGTCAGATCATTGCTTTAGCATTCTCCTGAGCACTGAGAGACAGCTTCCCAGTACACCTGAAACCTAGACTTGAAACCATCCATGGGGTCTGTATAGGGTCAGTGCATATAATGCTCACTTTTTTTGAACCTGGTCAGGGATACGTGTCACAATATGGTCTCCTCAAATTTTCATGGTTAAAAGTCAGAATTTGTTACATGTTCTTTCTGTTTGCAATGTCACAGACACATAGTAAACGAAAGTGGCATTTTTCTGATTAAAATATTTCTCCAGCAGCAGCTGCAGACCCGTAACAGTACCTAGCACTGAGATATTTTTTATATATCCATTTGCAGAAAATTAAATATGTGGTTTATGTCCACTTTTATGCTTAACATAACAGCAGCTGTATCAAAAAGTTGGTATAGATCTGGTACAAGCTTTCACATATTATTCTGTAGATGACATCATGAAGTCCCATAAAAAAATGTTTTCAAATAAACATAAACATTTATTTAAAGTAGTTACTCCCAGGACAGATACTTTTTCCCAGAAATACTACCTGCAGTCTGTTTCTGGAAACATCTTTGCTTTAAGTGGCTTCTGTAGTGTTTGCAAAGCCTCCAGACATACAAGCCACTTAGAATACAGCTGAAACTGTGAGTTGTCACACCCTACAGCAGTTTGTATTGCCTGCAAACAAAAGCAAAAGTCAGACCAATTATGCCTTGAACACTGAACACTACCTGTGTGACAGTGATAACCAACTAACCTTTTTCATTCCTGTATTTTTGTAATACCTCAAGCATAGGATATGCTTCCCTTTCCAGCACTACCCACTCCTGACCTAAGAGCCCTCATTGAGGTTAGGGAGACTTTCACCTCCATTTGTTTCATAAGGTCAGACTGACTGGCTATTTACTTCATTTTCTAACAAAATTTTCACCTTGTCCAATGCAAACTCATAGAATACTCATTAAGCGTTGCAGATTTTCTTTCTCTGCCTTCAAGTCTCTTACTGAAACTTTGATTCATAGCTGAGACCACTGGCAGCCATGCCAACCATTATCTCAGTGTGTCCTCACACTCACTCATTTTAGGAAACAATTCTCCTGTCCTGTGCATAGACTGCAAACTGCTTAGGAAGACACAGGCTAGGACCAGCACTCCTATGTGCAAATGGAAAGATAAAATAGAAGAAAAAAATAGCAATTTTTGTAAGGAACCTCAAGATGAGAAGCACTGGTAAAAGAAGAGCAGTGCTTCACATTGCACCACTGAGGCTTTTGATCAGTATCTACCCAAAAAAGGAGAATGACACGCACTAAGCTGGTAATAGAGATGAATTACTAAAAGCATCCTAGAGTTGTTTTATGGTAATCATTCAACTTAAGTCAGGTAAACCTACAAGATACAAGGGGAAGGAAAGTTCAAGACATGACAGAAGAAACAGAGGGGTGGGGGGATTTTTAAGAAAGAATTCTTTTATTTATCTAACATACAATTTCTCCATAAGAAGTTCAATTTTTCCACAATGGTTACTCCACCTTTATACTAAATGACTTAGAACATAAAGAGCTCATTTAATAAAGGCATTTTTGTTTACAGTGTTTAAAAATTCATAAAATTACTGCATAAGCCCACTTGCTGAGATTCATGCTATTCTTCCCTGAAAACAGTGTCATACCTGAATAAAAGAAAGTTGGTCATAAAACAGAGGAAAAAAGGTGGAAAAATTATGTGCAGAACTACTTAGAATATTTGACTGCCTCAATTTACACTGAAGAAAATACAGTAATGAAATAATTATGGAGCTTATCAGAGCAATATATTTTTTAACATTAATTTCCATTAGACATATAGTGGTCCCTAACAAGAAGCAGGACGTGCCACAATGCCTACTTACCATGAAACCCAGCTTGCATATATGTTATATAGATTTTTCTACAGAAATAAAAAATAGATTACTTGTTTGGTTGTGGGTTTTTTTCCTAAATGGAACACTCAGAAAATCAAGCATCCTTTACAGAAAACAAAAATAAACTAATATTTGAGGGCAGCATAAGAGAGGAATAATCCACAAAGAAAACTAAAAGTTGTTTTTTTCTTTTATTTATTATGGTAGCATTTGGGGACCTTACATTTGGATCAGAAAACCAGTGTGTTTCAAACTGTGCAAGAATATTAAAAAAAAAACAAAAACAGAGAAGGAAACAGTCCTGTTTCTACCACCTGAATTTCATCCTAACTTGATTCTGATTTTACAACACTTAGGTACACTGAGCTTTGTACTCCACTTCGAATGAAAAGCACACATGCACTTTGCAGACAAGTGCAATTTTTTTGCTTTATTCAAGTTATAATAGGAAAGGTCTGTTTAGGTGTACAAGCACTTACAAAAGCTTGAGATAAAAGCATCACTCTTAGGTAATTCAGAATATTTTTTACATAACAAGATAAAGATGAAAGAAATTTGCTTCCCAAAATTGGGACAGAGTATCAAGAAAGCACATAGATTTGGTTCTATAAGCTATCTGAACAACTTTTCATCATTAAAAGTCATAAAAATCTTGAAAATTCCTGATATGTTCAGAAAAATCAGGGTACATAACCACTTTTTTTGAACATGATATTAGAAAGGTTCCAGCTGTGGTCAATCCTTGGCTTTGTGATGATATAGAAAAACTGTTGAAAAAATAGTGCTGTGGCATCAGCCTCAATGTGTTATTATCTATGGACATCAAACTTGGTAAGCACAACTTACCAAGCCTGGGGTGAGCATGATGGCAGAAATTTTTAGAAAAAGAAGAATGTAAGCACAAGAAGTTAGCCATTGTGTTGGACTGAAAACATCCTCCAAAAGTGTCATCAGGAATTCTGTTTGCTAAGACATCTGCTAAAAGGAGATCTTGGAGCTTGAAACTTTGCCCATTCTATACCTGAGTGATTCCAGGAAACCAAAATTCTCTGCTTAACAATCTTGGAAAGCATAAAAACAATATTTTAATTACTACTCAATAAATTAATATTTCATTTTGCTGAGCTTTGCTTCATGCTTGCAATACCCTGATGACAAGTACTGCTCTATGTTAAGTACCAAGTGCCTTCTTTTTCTTGTCTGTATAAATATTATTTTCAGATTGGACACCAGGAGGAACTGACATTAATTTCTGTAAGTAACTTAGCATCAATAAAATAGTTTCTTTTTGGAATTTGGCACAGCAAAACATTGAAACCATAATCCTCTGTAGTGGCCATAACCTGAATCAGAAAATCAAGATATAGATATAAACATCTACCATAAATGTATGTATGATAGGTTTATAATTTAATTCATACTCTCAGCATACTAATCCATGCACAGTTATAAAGTTCATCTCTTGTTTGTGATTAGATAAAATTTAAAAAACTGGATTTGTGATATTACACATTATTTTAATGATGATGCTAAAAATGTTATGAGTAGGACAATATTTAACTCAACAAAATCTGTCCACTTGCCTACTAATTAAGGAAAGACACATAAGTAATTGTGGTGAAGATTATTAATGATAAAAGGAGAATGCAAGGCTGCCTCAAAGTCATAGGAGTTGCAACAGTCAGATGTTGTTGCTTCTCAGATAATTTTCCAAAAGCAGCTTTTGCAATGCATGATGCTGCAATACCTTCTCCTTATGAGCTAGGAGATTAGTAATTATTTTTCTGGTCAATTCAAACTAGCCAAGTTTTTAAGTCTTCCTTTCTTACTGTTTGTCTCCCTTGTCACCTTATCTTGGCTCATTTCCCTTTCCTTTCCTAGCAAACAACTATTTGCATAACATTCTATTGCAAATGTCAATGAGGGTTGTTTTAAAATTTTTCAGAGCTATTTTTTATCTTTCTTTTGCTGGTCAGACAAATTAATTCACATTTTGAGCAAGATGAGAGAATGAGTGAAAAAAGAAATCCAGTGTTAAAAGTGTGATTAGCTCTGATTTCAAGATAAGCCAGTTTCTTGCTTCCCACTCAGTGGGACTGATTGGCCATACAAAAGATTTAAAAACTAATATAGTTGTTTTCATCAAGACTCTTCCTTGGGAGCTTGTAATCACACTCACTGATACATTCCCAATGACACCTGGGATGAATCCAAAGGAATCAGCAAACACTAAAAAAATGGGAATATCTGTCACAAACGTTTCTTCCTAATATGAAACTCAAGTGAAGCTGGGGTAGCAGTGCTTCATAGCAGGGTACTTCTCTGGGATCCCAGAAATGGCAATTTTCACCTTACAAACCTGCTGTGGCACAGCCTGAGTTCCCTGCTGAGCTCTTCAGGTTTAGTTGAGAATGTTTAGTCTCCACTGCTAGTTTAGTTTACTTTAGTTTGGTTTAGTCTCCACTGTGTATCCATCAGTTCTCCCGTAGGTGCCATAGTCCAAGACAGGAGGAGGAGGAAGATGATGGTACAGCAGATGCCTGTTCACACCCAGAAAGCCATCTCTTATGGCTTTCATGGATAAAGACAGGCAAAATGGCACACGGATAAAGAGAGGCAAAATGCTGGATCACTCATAGTTGCACACTTTGACAAAATTATTCAGTCAAAAGCTTTTAAGAAAGCCTTTAAGAACTATGTAGACAACAGTGCAAAAGTAAACCTTTTGGGTGAACCAAAGCTATACTTTCTTCATATGCTTCTCAGTGAATTTAAGCTGAATGCAACCTGAATACTCTGTGAATACATCAGTTAGTGAACTGATGTTTCACTGCAAAGGTATATTTCTCAACTGACCTATTGATATCAAATAATGTGAAAATACTGCTTCCTCTTTTGGATTACTCCTCATGTCTGATTTACATCTTTTGTAGCTTCTCCAAATTTTGTCTTGGTTTAGGGCAAATTTGGGAGAAAACCTCCAAAGGGGGCCCCTCCAGAAAGCAAACCCACACAGCCCCTTCCCCTGACTGGTTCGGGAAGGATTCCTCAGAGAGAAGTAAAAAGAACCTGATTCCCCTTAACTGTCCTTTCGTTGCCTTCAATAGCCCTCTATACTTTTCTAGGGATATGGTTATCCATCATGATTGTGCAAGAATACAGATTTTACAGGCTAGAGCCAATCTATAGATAAATAATATACTGAATTCCATGCAGCAAAATTACACATGAAAGTGCATATAGGCCCCAAAGTGAGAAAAACTCATCATTCAACAAGGCATCGCCTCATGTTGGTTCCAGGCAAGTTAATTCTTACACTGGGAACAACAGGTTGCTTAGCAACAGGAAAACACAAGATAGACAAACTGATATATTATATCCAGTGCTTCAGAAAGGCTAACTTTACAAAGCCAGGAAAATCTGAACACAGATAGAGTTATTTAAGAGGATTCCAAAGGAAGGTCTCACCAATGTAGTGCACAGTGGCTCAAATACTTTGCTTTCTCTACTGAAAATAGTTACCAGATACATCCTTGTGCTAAGTTTCCTTTCCACAGACCTGTCCTATTGCCATACCCTGGCTGACCCAGATCATTGTCCTTTCCTGTCATTTCTAACTGATCAGTCCCTAGCTTCTGGAAGAAATTCTTATTATTAGTCCCTAAATGCATTAGCTGGCACTTTTCATTATTAAATGTAACACTATTCTATTATTGCAGTCTTTTAAGTTATCCAATTTCTTCTTTGTATTGATAATACTTCCCAAATTTTGTCATATGTGAATTTCATTACCACATTCCTACTACTTCTGCCAAGATTCTTAATTAAACAATTATATGAGATCAACCTCCACAACCAATCCTTGAGGGAATCTACAGACAATCTATTTTTCATCACACTTATTCTTTCAACCAATCTGCTGTCATATTGACTTTAGCCAGTTCTCCTGTATTTTTTTTCTATTTTGCTGTTCTTCATTTTAACTAGTATCTTCCCAAATAGTGATGTATTGAATGCTCAGATGAAGATCACAAAGAATGAATGAATTTCCATTACTTTTCATATCATCTGAGACTGATAAAGAGGCTTACAATGACATGTCTCATAGTTAGGAGTCTTAAAATGATTAGTTGACAAAGCTTGTATGATTTACATACATATTAAAAACACTAGGAAGTAGGGAAATTTCAGAATAGATATGTGATCAGCTAAGGAAACATCTTTAAAGAAATAAAAGTTTCCAGCACATGAATAACTAGGTTTTGATCATAACCAAGAAAAATTGTGGAGAAACACAAAAACTTAAGACAGGAATACAATTAATGTCAAGAATTTTGCTTTTATAGGAAACAGGCCTTTTTAAATAAAAGTGATTTCATTCTTTCATAAGACTAATGAATGGCATTATATACCCCTAATATATGGCCTTGAAAACTATTTGACGTGCACTGCATTGCACTGTGATTAATAAATGAGCATCGTGTGTTATCAATGAAGCATGTGGTATACAGTGTAAAAGTTACCAAGGACATTATATACTTGGAATCCTAGATTGACTCCTGGAGCCATCTAAAGGATGTGCACTATTCTCTCTCATCTCTATTATATATTGTGTCACCCATCAAAGCCCAGGTTATGGGCTAGCATTTATTGTTTTGGTTTTGTTTTTGCTTTTCATGAAGTGGAATCAGAGAGATGAAGAGAGATGAAGTCTTGTGAGAAAATTCCAGGAATCATTCTTATTTGGAAATTTTAATACACAAAGCTTGCCTATGCAAGTGAGCTTGAAATGCCTTTTGAAAATGTATTAACTTATAAAGCAAGCAAAGTCAGATTCATCCTGAAAATTCAAGGCAATCTCTGAAAAGAGGACAGACCATTCCTGTGATCATACTAAAAGACTGACAGACAACGAAGGCTAAGAACTTGGATGCAATGTGGTTAAGAGTCAGTATTGGATTCTACCTTACTGGAATATACCTTGAAGAACTCTTCTCACTGAAGGGTTTTCCATTGACTGGGTGTGTTTTTCAGTCTGTCCCAAAGTCACTGGTTCAAGGCTTGGTTCTGTTCAAAATTTTCATTAGTGAGCCAGTCAAAAATTATTACATGGCTATGCAGTAAGCAGAGTGATAAATAATGATGAGGAAAAAGAATCATGCAGAACAGTTTCTCTCACTTGCTAAGTTTGGCTTCTATTTAAACAGCATAGAATTTACTAATGCAAAATGCAAAGTTCTATTTGCAGAAACCAAGAGAAGAGGTAAAATCCACAAGCATGACGGATTGTACCCTGAAAACTAGTGACTATAAAGCATGTAAGAATCATGGTAGAGTACCAAATAAGCATAAACAGCTGGTGCATGCTACCACTATCCAAGGAGATTACATCTAGGTCTAGTCTATTCAACAAATTCAGTCATTGGGGAAAATGTGTCGCTTCATTTGGCTTCTCATGTGCTAATCAATTCCTAATTATCTTCAAACATATTGACCGGCTCTCATTGTTTGTGCCATATAGATTAATGAATGACATTCTAAACAACACAATATTACACTTGGAGAGCAAGAGATTCATGTATTATTCACTCTGCATAAATATATACTGTTACCTCTCTTTTGATCTAAGCCAGACTTTGGAATTTGCAGGTTGTTTGTATGAAGAGATGCTGATAATGCAATCTTGTTTATTTACATCAACAATTAAAATTAGGAAACAGAGAACTAAATAAGTCTCTTGGTTTACAACTCTGCCCTGGAATTCTCAAATAAACACTGAATTTGAAGCACATTGGTATATTAAGAATGCATCCAAGTATTTTGTACAATTTAGAAGGTTAATCCTGAACTATACATATTTTCAGAATTTAATACTTTAAAAAGAAAACATCCTTTATCAACTATCATCTTACTCCAAACCTTGGACTTTGCCAAGGATAGATACTAGGCTTTAATTGCAGAGATATGAACAGTGATAGCACAGTTTACAAATCCCTCTCCTAAGATGAGATTGTATTTCTTACTGTGGGTTTCTAGTATTTTATGTATTCCCAGGTACTCTGCATCATACAGTTAAACCCTTTACAAGAATATGTGTATAAAATATTCTTTACAGGAAAATATATAACTTTTGCTGCATCAGGGCCCATATGCTTGCTTACTTCATAGGAGCACAAACGTGCTATTTTAATTCTCTCTTTACTGCTTTCATGCAAAGAACATTTTCCCCTTCTGGTCCATGACTAAACACATAACTAGAGTTATTACAATATGAAGAGAAGCAAAAGCTGGGGCAAGAAGAGAATGTGGCCAGAAGAAAACATGAAGGGGAAGATCCTTGTACTCTACTGCTGTGGGTATCATGAATGGGGGCCTGTAAGAAGTGCTTCTATACAATGGATACAAGTGTGAGAAACATAAAGAGAAATTACCAGTTCTAGTGCATCAGTAGAGAAATTATATCAGATAGAGAAATGTGGTGGAACAGCTCCCATGATTAAGTGTTGCAATAGCTTTCCGTGCAAGTTTTTTACATCAGAGGACAGATCAGCAGAGGTGATCAGTCGTGGTATGTATCTGCTTCATATCACCTGATCAGAAACACCAAGACAAAAGCTTCTTCAGACACAACACTTTCGTGTGCCCTGGTAGCAAGGGGACTTCAGCCACTCTGCTATCTACTGGGAAAACATAAAACTTGGTGCAAACAATCTGTGAGATTTCTGGGGTTGTTGTCAAAAAGTTGACTTGCTCCTAATGAAGGGGACCAGCTAACTAGGAATGTGCTCTGCTGGGCCTAGCAGTCTCACAGAGCTGAGAACCAGCCAAGGATGTGAGGGTCAAGGGCAGCCTTGGCTGCAGTGACTTTAAGATTGTGCAGTTTAAAATTCAGAGAAAAAGTGAGCAAGGCAAATAGTAGACTCACAACCCTAGACCTAAGGAAAGTAAATTCCAGCTTGTCATGAATCTGCTTGGCAGGGTCCCATGAGAAACATTTTCAAATAAAAACTGAAAACTTGAGGAAGTACATACTTGTTTTTTGAAATACTTATAAGTTCATTACACTTCTACTGTTTAATGTTCTTACTTTCACTAAAGTAATAATAGTAGAGAGGAGTGAGGATCATTAATCACTATATACTCAGTTCTTCAAAAATGTGAGAAGTTACAAGACTGGGCTAGAGTCTAAATATGAAGACTGAGCAGTGATTAACATTTGTGTAAGATATGCAAAATGGGCATATTATGCATATACTTCTTATAATGAATATCTAATATATGCATGATGAGTTTGAAAAAACTGATGTGTCACAATTGGGCCCTAACTGTATATACAAGGTGCATATCAAGGTGGGAAATCTATCAAGAACATATTGCACCTGCAAATGTTCATCAAAATTAATTTGGGGCTTTCAAAATTTTTAGAAGTCTATCCATTGTAAAGTACAGATTAGGAAACATAACCTCAAATTAACAAGTACAGACAGAGGGCAGGATAGAATATACAGGAGCCAGAAGTCTTTAAACAAGGGAGAACATTTTCTCTAGAAGGCAAATTAAACTAGGCTCCTACTCTGAAGCATTTCATAAATGGATCTCTACTAAATACTGAGGAAGTCTAGTGAAATTAACCTCCTGCGCCTGAAGCTAGTCATTGTAAATACCCCCTAATGTCCTCCTTGATACTATGTCTTTATATAAAAGTAGATCAAATAATTGGATGATCATAAAAATATGGCAAAGGTACTTAGGCAGAGAAAGAAGGTTTCTTTGATGTAAATTTGAATTTTGAACTTCAAGAGATGCATGATGACATTATAATAAACCAGATGGAATCCTTGTGGTTGAGAAGACAAAGATAAAAGTAGAATATAAATTTATTCTACCACCATTTCTTTCTCTTTGACCATTAGCTGGAATCCTAAACTAATGAATAAAAGGAAAAGCACTAATGCTAATATTAAAATATTAACATATTTTTTACTTTAAAAGAAGTAGAGTCTTTTTTTCTGACCTTTATTTGCCATTTAATTATTCCATTCTGAAAGAAACATCTAGGATGAACTCATTCTAGGATACTTATGAAGGCAAAAAATGCACATTTAAAATTTCCTCAGGTACAAACCACAGGACCAGATTCTTTCTAAGTCAGAATTTAAAGCAGAAAAAAAAATCTGCTGGATACAAGATAAGTTAGCCAAATATCTAATGAAGCTTGTTTACATAGCACTAAAATAAAAATATAGATGTTATGTATGAGCATCCTAAGCACGTCACATCACCAGTCTAAAACATTTCATATCACCTTGAAGGTCCTTTAGACAACAGTTTGAAGACAGTTTTTTGCTTATTCTCTTGGGTTTTTTCCTATTTACATTCCTTGAATATGTACAAGGTTAACTTTGAAAGAGCTGATGCATTTCCTCTGTGCTTTCCATATTGGGAAAAGTATTTTGGATATGTATCTGTTTTATCTTTATTTGAAAGGGTTTCACAAATAGATTGTTTTATATTTCTCGTCATGATCAAAAGAGAAAAAGACCTGGATAAGGCATGATCAAAAGAAAGTTAAAAAAAATCCCATAATACTTTATTTGAGCATAAATAAATAAATAAATAAATAAATAAATAAATAAATAAATAAATAAATGCAAGTCAGATAAGACTGAAGAAACAGATGGCAAATAAAAATAACATACAAATAACAATTAACTTATGACTCTGCATAAGACCTTTCATGCAGTACAAAGAAGCTACAAAGTCAAAATCAGTAGCAAATATTGGGTTTATTCTTTCTACATAAAAAAAATTTTGGTTAGAACTGAAATGATATTTTAGTAAAGATATCTTGTTTCTTCAATTTTGCATGGACTTTTGCATATCTATTACAGTTTGATATGCAGAATGATTTTTACAAAGGTAAAGCCACAGAATAATTAGCATCCATGTAACAGGAATATCCTTGTATTCAAAACAGAAAGGAAAAGAAAAATTTTGAAATACCAGCCTCATTAGTGCAGTATTTGGTATATTGAAATTAAAATATTAGCAATATTTAAGACTAGAAATTGATTCAATATTAAATACTCCTTCAAAAGCTGTACATTTGTCTTTAGGAAGATTTCAAACTTGTAAAGATTTGGGGATACATTTTTAGTGAGCAATGGTACAGAATTCCATGCAATTTACAGGACAGAGGAGTATATTTTGCTTATTAAGGATGCTTTAAGGAAATTACAGTGCTTTAAACATTCAGTAATTTATCACTGGGATAAGACAGCAATTAATTAAATCCACAGGGAAAAAAATTCATTGATTACTATTTGAAATAATTCTGAATATTCCGTATTATGATAATCCCCATATGATGGCATGGAATTCACTCAGCATCAAAGAGGGGATGACTTATTCATACAAGAGGTGTGTTTAAAAGCTTTGTGAGAAAAACCTCTATGGATTCTTTCTAAAATCAATGGAGAAAATAAAGTTCTTCAGTGAAAAAATCAGAACAGTTTAATTAGGGTACAACTCTGAACCATCCATAAAAGAAGCCTTTCAATTAGCTATAACAAAAGCTGAGGGAAACCTGGGAAACATAAGCACTGTCAGTATAAAACTGGAACTGTGGCTGCTGAATGGTTATTACACCTTAGGGTTCAAAACTTTAAATTAATTATCATTAGGTCTAAAGGAGAGAGGACAAAAAAATCCCTAAGGTTATATCCAAATAGATTAAAGGAGAATGGAAAATAAATGGTTGCTCACACACCTTCTAGTCCTGAACTTCAAAATAAGGGAATGTATTTCCCATGATGCCTCAAGTTATTTACAGATTTTCATTAATTTCCTATATTCATATTACCACTGAACCCTGTGGCCACCACCAGACTGTCCAAGACAGTGTTTAGAATCTTCACAATTTAAAGACAAGACAGGTAACATTAGGGTGGGAGGTTGAACACTAAAGGATGTATGCTAAATTACTCATCTACATCACGAAATTTCTTGCTTTTATATAGATAAGAATAGTGAGTCTGCTAATTATTCACTTTGGTTGACATTTTCCTAGTACTCTCCACTTAGCTGCATATAATCTTGCAAAATATTGCCAGTCCCAAATGAAACTTTTAAATTCAGAGAATAATTTTTTTGGGAAAGCCTTCGTCTAGTTTAATCAGCTTTTCCTGGAGGTAAATTATATTATAAACTCAAGGAAAAAGTATTTTGAGGGATATTTGTCCTGTGAAGATCTGGTACTCAAATGCTTTGACTTAAAAAAGAGGCGTTTTATGCAACTTCACACAATATAGCTTCAGCCAGCACAGAGAAATAGTTTCTGATAGTTTGGATGGCTGAGGACCATGAGGAGTCCAGGAGCAATTCCCGTTCATCTGTACACAGAGCATGAGCACTCTCCTCTGCAATCACTGAAAACTGAGGAACTGAAGACATTCAAAATGGGAGAAGAAACAAGATGAACCTAAATGGGCATGAGAGTGAATTAGGACTAAAAAAACATAGCCCACCTGAGGGAGAGCAGTTCAAAATTGGAACTATTACTGTAGGTAGTAACAATCACACAATGGTAGAAACTAGAACGGGAAATCTCAACTGGGTTAGAAAACATGGCAGACAGGGGAAAAAACAAGAGTCAGGGAACAGGATGCAAGCAGAAAGAACTAAAGTGGTTAGTGACCAATATTAGCTGTGAAGGCACTGGGGCATTGAGATTGGGAAGAGATCTGGAAAGGGCAAGTGGTGAGGCAAAAACTGGAATTAAGCAAAAACTGGTGAAAAGATAGGGTCTGACTGCACCAGAAGATCACGTGTGGCAGAATTCTGGAGTGAGGCAAGTAGCTGGATAATGCCGTGGTGCATCTTGTCACTATGGAAAAGGCATAGGAAGTGTTTTGCATAAAGCCTGCCTCATCAGTTGGAAAGTCCCCTGATGATTCAATAAATTACTTAATAAAGAAGGAATCAGCAGTTAATACAGTCAAGTGTCCAGAGAAGGAATGCCCATTGTTTATGTGCTATTTGCAAAGCTCTAAGCTTCTCAATTTTTAAAAAATTTCTGGAACCAAGAACCAAGAGAAAGGTCTATAAAACTGAAGTTCACCTTATTCTCTACATCTGGCAGTGACAAATGACCAGTATGGCTAGAAAAATTTAATGTACTATTTAATCACATACTACTATAAGCCATTACTCTGGGGTCACAAAGGAAAAGATTATATTAATTTGAGTTTGATTGGTTTATGAACATGATTACTTGACATGGTCATCAGTAAAAACAGGAAAATGCCTCAGTAGCAGCTTGAAAAATTCACCATCTTCTGCTTTTAGCAAAATTATACAGAGCTAACCTTTTCTGTTGGAAAATAACACACTTCTCAAGCACATGCAGTGATACAGTAGCATTTTGTCATTTTCCTTTTTTATATGGGGGATGTATTTATCTTTCAGCATGATAAATAACAAGTTCAACAGAACTGTGCACATTAAATGATACCAAAGCATAAAAGTGGCTATGCTGCTTCGTATTGCAAGAATATAAGTAGGTAAAATGTATAATAGTTCAAAGTATTTTCAGGATCTTTTCATTTTATTATTGGTATGTAAATAAGTGCTAAAATATTATGAAGATAAGGCAATTTTCAGTGCTATAAAATTTATACCAACTAAATTAATTTTTTAGATATGAGGGAGAGGAGATGAGGCAATGCCTCACACATCAAACACATTACCATGACTTTTACATGCCCTAAGATACCTACACTGACATAGTAATTTTCATTCAGTTGCTCAAAATATTTCAGCTTTCTAAAAAAAAAACCTGAAAACACCTTTGCAAATTTCTCTTTAATATTTCCTTCCAAAATACACTATCCTCTCCTATTATGCAAAAAAGAAATGGGCAGTTGCTCATTACTAAAAAATAACATGAATCTCTGTCCCTTTCTACTGCCTTTTATCAGTTTCTTTTAATATCCTGGCCCATCTGGTTTTCATCTTGACTATTAATCTTGCCACCAAATATCAGCAAAATCTGAGAAAGTATGCACAACCTCCAAAGTCATAACATGGACTACACATAATACAAAATCAAGAGCACATACTAAACGATCAGAAAACAGAAAAAAACCTCTTCTCTCATCTTAGACTGTCCTAGCACTTGAGGAGATACATAATTTTAAATTGCTATTGTAATTGTGAAGATAATGGCATCCATTTGGATGTCATATTTCACTTAAAGATAGTTTAACTTTTGGGCTTCAGATACTCAGATATTGTCATTGTTCTAAGATTTTTTTTTCTCTCTTTGTGGCTGTCATTGCAGCTAGGATTGCTTTTAAAAGGTAATAAAACAAATTTGCTAAAATCCCTTAAGAATGAATAATTTAAATTTTCTATTTTATTTTTAAAATGAATGCTATTGTATTGTATTTAAAAGAAATGCTATTGTATATATTCTATGCATTATACTTCTGTTACAAAACACGTATGTGGATAACTACACTTCAAAGCATTTGATTTACTATAAGAAAAGACTGTAATGTTTTGCAAAGCAATTTTTCCATCTTAGCTTAATCACAACTTTAATTGTAAGTTAGCAAATATTTTAGGCTTCTGTAAAAAACATTGTGGACAGGATGATTCTGATTAGACAGTTTTTCCTAGAGACCATATCTTCCTGCTCTAAATCACCTGTGTTGCAGCCCTACAAATTCCAAAGTAGATGAGCACCATCTAGTTGTTTCTATATCAAAACTGCCGTCCTTTTATTTAAAAGTATGTACTGGTTTTGATAGTATTCTTTTCATAAACAGTAAGATATTAAATAATCACAATTGGTTTAGGTGTATTTAAGCACAAATTTCCTTTGTACTGTTTAATATTTGTTGCTAAATGAATGCAAGCAGACACTCCAATAAAGCAGGAACTTAGCAGATTTGTCTTGCTTGGCTCTATTGTGTGTGTTTGCAGTCGGATTTGTGGCTAGACAGAGGATATTTCAGCATCATGCAACAGCAGGAATGATCTCAGGAATTCCTTTGCACTGTTCTCAGAGATGGGAGTGAGATCTGCTCGTACAGACAGGCTCTGTCAAAGTCCTTAGGAAAAGGGAAAGTAGCAGAACTATGAGATACAGCTTCCTAATGTGGGATGCACAACCATGGCTCTTCAGTCTTTCCTAAAGAAAACACAAATCAGTCAGGTGGATTTCACTTTCTCTTTTTCAACTGTAAAATGTTTTAAAGTGTTTGGGGAACACAATCAAGATTTTTAGTCCCAATTTCAGCAGCATTCTCCTTGTTGAATACAGCAGAAATATTTCATGCAGACTGCAAGAAAGTGCAGAATCAGGATCTTTGCTGTAATCAGCTCACTTGCAGACTAATGTGGCAGACTATCCACTAAAATTTAAAATGGATAATTTTATGTATGAATTCTTTAGTTTGTCAGCATGCTTTCCTGCAGTATATATACTAACACCAGAAGAAAAAAGGTATTTGGCAAAAACTTAACACCTAATGAGACCTATATAAGCCTGCCTATAAAAAAGTCTGGCAGGAGATCTAAGAAGGTCATTGTTTCATTTTACAGTTTCCCAAATAAAAATTATTTTCATGCTCTAAAACCTCCTAAGGAAGCAAATTCAAAGGCACCTGGAGACCTACACTATATTCTAGACATTATTTTAATAAATCTAGAAAGACAGTCGCACACACAGAAGACCCACCCTGAAATATGCCTATGTCTTTCATTTTGGCTGTTAAAAAATCTACAAGCTACAAACTAAACAAGTTCAATCATTAGACTGGGATGAATAAAATTACTTATTCTTAGAAACAACAGAATACAAGTAAACCAAAGTTGAATAATTGTGTATAGGTCTATAGACTTAATGAGGGAGTTCCTATGGGACAGCTAGAAAAAACAAAGCACACTTATATATGTCTTCAGTATTATGGTACAGTTTGTAAAGTATCATTAATTAGTTGAAGAAAAAAAGGAACTAACAAGCTGGACAAACATGATTTAACTCCTTAAAGGTAGAAGTTTCTTTTAACCAGTTATATAATTCACTTTTATTAGTTGGTAGGCTAGGAAACATATAGTTGCTAGAAATTCAATTCTTCAATTGAAAGAAATATTAGAAGCAGCTTTCCATTACTTTCCATGAGGTCATATTTAGAGCATGCTAATATTGTAAAAGAACATTCAAAGTTAAAATCATCAAAATTTACTTTCATGAACTAGTGTAATGGCAGTGCTTCTTTGGCTTTGTTTCTTCAGGGACCAGTAAGCTAGAGAAATTTCAGAGACAGAAAAAAATACTTTAAAACTGGGGATGGTACCTCATTTTCAATTTGGATCCTGGAATATTGAACTTCCATAATCTGGATCCTGAAAATTATTCTGATCTGTCAGATAAATACAATTTAAAATAAACAAACAAACAAAATACAGAAAATAGAGAAATATAATATATAGAAAATATAGAAGAGCTGGTAATTTCACATTTTAAAAAGTTAAAATACCCAACACATTCTATAGACCAATATTAGGACCACTTTGCCGACCAACACCTACTATGCTTTTTAAATCAAAGTGTGGTGATCCTGAATTAGTTTTAAAAAGACAGAAAAATAATGAGAAGAAGCAGTTCAATATCTCTATCAAACTGCTACCCCCATTGGAAGTTGAACAGTGTGTCAAAATACTAAAACAAAGTCACTGGCAAATTTTCAAGGTAACAGCTGTAACATACCCAGCAAAGTCATAAATCATAACAAACAATGCCTGCAGGAACAGGCATAAATAAATAAATAAATAAATAAAACCAAAAATTGCTATGTTTCTCAGGAAGATCTATAATCTTAGCCAATATTTAGCTAGGTTGTCAATTATCAACCCAGCCATGGTGCTCCAGATCATTATGTGCTTTCTGCATCTATGCAGCATATCCTTTGAACATCCAATCTAAGCCTACAGAGTTGGGTGTGCTTGTACAAGCAATCTCTTTCACAGATATCTGTAAGATGCCAAAGGCTTTCCTATTGCTTTTTCAACTCCTTTATGTCTATATCTCACAAATTAGTTGATTCACTTTACTGTCCTAGATGCTCTGCCTTTCATCAACCACACTGATCACATTGTGTCAGTATGTGAAAAAAAAGAGGTAATTTGTGAGACTGGAGAAAGTTGAGAAATAGTCGGAGCCCCACAAGAGCTCTATCTAGAGGGAAGCAAAATCCAGCCTGGTAATGTTTGTTCCACTCCCAGTCTTTATTCACAGTGAAAAATTTGAATTGTCCCATGCATCTCCAATGGCAAGTTCAGTCCACATCTACTGCCAAGCTAAGGAATGAATATGAACCTTCTTGCAGACAAGAAAAGACTACAGTATAGACATTTCAAGCTCTCAGAAATGTCACAGATAATTAAAAACATTCAAGCCCACTCTGTGAGCAGCAGTTTCACACCATGGCATCAGGGTTGTATTTGTTTTGAGGAGGAGAGTTGTCACTCCAGATGAACTATGAGAGAACAAAAGGACTCTAGAGCTATGTCTAGAACTACATTTTTCTACCTGAGCTATAGGTACACTTATCACAAGTGTCTCACTTTTGGTTCACATGATGTGGACTCCTGCAAGCTGCAGTCTTCTCCTGAATCCAGAGAAGCAGCCTGGGTAAGAAGAATGAATACTGCAGAACGGACCTCCTCACTCACACACCTTCCTCTTTGAATGCCCCAGTCAGCTGCTGGCCAAGAACCAAGGGGCAAGTATCTGCAGACTCTGGCATTTCTGCAGCTGTTGTTCCTGGTCCCAAATTAGGCTGGTTTGGTTTTGTTTGGTTTGGGGTTTTTTTCCATTTGTTTTCAAGAGAGAAAAGGCAGGACAATGGCAAGGTCAAAAGAGCAGCAAGGCAGGTGTTATGATAATGTGTCAAAGGAAAGTACACTCAGCATTCTGGCAACAGGGATTAGTCTTCTCTGTTAGGAACTAACACTAAAATTTTTGGTTGATTTCTGAGCTTGGGTGGGGGACTTTTATAGTCTGTAAAAAATTCCTGTTTACTTATTTACATATGGCTTACTGCTACAATATTTGTCTAAGGACAGATTCAGTTTATACCTCAAGTATACATTGCAGTGAGCAGAGACTGACCTGTTTTGAGGTGGGTGAAAGAGGTGGCATTGCTGGCAGGCAAAAAGCATCAAGGATATAATTGTTGGTGCCAGGCACTATTAGGACATGCAATTTAACACTTTTCATTTCCAGTACTAATGAAAGTCCTATTTTCTCTTCCTTGTGTAATAGAAATTTAGGCCAGGCTGCATGGAGCTCTGAACAACCTGGTCAAGTGAAAGATGTCCCTGTGTACAGCAGGGGGTTTGGAACTGCATGATCTGTAAGTTCCCTTCCAACCCAAAACATCTTCTGATTCTATAAGAACTCACAGTCACTAAGCAGTGGTTTTGCTTTGTAAAAGCAGTTGACCGGTGCAGTAAGCAAACTATATGGCTGATGATTCTCATAACACTTTTTTTTCCCCAAAGATTTTTCTTTCTTATGTTAATGAAGAAGTGTAGTGGCCAACAGTCATTGCCAAAGATCTGCTTCCTTCCTGACAATCTTACCTGGACCTCAGCCATGTTCCTCCCCTGTTAGTCTCTCATTTCCCTGAAACTTTTGTTCACTGTGCTTCCTTTTGGTTTCAAATACTGTTAATGAGAGAGAAAAGCTCTGTCTTAAAGAAAATGTAAAAATCTATTATGTTTACTCCATGCTCTGGTCAAAACACCAGAGCTGCATCATTTTATCACAATTAATTACAGCCTTTTGAAAAAATGAAACTTGAGTTGAAATGTTTCTGGTGAGTTTAACAGGACATAAGGGCACCCAGAAAAAAAGCAATGAACAATTGGTAACTAATTAATTCTGATAGCATTCCTTTGCTTCAGGGTAGTAGGAAGGATTAGATCAGACTAAGAAAACAGATGCCTCTCCTGACATGTTGAAAATATATCATTGCTGGTTTCTCACATTAAAAAGTAAAAATGTTTACATGAGGTCCCCTATGCTACTTTGTTGGTACCTGCTCATATTCAGAAATTAAACCCTTTCGTCCTTATCTGTGAATCACTTTGGTTAGCCTTAAGTTTAATAAATAATGTCTGTGTCTCTGTTGATCAGATAGCCTACTTTCAGGTCAGAACAAGAGCAATGTTCCTAGGATATAAAATAAAACTATTGCAAAAATTGCTAGCTATTTTCCTTTTGGTTTCTAGGTGACTTCTGAAACTCAGGTAAAATTGAAAAGTGATACAAGAATTGTTTTTAAAAATTAAGGAACTGCTTTCCCCTCCGCATTTTAAGTTTAATCATGCCTCTGATTTTTTCTTTGTAACCAGAAGCATTGATCAGCCTTGATTCAAGTAAAGATCATCTTCCACCATGCTTCTTTCTTGTGATGTGATGAATACAGCCTACTTTCCTAAAATCTAATGTGCTTGTTTATTAGCAAAATTTCTTCATTCTTGCTCCACCCCCGCCCCTACCCCCCAAATATGTACATTTCCTAGGTTCAGCAATCAAATATAACTTTTGCAGCAATACCTGTCAGAGCCCAGCTTCACAGTCAGGGTGTAGTGATCCTGATGTTATGATCACAGACAGGTCTGGGACTTTGACATGATTTTCCTTTTTCTCACTGAGGCCAGATATGAATAATGTCCTGAATTCATTTCTCATACAAGACAGGGTCACAGTCTGGAAAAAACAAGGATCACCACTGAATAATGCAGAGAGGCCATGCATAACACCACTGTCAAAAATGAGGCCATAGTTGACAATATGCTGCCTTTAATAATGAAGTACACTTAAGTTCCTCATCCTGAAGAGTTCCTTCTGCCCTCCCCCACTTTCTCCCTTCCCCCTTAATTTCTTCTCAAACAGCTTAGTGCCACTAAGAGGGGACAGCAAATAACAATGGCATTACCATTGTGTGTATGAAAGGGATAATTTCTTAAGCCTATTTCACCTTCAAAGATATTTCATCATGGATATACTGTATGAAAATTGTGTGTCCAACTACTTAAAGTCTCTGCATTTAAAACATGAGGAGAGAAATGTTATCCTTGGTGTAGTTGTAAAATTCAAAATGCCCTTGACATTTATTACACTAGAATTACAATGAGTCTAATTTGTAGTAGGCTTGTCAAACTTTTGGAAAGCATACATCATTCCAGTAATATTTTCTCTAGGCTTCTAATAAGACATCCACATTCTAGATCCAAAGTGCCTCCCTTATAGGAAGTACAAAGGACATAGACCTTGCTCAAAAAACACAGACCTCACTCATTCTATTGTTTCTCCCAAGATTTGCTGCTCCTGAAGTTTCTTTCTGTAAGAACACCTTGTCTCTTCCTCAGCCCTAAGAAACATTAAAATACTTTTTATAACCCAGTATATTGCCAGCAAGAACTCCTTGTTCCAACTGGAAGGCAAAGCAGATGAATTCCACATCACTGAGTATATTCCTAGAGCATGAATACTTTTACAATCCCATTTGAGACTCTATATAGTACTTTTTATTTGAGCAAGTCTAGTGATGCAACTTTTTTCCCAGTAATATATTCACTCCCTTATTGCCTGACACATTTTTGCTGCTATCTGCAAGTCATACATGAGAGTGCCACAAGCTATTTCTTTGCCCTAATCTTCTGCCATTTTTGAGAATTTTGGGTTTAGGCCTTATTTTTACAAATCCTTTAACAGTTTGAGATGTTCAACCTAAACATGTCTTGTTTCAGAGGAAGGCAGATGATATTTTCTAAGACTATAAACAACTTATCAAGACAAAAGAAGTTAACATAGGCCATGAACAGGCAATGAATTTGTCATTCAATTGTAACAATTCCTGTACATACATTGCCTTTTGTGAATATTTTTTTTTCAAGAGTCAGTGAGAAAGGGTCATTAATCATTCACTTGTTTCTAGGTAAGAGCAGAGTTTTTGGCAGCTATTGAGCAATCTGCTATGCTACAAAGTAACAGATGAATTCCATAGTGACTTCCCTAATAGCTCCATATCTCAGTAACAAAAATGCTCTTTATTTGCCACCCTGAAAGATAGGAAAAATTATCAGAAAAAGTCTAGTCATGGCTCTAGTCAAGCCTACTGCTCATGTCCAGTGTTTTTATGGCTAGCCATATCTTCACGGTCTCAGGCCTTAATTTCCAGGTAACAAAAAATTTCAACTAGATGAACAGAAATCATGTTTGGAAATGTTATGCAGTGCTGCTGGTCTTCATGAAAGGATAGATTTTTAAGTTTTTCAATAGGCATATGAAATGCCTATTGAAAAACTTAAAAATACATTTCATGGGAAATGTAACATATATGTGGCAAATTAACATAATGCAGCATGGTAATCTCTTAGTTCACATGATGTCTAGCTTTGTGTTACGCTGTATCAGAACTACATGAGGTGAAAGCATGCAGAAATTTAAGTAGTTAGATAACCACTTCAAAACTATCTCAGACTTTGCAAAACAATCTTTGATCTAAAATTTTGGGATGCCTTATAAAATAACAGTCCTGTTATCTGTCTTTGGGTTTCAGTATCTTTCAGTGCGAGGATCTCTTCAGCTTTTCCATTAGATCTTTGTGTCACTTTAAATTTTCATATCCACTGGGTTATTGCATAACAAATACTGTTCATATTCCAAACCCCTGCTAAGTGATCTATATATCTATAGCTCATTCTTAACTGCAGAGCACTCTTTTATCTTGTTTTGCTATGTTTTGAACAGTCTGACAAAGTTGCTGACTCTTCTCATAGGGTTCATTGTATTCTGATGATACAAATATATTTTATCTCTGCCTTGACAAAAGAGAAATTAGAATCCAACTTCAAACAACTGAAAAGCAAATGGGTAATCTTTAGCACTCCCAAGTCTCCCACCTGTCATTTACCTTCTTATAATCCTTTCCCGAATTTTTTTCCATTTAATATTAGTTAGCCCATAACCATTACTAGCTTAACTAGAATTGCATAAAAGATTCATTTGGTTCCTCATTACCAAAAACATATGATGAGCAATAGAAACAATCAAAATGGGTTGGCTCTACTTGAACATAAATGCACATTTATCTAACATTTGTCATTTGTTCCTTCGCTTCTTGCCTACAATCTACTTTCACATGTACTGAGAGTTACACTTTGTTCTGCTGCACTTCATCCACCCATTTACTGTGATAATAGGTTAGCTAAGCAGAGCTGGAAGCGTGCAAAACCTTTGTGCAGTTCTTAACCTAGATGGTGTTTAAACATATTTGAAAAAGAGGAGGGAGATGGACAAACAGAACTAAAGCAAAGCAATTTTTAGGATCAATCACTTTATTAGAATGTACAACACAAAAAGGCATTAATTTAAGAGAATTTCAGTTGACACTAGCAATACCTTTTATAAATGCTGCATTAAAAACTAAGTGCATTGTAGCATTCTGGAGGATAGCATTCCTAGTAGTTAACTACTCACAGAATTCTAGAATACACCAAGTTGGAAGGGACCCATAAAAATCATTGTGTTCAACTCCCTGTCCCTCACAGGACTATATAAAATTAACCATATGACTTAGAGCATCAACCAGGCACTCCTTGAACTCTGTCAGGCTTAGTGCTGTGACCACTTCCCTCAGGAACTGGTTCCAATAACCAACCACCCGCTCAGTGAAGACCCTTTTCCTAATTTCAGTCTGAACTTCCTTTGACACAGCTTCATTCCATTTCCTTCTGACATATTGCTGGTCACCAGAGAGACATAAGCATTTCCCTCTCTGCTGCCTGCCTTGAGAAAGGTTTAGATTGCCATGAGGTCACCATTCAGTTTTCTCTTTTCCAAGCTGAACAAGTCAAGTGATCTCAGCTGCTTCTCCTAAGTCTTGCCCTTGAGAGCTTTCAGCATCGCGGTACCCCTCACCTGGAGACCCTCTAGTACTTGGATGTCCTTCTTATATTGTGATACACAAAACTGCATACAATCATGGGGAGGCTACATCAGGGAAGTGCTGAGGACAATCACCTCCCTTGACTGGCTGGCAGTGCTGCTCCTGATGCACCCCAGGACATGGCTGCCAGGACACTGCTGACTCATATTCAATTTGCCATATGTTGCCACAGCCCTCTTCATAGAGAGCAGGCAGGCACAACTTCCCAAGGATATTTCCTGGGAATTGCAGCAAGGAACTTCAGAGAAAGAGAAAACAATTATCTCTACTTGCTGCGCATATCGTTTTGCACATGTGGAATGTGTCAGGAAGATTGTTTACCTGAACAGATTTGGTAATTGGATTCTGTTGAAGATTGTTTTGTTTCCTTGGCCAATTACTCAAAGCTGTGTCCTGGTTGTCTCAAGACAGTCATGAGTTTTCTTCAGTATGTAATTTAGTATAGTATAGTCCAGTATAGTATCTTTTTAATATAGTATAGTATAATGTAATATAATATAATTTAATAAAGCAATTGTTCAGCATTCTGAAACAATGAAGTCAGATGCCAATCATTTCCTGCAGTGGGGGCACCCGAAATTACAATAGCCACATCAGTGTTGAAAACAAGCAAAAAAGGCATTAAGTGTCTCTGCTTTGTCTATGTCTTTGCTTAGGAGGTGACTGACCCCAACAGCAACAGACCAATATTACTTCTGATTCTCCTTTTGACATTAACATATTTTTAAAGCCCTTATTGTTGTCCTTCCCAACTCGAATCAAGCTTTGGAAACAGGAATTTTATCCCTACAGTAATGATCAGCATCTCTGTACTCCTCCCATATTGCCTGTCCTTGTCTCTTATGTCCACATATTTTCCTTCTCTTCCTAAGATCTAGAAGATCCCTGCTCAGCCAGTCTTCTGAGCAGTGCCACTTGACTTCTGACATTTTGGAATTGCTTGCCTATCTGTCCTGAAAAATCTATAACCGTCCATTGCACAACCCCATCACAGGACTCATCCCATCATTTTTGTCTTATTCCAATGATGTCATCGATATGGGACAGAGCCAAAGCTTCTAGTTCTTATTTTTTATTCCTCATGCTGTGCACATTTTTATAAGGACATTTCAAATGTACTGAGCACAAGTAATGAGCACATTGTGGACCTCACTAGCACATGATCCTTCAAAACTTGGCATGCCACCCCCACGCTTATCTCTAGGGAACCTGGTTTTATCCCCTTCCCATTTTAAATCTACTTTAAAGCTCATTCCATGAGCTCTGCTAACTGCTGTGCAAAGATCCTTTTCCCCTTTGAGACAGGTGTATCCCATCTGCTGCCAGCAGGCTCAGTGTCACGTAGACCAACCCATGATCAAAAAACCCAGAATTCTGCCAGTGACACCAGGCTCACAGCTAGGTACCGATTCTCTGGTTCATCCACTGTCTTCCCTCATCATTTCCTGCAACTGGAAGGATAGTGAACATTACTTGTGCTCCTGATCCCTTAACCTATTGTCCCAAGGCCCTGAAGTCTCTCCTGATTGCCCTCAGGCTCCTTGTTGCAACTTCACAATTGCCTACAGGAAAAATCAGTAGAAGATAATAATCTGAGAGCCATACCAGAGTATAATGTTTTCTCATCATATCTTTAACCCAGGTCCCAGGACGGCAGAAGGCCTGTTGTTCTCTACAAGATCAGGTTGCAGGTGGTTTTCTGCCAGGTGTTTTGTTTCACATTCAGAACACTACAGTCCTGGTCTACAGCACAGGGTAAGAGATGGCATGGACCAGTTCCACAACACCTTACACTGGTCCAAGTCAGATGAGCTTCCATTCCTCCTTCAATAATATGTTCCCATCCCAGCTTCTCACTGGCACTCTTGCTCAGAAGTCATTCACTGACTTAATTCAGGGAGGTGATCTAGCTGAAAATTCCTAAATTAAAGGATAAATCTGGTTGGAAGGGATTTTGGGAATTTGTCTAGTCACGTACAAAAATAAACTCAGACAATATTTGCTTGGGTCTTTGTGCACTGTGTTCGTGAATACTCCCAAGATCAGATCTTCCACAACCCCTCTGGGAAACCTGCTCCATTTCTTGGCCCAGTTACCTCAATCTCTCCTCAAAGGACAAATGTTCCTGTCACGCTGATGGCCCTTCACTGAACTTACTGCAATTTCTCCATGTCCTCCTCCTATGGAAAGAACCCAAATCACACTTCATTATTGCCATAAGTCCTTCCTGTCCAGGTGCAGGATTTTGGACATTTGTTGAATTTAACAATGTTCCAATCAGTCCATTCATGTCCCTCTGAATGGCAGTCTTAAACTCAGCAGTACAGATATTACCCATCAGTTGGAGTCACAAACATTCTTACAGCATCAAGCCTCTCAAAACTTGAAACTTTAGAAACACAAAAATATGTATTTCAGTCAGAGCTTATCTAACCCAGTAACCTGTCTCAGAGTTTCAACCTATTTATGATTTCAGGATTTCCTGAACTAGGCATAACTGTGAAATACTTAGTAACCTGTGGCATTCAAATTGTCTGAAAAAATCCCTTCACTCAGGATTTTTCTCCTGGGAAGCTGAGAAGTCTCAGAGAAAAAGAAAAACAATAATTATCTGATTTGCTTCTCCTGTGTTTTTGCATTTGTTTGGAATGCGTTTGGAGATTGTTTACCACTTTGGGATTGTTTACCACCTTGTTTACCAAGGTGGTTGTTTCACTGGTTTCTGCTGTGAGTTGTTTTGACTCAATGGCCAGTTGGGGCCAAGCTGTGTCAAAACTCTGAAAGAGTCATGAGTTTTCATTACTATCTTTTTAGCCTTCCACAAGTATCCTTTCTGTATTCTTTAGTATAGGTTAATATAGCATTCTTTAATACAATACAGTATCATAAAATAACAAATTAGCCTTCTGAGGGAGTCAGATTCATCATTCCTTCCATGATCTGGGGGCAACGCAAATACAACAGAAACCCACCTGAATTCTGTGACGACTTCTGCCAGCCGCAATGCTGAGCTGCTAGGAGTTCTACAGTTTAAATTCCTCTTGTGCTGAAAAAAATGCTTTTGTTTTTGTTATGAATATGACTTCTACTGACTTCTTTGAATGCTTGTACTTTATTGGGAAGAGAGAGCAAACAGCCTGTCCCGAGTATCCCTCTGCAGGTCACTCATCAGTCTGTACATCCCTTTTTACACATCTGCCCTCACTTAGCTGCTTTCCAGAAAATATTGAGGCCCACTAAACCATATGGAGTCTATCACGTACTTCTGCTCACACCAGTCACCCTTCTCTGAGCCTGAACCCTACCATATCCTACTTAACGTGGGAGACAAGCTCTGCTGAGAGGATGTAGGCAAACTACAGTTAAAAGTAGAGTAATATTCCTTGTTTTGCTGCCTATTCCCAAAGGGACAGTAACAGAAAGCTCCTTTCCTGTGTACACTATGCCATGCTTTATACAAATTGGAAATTCTAGCTGGCAAGTAAAGCACTTCAGATGCTTTCAAATGAGCTTTGATCATTCATGTCAGGGAGATATAAGTTCACACCATTGGTCTCTTTGCTGTGTCCATTGCTTCTGGATGAGTCAGCTGCAGCAAATGTGAGTCCTGCTTCAGTTCACAGCCTTAACTCCAAATTTACCCTACCATCACTTTTTCTGAGACTCAGGTAAGCTGCAAAGCTTACAGTAGGGGATGGAAACCTTAAATTGCTCTCACATGTTCAAGAAAGACCTTCCTGAACACACACAAGAGGACTCTGTTTTTAAACAGCACCTTTTGGGTAGATTTGCTAAATGAGAGTAGAATCATGAAGCACTGGAGATATCCATTGTTAATGCTGTCTTCCATAGTCCAGAGCTGCATCTCCACAGAGGTGTATGAAAAGCAAGAAGGCTGTGTTCAGTAGTCGAGTTCTACATTGCTTGAGAAAATCACAAACCTTCACAAAGGAATGTTAGTACAGAGGTCAGATAAACTGGCTTTTCGACCCCTTCAGTCTCAGCTTGAACTGCAGGCAGTGAAATCTGCTCAGAGGTGAAATGCATAAGCCTTCCATGCCACCATGAACGATACAGACACCTGCTTATTAGCATGTTGTTGAGTCATAGTCTCACTTACATGAAAGGCTGTTATTTTTCAGCATGTTGCTAACTTTTTCTTCCACAATAGGTCTCTGGGGTCACAGTGGATAAAAGACATTGTCTTACTGGGTGAATTAAAACAAGGATAGATCTCTATCCTATTATCACTGTTTCACAAAAGCAAAATAAAGCTGGACTGTGTCAGCACATTAGCTGTGGATATAAAAACAGTGATTTCTTAATCACAGGGTAGAAAAAGAAAATAAAACTGGTCACTGCCTCAGTGAAAGTAAAAAGTATTAAATGCTTTTTCATTTCCTGAAAAAGGTCTCATACTTACTTCATGTCATTTTCTTAATCATGAATTTCACATTAGAAATTAACAAAATCATCTCGTTGATGAGAACATTCAACAATTCAGTAAGACTACGCAATCCATAATTTTACACATTCTTTATGGCAGGAAATAAATATCCCCCATATTTTTTTACACGTTCCATGAAACACAAATAAGGACTGAGAGTAGCAGTAACATTTTTTTGACAATGATGAATACACATACATCTCACAAGCATATGCAACTTTTTCCCCAGCATTGCTCACAATGGCTATTAAAAAGCTGCTTTTTCTGTTTGTTTTGGGGTTTTTTTCTTACTACTATCTACTAATAGTCTAAATAATATATACTAAAATAAACAGGAAAAATATGAGATAGGAATTTCCTCTTGTCTGTTTAGAATGAACTATTCTACAAAACAGAAGTGGAAAGTTAAAACATGCCTTTTTAAGCATCAGCCAAAGGAGGAAAACTGGAGAACAAACAAGCTACTGTTTGCAATCTCAGGAGGCATTCTGCTTGTGGAAAAACGAAGAGACTAGAATGGCTCTGAGGCTAGTGAGGTGTGACTCCTCTATCTTATCATCCTTGTTTAAAAGACACTTGCCTGTCTGCCAAGGTAGGCAGGAGCCTTACTGGAAAGGAAAATGTGATCCCCTTCCCTCCAAATTCTTATAACTTTGAAATTACAGGGCTCTCAGGCAAAGATATTGGCAAAGGAATAACAGTTCTTTACTAGAATACATATATAACAAGACAAACAAACAACAATAACAGCAGCAACACCAAACAGAACCAGGGACGCAGTCCCAGCCCTCTCTCGGCCGCAGCCTTTCCCTTTTGGTGCAGTTCCAGGCACGGCCGGCAGGGGCGCTGCTGGCTCCGGTGGGCGGGGCAGGTGCGGTGATTCCCCCGCGGCGGCAGGGGACGCTGTGGCGCCAGCTCGGCATGGTTAATGGCGGGCGCAGCGAGAGGGTTACTCTGTTAATTGGGAACTAATAAACAAACAGTTACAATCCCAACGCTCATGGGCTGGAAATATTAGTTCATCACAAAATAGTTATGTAGTCCTGAGAAAAGGATCCCAGGGTGGAGTATGTAAAGTATATCTGTCAGTCCAGTATTAATGGCACAGAACATGGCTGCCAAAATACTGCACCGTTTTGTATGCTACTTTAAAAATCAACATTCAAACTGAAACAGACACAGACAAGAACTGTTAGACTTACCTAACAGAGAAAACAAGAAGTGTACCTTGTCAGAGTAGAGAACGACAGTTGATGTGGACAATCAGAGCTGATTTCTGGAGCTTCCTCCATGAAGGCAGAATGCAAGTTTGTACCTGCTCCAGCCACTTCTTCACACCTCTGCATCTCTGATGGTCAAGTAGCATTGTAGAGATGATAACTCCAGTTTTCATACAAATGTTCAGGTCTTAAATACACAGATTGATTGACTGGGATTTACTACTTTAGAGAAAACAGCTGTTTATCTGGAACATAACTCACAGTTAGAAGTTTAAGGTTAAAAAAACAAATACAAAAAGCTAAAGCTGTTGTTTGCACAGATTGGAAATAGGTTCATAAATCCACCCAACCAAATAAACAAACAAACAGTACCCAATAATCAATATAGAAAATCAGACTTTAGTTAATAATAGCAGATTTTCTTATTTGTTCTAGGAATCTTTCATATGCCTAATGTCAAGTCCCAGGGAGGAATACATAGCACACCATCTGAACTCTGTGTCTGAGAACTTGTCTCTGTGATATAGCCTTACAATTACCATCCCAAAGTTCACATCCGATTTACATCAATAAATTAAGGGCTGGCTGAGAAGGAATCTTTTTAATTACCAAAGCAACACTTGAGAATACAGCTCATTTTTGTTTTTTACTTAAATCTAGAAAATTATTGCATTGATGGATTTTTTTTAGTGTTTTTTTGTTGTTGTTGTTTTTTGTTTTGGTTTTTTTTTTGTTTTAGTTTTTCAATATTTTTTGGATGTCTGGGAAACATTTAGGTTTTTATAGAGTTTTTACTTTTTTTGAACTATTACTTCTTTTTGATTAGGAGGTCAACTGAAATGTAACTTTCACAGTTACTTCCTTCCTTTCTCAATATAATTAACCTGTACAACTCTTTCTTCCTAGTACAGGATTCTATAACCTGTATGTCCTAGTAAGTACTGACTGTAGAGAAATCATGTCAATATAATAGTTAATGCTATATTCCTAACTTTATAGACACCATGACATTACATATTATCAAGTCAAATAAGCTTATTTAAAAGGCATCCATGTTTATTTAATGTTAATAAGCCCCATTCATTGTCATTTTCAGAAGTTCATTGTGGCATGAAAGTTAAAACACCCTGATATATTCAAACTGGCAAAATAGCAGCTGTAAAAATATAGTGTTGCATCCTGTAAGTACTAGAGGATGATAAATTCTGAGTGACTGACAGCAAGACAATACTGGCACAAGAACAGACAACTATTAACTACCAGAGGAATTCTGAAGTTTGTGACCATCTGAGAATTAAGTTCCTAAATTAAATCCTAAGGTCAAAACTGCAATTGTTTAAGAAAAACCTGTAAATTTGTGGGACAGTTTCAGTATTCTGCGTATTCATTTCTGTGATAAAAAGGTGGGCATCCCAAACACAGTGTTCTCATGAGTAGTCCTCATCTGCTGTGATAACGAATTACATCTTCTTGTAATTACTACTTTTCATTGTCTCTGCCCGCTCAGAATCAGAACATGCAGGTGTAATTGCACATTTCAGCACATTTGCCTTTAGCATCCATAAAACCTGCTACTACCTTTCAGTTAAAGGCTCAAACATAGCCTGTGGGTTTTTTTACTGAGGATTTTCAATGCATGTTTAAATCTCCCCTACCTCCCCTTCTGGACTGGCCTCCAGATCAATGTTTATAGATGCTGCATTAGACACAACTCCCTTTTCCTTGAGGCACAGTTGAGAACCTTGGTAAAAATATTTTATTATTGCCCAGCAAAGAACTGTGTAACATACTGACAGAAATACCAAGGATAGGTAAATAAAAGCAAGCATAGATTGGTTACTTTATACACATAGAGAATACATAAGTGAAAGGAAGACATTCAGCAGAGGGAGCACCCAAGAATTTATGCTCAACACTTGCCACAGATCTAGTGCATCACCAATGCCCTGGAAATGAAACAAACTGTATCAATGCCAAAATGTTACATAGTAGATTAACAGATCTTAAAAAGCATTAGTAAAGCCATCTGCTCAGTAGACTCCTAGGAGTCAAGATCTGAGTCTGGCCACGAAAGTATGAACGTGCATAATGGACCACATCAAAACCTTTTAGGTCAGCACTGTCTCTCCAGTGCAAAATGACTGAAAAAAAAAGAAAAACATGAAGTGTTCTCTGTACCTTCTCAGAGTTCAGCAATATACAGTTCAAGGCTCTACTAAGAAAAAGGTGATTTTGTACATTTTTGATAGTCTTAAACTGGTTTTCATTAATTTGCTGGATTTGCTTCAGAAACCATGTGGTTTGCCAGCACTCTGAACACTTCCACAGCCTCATGAGGCACAATATGGAAATATGTCTTCTGAGAAGAGCCCATCTGGTAGTCTTTTTTGGTACTAACTAGCTGTTGTTGGGAACATACCTCTTCATGTTCACCTTCTGCACACACTCGTGATTCTAAGGACCTCTAGTATACCCCCCTTCCACCGTTTCTTTTCCAAGCGGACAAGTCCTTGTCTGAATAGCTATTTCTCATATGGAAATCACTTAGTATCCTTATGTTGCATCTCTGTTGTTTTTCCATGTCAGCTATATTACAATTTAGATGATGAAATTACCATTAGATATTGAAGATTTCAGAACAGCATCAATTCGTACAACTATATAGTAACTCCTGAGCTCTGTGAGTTGCCTAATAAAGCTATGCAGCATCATTTTCCTCTATGTGCTCCTTCTTTCTCACAGCAGATCTCCTTAAACTCACTAATTCCCTTATTTTATTATACATTTTATCATTTTTCCCTGGGATAAAGCATGACTTTTTCTCTAACTTCCCTCTGGTATCACATTTTCTACACTCCAGCCTTCGAGCGCCACAGCCAGCTCCTGTTAGGGTTCCCTAAATATAGCTGATGGCACAGTTGCTTGCAAGCAGTTTTACATGCTTTGGTAAATACTGTCTCACAGTGCTCTTTACTAACCCCTATTTTGCTGCCTTTTTCTATTATTTGTTTTCTCACTTCACATGCTGCAGTTTGGGCTACTAGAGAGTTGAGAGACCAGCAGTTCTCTGATGCTGTACTTTTCTATAAACTAAAATTCTTCAGGAAGGCCTCTTTAGGACTCCTTATGGCAAATGGTCACAGAGAAAATTCACTCAGTGTTTGGCTTTGTCAAAACTTCGTGGCATCCTGGCCTCCATCAGCAGTAGTGTGGCCAGCAGGACCAGGACCAGAGATTGTCCCCCTGTACTGAGCACAGTGAGGTCACCAAGCTCTGTGCTCAGTTCTGGGCCCCTCAATTCAGAAAGAACTTTGAGGAGCTGGAGCAAGTCCATAGAAGGGCAGCAGAGCTAGTGAAGGCTCTGGAGCACAAGGGCTGTGAGGAGCAGCTGAGGGAGCTGAGGGTGTTTACCCTGTAGGAGGCTCAGGAGGGACCGCATTGCTCCCTACAACTCCCTGAAAGGTAGCTGAAGCCACCTAAGGGTCAGACTCTTGTCCCAGGAACTAGTGACAGGATGAGAGGACATAATTTTAAGCTGTAGCAGGGGCAGTTTAGGCTGGATATTAGGACGACTTTTTTAACGGGAAAGGTGATTCGATATTGGAATGGGCTGCCCAGAGAAGTGGTGGAGTCACTGTCCCTGGAGATGTTTACAGAAAGACTGAATGTGGAACTCAGTGTACAGAGTAGTGTTGGGTCATAGGCTGGACTCGATGATCTCAGAAGTATTTTCCAACCTAATTACTTGTGTGACACTGTTTCCAGCAGCCTGCGGCTGTGCCAAGCCTTCCCCGGCGCCGGAAAAGGCCGGAGCTGGGCCGAGCACACCCCATTTCCGACCAGGCTCGCGGGCCCGCGGCCGCTCCGCGCCCCGCAGCTGCACGGCCGCGGCAGGTCCTGGTGCGCAGGCGCGGCGGGGCCATGCGCGGGGGCGGGTTTGAACCGTGGCGGGCGCTGCGAGCTGCCGGGCTGTGCTGCCAATGGAGCCCGCACTGAAAGGTACCGGCTCGGCCGCCCTGCGGTGGCTTCTCCCGGCGCGGGCTCCGCGCTGCCCCTGCCCCGTTTCTCCTTGCGGCCCTTGGCGCGGCGCTCCCCGGCAGGGCGGGTGGCGGGCGGCTGTGGAGGCCCCGCGGGCGGCTCTGACCCGCCGCGAACCCGCCCGATCCCGGCGGCGGGGCCTGGGGGTCGGCCCGGTGGGAGCGGGCTGTGCCCGGGCGCAGGCACGGCCGCCTCCCTCCGCTCGGGTGGCACTGCAGGGTGCTCCCCGTGGGGCACTGACCCCGACCCCTCTGTCCTTCCTACTCCGGTCAGTCGTAGCTTTCTTCTGCATATCAAAACTTCTGCCTCGCTAAGTTGCCCTCTCATGGCCATTTTCCTCTGCGATCACCTCCTTCTCTGAGAACTTCTAAGGCTGACGTTTACAAGAATCGATCTCTACTCAGAGATCTTTTAGTTCAAAAAAGCACTTCCTCGTTTTCCTTTTCACCCACTGTACAAAACCTGCAAAAAGCTTTGCCGTTTGCTGAAATCTATTTGATTAGCTAAAACTGACTAATTATTATGTATGTAAAATGCACCTTTGATTCTATTGCAAGGGCATGGAGTTTTGAAGTAGCATCCCTTTAAGTTCCTAGTTAGTTCCAGACCTTTACTGAAATGTTCTGATGTGTTTTTCCAGGAGAATTTTAGCTATGAAAGTCCTGAAATATTTGATATAAGAGGAAGATACTATCTTTTCAAATTCAAGTGCTTTTTTTTTCACAACTGAACTATCAAGGAAAAAAGCAACTCTGGCAGAATCTGCCCCAGTCTGGTAGTAGAATGAACACAGTTAAAAGCACATTGGAGTAGATATAAATTCCCATTTATATCTGAATTCATAGTACAGATAATAAGATTTTTCCCAGTGCTTTGCATAAGGAAGTGCTTTGTTTCACATTTCTCTTGTATTTCAAAAATATTTCTAGTAATTGTAAAAGTACTTAAATCTTTATAAGAGTACTCCTATTGTTATGAATAATTGGAGCATTATTCTGGTTTTCATGTAGAAAGAAGACAGATGAGACTACATAATAATTAATCAGAAGGATATGCTTAATTATCTTAGTAGCTAAGATAATTAAGCAATATTTGCTAAGGATGACCCTTTCAAAATTAAACTCTTGGTTTTATTCCTGAGTTCTTAGACTTGTCTGGCCTTTGCCTGAAGTTGTTTTTGGTGAACTGCCATTTCTCCAGTTTTTGGAATTTTCCTGATTTGCCATTCAATATGGGAAAGTGGCATGGCCAGTGGAACTGTAGGTCACTTTGGTGCCTCTCCTATGTAAAATTAATGAAGGGATTGTTATGAGTTTTATTTGTTTATCCCTACTTTTCAGTGCTTCTGTCTTCGGTTGGTTGCTTGAAGATATTCTCAAGCAAGGCTGACCTGATTCCTTGAAGAGTTTATTAATCTGCTTAATGAAGCAAGCTAATTAAATCTTAATATCTCAAGTTGCATATGGCAACTGATAAGGAATTTTATTAGCCTCTGTCATAAGTATGTAATTTTGGGTCTTTCCATATAAATAAAATGAAAATTGAAGTCAATTGGAAACTGTTAAGCAATATTTCTGCAACATTTTCTGGGTGTTTGGGCAAGGAGTAATTCTATTATGGTTTTCTATTTGTTCTGGAAGTTGTATTGTATCAACTGGTTTTCAAATTTTTAACTATTCTGAAGATTAAAAGTGATTCAATAATGGTAAGAGTGAGCAGTCATGTAAAGATAATGTGTTGCTTTTTAAGCTGGTAGTGTGTTTTAAATAGATGAAGTAGAAAGTTAGCTAATGTCAGACTTCTAAGTTATTTCCATTACAATTAATTTAGGGGACATAAATACACTAAAAAAAGTTTTGCAGCTGAAGTCTGACGCTCAGTTTACTAAAAGCTGTATTTGCAACTGAATGCAGTATGTATAAAATAAACTTTTATTGGAAGGAGGCAGTTTAACAAGTTTTACCATACTTCATTAGTTGTTGTTTTCTGTCTTCTGATCCAGGTGTTTCTGCCTTTGTAGAAGTTTGGTCATCTAACAGAACAGAAAATTACTCAAAAACCTTCGAACAGCAGCTTCTTGATATGGGAGCAAAAGTAAGAGAACTATTTTGAAATAAATGGAATAGGAAAGATCTTAATTATAAATTAGCTTGCTTGTTCTACTTGTCACATATTTCTTTTTAGTATGAGTTTTTAAAGGGCAAGAAGGCAGAAAATCAGAGACCTGAGAATAGACCAGTGTGCTGTGATATTCTTGCTACTGACAGATGGGAAATGCATTTAAAGCCTTTCTACATCTACAGACCTCTTTGCATATTAATGTGATATCATGCTTCTTGTGGGAAGTATTGGGCTTGCCACAGACTGTGGGCAAAGCAAATCTGTCTTGAAAACCTGTGGTTTACTATGGGAATAGGAATCCCAATATTACCAGTTAGATGGTGCCTGGGTCAGTGTGACCCTCGCTGCTGAGCCAAAGGCGGCACTGTGGTGCTTTACCCCAGAGATACCTTGGCTGCTGGAGATTGCAGCGGGGCACTGGTGCAAGTCCAGGCTTGTCAGGAACTCCGTTTACCTCAGGAGAGAGAGCTTCTGGCGATGGTGAAGAGAAAAAGGAGAGGATTCTGCTGGAGGGTTTATGTTCAGATGTTTATTCCATGGTTACAGAGGTCTGAAGCGGGGCAACTGCTCAACAGAATACCGGCCGCATGGTCTGATTAACCTTTTAAGCTCAGGGACAGGGGAAGGGGAGGGGACAGGTGAGCTACCAACCAGGTGAAAGGGGCAGGGTCTCAAGGGAGGATGACCAACCACACGACGCCTTGCTGGAATCTTAAGCCTGATTGACAGGACTCACTCAGCAAGGGGGTGAGGGGGAAGGGAGAGAGGTATAGGCACACCTGGGAAGGGACCCGGAAGTTTAAAACAGGACATTGCAACACACCGCAACAGTTTACAAGCATGTATCTTTCTTTGTTTTGTTTTCATCAACTTGTAAACAGATGCTCTGTTGTTAGTACAAAGTTTCCTAACCCAAGTACCATGACATTTTATTCTTCCATTCACTCTCCCCAAAATTGTATCAGTTCCAGAAAGTGCTAGTAAAAATACATCTTAAGAGTTTCAGTATATGTCTCAATGATTTTTTTCCGTACCAGATATAGTTGACTTGTAGGTGCAAAAGATGTTTAATTGCCAGCTGTAACATTTCAACCAGAGACCAAAGTCAAACTGGCATCTTCCCTTCTAGCACATTGTCATTGGTTAATGGAGATTTTTATAGCCTAGATTTTTATTCTAAAAAATACTTGTGTGGACTCCCAGTGCTCTTTAAAATGGGCATGTGTGGTTGTCTTTTACTGTAATTTAGGAAATCTTACTGCTCTCCCCAAATCCTCTCTTTCTGTATGAAGTGAGCTGAGTGAGTGTGACAGAACAGGGTAACTGGTTTTGTTACTAAAGCAAATGCAACTCTAAGTAAATAACTCGAGTAAAACAAATATTTCTGTGTTGTACTGTCAGACCTGTGTAATTCTGTTCTTATGATGTAAGACTTTTTTTCTCACAGAGAATATGGCAGAAGCATAAGGCTTCAAAATTCTTCAAATGTGTCAAAACAACCAAATATGGTGCAGGCAGATGATACAGATGAGCCTATTTAGTATATCCTTATGACTGGATAGGGATGGCCATGCCCCTTCCCTATTCCAGGCACTTCCCTGTTCTTGGCTGAGCACGTGGTACTTAGCTGACTTGGTTCACTGTGTCAGGAAATTAAATTCTAAATTAGTTTTTGCTAGATTGTTGATTCTGACATCTCAAAGTTCAGCTGAGCAGCAGAAGATGCACAGGGTAACCGGAGGAGGTGGGAAAGGTGAGAGGGAGGTGTAAGGTGGTGCTCCTCTGTAATTTGGAGGCAAAGCTACATCAAGCATCCTTAGGACATGTGAGCAGATACTGGCAGAAGTGAGTAAGCAATTGCATCTGGAGTAATAATTTATCAGGAGTATATTTATTTAATGAATTTAATTTATTTTATTTATTTAAAATATATTATAATTTATAATTAGTCTCTTACAGATAAGAATAATTTATATATTTATCTATAAGAGACTAGTGGATCATTTTATACCTAGATACTGAAATATCATGGGATTTTGTCTTCTAAGTCATAATCAGCTTGTCACCAGCAATGTTTGGAAAACCTAAATAGTTTTCTTAAAGCTAAATACACACCCAGCATGTTGTAGGCAAAGTATAATGATGCAACTGAGGGCACAACAGAAAGTTATGGAGCTATTTCTATTTGGCTGGGGAGATGCTGCAGTAAAAAAAGAGTCCTATTGATGTAACTGCATCAACAATCACAACTGATCAAGCAGTTCTGTGTGGGGTGCTTGGTCTCCACAATAAAAGCCTTGTTTGTGAAAAATGGAGTATCTAGAACTGAAAGCATCACTTGCCAATGGAGGCTGATAATTGAAAATTTGATCATCTGTGCTGACTTTTAATTTTCTGTATTTCTCATTTTTAAAGCATTTTTAAAGCATTTCCATATAAGTTTTGTTTATAAACAGCCTTTCCCTCAAAACTAAGTGATTTAGTTTAAAAAGTGAGGTTAGCTTTTAGTCTGAGTTCTTTTGCCTAAAAGATGTTTTGTTATTTCTTTGGGTAGTGGCATCTGCTTTCTACCCTGGCTGTTGCATGAGAAATTATATTGCACTATATAAATTAAAATGTTGCAAAGTTAGTGATACATCTAGAGTAGGGAGCTGAAAATGGTAACCTAGAGGAGACTGAAAACAAAGGGCTATTCCATCCCTGTAGCCTGCATTAGCTTGCCTAATGAGACTGGAGTTTTGATTGCTTGAGGCTTCTTGTGAAGTTGGGTAAGATCAAAAGGGTCCTTAACATAATGTTTAGAATAAATTTTTATGCTAGTGGGGTATACACTAAAAATGGGCTACACTAGCTGATTTCATTAGCATTTTCCAATTATCAGACTTTAATATGAGCTCTCTGTGTATTTCTGCAGGTTTCAAAAACTTTGAACAAGCATGTCACCCATGTAGTCTTCAAAGATGGACGTTTGACTACATGGAAGAAAGCACAGAACATGGGTGTAAAAATAGTTTCTGTACTCTGGGTGGAAAAGTGAGTACTTGTGGTTATAATGAATGTGGCCTATTTCAGAGATAATATTTTAATAATAATAATTTTCTATTATTTTTAAATTGAAAAAATTAAATACAGTAACTGTTTTATTAAAGTACTTGAAATAAATGTGATAAATCTGTGAGTAAATGAACTTTTCTGTGACATTATTCCTATTATAAAGCATGTGACTTACACAAAAAGGTAAAATGTAAACTCTTAAAAAATAAATGTGGTCAACTAGTTTCATAGTACATTTGTTAACAGTTCTACTCCTGTGCTCCCAGATGGCATGTATAGACAGTGAAGGCCATACTTACATTGAATACAATTCTTCCATTTTCATATGTAAAAGCACATTTCATCAAGGGCATTGTACTGTTTCTGTAGTTAAATCCTGTAAACAGAATAAATCCTAGCAAGAAAGAAGAAGATCCATATGTATTCTGGTTTTTAAGATATTTGGCAAGTTCAGAACAAAACTTCATGAAAAGTCTCTTCTACCATATGGAAAAAGTTCAATTTATTTTTTAAAAAATTGAAGAAAAATTTCATCTGTGCAACCAGTCCTTTGGCATTTGCTAAGTACAAATATTTTGGGCTTGGTTTTTTTGGGTTTTTTTTTTGTTTTTAAAGGGGGAGCACAAATCTATGCCCTACAGACACCTAAATGTAGGCCAGTACAGCCTGGAAACTTGTGATGCGAGTCCCTAGCCAAAAAGTAAATTCATGCAAATCTGCAGACACAGGGGTTTTCTTTTTTTTTTTAAGTATGTCAGATGTAGAAGTTACAGTCATACAATCCAGCCAGCTTTAACACCAAAGAAGGAATACCTCAAGTTCTTGAAAATGAGGGTGATGCAAAATTTTATTTATGTGAAAATGTCTTTCAGGGATCTGGTGCTATTTGAATATGTGACAGTGATGATGATTTCAATACTGTTGTAAAATTGAATATACTCTTCATGTGGCTAAGTGTATAAATACAGATTTTGAAATCTTAGTCACATGAACTATAGATTATTGATGATTTGGATGTGCTGTAGTAAAAAGGATCTCATAAAAATCCGGATGAGTACCACCAGCAATGGAAGAATGAGAGTGCCTTACAGGGGAGAGTCTAGGACATGCCATACAGAAATATTCTCTCTGTGATAGCAGTTCCACCAAAAGATTCTCCTCTGCACTGCTGGAAGGCATTGAGTGGATGAACACTGTAGAAAGCTGAGGCATAGAAAGAGCTGGATATGTGATACTGTAGGGGACATCATGGAGATTTGAAATCCAGGGGTAAAAGCCTCAAGGAACTTTAACTTTTGCTGGATGACAGCAACAAAGGAAGACAAGAGAAAACATCTACAGGGAAAACTTAGGTTGTTTGCTAGGAAGGAGAAGGCTAGCATCTTCCTGGTATCTTTTAAGTATTCCTGTTATAATTTTCTGACCAAAGCAAGACTTAGGGACGTGACTTAGAAGATGAAGTTTGTTGGAACTTGGGGAGTCATCTAAAATACATGTATTTTATTTCAGAGGACGACTCAAGCTGTGAATTATCATTGAACTTCTCTGTAATCTTTTTCTTCTGCTCTTTAGTTTAAAGTAAATGCTGAAGGGTACAGAAGAACATACATTAGATTGGTGTATGCTGTAACCAGAATACATGAGAATATCATATCCTTGAGGAAAATATAGGTCAAGAGCATTGAAACTTGTATGAGAGATAGTTATGAATATTCCTGCTGTTCATGGGGTTATTCAAATGAGGCATAGGCAGTACAAAATTAAAATGAGTCTGTGCTAGTATGCATACAAATTTTCAGTTTTTGTAATTAGAGAACCAGAGTGCCTGACTACATTACATGTCTAGTACATCCATGTCTCAGACACTGGTAGGCAGAAGATAGAAGATAGTTTATTGAACCCTGGAACAATGTAAATAGGAAGGACTGAGTAATATGTACCCATAAAATTATGGTCCTGTGTGAATGGAAACTTAGTTTAAATCTGATAATTTATGTAGGCAAATCATGCAGAGTTTCTATGAGTTGAAGTTTTAGCATTGCTAAAAAGCTGGTTTGATTAACTAACTGCTTCATTCAGTAACAAGTGGAACATTCTCACAATGGTCAGAAAAGCTGTGAAATATAATCTCAGCAAGGTAATAGTATGTATCATCTCTCTGGTGTAGACTGGGGGTTGGTGACTCCTGTAGGAGTGCAGTGCAAAACCAAATGTGTTAGTTATTGCTTGGTCTTAATTGGTTTGTGGATTGCTGTTCAAACTACATCAAAGAACCTTTTCATAAGTATGTCTACAGTATAAGTATTCATACTGGAACACCAAACCCAGGAAATTCTATGACAATGCTTAAATTTAAAAAGGAGTTCCACTTAAAATGGAAAAAAATCTGTTAAGAAGCTAAGACTGAAGGGAATAAAATTCTTGCTGGTGTCAAGAAGGCTGTTTAAAGCAGTCTTCTTAAGCATATCAAAAAGATGATCGTTGCATTTTGATACTTGCAGTAGACATTTTCATAGAATTGTTACCTCAGCAGTAGTCAAAAATCAAATTAAGTAGAACATAAAACTTCATATTGTGGAATGACAACATTTTATCATAGTTATATTTGGAATGTTGCCAGAGGATGGCAATGAGCTTGACTGAAGTTATAAAATAGTTGTCTCTTCAATCACATCTTGTAAAAAAAGAATGCTTCAGTATGGAAAAGAAGTGAGGATGGGAGACTACTGTGAACACAAACGTTTGTGTAGAGAGGCTGAATGGGAAATGAATCTATTTCCTTCCCAGTAGAAAAGTTGGAAAGCATTACATCAATACTTGTGGAGATAGAATCAGTAAAAACAGTAAATTATGAGTTTCAATAACACCGGGTTAGGCTGTAGAACTCCTTGTTGCAAAATCATAGTGAGCAAAGATTTACACGGGGTAAAAAAATTACTGAAGCAATTAAACATTTCATTTTATCAAAACCCAAGTATAGTATTGCCTCTTACCCTCTGACAACCAGAAAATTGTGGAACTCACTAAACTGGGCATGTTTGGCTTCGTTTTTATGTTCTTACATGCTCTTGGGTATCTTGATATTGGAGGACCCTGCAGGGTGCTGCAGTTTATGATATTTAATCTGGATGCTACTTTTTCATGTTGGAGCTCTGAAAATACCAGACAAGGAATTTCCTGATTCTTCCTCTTTGTGGGAAATACTCTCACACATAACAGCTGGTGAACCCCTACTTCCAGCCTGTTAAACTTGTCCCACCCCAGTGTTACTTTCCCCTGAGCACTGCTTGAGCCTCTCAGAGGAATATACCCAATGAGCTGAAAAGTGCTGTAATACTTTGTTTCTCCATAAAAGCCTGAAACATTTGAAGGGTTTGTGCAATATTTAGTGATCATTGCCTTGTTGAATTCTTACTGGATTTCTAATGCTCTTTCCAATGTTTTGCCTCAAACTTTTATTGGAAGCTTCTGTTCTATAACATGAGCATCTATTTGAGCCTAAACTGTATGCAATTCTACAGTTTAGGAAGTAATTTGAGAAGACAACTCTTTAAGATGAAAATTAAAAATCTGAAAAATTTATAACTGCTGAGTAAAGTTATTTTAAATTTTAAAACTATTGTTTGCTTTTGCTTTTTTTTCTTCTAAGAATGATAGATGTGTCTAACTTTAAAAACAGCAAACAAAAGTCATGGACTTGTTGTCATGTAAAAAAATTTAAAGTGTAATGCAAAATGGGTGACAGCTTTGGGATCACTGCGAAAAAGATTTTTATTACTTCTTTAACACAAATACTTAAGTGAGCAGTCTAAAAAGAAATCAAAACCCAGGAACAAAACCCCATATAAAATGGAATAGCTACAGTCTGCCCAAATTAGGCACACTTAATACTTCCACATCAAAAGCATGATTGTGAAGCTCTACCTGTGTTTTCTTAGCTGGATAACTCATCCCACAAATAAGTTATATAAAACATTTACATTCAGATTTGTCTGCAAAATAAAAGATTCATAGATTTAATACTAAAATTTTCTTCTGTTTTGTTTCTCTGAATCAATGAAATCTCTGAATTAATGTAATTTTTCATGTAGTCTGCATCTCTGCTGATTATTATCCAGATTTAATAACAGTCACTGAAGTCCAGCTGGTGAATCTCCCTCTTTGATGCTCCTGAGAACTGTAAATTCAGTGAGTTTGACAAATACTTGCCGTGGTTCATCTCTCTCGTCCGTTCTAAGGCGAGTAAGGATGAGCCGTAACTGTACAGGCTCACACCGTGTGGCGCTTCCATCGCTAGGTGTCACCAGAGCCACGCGAGCGGCTGCTGCCAGCACAGGCCTGCCGCTTGGAAAGGTGTGGAAAATAACATCCGTGGGAATCTTGCCCTTCCAGAACAGCAATTTGGAGGGCATCATTGGCACAAAAATTTGGATCGCATGTTTGGCAGGGGAAGGGGTAACATTACAGTACTTACGTTAAATTTAGATGCTTAGAAAGGGTTGGTGTTTTGTTATTGCAGGGCTCAGACAACTCTTCTTGCAATAAAGGTTCTCATTCTTCAAACAAAACCAAGAGAATAAAAACCCACCAAACCTTCTCTAATTTACTGTACAGGTGTCGAGAAACTGGAGCCCATGTTGATGAATCCCTATTTCCTGCAGTAGACACTAATGAAGGATTTCTGCTACCAATCAAAAAAGTATGTGTTTTTTTAAATGGGCCTAGAATAAAAAACTTTAAATTTTGAACTTGACTTTTTGACCTCAAGCATTTGAAATATTTTCAGAGCATTCTGTAAACTCTACCTGTCAATCTCAGTAAGAGGTTAAAGACAGTCTATTGCTGTGATCATGTGAAGAAAGTATAAATCAAGTTTTTATATTGGTAATTAAAAATATTAAGATCTAAATTCAAATTATATAACGCTGACTAAGCAAAAAAACCACAACTACTATGTGGATTATGTTTTACAGAGTTGCAACAAATATTTTTTAAAACTACCTTTAAATCTTTAGTGCAAGCAAAAAAAAAGTCTATCACCTTCTTTCTTAATAATATTAAAGTTTCCTTTGCAAAATGCTAATTTCTGTGATTATCTGTCACTCTCAGGGAGGTGATAAGCAGCATAGATACCAATAATAAATACTGTGACAAAGTGGTAGGCAAAATAGGGGGTGTCATTATTTTGGCAGTTTTGTACATATACTTAAGAGTTTTGTCTGTCTTGTAGCACAAATGTATGCAGCCAAAAGACTATGTTGAAAAAACTCCAGAAAATAATAAAAAGCTTCAAAAAAGACTGAACCAAATGGCTAAAGAGTTAGCTCTACAAAAGACTGCAGTTAATACTGGTAAGAATATTTTTTACTAAGATGTGAAATTTTTTTAAAGCACTTGTTGGGGTTTTGGTGTTTGTTGGTTGGGGTTTTTGTGAGCTTTTTGCATCTTACCATGAGAAATTAAGTTGATGTCATTTTGACTAAGTTCTTTGCAGTTCTGTTGTGTTAAGGTATCTGTAATGACCTTGATCTAAGAAAACGTTTTTTTGCGTTTTTTTTTTTTAAAGAAAGAAACTTCATCTCAGGCTGTTACAGCATTCAAATATTAATATATAAATACAATTTCTTTATGCAGATGCAGATGTACCAGTTTTATTATTTGAAGACAATGGTTCACTTATATACAGCCCTGTTAATAAGATAAAAGACCAATGCTATGAAATGGAAAGAAGAATAAAGGATATGAAGGAAAAAAGAGAGAATCTTTCTCCTACTGGTAAGAAGCTGAATTTTACTTAGTTATGAGTATGCACAAATGGCTGCTGGTTTTATTGCTGACTTTTTCATGCACCAGTGCTCTCACCTTTAGAATTTTTTTCTTGATTGCATGTTTGGAACACAGTGGTTGCAAAATAATTTTTTGATCACTAGGCTGCTCAGGAGGACTAATGTTTATGCAAGACTTTCTAGCCATGTCAATTGATATTATCACCACTTACTTAAACTTGACAGTGAAACTCTAAATCTTATTTCCTTATCGCCCATATCAACAGTTTAAAAAGGACTCCAGAACTGATAAGATATCTGTCCAGGTACTGAGGAACAGAACTTAAAAAATAAATAAATGTGAATAACCTAATTAAATAAATCTAGTCAATTTTAAAATGGATGTTCTAATGAATTTTATCTAGATTGTAGTTTGCAGATTTTTTTAGTGTTTGCATTGCCTTACTGAGAAAATACTTAGATCTAAGTCAGTAGGTTTTGCCAATTACTATAAAAATGTTGAATGTAGAACATCTTTTGGTGGGGCAGCATCTGCAGTATTTGAAGTTTTAAGATGTGCATGTCACCTATACTGTCAATTTCTAATTTCAAAAACAATTGTGAAAGTAAAGAAACAGTAATACAAATGGATGAAAAATTAAATCTCAGTTTATTTTAGTGAGGCTTGTATTTATTTTCTCTCCAAATTTTAAGGTAAACCTTCAAACATTAAAAACATTTCTACTATATTAAGACGTGATTGCCAATTGCAAGACTTCACAGATTCTTTAGTAAAATCCCTCAACAGGCTTTAGAAATATCAGTAATAATTTCTAAATAGTTTTACATGATTCTTTAGATTCAGAAAAATGTGCTGCTGAGTTACTTAGAAAAAATGCTTACAAATATCTAATAGTTTTTTTTTTGCTCCTAGCTTCACAAATGACTCAAACACTTCCAAGTACTTCACCAGGAGACTGCCCACTTTCTACTTGCATCTTAACTAATTCAGAAGATGAGCTGCTACCTGGTAACTAACACTACTTAATATATTTACAGAAATTAAAAATAATACATGGCCTTTATATCTTACTTGGGAAATATGGTATACTGAAATGAGAACTGCATCCATTTTCTCAATCTTTTATATTTAAAGCTGAATTATCTTAGTTTTTCCTTACTAAAGAAAGTATGTTGTACTAAGAAGTCAAGAAAAATAGAGCATGAGGATACCACTAGTTAAATGCTCTGCCTTACAGCTGTATTGCTTGCCTCACTTCCTCCTCTCTACTCATACCATTCCCTATTAATATCTTTCTGTCCTACATGGTATCAATCTTCTCTGCTCTTAACAGTGATCATATATAGAACACAGAGTGCTGACCAAAGAGTGTGGTGTGGGAAGCTTAAAAGAGATCTGAATGAGGATAAGACCTCAAACAACTGAAATGTCTTCCAAATTTTCAGTTGAAAAGCATGAATTTGAAAGCTAGCCTAATGTGTTTTTCAGATTAAGTGATCAAGTTTGAAGAAATAACACAAGTAAAAATACATCAGCTTTTTTAAGGTTTTATGGTTTAAGATGGATTAAAATAATTTGTTAGTAAGGTAAGAACCTCATAAAATTATTCTCATCAATTAGGGGTTTGTTCCTGTGTTTTGGTGTATTAGCAGGGAGGAGATTGTTATGTCTGTTGAGCTACATCAGTGAATATCTTAATAGTATTGATTATGTATGCAGTAGGTTTGTGCTTCAGACCTCATGTCATCTCTCAGTCACAGGGGCAAAGAGCTCAAGTCAGATGCTGGCCTTGACCTCAGTAGAAAAGTGAGGAGAAGGGAGTCTGTAGAATTTGTAATATGGGCCACTAGAGCAGTTTGCCTGCTCTCCATTCTCCCTCAACAGTAAGTTATTCCACGTGCTATTTTGAGGTGTTTTATTTTATTGACATGAGCCAGGAGTTCTGTCATATTGGCTGACCTAAGAACACTATGGGTGTCTTGCAGCCTACGACAGCTTGTTATGTCTTCATGCAATATTAGTGAGAAGTGATAGTTGAATACTGGAAGTAGCATAGCTCTGCCAGCAAACTCATTTACTTTGGTAGATTAGTTGTGTGCTGATGAGGTAGAACATTGTAATTTGAGAGCTTTCCTTGCATATATCCCTTCAGCTTTGCAACTGCACAATGTGATTTTACATTAGGACCACCAATTCCCATGACAGCATTCAGTGCAGCTTCCATCTCCAGTGCTCCGTGACAGTGTCCCCTATCTTGTGTCTAAGACATATATGAGATTGGTTAATAAAGGTTTAGAAAGTTCAAGAAGCCAGGTTAATTTGAGGATTGAAGCTGACTTTGTCAGTTATCAGTATGAGATACTGATCATACCATGTGAAATTTATGTCTGTCTTTTATTTTTCTTAATACAGTTAGCTACACTATATGTTTAAAAATATTATCTATATCTAGTAAGCAAATAACATCAAGAACTTAAAGAATGAGTATTCTGTGATGTTGCACTAAACAGCTACTTTAGCAAAAGCTTGTATTGCAATCATCTTGTAGAACAACAGGATTTTAAAAAATGTATGTTGAGATTAATAGTACATTAACTTGTTTTGGAGGAATTTATTGTGAAGAGTTATGAATAGATTCTGTGTAACACCTAACACAAATTAATTTCATAAGAATAGCTACAAGAAATAAGTCAATCCATGTTCTTATTATTTTTTATGTATGCGACACGATAGTATAGTGTTGTATTTAAATCCATCTTAACTGCAAAATCTTCAAGGTAGTACTAATGCTGTGGTAGAAAAATTATTATTGAGTTTCCACTGTTATTAAAGCTAACTTTATCAGCATATAATCTTGCTTTCTCTACAAATGCAAGAGGAATAACGAGTTGCTCTGTTGCCTTGTTTCAAGAAAGCTGAATGGGACTTGCGGGTGCTTATGACCAGGTTAGGGGATACAATAACTAGAACTGTAGGTTTTTGTCAGCATAGAATGTGCTTTGTTTCTAATCCATTTTCTGTTCAGTTTTTGTTGACTTGCCATATAATATCCAGAGAAGTGGTTAATCTTTTTTTTTCCAGTTCAGGAATTCCATATATATTTCACTAAGAAATTGATACTCTTTCTGTTTTGTTCAATACATTTATATTGCCACTTTTTTTGTTTTACAGAAGAACAAATGGAAGGCTGCTTGAACTCCAGTTGTGATTATCTTTGGAGAACTGACCCGCTAAAGAGACCGAGAACAGAGGCAGCAGAACATGCCTGTGATACTTGGACTGATATTCATGTTTCCATGAGCACATCAGTGAACTCTCCATCACATGGCAATGAGGAGAAGAGATTAACACCAAAACAATGTACCAGAAGTTTAACAAAGAACCAGATTATACAGCCTACTTTGGATGACAGATTGGATTTAGGAGAAAAACATTTAAATTTTCCAAAGAAAAATCAAAAGAACAAGAGCAAGACTACTTCAATTGCAAATGAAAGTTCTCTTCTTGAGGGCTTTGGTCATATTACTCCTTCCAAAACAATAGTCCAGTTAAATACTGTTCCTGCTTTGATTGACAGTCTCTCTAATTTGCCTATGAATAGCGGAGACTTAAATGAATATTCACTGAATAAAAGCTTCCCTGCTGACAGAAATGATTCTGTTCTTGAAGACAAGAAGAGAAAGAAACTACAAGCATTACCAAGTTTGAAGCTCGCTACCTCAGAACTGGGTGCATCAGACTCTATGGGGTTCTTGCAAGAAATTACTACTTATAGCAAGTCTTATTGCACTGAAGAGGCTTCATATGAAGACTTCTTTTCATCATGTAATTCAAATGAAAATAAAGTTCAGATACAAGTACCAAAGGAATCACGGAATCCTGAAGTTTGTTGCAAAGACTCTTCTACAAGCATGGACCTACATGATGTGAGTTTCTGTGAGCCACATAACACTACTAAGATAAATAGGAAGATGTCTATTTCAGTAAATGATTTTCCAGTAAAGCGAAAAATCAAATCAACTAAACATCCAGGAAGCATACCGTTAAATATATCAGGTGGTGAAAAAGATGACTCTGGAGAAGCTCTAGATGCTGATGATATGAACAAGCTGCCACAGCATGCTCATGAAAAATCCTACAACAGTATAAATGACTGTGCTCACACTGCTGGTAAGTTAATACATAGAGCTGGAAAATCAAAAGACATAATACTGCATTAGATATACTAATGCAACTAAATTGCAAAATGAACTGCCATTTCAAAAGGAAAAATACTTCAGAAACACACCAAAAGAAGAAAATACTGTGGTACTGACTTAATTACTGAGTCAAGTAAATGAATGCTTAGAATCCGAAAGAACGCCTATTTGTTTTCCCATACTTTACAAACACAAAGTCATAGAAGATAAGGAAACTGCTCACTATACATAAAAAAAGTAATGTCGAGCCTTGTTTCTCTCAGTCTCCTAACCTTCTTTTGCTATTCAAAATCTGTTTAAGAAACCATGGTCTCATCATAGGTTCCCTTGTTCAAATTATTTTTATTTCACAAGTGAAAATTGTTACCAAAATTGCAGTTAGGATCATAAAATCTCTAGTGGAAAAAATATTTGAGTTAGCAATGTGTAACTTGTGCGATAAAATAAGACCTGCAAGAATTTCAATGTAAGCATCTTTTTCAACCATTACCTTTTTATATGGAACTGATCTTAATTTTTAATTATCACTTTAAGAGCATTTTTTATATTGAAGCATTTTCGAGTTGGTTTAGCATAAAGTATTTTTATGTAAATGATTCTAAAATATTAAATCTCAGGAATTTCTCTGAAAGGTGCTCCTAACTTACATTGGAATAATTTTCAGATTTTGATATTTTCAGCTTTGTCAAACTTTACATGGAGTTGAATATTTGTAACTATAATTGTGTATTTTAGTAATTTATCTTCCCTAAAAAATTCTGTAGTAGTGCATCAATTAATTATATAAAACTAATTATTAACTTAAAGGGCTCAACAAAATTGCTATCAGACTTATGAAATCCAATGGGAATGTTGAACCATGATTGTGCCTATACATGTGAGTAATAAGCAGCTGAACTGTGAGCTGCCATTTTGAGTTCATTACACCTGTATTTTAATATATGGAGTGCATAATTTCTGACACAGTTTAAAAAAACAGTGGATGCAGTGGATGTCATACAGGTATAAATGTACAACCATAAAGGACAACCTTCTGCTCCAAGTGATAGATGAGCCATGAAGTAGAGGTTCCATGTTGGATCTTGTTCTCCCCAAGAAGGAGGTGCTGGTGAGAAATGTGGAGCTCAAGGACAGCCTAGGCTGCAGTGACCATGAAATGTTGGAGTTCAAGATCTTGGGGCAGCAAGGAGGGCATACAGCAAGCTTACTACTGACATGTTGAACCTGATGAAATGGATTTCCCTGATTTCACCAAAGTATATTATTTCTGTAGATTTACACAAAGTGTAGGCAAGTAGGACCTCAAGTTTGACAGCTTGAATGAACTCACTTAAAAATGGAAGGAATCAATAATGTAAGAGAAGTTGTGTTTTCCCTAATAATGCAAGTTTCGTGGTAGAAAATTAAAATCTTGTATTACACTTACTCCTGTGATTCTCTATGATAAAATAATTGATTTTTATTAATTATGGGTTAAGCATTTCATTTTTAATTAAATGTAAGTTGTTTCTTGTCCCTGTTTTTAAATAAATTGCAAATTGGGGTTTTTCTCTGTATACTGTACGTTATTTGAAAGCTGGTAAATCCAGTATATTTTTAAAAACTAATGAATTGTCTTCATCATATATATATGGTTACAAGTAATCAAATAGCCATATAAAATGTTATATCTCTTTTAAATATCTAACATTTTTCTTGCCCATTGTTGTGATTTTATGTCAGTGGCACTTCTACCCAGTACTTCTAATGACAAGATGATTTGATAGACTTTCTTTCCATAGGCTATATAGAACATTTCATTTTAAAGTAGAATATGCAGGCTAATCTGAAACCAGATTTTCAAGGCCTAATACTTATGTGGTAGCAAGATTCGGTTTCTTTGTAGGGCACATTCAAGGCTGCCCTGTTCTGCTGAAATAAATTCTGCTACTTATGTTCAGCTTACTCATCTACAGGTCATGTGACTCTTCATCTGTAAGCTACAACAATAAATAACAATGCACAGGGAATGTGAGAGTATAGTCTCTTAAGCTTTTATCATGCTAAAATAATTTAGAAATTTGAACTCAGACCTAGCATTACTTCTAGTTTTAAAAATAAACTGAAGGCTTATCTGAGTGAATTTTATATATTTATGCTAATGTGGAAGGCAAATATTATCTTAATGTGCAAAAAGACTTAAACTAAGACCCATTGTACTGTAGTTAATGTAGTTCAGTGTTAAGTTGGAAAATCTAGAATGTCATTCTGTTATTTGGTGCAAGAAATTGTGTTTAATTTAGTAGATTATTGAGTTTTACCTGAAGTTCTAGGTGTTAAGGGTCTTAATGCTGCTAAAATAATGGTTATGTCTTTAAAAGCACACATATGAAAACTTCCTTAGGTTTGATGTGCCTTTTGGTTTTTTTCAGCTTTGGAAGAAGATAGGCTCACTAAAAATATTTTGTAATGTCCTCTATTGAGATTCTGTTATGGCCTATTAGAAAACAAATGAGGCATGAAGAAGAAAACTGTTTCTTCCTTGATTCCTGGTTTTATTTATCATCCCAAAAAGTTCAATTGTAACTAATTATTAAAACAAAAGAGGACAGGTATTTCTGAGTAGAGGAACAGGTTGAGAATTATTTTGATGTAGTCAAATTTGCCAAAGCCTGATGGCACTTGTCCTAGAGCAGATAACAAATTACATACAATTTTTATAAACCATTAACAGGCTCTCTGTGAGGATCTGGGGGGGCACATACATTTTCAGAAAACTTGAAGAAATTATGTTCTGTAAAATAAAAATTTGTTTGGTAATGCTTCAGTAATATCTATATGCTATAATATAATAACACAACAGGTTAAATATTCTGTGCATGTGTACCTGAAGGATTATTAATGATGACAAATTTAGATTTAATTCCTTCATGTTGGGATAAGTGCTTCTTTGGATAAGTACAAAACAGTAGATACCACATACCTTGAATGACACTTCAGAACAATACTTTTAAAGTATTGTACAATAGGAAAAGATTTTATCAGATAGACATGGTTTATTTGAGCAGAACTAGCTCATTTTGCCTAATCACTGCTTTTCAATTCAATGGAAGTATCAAATGGAATTTTGAAGATAATATTCTGGTTCAAAACTTCTCATAGGTGTTTAAATTACCATGAATGAGTAGAATCTTAAATTGCAAAGCAAAATCTCTCTAATTTGTGATAATGCTTCAGAGGGCTCAGTTGTTCATTTTGGTACCAATCATTGAGCAGTGTTTTGGAAGAGGATTTAGGGGATCTAATGGACTGCAGTGGCAGGAGTTACTTGCCTATTTGAACTTAGTTTAGGGAGAACTAACACTGGATGCAATTGCTTCAAAAACTTCTGTCAGCTTTAAAGTCCTCTAGGAAAAGGTACTAAAGATGAAAACTCATTATTTATGCCTGACTGCTTTAAAAATAATCAGGAAAAACCAGAAAATAGTGAAGTTTGAGACCTATAGGATGGAAAAGCTGGAAAATCCTTGAGAAGTGCTGCTAGACAGGAATAAAATAGCAAAGAATAGGCCTTATTAATGTAATGCCTAAGATCCATGAGCTGATAATCAGAGATAAGGGACATTATCCTCTCTTCTTACTTTCCTGTAAATATGAAGAACCCACAGGAGTCAACCCGAACTGGAAAGAAGTCCAGCTGTACAGCTTTTAATACTTTAAGCCTATGTGGGACCAGTGCTGTGGAGCATGAGCATTCAGGCCAAGAGTAGTAAAAAGATTATTGGAATATTACACTACTGTTCACTGTTAGCCCCCAACCCAAGCTAGCCTTCAAAAAAACCCAAAAAAACCCTGAAATAACCTAATCGAAATTAACAGAGACTATGTTGGTAAAGCAGTGGAATACATGATCTCCTTACATCCTATGCAGTCATGTAATTAGTTTGGGTCTTTTTTCAAGATTTGAAATGCATGTTTAAAAGTTCTGGTCTTTATGGAAAAATATTTTTTTTCTTTATTGTGTGGCAAGATGTTTTCTCCTCTTCTACTTGCCATCAGTCTTCCTCAGATTGAAAACAGTTGGTCTCAGTACAATACTAAATTAAATTAACATAGCTATTAGTTATTTCTTTATTACATGACACTATATACCTAAATATTGAATTTAAATCAACAATTGTACCTGAAAACCAGGTTTACATTTATTACACAAAAATTACCACAATAAATTTTGACTAGTTAAAAGATTATAATTTTAAAGAGAGTAATCATAATGAATTGTAATCTGATGTTTTGTCACCTCAAGGATTAAGTGTTTAAGTAGCTGTCAGAGAAAAACAAATGATTCTTAGTTATATATGCATACTAGATAGGGATAGTACCCTTCAGTATTTTCCAAAACTAATCAAAAAACTTAGCTGGCAGGAGCTGAATTTAGGTCACTTTAATCACTAATTAAACTTTCTTTAACTGATCTCATCCATTTTTTTGAAATGAAAAATGAACAAATGTTCTAAATTAGACTTTATTGAGTGACATTTGGGAAAAATGCTCTCTAAATTTAGAGTAATTAAAGCTTAATTGTTTAAAAGATAGATCAATTTTTTTCCTCTTAGGAAGGCAAGCTATTTTCTCAAATGATTCAGAAGTTTATTATTTAGTTCTTAGGAAAGTCATCCTAACAGAGTTGAAGAATTCATAAAATACATAATGAAAAATACTGGATTTTGACGGAGTGCATTCTTATGGATGGTTCCTTTTCATATATAATAGGTTTGATATGCCTTTATGTGCACAGAATCCTTGCCTGCCAACAGTTTGCTAGATTTGCATGCAAAGTGTAAAAACAAGTTTCAGACCTTCATGTCGTTTTAGATAAACAAAATGTGTACCAAAAGTATTGTGTCAATAAGAAAAAGAAAATCTAGCCACTGAAGCTTCATACCCAAATATCTCTATGCAGAGAAATTGCACATTTTATAATAAATAGCAATTTAGCAGATTCTTTACTTGTAGTTAATATATAGTTTTCAAAATATAGGAAATTGGGAGCTTTACAACTGGTTTATTTATAAGAACAGGTACTCAAATATGAAATTAGATGCTTGAGTGTCATTCCTTTTCCCTAACTGAAATCCAGTGAAAAAAACTGGTACAAAATATTAAGTATCTTTAAGGGTGCATAGTGCTGTGCTATGATAAAATAATAGGTTGCAGTCTCATTTCACAAGATTGCATTTTTCATTTTAAGTTTCTAAATCTGGTTTCTAGGTGGTGAAGATGAAGTTTCAGAGTGTCACGTTACTGATACCTCTTGCAAAATGTTTAATGAGCAGAAGAATAAGCACACTGGGGGCTTAAAAAAAGCTGGAAGACTCCAAAAGGTCAGTTTAACTGACATTTGCTTTGTTAGGCTCTGTCATGGAGCATCATTGAGTGTCTTTGTATGTACAAAAATTAAAATAAATTCTCTTTGCAGTATCAATTTTAAAACTTCCCTGAATCTCACTTTTCTTGAAATATTATGCTAATGCTCTTGGTTTATAATTATAAAACTGAGCTCTCTGATAACTTGTAGTGGCTGAGTTCATGCTAAGCTGACATCATAAATGAGATTGGTAAGCCAGTTCAAACTGAAAAAAGCTGAAAACCCACTAAAGTTACCTGAAAAGATGCCTGTCCTTTTGGAGGAGTTACTAAATGCAGCAGGTTTTTAAAATTTGTTTTATACTGGATCATTACCAGTGGATGTTTTTGCAGAATAAAGATTTATGCAGGATTTTCTTTCAGGTTCTGGTAAATTTCTTAATTTAGTATTTGAGCTCAGTTTGGCTATAAAAAAGGGAGAAAGGATTGAGTCAGTACTGAAATTTTTTTAGTGTTTTTCCTTTGTAAAATCTTTTAAGTAAATATAAAACTGATCAGGAAAATAAATACTAGTTATTTTAATCAGTAAGTAGCAAGTCACATTTGAAATGAGTGCTGAGTTCTTTTGAAAATGGGAAGTCCTAAAGCACTTAGAATGTCTGCTGTCGTTAACTATAGGAAATTAGTTGTTTCATTGGTAGATACTGGTGGAATTTCAAAGAGACTGATACAGATTTTGAAACTTTTTTATGCAAAGGTTTTGTGCAGGTGCAATTGCTAAGTTGTTCAATATGTTTAACATCCTGAAGATTGGATATTAATTTCCATGGACCAGTGATATCTGGATTTAAAAGATTATTTGACTTTTCTGCACCTTACTCCTTTTTACTTTTCTAATATTTATTCCATTTATTTTCCTAAATGTATGATGTGTAAAATTAATAAATAGAAGGTATATATCCCTCTTGATGCATGTCCTGTAGAAGCATTTAAGATAGTGTACTCTTTAGGCTAAAGTATCTCTCCAGAGTAGTTTAATTTCCTGGCACAGAAAACTGACTAAAGCTGCTGTATGTAAATCCACAAACCACACTCAATGGCTCTTTCTAAGGCTGTTTGCAGAAAGTGTGCCTGGACATTTGTCAGGTTTGTTGGTACTGATTCCTTCTCTAGCGAAATTACTCAACAAGAGCATCATACATCAGTGTTAGTTCTGACTCATTTGTCTTAAGATCCCAACATAACAATTATGTACTGAGGAGAAACAAAATGCGACATGAAATTCTCTTTTATTCTTTCCCTTTTTCAGATCTGACATTTCAATCAGAGGTATCTTTATTGGTTCTACATGGTGTCTGCTTGCAAAGCATGCTCTGTGAGGTGTTTAACAGTAACAAAGCTAAGTGAGTGCTAGACAAAATTTCTACTCAGTGTTTTGGCTGAAAGTGGCTTCTTTTATCCACCCATTTCAGCTTAGTGATCATACCATTTCACCCAAATGGTATTATCAATATTATCAAATATCAATTAAAATTATATAATTTGGTAATGTTAAAAATATTATCAAATATCAATAAAATAGCAGTACACAGTTTCATTCATATCATGAATGCTTTTTAAAACTTATTTTAAAGGTTTTCATTGTCATCTTGACTATGCAGGTTCACATGGAGACAATTTTGGGGAAGGACGGGGATTTGACTGGAAAGAGAAAAAAAAAAGAACTTCACAAAAAGGTGCTATGTGATTAACCAGGTGCTATGTCTGGAAATGAGACTGTTGCACTGAAAAGTTTAAATTTTAAGAGAATATTTTTCTAAGCAAAACCAGACTATGTACATTTTTGTAAATAATTATATTGCAAAGCGCCTCTCGTACCAATCAAAATATGTTCTGGGAGCTTCATGAAAGCAACCAAACTTTATACACCATTTTTATTTAATACTTTTTCCAGTGGCTATGGCTTAAACATTGCAACTTTTTGCTGACTTTTGGCAATGTAAAAGTTAAGTTAGAAAACCTAAGTTAATTTCCTTTGCCTAAAGAAAAAATGGGAGAGAAATGGTGCAAATATTTTTCAAAGTAATATTTTATTGAATCGCACTATTATAAAGAATTTCCTAACACTTATTTAAATCTTAAAAGAAATTCTATGCTAAAAATACAACTGTAAAAGAAATGCCATTTCCTAGATAGTTACATGTACAAACATTCCCACCAATGTGGCTATGTGACTCTTCAGGCAGACCATATTGCTGGGAATCTGTTATGTGTGATCTGTTAAATTCATTACTTTGCTTCCCAAAATAAGAGACAGCTATGTAAATTGCAGCTATCTTTTTTATAGAAAAAGGGGTTGAAATCTAATTCCTCTTTAAAAATATTTTAGATGCTTGTTGAATGTAGTTCCCAGATTATTAGTGTACTTTAGTTACAGCTCATTCCCTGTGGTGTATACTTCAATGAACACTACCATATTAATTCATTCAGTACAGTGAATGCATGTCAGTGGGTCTTTGGAGTTCACTATGTAATGGTAAATATTAAAAAAGCCAAGGAAAAATATCTTGTAGGAAACAAAAATATTTAGGTCTAGGTGTTAACATTATTTACTGCTATGGTTCTTTCAATTTTTTATTTGTAGTTTCTTAAATAGAAATCAAGCTATGGGTTTTGTGTTCTCTGCTGTGCTATTGTGGTAGGGTTTTGTTTTCTTCAAAACCTCATGCTGGTTGAGTTTCTTGTATTTTGTTTTATCTGAAGTCAAAACTAAGAATCCCTTTGTTCAGATACTTGTATATCACAATTTTAGGTTAAAGTACTAATAGTTTCTTTATTTATACTCTTTATATAGGCGTGCTTATTGTACTGTTAATGTAGGAGATGTCAAATCAAATATATGTAAAATTGTACTGTCAACAAACAAAAGCCATGGAGACAGAACAGTTTATAATGGCAGCTGCATGCATGTTTGGGGAAGATAAGATTTTCAGGAACCTTTAATAGCTTCAGGAAAAAGATTTTTGAGTTTGAAAATGCATCACCACTACCCCAAAACCAGGACTTTTGGTGTGTTCAAAGTCAGTGCATGCAGACAAATTTATAAAATTCACTCTTAGTTTTGAGACAGAGTTGGTGAGGATAAGCACTGTCAACTAATGCTTGTGAATGTCAGCAGGTGGCTTCCCTGGTCTAGAAATCTAAGTTGATGATAGTGGATTGCAGGGATAAAATAAACCCTTTATGCATTGTGATGTGTTTCTCAATTATTCCATGAAATTGGATACATAGTTCTTTGTTGCTTTGCATAGGGAGGACAAAATGAAATAACTAAAATTCATCTTAAAGCCAGTGATGTATTCAAACAAGTTATTTGCAGTAGTGGTGAACTGTTGAGTGCCCATTTCACAGCTTATTGTCACAAAAAAGTTTATATTTATCACAACACCTGTTGCATGTCACAAATTAAATATTTTGTATTTTAAAAAGATCAGAGACTAATATTAACCAATTAAATGCCATTTCATTCAAATAAAAATTTATTTTATATTTTTAGAGGGATATGAGAGGTGCTGGATATCTTTTAAGGCATCTAAGAGTCTCACATCAAAAGTCTCAAATCACTAGAAATGCAATTGGAATAAATTGTAAAGTTAAAAAACCTTAAAAGTACTGTTTTCTGAATGAAAAGAAGAAACTCTTTAACCATGTGAGAAAACCAGTTAAGCATCATGAGGGATGATTAAAAACATATTTTTACAAAGAAAACAGTATGGACTTAAGTGAAATTCCTTTGTTTTGTTTTTAAAGAGATTCATCTTGGCTCGTATTTCTGTAGCTCTTGGATTTGGGTGAAGGTACATCAAGACTGAATTTTAAAAGATTTTTTGAGAGAAGATTTTTACAAGCAATCTAAGCTCATGCTGTGGAACAAATAGCATGGAGCAGGCCATTGTTAGATCCTGTTATCACAATCCTTTTAAAAATTACTTTATTCATGGAAAAACAAATGTTAATTTCTGGAAAAATCTGTAACTATAAAACATGAAGCATCTTGCCAGACATTCAGGAAAGTGACTTTATGACCATATTTTATATGGGCTTTCATAGACTTGTCTTAGATTGTATTGGTTTCAGGAACAACATTGTTTTATGTTTTCCTTCCAGTTTTGATTTGCAGTTGCTTTGAATAGGTACATATTTTAAATACTGATGCTTGAAATGTTACTGACTTGAGACCCAAATGAATAGACAGTGAATTAGACGAGGTGGAAACATGCAAGCTCCATTACAATTAACAAAGAAAAAACTGGAACTACCTACCTTTATGGTTTGGGGAAAATGCTTACTGTTATGGGGGTGGTCAGAGAATAGCACCATGAAGGATGCCTATGAATCCCATGGTTAGGGACAGTCTTAAAAATCCTTCTATATGATTAATCCCATTTTCACTCAAACTCCACAATGCAATTCTGATTCTGGACTTTCTCTAGCTAGTGAATTTGTCCCCCACACTTCTCCCACATCAAGTGGAGGGCTTCCAGGACAGAAGCCATACCCTTGGCATCTGCTGCTGTACCTTACATTGCATGCTTTGGGCCATATCCTAATGTCAACAGCTTTGTTATCTCCTGTAGATGAACCTAATGGGTTGATTTATGACCTTGGGTCCCTAGAAATCATTCCCTTTATGACAGGTTTCATATTAGCTTTTTGGGACCACCTACTGAGGTACTGTGGTCTATTGCTTAATTTTGAAACTGTATCTTTTAAAATCAGTGCCTTTCTAGGGCAAAAGGCACATGCTCCTTTCAGCTCAAGCTGTTTCCTGTTGTTCCAGGGACACTTGCAGCTAGTGTTCACACTCTTGTATGTGTCGTTGTTTGGAGCACTGGAAATGTGCTGCGACAGTGAAACCTGAGGTGGTTGACTGTAGCTTGTCATCTTAGAAGGCAGGATAGGAAAGATCCAGGAACTGAATTTCTCCAATTTTTGAAATAAAATTGTCACTAAATTTTTGTTTGCTCGACAAATTAACATATTGGTTATTTTTTAGAACTTTCTTCTAAAAGACATAGAGGCTTAAGTCAGTGGAGAGTTTTGAAATTTTTTGTCTTCATAAAATTAAGGAAAAAAAACCCCATTTCACTGTTTCTTTTTTATCCTAGAAAGCTGGTAGGCTTGGTGAGTTTTGATTAAGAGACTGTTTATGCAACTTCACATTAATTCAGAACATCTTTTTTGTTACTAATTTTAGGCAAGTAGGAAATTGATCAAGATCTATCTATAGTGAATGGTAGATAAGAGTAAGCACCAAGAGGAACATCCTGGAATCTCAAGTTTGAAGTATATTTATGTCACCTCCATCATTTTAAATAAAAGTCTGTAGCACTCTTGGATTTAATGGTGGAAGGAAGACTTAGGTGCAAAAAGCAAATGCGGCTTTCTGGCTCAGAGCATGAGGGGGAACAGTACAGAAATGTTGTGCAAGAAGTCAGACCACAGAGTCCGTGCTTGAAGCATACCTCATGTATCTATGCTGTTCTTTCCTGATTTTGATATGCACAGTGTTCACAACCATAAGGCCAGAAAACCACATAATCCACTGGACTGCAGCTGGTTTGGCAGAGAATAACTGTAAAACTGAAACTGTTTTCCCCCTTGGAATCTTGGAATCAGCAACTATCAGGAGGAAAAGCAACTGCTGCTTAGGTCCTCTTTTTTTTTTTTTTTCTTTTCTTTTTTTTTTTTAATTTAACTTTTGGAGAAATGAACAGCCTACGTAAACCTATTGGTATCGGGCATAACTCTACTGGAAATCCTTTTGTTAATGGGTCTCCTTTCTAAATTATAGTCTTGCAGATCTTGAAAATTGTTGAAAATCAATCTGAACGAAAGACTTCCCAAAGTCCTTTTTGTCAGCATTTGATGTTTCCTCATTAAGATTTTTTTTAATAATTTGACAAATTTTCATCCTTTCTCTGGAAATTTCCATTTCCATTCTCCATCCTTTTCTTCATTGAAATTAAACTTTTGATAGATTATTGGTGTGATCTTTCTAGAATTGAATTATGACAAACAAATCTGTGTGGAACAGAAATATAAATATGCAATCAGTCAAACAGGAAAAAATCTTGCAACACATTACATATGCTCTACAAAAATCTTTTGTGTTTCACATATTTCCTTCCTTCAAGATACTAAAAAAAGTCTCTGTGGGCTTCTAAAAAATTATTATTATACCCTTCCTGATATTGCTGTTGCACTTAAAAGCATGAAGTAAGTTTTGTCCACTTGTTTACCATATGGTCTTGAAGGCCGTAAAGCTTTAAGTCAGGTTGTTGATTACCATCAAGTGGGTTACAGTCTTGTCAGCAAAGTATTTACTGAAGTTTAAAATCTTTTATCTTAACACAAAATTAACATAAATCCTGGATTGAGTCTTTTGGCCTGCAAACATCTTCACCTCAAATCCCACTCATTGTTGAATAGTTGGCAATCTCCAGAGGACTTCAACTATCCAAATTAACCTTACACTACTAACAATTGTGCAAACGCACCATTTAACAGTTGGGGTGATGCCAAATGGTTCTTTCCCTCTTAAAATGGTTCCATGCTTACAATCTGCACAAGGGAAATGTATCTTTATGCCTAAATTCTTCTGCCCAATGACTCACAATGGTGACTCAAAATATCAATATCAAAGGACTGATAAGAGAAAGGCCAGCCAGAAACTAAATTACAGCTTTGAATAATTGCTGTTTGAAAATACTGAATAGTTATCATTCATTACAATTACCAGTTATTTTCAGCTATGAGCCACTATTACTTGAATAAATTAATGTAATATTACTTATAAATTGTTTCTGTAAACAGCCTTTAAGTTTTGGGTCCTCATTGCAATCTTCTTAAATACAAGCAGAGTGAAATTAACCTGATTTTAAATATTCCTATGCTACCTATACCTCTATCTTTTGGTTCATATACTAATAAGACTGAAGATTATTACTTCTGAAATGCAGTTGTAGAGAACAAAATTGAGTATAAGGGTAGTAAAGCAATTTCAAAACCATCTGATAGACCTACAATAGGCAGAGAAAAAAAGTGATTTGAAGATTATAAAATAGTATAATATACTCTTCCTTAAACTGTCTTTGCTCACAAATGTACTGTTTTCTTCCTGCCTGCCTCCAAAAGTTCTTTATCCCTTGAATATTGGCCAAACCACTTAGGGTATCGGTATCTTGTTGAGTCTTGAAGTTGAAGATCTCTTTTTTCACTCCACTAAAACATGTATCTGAGTTTGAGACTACTCCAATGCTTATTTCTTTCAGAACTTCAGTCAACCCTAAGGCACAAGAGAAGAACTTTGTGGTGGTTTGACCAGGAAGAAGTGGGAATTCTGGGATGCTGTGGTCAAACCAATGGATGTCCAGAGTTTGATACTGGCACCTGGTGTAGCCAGTGGGGTTTGGACACACCTCCGAGAATACACAGGGGTTAAAAAGCAGAGCTCTGGCCCTGGGAGGCTCTCTTGGGACTTCGAGGGAAAGAGGTCGGATCGCCCTCCCCTGTCCAGCCGCTGCTGCTGGGCGGGGGAGGGGCAGCCATGCGGTAGGCCTGGGCCTGGACAGAGATGGGGGTGAGAAGGCCCTTGAGGATGGAAGGGTGGAGGAGCCCCAAGAGACATCAGGCAGTCATTCCCCCCCCCAGGAGGGAGAGAGGAGAGCCGGCGTTTGAATGTGATAGCAGCCGGCCCAGGGGGAGAAAGGGGGGAGGAGGGTGCAGCCCGGCCGGCCGGAGCAGCAGCGCGTGTGGGAGTATCGTCGTTCTGAGACAGGCAGAGACTGAAATTTTTAACCCCTTTCTTTCATGATTGGGGCCTTGCAAGAATGCTGATCCTCCTCGGAGCTGACTAAGAAGGGAGATAAGATGAAACAAGGACCTGGCCCGAAGGACGTAGAGAAGACTGGCTGAGTGAAGAGAGAGATGCTTGGAGTGGCCTTTTGGCTGGACTTTTCTTGTGGCCATGGACTCAGTTTGTTCCTGTGACACAGAGACTGCACTTAGGGGGAGGCAGTGCCTCAGAACCAGGAGGGTTCATCGTGGGGACCCCTCGGCCCCAGGGGGTTGGAAAAATATGGGGGGGGACAGATGTCCCAAAGCAGAGACTGTGCCTTTTTGGAGTGAGACAAGGCATCCTTAAAAGACAGCCCTAAAAGCAGCTCTGGTCCATGCACGGTGGTGAGAGCACTGGGCATGGAAGGAAGATGTCACAAGCGGCAAAAGGACTTTCCGGGCGGTGCCGAAGTGACATGGAAGCACACGAGGTTTCAGCGTGTTTCCAGGGGAAGCCTATGGAACAAGAAGGACTCCTCTCCTCTTCATGAACTGAAGTTTGAGTATACTAAAGTGTGGTGCCAGGCTGGGCAGTTGGTGATTTGGGAGAATGTATCGGATTGGGAAATTCAGGTAGTGGGGAGGAGGAAAGTGGTTTTTTTTGTAAGGTTTTCAATTTTTTTTTTCCCTTTTCCTTATAGTTTTTCCCTATTTTCCTGTAGTTTAGGTAATAAAGTGTTCTTTATGTTTAAGCTAGAGCCTGTTTTGCTTATTCCTGGTCACATCTCACAGCAGACACCAGGGTGAGGGCATTTTCATGGGGGCACTGGCTCTGTGCCAGGCTCAAACCATGACAAACTTGGACTAAATAATAGACAATTTAAAAGTTCTATAGTTGAAATAATTTCTTGAAAAATATTTGAGACCTGGGTTCTTGATACAAAGATAAAATAAGATCTAATGTACATAGGCTGGAATTTAACCAGTGACAAATCTAAACCTATTCCTGTCAAATCAATTCTTTGCATGAATACACTTTATTCTTGAGCTAGTCTGGGAAAACATTTTATGGTCTAATTTTTATTCATTTGTCACTTATGAAGAAGAACTCATGACATGCTTTACAAAGCAAATTTGAGTTCACCTTCTAGAAAAGCAGGTTGTACAAAACAGGATTTTTTCATCTTGTCCTTCAGCTCCAAGAAACACCAGCTCAAATTTAGAAGACAGAAGGAATACATTTTGATGTTGGATACCTCTTTTGTGGTGTAGGTCAGTTAACAAATAAGAATTATCACTTTTAAGTACTGGGGAAATTTACAAGTACTGTTTCCTTCTAGCTACTGAAATGAATGTTCTATATTTCAGATGACTTAGAAAAATCTTGTTAATGCAACAGTGCTTCTAAAGAAATATGTAAAGGAAAGCTGAAGCTGTCATTTATAATGAAGTCTGAATTCCAGACCTCAAAAATAATTCAGAAAGGAGCGTGTGCTCTGATTCAGTGTATGGATATGCAACTCTTCAGGATTCAGAGATTAATTATAAATAAAAGGACCAGTTAACTTAATACCACCTTTTCCAGTGTTTTATTAATAATAATCCTGCTACAAACATGCATTAGAACTCATAATGATGCTCACCAGATGTCTTTTTGCTGGTCAGAAAAGTGAAAGCTAACTCTTTTTTTTCAATAAAAGCAACATGTAAAATAAAACAGACACAAAAAGCACAGAAGAAAAATTGCATAGTAGGGGGTGGAGGAGAAAGCAATTAACTTGAAAAATGTAGAACTGAAAATTAGAACATAGTTTGGCTAAGTTTTCTACTTGGTAACTGTAATTAAAGAGTACTGCTTGTCTTATTGAAGCAATAAAACAAAATATTGTCTGCTTAGCAAATGACCTTTAACTTGCAAAAATATGCAGTTCTGAATGCAAATGAAATAGTAGCTTGTAAGAAATTAAATTTATTTCCAATTTCTACATTTTGTGTACACCCTTCTGCATTCTTGAGTCTTTGAGCTACTTCGAAGTGCACTGACAAGACATTTGTTCAGAATTCTCACTGCATCATCTTTTACACAATGTGTTGTAACATAAAAGCTACAATTCAAAAGCTGACCTTGCAGGGTAAGGTCAGGACAGGCTGTAGATTTCCTGATTTGTGGATCCACTAGTTTTACTTACCTATAGACATGGTATTAAGGAACTCCTAACAAACGTTTCTGCTCTGAAGTTGAAGAAGCAGCTGTAGGATATCAAGCTGCACTGGCCTTAGTTTATAGTATTGCTTCTTTTTAAGCCAAGTTTGGCAAAAATAGTGGTGTGATTAGTAGTACTTTCATAGCATTTATAAAAAACTGCGAGGAAGGATATTTTTTGCGCATTCTGAACTGACACATCAAGATCTACTTTGGAGCTAATACTAGACAAACACTCTCAAGAACCTAGTGCAACTGCTGTGTGTGGATTTAACTGCAGACTTTTAGGCAAGAAGCTTGATTGTGATAGCAATGAGGCTGGCTTCAGGTAATAGAGGAGAATGTCATGACCATGCTGAAACATACACATTTGATGTAGATGAGTTTTTCCACCCAAAAACACTGGACAGAGCCAAGCAAAACCTTGTTTTTAAGCTCCGTTTTTTGCCTTCCAGACTGTTACATCCCAGAGTCCTTTAATGCTCATGAGTGTATGGAGATCCTACAATGTATATTAAGACAGTATGAAGCATATACTCATAGTAATGTGGCCTCGCATCTGATTTTAATCATCTGACCTAACCTGTTCAGTAATGTGGGGCCCTTTTGCCACAAGAGCCCTCAATGTGTTATTAGATGTCTTTTTGGAGTGTTTATTGTCAAATTTTGAGTGCATATAACTTAATACTAACATATTCATGTTAGGATAGGTATATTTGACATATATTGTTGCATTGTCATTACTTTTGCTCAGATTCTTTGCATATAAAAGTCCAGTGTAGAATTGAGTTGGAACTTTCAAGAGCAATTAAATCTGACTGCTTGTTTGGAGTTGGAAGTAATGCAGTAAAAATTCTTTTGGCTAAGAATAGAACCAAATTTGATCAAGATAAGGGCATATTCTTTTTAGCTATCTGACTAGCAGTAGAGTGAGACATCATCAGTAAGTATTGCTGGCAACAAGTTAGAATTTGGACACTTGTATTTCCAAAAATACTGCATAGAATTTCTTTCCAGTATTTCAATGCAAAAGTTTCTTCCTTTTTTCTTTTGAATTTTTCTTTTGTTCTATTGTTATTTGGATTTATATTTTCACATTGTATACATGGTCAGTTTGAAGTATTGTAGCACTCACATAGTGTGGTCTGAGTGCATGTTTATTATTAATCTTAAAAATTATGGAATGTGCTGCATTATGTTTCTTCTGAAGACTTAAATAGTGTCTGGATTTTGTGGTTTTAAAATGTACACAACCACAATGAAATTACCACGTGTATGTTGAAATGACTACTACTTGTGTTATCTTTAACCTACATTCTCAAGGGTACGCGTTCTATTTATGCAAAAGTGTTCATATAATGAATAGTCATGGTGCACATTATTAGTTAGTCTAATTGTCTACACAGGTATTTCCAGCTCTTTTCTTAAATGTGAGAGGTTACTTGGTTGTTCAATAGAGAACTCTTCTGTACTGATAACAGAGGTCAGATGGAATTGCAGCAGATTTCTCTCTTCTGTTCTTTGATTCATTACTAGGTAAAATGAGTTGCCCTGAATTTGGTTTTTTTTTTTGCCTTTGCTCCCAATTAGAAATATTTTTATACTCTTACCTCAGTGCATTATCCAAAAGAAACTGTATTTTAGTGGATACTTTGGGAGCTTGCCACTTGTGGTCATGGTAATATACTGGGGGACAGAACTGGGAGTTAGTATTTCATATGGAGCAGTAGCTATATGGAGAAGTAATTTAAATTCATATACTGATTTTGAAAATTAGAAGACATTTTTTGAAATCAGTGTATAAAATTCAGTCTCCTTTTCCTACAAAATCAAAATGATTGTATACATATATATATATATATATATATATTTATGCATGTTTATGTAGCTATGAGTAATTCTTAGCTAAGATGACCAAAACCTCTTCTTACATATGTTTTTTAATGACCATGTTCTATGTAGTTATGTATTTCTCTGATGCTGCTAAAATTGATGTTCTGTCCTGCTTTTGTGCATACTGGAGGCTTTCATGGTCAGTGGTGATGAATTTCCTCCTCTTCTGACCTCTTTAATAATAATTCTTCCCAAGCTTATTTTAAGTCCGTATGGGGCAAACATTTCTGCCTCTCACAAAAGCTATGGGGAGTATTGCAGGAGAAGGAAGGACTGCTGTTTAAGGTGTCTCAGAATTGCTGATTTGAAGATTGCTGTATTCTTTGAGTACGTCCTGTTTGTGACATTACTTGGACAACTTTTATTCACTAGAAAATACCAAAGAGTAGAAAGAATGTTTATTTAACCTTGACATAAAATACTGAAGTTGTGCCAAAACCCCCAAAAAATACAGTATCAAAATAAAAACAAAACCATTAAAATTATATTTCTTGTTTCTGAAGCAGTTTCTACCTTTTGCAGGTTTTCTTTGTTGTGGGTAATCTTCCTTTTCCTTTCCATCTGATGAAAACTAAGGAGACCAATACTGTCCTTATTTCTGTGGCATCCTAGGCTGGAAATCCTTTGCATTTTGCTTTTACTAAAAAAGCTTACATTCCTGTCTTTTGCTATACTGTATGCTTTGACATAAAACATGATTGAAGGGTTTTCCTTCCTTCCTTCCTTCCTTCCTTCCTTCCTTCCTTCCTTCCTTCCTTCCTTCCTTCCTTCCTTCCTTCCTGCCTTCTCCTCAAAGTTTAGTATTTCTAGTATGTGTGTTAATTAAGTACAGACTTTTCCCCAGGTGATAGTATAGTTATGAAGTAGTTTGCACCTTTTGAACATAACATTTTCTAATTTAAGGGGTTTTTTTCAGAGATTTTTTTTCCAGATTTTTTATGTTTTCTTGTTTCTTTCATGTCTCTAGCCAACAAGGACGCTAGTTATGACAAGTATGTCTTCTGAGTAAGTATTAAGCATTTTGATTCTTTATTCAGCCTACCATTTAAATTTGAATATTAATAATTTTTTATGCTTATAGAAAATTAAATTTATCTTTGGGCTCTGCACTTTATTTCGTTTTGAATTCTTGCTAGAAACTTGTTTGTACATATGTATTTTGTTGTTATTTGCAATGTATATATAAGTTTTTGTTTTTCTGGTGGAGACTGAAGTAGTTCCATAGGTGAGATCAACAAAGGTTCAGAGCAATAACACTATAATCTTAAGCAAGTTTTGAACTTATCTGAAGGAAATGTACATAGTAGTTGTATGAAGTAAATGGTTCAGCCCAACACAGCCTTTTCAGCATACATTTTAATTATTTCTAATTAAAAAGTTATAATCTGAAACATCAGTTTAAAATGTTTTATTTCATACGAATAGTTGCAGAATAAATATCAGTTGTAGGCTTTCTACTGACTTCGTTTCAGAACATTAGAAGCAGCTGCCACTGCATATTTTGGGAGAGAGTTAATAATTTTCTGGCATGCTCTTATCATTCTCTTAAAAGTCTTAAAGCATAAGGAACATCCAACAAAAACACGATTCCTTATTTTATACTACACTTGCTTACAGTTTTTGAATTCTTTTTCAAAACTCAAGATATTTATACTACCCAAAAATCTGTTTCAGGTTTGCTGTAACTAAATGTTGACAGTTACATAGAAATAAATACTCAGAAACAGCACTTAGTGGTTATGCTTTCAGAAGTTTTTTGTAAAAGGTTATCAATAGCTATTAACAAGTGTACTTGTATATGTCAGGGACATAAAAGAGAATTGATATTTTTCTTCTATTTAATGTGACTGGATGCTAGTAACACCAGGACTATAAAATGAACCTCACAAGTCATGCAATGCAGAATCACTGTGGATCATCACTACAGTGCAGATAATAGTAGCTACAACCTTGAAAGTGATTCATTAGAATTTGCATTTTAAGATGCATGAGTTCAGTAGTTTCATGGCATTGGGTTTTGAAATTATAATAAATGCTGCTCACTGATTCGCAACCATACAGCTATCTAATTTTCTGATTTAAAAATTCACTGAAATTTTGCTATAAATTTTCATCAGTTTTTGCAGCTGTCCCAAGTATAAACTGGTGAGTTTTCTCTGCAGTTTGTAACACATCTTTGATTCAAGACTTGTACAACAAAAAATTTTCTTCTCCTTGTGAGGAATTTTGTGTAGACACAGGAAGAATTTAGAAAAGGTTCAGGTAAAGCATGGAGCATGCAGTCTGGGCAGGGCCAGCACCTATGAGTTGCAATGTTGCAAAAACATTCACTTGTAGGCTATATCAAGCTAAAGCTCACAAAATGAAAAGGGAATACTAAGAATTCTAGTAACAATCAAAGCTATAAAACCAAGGCCAGAATTCATAACAGGGAGAAGGTTAGCCATAGGATTTTTTTATAGTATGTCAACATACAATATCACCTTTTGATTTAATTGTGACATTAATTTGCTGTACGGTTTTCACTATTCATTTTCTTGTTTTAAATTTCTTGAAAAATGATTGCTCCAATTTTTGTGAAGAATTTTTTTTCAGTTTTGTTGGGATTCTGTTAAGTAGTGTTTGATTTAGCTGGGGTATTTTGGGAGTTCTACCAGACTTCCTTTCTGTGGAGTTAAATGCAGTGAAAATGAAGCAACCCCAAAGGCTTCTGGAGGTGCTCTGAGTGCACTTGCATTGTGTTTGTGATTACCTCAGAAGTTTTGCCTTAAAGGATCACCACTGTGATCGTGTGGCTGTGTTCAAGGTTGTGACTTGTTGCTTTCTCTTGTGTTGCATGGACATTTCCAAGTTAGTTAGGGAGTAGAGAGGCCACCAGAATTTTGCTTTATTTTACAGATCTTTAAGGATCATTTATAATTGTAAAAATAATCATTAACAAAAGCAGTAAATTGTTATCATGCAACAGCTTTCCTCTTGTGATACTAAGGTCTTCCTGTTTTCATAATTCTTTATTTATATGCTCCTGCATAGCTATGTAGAAAGCTCAAATTAGAATTCCAGTTATAGATGGCCATTCTGGAATGTAGACCTAATTTTATGTATTTCATTATAATCATCCTTGTATTTAAGGATAAGTGAATTTTTAATTGAAACATTGGCATAGATGTGTAGGTTGCAAGCCAGATAGAACCCTGGGACTTTTCTAAATTTAGACACAGCATTGTTCAGATGCTGAATATCTGGGTCTTCTTAATGAAAACCTGTTAAATGTGCTGTGTCTGCATGTTTACATTCCTTGGTAATATTTTTTATAGTTCTTATAGTTTTATATTCTTTATATAAAAGAAACAAAGAATTAGGCTCTGTTGTGTTGGGCATTGTACACAAACAACATAATGGATAATTCTGCACTCAAAAGCTTTTATTTAAACAGACAAGATAGATGAGGGGGGCAGAAGGGCTTTGATGTGCAAGTAGATGTGATTGTGTGATAATGGAAAAGGGTCTGTTAGGACTCTGGAGAGGCTAATGAATTTAGGGCTAGTAAATAGGTAGAGGCTTAGTGAGAAAAGGATAAAAAATGTTTAGTGGGAAAAGAAATGAGGTGAATTTGAATTAATTTGTGGTGTATGTACATGCTTTTATAATTCTGCCTTCCTCTATTCAATGTTGCATGGGCTTTTTTATCTTTTCTTCTTTTTTAGGAAGCAAAATACAGTAATTCAGGTTGTGAAGAAACTTGGAGACTTTTTGTTCTCAAATGAAGTGTGTGAAACAACAAGTCATGTAGTTACTGGGAGTCCTCGTCGTACCTTGAATGTTATGCTGGGAATTGCTCGTGGGTGTTGGATTGTTTCTTATGAATGGGTAAGAAATGTTTCTAACTTTACTACACAAGAAATTAAATTTAGTTTGTATAGCTGAAATATCAACTATGTTTGTGTCCATGCTACCTGCAGTGATGCCAATGTTCAGTTATTCAGGCTTACTTAGTTCAATTATATGAATTTTGTCTGTGTGAAAATCTGTTAGTTAGTTATGGTTTTTCAGTGCTTAATTTAACCAAAATATTCCTGTGTTGTACCTCATTATCTAGCTTAGAAAGAGGACTTATCTCATGGATGAGAAACTCATGTCCCATGCATTATTTTTGGACAGATTAATTTCTGCTCAACATTAGCCAACTCACATAATTCAGATTGAACTTTTTATGTCCTGATATATTTCTGTTATGTTCTGGAACATGTATTATGTTCAGCATTGGAAAAAATAAAGGGAAATTCTTAGATATTTCACTGCAAATGGGAAAAAATATATAATAGGTATAGTGGTGAGTGGGTGGGGACTTATCTGTGAGCCCAGCTTAATCCATCTCCATTGCTCACTGTAATAATAGAGATTAGCCACTCAGTCTGACATTGCAGATGACAGTTTCTCAGATTTTCTCATGTTTCCAGAGCTATAAAACATCGATGGTGAAATTTATATGGCAACAGCTCTTCATCTTATACAGAAAAGGATTGTTGAGTAACTAAATTTCGTGGTTTCCTCTTTCTTATAAATGCTTTAAAATTTACTTGTTGGGTGGAAAATAAACTGCTGCCTTTTTGTTTTCAAGATGTCTGGCACTTTCCAGTATGAAGTTTGTCCTGTATGATATATATGCAGTTATCTGAAGTTCTTGTGGTATACTTCAGGTTTTTCAGAATGTCTTGGTGATTAATTTTCTTGGAATAGAGGGTTTGCATCTTTGGCCACCTTAAGGATCCAGTAATGTTCTTTTGTGGCAAAAGAAAACTAATGGCATCCTTGGCTGCATTAAGAGGAGCATATTTGAGCAGGGGTTTTGGAGAAGAACATCTTAACAGACTCATTCCAGCCTACTATATGATTCTTTGCATCTATTAATTAAATACACTGAATTATCTGTCCCACATTTAGCTTTGTATGGAGCATTAAACAAGTTACAAAGTAATTGTCACAAGTTACTTTTTCATACCGGGGTGCTCAAACATGAAAGCTGCCTTTTTCCTTGAGAAAAAGCTTCAAATAACTACAAAGATAGCTAGAGATAAGTACTACAAAATAGTTTTCTGTCTTTGTACATAAAGCAGTATGGATAATCAGTATTCCAAGTGCTGTCCTAGAATTTCATTGCCCATTTTATGCCCTGCACTTCTGTGAACAAATACATGGTGAAAATATCTACCTATGCTCTTCATAGAGCAGTTTTGGTTGGAAATGTTGCCCTCCTGTCTTATGGTCTACCTTGTAGACTCATCCTGGGATCACCTATATCCCTCCTATAATGCCAATAAGTTGAATGAAATTGTTTCAAGGATTAGTTTGTCCCTGTAGATGTTATTGGATCAAATGCTGATGCTGTTTTCACTCATTTTATTGAGCTGCTATTTAGACAAAGATCTGAAGTTACTAGGAGAGATGCATGAGAAAGAACTAGAGATGAACTTCGGATCTCCAGATCAGGTTTGATCTTATAGTATCTGCTTATCTGGAAGATTGCTATTTTTTAATATTTCTAGAACTGTGCTTATCTCTTTCACAGAGACTAGGTCCAACTTTGCCAATAAATGTATGTTCCCTCAATTTATTTATTTGTTTATTTATTTATTTAACTGTATTAAAACATTGCTTTGAACCTTTTAAAAAAATATATCTTCACCTGTTTAAATCATTGAATCATATGATGTAAGTGCTTCATTTTCTTATTTCATATTCTGTCAATGGCCACTTGGCCATAAGATGACCAAGTACTTTTGCCATCTTTTTACCCAAATTGGTTAACTAGAGATGAGAAAACTGAAGCCTTACCTAGCCAGAATTGAGGAATTCAGTAGAAAATTAGTCAGTAAATATATTTACCTCTGCCTTTTGACTTGTGGACATAATTTAAGGTAAAGTGTTTTTTTCCTCCTGAGAAAAACTTAAAATGTTATTTTTAGAGATAGATGTTGGAGAAATACCAAATTTACCATCAGACATTTAACCTTGATAGCACTCCATTTACATTTTCAAGATGAATTATTCAAGTATAAATACCATATAATCATGCATTGCACTAGGTAGATAGGTGAGAGACCTTAAATAATAACTAACCCAATAGTGTGTTTTCAGACCCTTTGAGCTAACTCTTTTATAACTGCGCATTTGAAAACTTCGAGATAGCTCTTTATTCTCAATAGAAACACACATTCTGAAGTACTCAGCTAAGAATAACATTGCAAATCATAGCTTCTTTTTGAATTACATGAATCTGAAGAATTTTTTGGTGTTGCTAAGAAAATATAACTGGTTGAAAATTTGCCAATGTCAAAAACAAACTTTCAGTGACTTGGAATGGAAAGCTCTTGTCTTTGTTTTCATGAAAACTGAATGTTTTAGTGAGTGGTGACCTAATTATTTACTGCAGGACCTGTTCATGAACTCAGTATCCAATTTTCTTTTTATCTAGGAGAGTAGATACGATGGCTTTGTACTCAATTCCAGAACCATGATAGACAAGCATTAATCCATCTTTTGTTAAGACAAACAAATTTCATTTCTAAACAAAATTCTGTAAATACTACAAGGGTTGATAAAGGTCATTGCTGTAGAATTGGCCTGGAAAATGAAACAGGATTACTTAATCATAACTAATCTTTTGGGTTTATATTTTAATCTATTTAGGTTGTTTTCCAGCTACTTTTGATACAAACATAGTTTTGGTACTATAAGAACGTGATGTATATGTAATACAGCACAGTACATCTGTTCCTGTTCAAGTTTATTTATGAAGAATTTTTTTAATGTAATATGTCTATTTATATCATGATTAAAAGAGAAATTACATTTACAAGTTTCTTTTATGTCCAATAAATATATACAGCTATAAATATAAAGCCAAGAGGCTTTGATATTCTTATTGTAACTTGTTAAAAGTAATTATAAAAAATATACACAGGTACCACCCTAAAATTCATAACTTAAAATCCTAAGTTGCAGTCTTAAATGTATTTTTTAAGAAGTTACAATACTTTTTTTAGCTGAACATTGCAATGCATTATTAGGTTTTGAATATTTTTTAAAGGTCATTGATTTATTAATGGGCTTAACTCTAATTTTTATGTTTGGTATGATATAATGGCTGTAGAAATTATTTTCTCTATTTGCATAGCTGTTGCATTTTCAAATCTTTGATTGTGCTTTTTCTAAAAGTAAACATAGTATTCTTTTAATGTTTTGTAATCAAGTTTAACAGTAAGGCTAAGGATATGCTGCTTTCTATTGTCAGCAAAAAAAATCTTTTCCAATAGCCTGCAAAACTGGACACCTCTCCTCACAAGTCAGACATCACTTGTCACATCAAACAAGGAAACAGCTTTTGTAGAAGTTCACATTCAAGGTTGTTGGTTTTCCTGGAAGTCATCAGGCATAGGATACTTTGGACTAAAAACTGTAGAACTTGTTTAGAAAATAATTTTGTTATGAAAACTGAATTTGCAATTTACTGCTTTGTAGCAATAGATTTGGGGCAAAAGAGCCCATTACAGAAACTTATTTTCTTACAAGCAATTGGGCCATTTTATAAGGTTTATATTACTAGTTTATGATCAATTTGTTCAGCTTAGAATTTTTCATTAGTGAGCTATAACATTGTAAAGGATAACTTTACCATGCTCAATATATATAATGCCAGTTTTTATCTACAGGGAATATTTCATAGACTCATTCACAAATTTTAATTGGGAACAATTTATAATTTAAATTTAAATTAATAATATATGCATTTGAATGGCTGAGTATTTCAGTCATTGTGAATCAAGCATGGGAATAATTTCAGACACTGATGAAATTGAGCTTGTTCTAAGATGAATAATACTGTTTAATAGTGCATGGCCATGCTAATGACTTAATCTATTTGAAATGACCAGAGAGCTATATAGGGAAGATATGAGAGAGGCTTTATTATCCTAAAACAGGGATTTACTTTCTGATAAATTCCATATATCCTGTTTAGGGGGTATATGTCTGCTTCTTGTTCAGTTAGCTTCACTTGCTCTAGGAGCAACAGAATGTCTCACTGGTAGGTAGCAGTGCTTTTTTTGAACTTAAGGGGTGCCAGATGGCAACTACAGAAGAGACATTGTGAAGCTCAAATACCTGTAAATGGGAAAAGTTGTTGAATTGAGTGACAGTGGGCAAACTTGGCAAAGAAGATACCAGTGTTTTACCTCTGTGAAAAGCTTCATGGCTCACCACTTGTAAAATCAATGAAAAAAAGAATTTTATCTTCCATCAGAATGGCCTTCAGAATTTAGGCTGCCTACAAATTAGGAGTAGAATGTCCTGTAATATGACTCAAGGGCATAGGAACTTTCTCTTTTTCCATTTGCCCATTAAGACAATGCTTTCACCAATTGAGGGATAGAATTTGAATACTCTTCATGGAGCTTTTAATATTATAGTCTACCAATTGCAAGTTATGATAAATTGTTCTGAAGAATGTTTAGAAAATCAATCCGTAAAAAATGCTGCATGGAGTAGTTCAGGGAAAGTTTTACCAAAAAAAAATTTAAAATATCAGAAATTGGAAATACAGCCATTTAAGGTAGTTTTTTTCTTTAAAGCATTTGATGCTGGTCCTGATGAGAACAGAATTCTGTGCACATTGGCACACAGTTTTAAGGATTACTAGTCTCTAAAGATCATCTTGGTCCAGTGTTTCAGAGCTCACAAATGATGGACACAAATGATTATGTGTTTTCTGGAGTGTCAGTGTTCTGCAGTCTTCTTTGGTGCAAGAAACTGAGTTATTCTTCTTTGCAGGATGATTTATATATCTGATGTGGATTTTTTGCAATAGTTGCATAATCCTTGTAGTAGTAGGGGTCCAGTATTGTTTGACATCTTCATTTATGGTCTGGATGATGGGGAAGAATGCACCCTCAGCAAGTTTGCAGATGTTGGGAAACTGTGAAAAGTGTTTGATACACCAGATGGAGGTTCCTGTTCAGATGGACTTTGACAAGCTGGAGAAATGAGCCAACAGGAACCTCATGAAATTCAATGATTACTGAACTGAGAGAACAGAACTGATATATTATGACTTCCCTTTTCAATTTTTCTGCTCTATGTATTGTGATTAAAAAATAGTTGACTTTTTGAATATCCTCACAATGTTTTAAAATGTAATGTAGCTGTGCATAGAAGTATGACTGATATTTCAATGGTTTGTTTTAGTCGTAAAAATTATTTCTTTCTTATTTATTGATTTTTCACCCAATGATTTGGTTTGGGTAAATAAAATAGAAAGCCAGGTATTGTAACAGCACTGTCACCTCTAATTAGACATTCAAAAAGGTGATTTTAGAAATGCTAAGATTCTACTTACCACTTATTTTATTTTAGGTTCTGTGGTCTTTGGAATTAGGCCATTGGATCTCAGAGGAACCATATGAGCTTTCATCTATCTTCCCTGCAGCTCCTGTAAGTTTAATGGTCTTTTAAGCTTATGAGCCTTCTTTTGTTTATCTGGAAAAAGATTTGCCCTCTAAATAGGTTTAGTGAATAAGGAAGCCTACTAGAAAAAAATTTTTTTTTAAGCAGATACGGTAAGGAGTTATATTCTTCTTCATCCAATACTTTTTGAAGTGTGTGCAAAAACTTTGGTACATGTGGAGAATACAAAATGTTGATTCACCAATTAACACCTGAATAAACCAGCATCTTACTGAAATATAAATGTACTTTAATTTTATTTCTATTTGTACCTGTGTGCAAACTGGAGAGGCATGGTATTGCCAAATGGAAAGATTTGCAGGTCAGGGACTCAGTTTTTTTGGCCCAGAAATTACTTGGGCAGTGGAAAATTACTGTGGTCTTCTAGAACTGCTAAGTAGGAAAAAATGAAGCATTTTTCCTGCCTCTAATAATCATTCTCAAGTACTGAATTGGGAACTAGTGCACAAGTGGGTATGCAGGGGCATGATGTATCTGTGTAGACCTCAGTGCACTTCATGTGTTGTAATTGATGAAACGGGACTCTTACTTTGGTTTTAAAACAAGTAGAAGTCTAGCTGGTTACTAGTCAATCATTCCAATAATTTTCCCTCTGCTAAATTAGTTTCTGCAATTTGTTTTTCAAAGTTTCATACCAGCTTTGAAGAAAGTTCAGTTAATGGGGTATGAAAATTATTTTTACTGTAATTTTATTAACTGTTAAGAACTTACATTTAGCATTCTTTCTAAATCTAGAACTTATGTAAATTTTCATATCCAACATTGAAATGTATTATTTATTATATGTATTATTTATTTCATGATTGTAAGGTGTATGTTCTCAAAGCTTAGGGAAACTGTAGCAGTTCATCTCAAATAACCCTTAAAGAAATTAATTATCCATTATAAGTTCATATTTTTTATAAAATGGGAAAATAGATTGTTTTATATAGCAAATACAGTAAGAATGGTAAACCTTAATGTGAAAAATAAATAAGAAGCATGTTCTCTTTTTTCTCCTTTTCTATATTTCAATGAAAAAATCTGCACTGAATTTCATATTAAGTTGCTTTGAGTTTTCTGTTTCTTTTCAGACTACCTTGATTAACAACAAAGTATGCTATCAGTAACAATGTACGTAGCATTCTTTAGAGGTGATTCCTCCTGGGGTTTTTTTTGAGATTCCCTTTAGAGATTTCATTCCTGAAGCCCAAGTAAGGAGAATTTGAGAGATGGTGAGAATGTGAAATTAAGGGAGGTTAGGGTTGTGCTAAGAACCTGAATCACTTCTTTTTGCAATGTGCAGTTCTTGCAAAGGAACAAAGTTGAAGCCCAGGGCAATATTTCCACTACCATTTCTTGTTTAGTCACTCTAATTTCTTACTGTAACAGATACCTTAATTTTTTTCCAGCTGCGATTATTATTTGAGCAAAAATTTATTCATGTGGTTTTATTTGTCTTTTTTTTTTCTTGTTTCTTTCCTGCTTCCTACAAAGTGCTTAGAGAAAATGGAAATACATTCTAGTTTCACATACTGTTTATTTGATTACAGGAAGGAATTAAAAGTAGGGGTGACCTTGCTGTTATGTTTTTACTTGTTTGTACCAAGTCAAAAGTAGTTTTTGCAGCCTTCTGCTTCCTATTATTGCCTTCCTTCTGACATGTCCTCCTGTTGCTTCACTTTGGTCTTTGGTGCTCAAGCCATGCAGTCTTCTTTAGATGAAATGTCATTTAAAGACACATTCCCCTAACATTTTAGAACAGTCATCAGCCTCCAATTCTATAAACTTTTTTATTCAACAAATAAAAACTAGCCATGCAATATTAAATTATTTTAGTCATACAGGGTTTTCCTTACTAAAATAAAGAAAGTTATTGTCAACCAGAAGTTAGCACCCCTTTTCTTTGTTAGACTGAGCATTCAGATGCCATCATGGTTTTTAAGAACATTTTGGAGGATTTTTGTTTGTTTGTTTTGTTGGCTTTTTTTTCTCTTTCCTTGTATTATTGGTGTGGATATGCTTATTGTCTCAAATATTGGGAGTATTTTCTGTAGTTGTCTGATTAAATGTACCAACACAGGAAATGCAGTAAGTAGACTCAGCATTTCTATTAAATTTCATAGAATCATAAAGCATTTTAGATTAGCAGGGACTTCTGAAGGTTGTCTAATTCAACACTGTGCTCCAAGGGACTTGTCCAATCCACCCTTCTGCCAATAAATGAATAAATGAAAATGAAAAGGAAAATTCACTTTCCCCAATTCCAAATTGTATTTACTGCCAGTTGTCCCTGTCTCTTGTCTCATGGCACAAAACCTCCAAGGAGGGTCTGGCTTTGTCCTCCCTATACCCTCAATCAAGCACCATTAAGGTCTCCCCTTCCCTTTCCCTGCTCCAGGCTGAAAAACAACAGCTCTTGAGGCTTCTCTTGGTATGCTAGGTGCTTGTTGGTGTGTGTGGCCCCTCTACTAGTGTAATGACTCTTCCAGACTTCTGTCTAAGACATTTCTTGAAAATTTGTGAAAGCAATTTTGGGAAGTTTTTTCCTTTTAGTTTGGGATGTGTATATCCTTACAAGTTTTTATTATGAAAAATAATAAAATACTAAACAGTAATTTCAAATACATAGAGATTATTTTATGGAACTCTTCAGACAGTGACTATTAATTTACATTCTTTAGGTTTATATAAAATCAGATCATGAAGTAATATTAGAAATGGTTTTTTGTCTCTGCTACACTTAGCAATGATGACACATTTTCACTTAAGAAGAATGGTGGTAGTGTGAGTGGTGGGGTACTCTGATAGCAGCTTTAATGATTGTCAGTCTAAAATGGAGAGATTTCTTCAATCTTTCTCAAAACCACTTACTATTTTCAAGATAGAAACATAGAATCATCAGGTTGGCAGACACCTACAGGATCATCCAGTCCAACAGTCCACCCAGCACTTCCACTGTAACCTGTAAACAGCGTCACCCACCAGATCCAGATGCCTCTTGAACACCTCTAGGGATAGTGACTCCACAACCTCTCTGGGCAACCTGTTCCAGTGCCTGACCACTGTAACACTGAAATTTTTTTCTAATATCTAATCTGAATCTGCCATGACTCATCTTAAGGCCGTTTCTTCTGGGCCTGCCACTGCCAGCAGAGTACAAGAGAGATCAGACCCCACCTCACTACAACCTCCTTTCAGGTGATTGTAGGGAGTGATGAGATCCCCCCTTAGCCTCCTCCATCTAAACAACCCCAGATCCCTCACCCCTTCTTGTACAATATTTTTTCTAGACCTTGTTGGCTTTACAACAGCTTTTGTTAAGCTAGCTTCCAGAAATATGTCTGGGATTTTTGTTTTGTTTTGGGTCAAGTTCTTGCATTGTAACTAGTTCAATCTTCTGCTGAAATCAAAGTTTTACAAAAATATTAGGCAAAGAATAAGCATAAGAATTAAAAACTAAACTTAATTTGGAGAAAAACCTCCACTAAATTATTGTGATGTATGAAGAAATATCTTCTCAATCTGATTTGCAATTTTAAAGCATATAGTAATAAAATGAAGGGGAGAAAAAAGAAAAAAAAAGGAAAGATCACCCAGTAGAGTAATTTATTCACATTGTGGTGTACATTGAGGGCCTACCTACAGAGAATTTTTAGGGAGAAGTCCTAACCTTACTGAAAAAAACACATAGTGTGACCTTAGATAATTTTCAGATTATTTTTCTTCCTGTTCTTAAAATGTAGTAATTTGTATCTTAAGTCATAAGCATTATTTTAATTGTATCAAAGAACATGCATATGTTTTTCAGTCAGGTTATTTTTACAAAACATATAGTTATATTACATCACCAGGTGATACATGATTGTCACAGACAACCGGACATCTGGTGTTAATGCCGTTGTCTCGGTTTACAAAATACTGGACAGTTATTTTACAGGTAAATGACAAGGGAAGGAAAAAAAGTGCAATCTTCATAAAAATGTATAGGAATACATGCTGTATTGTAATTCATAGGGCTTTTCTATAATTTAAAGACAGTGACTGAAACAGACTGAAAAAATTATGACTTTTGTAAATGGTATTTCCCAAGAATAAACGCACACTACTTAAATGCTATTTGTCCTCTGTTAAACATAGTCATACAGGCTACTGGAAAAAATCCTCAAATAAGAGTAAAAAGTTGTTTAGGAGACTATGGGGGAAAAGAATGTATTCCCTAACTATAGTATTGAGCTAATTACAGAAAAGTTTTTTTTTATGTACATATAGGGCACACATGACACAGAACGATAAATAGTTCTTGATCTAGCTAGAACTAAGCTAGAACTAGATAAGTGTTTTATATTAATGTTTAAAGTTCAGTGGTGAGGCAAAATGCATATTCCTAAAACTATTTTAGGGTTTTTTCACAGTTCCAGTTATTTACTAACACATACATAACATAAATGATCAGTAAAACAGAGTCCTTGAAGTTGTCTGACGGTTTCTTGGATGTTCTTTTTATTGAGTCATTTGGCCAAATCACTGTTATATCAGGTCGATGCTTTAGACATTGTGTCTGGTTGAATAATACGAGCTTTAGCTGATCAAGACAATTGCAATTCAGGAACTGTACTGTACTGACCCCTTCAGAACACTAGTGCATGTTTCTGGGCTTGAAAAAATGAGACAAGTTGCTTGGTAAAATAAGTCTTTGAAGACTATACAAAACATAATTCACACAATGACAAAGCATTTAGAAATCTGCTGGTCGAATCATCATCGTCGTAGCTTTGAGAGAGTATCCCGAGCCCTTCCAGTAGTACCACTTGATCCCATTAAACTTGTTGTTGTTCTGTCGTAATGGATAGTACATTCCATTGAGGTTAGAAGGACCACATGCGTCAAACCACCATCCTGCAAGACAGAAGACAAACATCAGCAGAAGTAATTCTGAAAATAGTATTTAAAGTCACTTTTTGTCTGGAAATGAGAAAGGAATCGAAACCCAGTTTATTTGTTCTTATGATTTGGAAGTGTTGATGTAAAATACTTGCCCCAAACTTGAGGAAAGAAATGTATTTGTGTATCAACTCCATATTCTTGAATCTTAAGCAGTACATTGTATTTGAAAATTGAGAAGAGAAAGTGTTCAATCAATTCATTATCCACATAAACATTTCTGACAGTCTGAGGGCAGAACACATTGAGTTATGATACTGAGTTGCCTTTGGTTTTATCTACTCTTTCGTAGACTCCTGTTTTTCACAGATTTAGTGAGTGAAATTCTTAATTCTTTCTAGAGGAATTATTCAGTTCTCTGGGCTGTTTCGTTCAAAACCTCCTGAAACATCATAAGAAGGAAAAGGAGAAAAAACAGCCCAAGAGTACTTTGTATCCGTATAGTCCTGACTTCTTAATGGGTCATAAGAAAAAAATTATTTGTATTAATAAAATAATATTTTTATATTTCTGTTATGGTGGCGATAGTGTGTGTGTTCTGTTTTGCAGGGCAGTATTCCAACTATCCTTTTGGATAAACTGAAGCCGTCTTTTTTTCTTGGAGCTTGTGCTATAGGGAAATGAACAATTGCTTAAGAGATAACATGAAGAGAAGCCAAATTTACAAAGCACTTGTTTACATTTCAGAATGTGGAATTCTAGATGAACACATTATATGGAATTACTTGTGTAGCTGAAGATAAAAATACCACCTAGAACTCAAATATAACTAGTGAAAAAACATTAGAAAAATGTAGATATATCTGAGGTGTATCTTTACCACTTCATAACTATATTGAAATAAGGAATTAAATTCTTGTACCCTTCTGTGGCACTTGCAGCACGCAGCAGCTATTGGGGGTTTTTCCTCTTGGGTAGTTAGGGAAACGGCTTATGCCTAAAAAATCAGGCCATTTCACTGACAGCTGTATCTCTGAAAGAGGATTTTTGCAGAGAGTTGTATTTTGATCTCTGAATGTACCTCATTCCTTGGAAGAGGAATCTGCTGTGTCTCTGATTAGTTCCACAATTAACGACTTTCTTGTACCCAAACTTCAGGGACTTATTTTCCCTCCAGTTAAAATGAAACTCTAACTTTCATCAAATGGTAAAATACTTCATCTAGAGTCACCATACTAGTATTTCTATCTGTAAGTTTTTTACTTTTTTAATAATCAAAATTTACTAAGTCAAAATTATTTATCTGGTAGACAATTTCAGTGCCAATAAAAATAGGAAGACTGAGAAACATAAAAACATTCGTACCTCCTGTTAGCATTTGTGAACATTTGCAAATACATTTGTCATTGTCTGCATCCTTTGTGCTAAAATCATTTCCTGGTTGGCTTATACTACTTATTTTGCCTGCTGTCCCAGTAAGTCCTTTAAGGTAAATCCTGTAAAAGTGAAAAATGGAAAAACAATTATTACGTGGAAGTTGATGGAAGATGTCTGCAAAATAATGATGGAATAATTTGCAATAAATATCCTGTTCAAATTGTTTCATTCTCTTCTGGCCAATGTGCTGCTGTAAGCTGTTTTTCAGTACAATGTTTTCAAATCAACAGAAATTGTCAGCACAATATTCTAATGAACATGTGTTTGTTCGTGTCATATTAGAAGAAAATAGAGCAAGTAGGTAGTAACTTCAAGGATTTTTCATGCAGATCATGTATTAATTAATACTGAAAGTGCTTCCATTTTTGTACTTCAATGCAACAGTACATGCAATAATTTTTATTACAAAATTTTATTACAGTTTAAATCAAAACTTATTTGATTCCTATTTTGCTGTTAGTACAACACAGCAATTTAGCATTACAACCCCACATATATGAGATGACAGCCTTACAAGAGTATTAATTCTGAGCTAGTAAATGATATTTTAGAAGTTTCTCAATATTTCCCTTTCCATTTTCCTAGTTACTTATCCTTTTCACATCATTCATAATTTTTAGCGTTAGTTCTTCACAAGTATTTCAGTTTGCTTCAATTCCCTGGCAAGGTAAGCTTTCAGTGAGGCTGCTGCTGTTGGGTTCTGCTTGCATGGGTGCCAATGCACTCTCAGTGAGGAGAGACACAGGGCACTGAACTGGGCAGGACAATTACACAGCTATTCCTGTGTTACCTTGAATTGGAAGTACTTGAACCCTCTGCTCCCACAATATCTTTTGGGTGATTGCATTTCTGTATCAAATAGCTCATGCTTCTCAGAGGTATTCTATTTGTTTAAAGAGGAAATCTTATTGTCTGAGGAGAATTAACTTGTCCCCCAATCAGTCTTCATCTTGCATATAATTCTCTGCTTATGTCAGAAATTGTCTTTGGTAGTTAAACAGATTATTTTAATCCATTTTATATTTCCTATTTTAAAATATAATTAATTAATTTTTATTCATTTAGGCTTCAAAAGATCAGTTCATTACAGATTTTCTTTAAAATATCTTTAAAAAAATTACTGTTTTTTCTTAAGATGAGTTCAAAATTATGTAAGCCAATTTCTAATATAAATTATATTAAAAGTTACAAGTATAAGGCGTGAGCCTAGGCTGGGTCTTCAAATATCATCTGAAGTCTATTATAAGCATAGTATTATTTATTTGTGATTAACAATAAATTGTTAAAGGTACAGTTTAGTATAACAGAATATGAGGATGGAAATTGGAATGAGATATGCATATCAGGAAAGCTTTCTACCATGAGGAACGACAAGTAGGTTGTAACCTTGGGAGGTTATCAAGACCCAAATGAAAAACTGTGAGCAACCTGGTTTGACTTCATAGCTTTGAGATCAGGAAGTCTGATTCAAAGAAAGTCTATTCTGATCTCAGTTTAATATGAAGAAATTTCAGTTTTACGGCCCAAGTCATTATCTTTCCAGCATTCAGAATGTATTAATCTTTTTATGTAATGGATCTATTGATCTTTTAGTGCAATGGGTCACAGAATCAAGGAATTGTTTGAATTGGAAAAGACCTTAAAGATTATCTAGATCCAACCCCTTTGCCATGGGCAGGGACACCTTCCACTAGATCAGGTTGCTCAAAGCCCCATTCAGCCTGGCCTTGAACATTGCCAGGAATGGGGCACAGAAGATGTTCTTAACTGAATACTTTCTTTGGATTTTTTTCTTTTTCATAATGTTAAATACATTCTTTGAAACGCTCAATTTTATTATTAATTCCTTGATTTGTTGTGTATTGTAATAAAGTTGTTTTTACCATCTTGCTTTTCAGTAATTATCTTTTAATACTGTAAATGGACAAGGGTAATCACCCCTTTTGACAAAAGTTGCCTTTCTAAGTATTTTAAAGCATTACTTTAAAAAAATCTCTGCTGTAGATTCTGACTGTTTCCAGATGAAAAAATATTTACTTTGGAGTTGAGACAACTAAATACTACCAAGGCATTAAGATCTAACATTTTGTGGGGGACATATGCTGATAGTTTTGAATTGCTTTGTTTGCATATAAGACCTGAATTGAAATAACAGCATCAGGTCTCTCAGGTGTCAGGTTGACTTTATTTACAACAAATAGTTGCTAGAGATCTTGGAGAAAATCATCTAAATGTAGAAAATTTTTCTGTCCAGTCACCCAAAGCTCCATGAATCTGCAAGATTCTTACAAAGAAACGTTTCATGGACCATGTAGTAGGAAAGCATCTGTTATACTGTGAAGGGTTTAGTTTCTTCTATAATAAATCAAACTATTTATTGCATTTACAGAGAGCCTGGTGAATGAACTAAGAAATGCCCATATATTTCTGCTGTGGCTAGTACTGTTTCAAAATGTGTAATACTATGATACTATTTAAAGTATATCATACTATGATAATATTTATCTTAAATATTTATTTTTAATTTTTTTCTTTATGTGAACCTTTACATTTTACAGGATTAGAGGATAAATAATAGGTCCATTAAAATTTGGTCTTTAAATTGACAAGTTGGTGATGAGTGAAATGTACATTTGCTCCATTTTCACAGGTAGGAGAGTTATTGAGAATTTTAGCCAGTGGCTCATGGAAGGATAAGGCCACCTCTCTTCAGTGTGCTCTTTATGACAACAGAACAGTTCCTAGAAGCCACTGACGAGGAAAATCCTTGCAGTATAATTCATCTTAGTCATCCACCTTCCAGAAATGTATTTAGTTCAGGGAATCAGGACTTGATAGCAACTGCAGACAGATTCCTAGTATCCTAATGACTGTGCACTGTCACCCACTATACTGGCACATGAATCCTGTCTTGTTCCACACTATCTCCTCATCTTTGTCTTTTGTGTGTTATACTCACTCAGGATGCACTAGTAAAATACACATTTTCTCCTCTGGAAAAAGAAATTATTTCTTTAGGCAAGAGATGAAAAATGAAGAAAACATTACTTTCTGAGTGAGCTGGAAAATAGTCATGATTTGTATGAAATAAGGCCATGCATCTACACAGTTTAGAAAGATTACTATCAGAATATTTTTAAAATTAGATCTGATTTTTCTGCTTACCTGTATTTTTGTTCTTCACTTGCTAGAGAGAAGTGGTCATACAATGAATATGCCTCATTTCCTTCCCAGTCTTTCAGTTGTATTTTAAGAACATAACGCTTCTGATTAGTCAGTTGAGAAACAAATTCATTTCCCAGCCAGTACTCCCCAGCAGGATCACCAAATCCCTGTAATTCAAGTTGTATATTTAAATAGTTTTGTTTGGGTGGGTTTTTTTCATTTCAGTTTGAAAAGATCACTTTATCAATTTTTAAGTTTAATAGTTTTCAGCCTGTCAACTAAGAATTTTACTGTGTCCACGGGGATTATTGATCTGTAATGTTTCAAAAAGTTGATTTCAGCAAGGGCAAGCTCAGGAATCTGAAATACTGAATCAATATTACTTAGCAGATTTGGAGCAGTTCCTACTGTTGCCACTGGAAACACAAATATAAACAACTCAAAAAATGTAGACATATGATGGAACAGTTGATTAAAAAAAAGTAAGGTTTCTCTTTAAAAACAAACATCACACTTGCAAGTCTGCTTAGGCAAACAACTTACACTATTCTGACATTTTCAAAATGAGCATCTGAGGACAAAGAGAACTTCTTAAGGTTGCTTACATTCTAGGGATGCTATTAATATAAATTTAGCATATTAGATTTCAGACAATAATAGCAGCTGATATTAAGGCTTTAGAGAACACTGTTTACCATCTTATACTCCTTCCATGTCCGGTGGAAGTCCACACTGCCATCTTCTCGTTTCTGAATAACTGTCCAACCTCCTCCACCAGTTTCCATGTCACAGTAGGCCTACCAAAGTAAGCATATAACAGCCTAAGTGCATGCAGTCACAGCAAAACAAAACCAGAAATCATGTCATTTGCATCATTCTATATAGTGGCAAGTCATGTGCAAAATATGAGTTAACCTAAAAATGCAAGTTTTCACAGCTTTCATACAAATCAGTTGTGGTTGTCCACAAATAAATGGGATTCCTCAGTATATATCACACTTAACAGAATACCTTAACAAATGGCACCTTTCATTTCTCCATCTTTTTTGTGAGAGATCCATTCAAATTTCCCATGACTTCTCAGAGCACAGATACTGCTAAGTTCAGACCATGAACAAACTGAAATATATTTTTATTATCACAGTTGTTCAGTGCCTTTGCAAATAGTCTGACCACAAAGTTAAATCTAAGTGTATTATCTGGAAGTTGTATCTTAAAGCCATGTTATTATACAGACTACAATGAACATCTATGCTTGAGCAAAAAGTAACAACTATAAAATGTTCCCAAACATTCATAAATCACCTTTGAATTTACCAAATTATTGCTAAAAATTTGAAAAGACTGACATGTAATAAGCAGTTCACTGAACTCAGTTTTCAAATACCCAATAAGTGCATCCCTGCAGAGATGCTGATGGGAAAAAAGTATTTTGAAAATTAATTGGAATTTTGGAGTGACGTTTGGGAGAAGTAGGGGATAAATTAATAATAAAATTTTGTGAATATGAGAGAATCTAGTTCAATTTTTCCTGAGAAAGGATTTCAAATTGTTGCGTCTAATTTTGCTTTTCCAAACCTAACAGAACTTATAACTAGATGTGTGAAGTCAGTGGAGCTAAGCTGGTGTAAGACAGTCCAACGAAAGTCAAACTGAAGTCAGCATCTCTTTAAATTGCATGTTAGTACTAATACTATATTTAAGAAATATATTGAATTTCTTGTACAGGAATTCCTGTCTGGAGAATTCTCAGTTAATGTTTTCTCATTTGGAAGTTTAATTTTTTTAACCACTTTCTGCCAAGATATTGAAGTTCAGAGCCTTCTTCAGAATCACTTCACATCTTTGAAAATTTTTGAATTCTAGTTTGAGTATTGAATTACATTAACTTCTTATCTGTATGCTAGATCTTTCATCCAGTAAGTGGTGTCTTCCCATTTATAGTAGTACAGGCAAGACCTGACTTCTCCCACTTTGATAAGATATTTCATCTGTAATTAAATAAATAATTTAAAAAGAAACTAGGCAAGTATTTCATTATTAATTTGGATGTTTCCTTCATTGTTTAACAATTCCCTCAGTAGTCTTACTTCTTGCCTAACTGCTGGTTATCACAATATGCCTATAATTGCCCCAAATCATGACTGGGTGGCACTAAAGCTCTAATGTCTTTTTCATCCTCTTCTATAGGAGACTGTCTTATCAGTGTTAGCAGTTAGGAGATTTGACCTCTTTGAACTGTTAGACATCCTGGAAATTCCTTGAAAAAGTATGACTGCAGTGAAGCCAGTTTCCTTCTGTACTGTGGTAGGGTTGTGTGTGTCATTTGGGGAAATAAAGTGTGCTTCTTACTAAGTTTTCAATTTCGTTCACTCTTATAGGATATGTATATTGTATGTATGTTATGCACTCACATCTATATATTTATATAGATCAGAATATTTACAGTTCAAGCAGCGTCATATATACTGTTGAAAGGCATCAGACCTTTGAAAGGAAACAAAATTGTAACAGCTGAAATATCAAATATATTAGTGTTTCAAAAGGCTGTTGCACATGGGAAATCCAAAGCAGATACTGTGCTTTAAGCTTGCAGTAGACTCTGTTCAAAATCAGAAAATCATAAGATGTTCAGTTGGAGATTTTTAGGGAAGATAAAATAAATAAGGAAAAAAGTTGGATAAGTTAGATAAAAATTGGATACCTTTTAAAGTATGTATTGTGAATGGAATTTAATTGAAACGTCAGTTTGTACTGATGTATGTAATTCCTTACACCTCAAAGTCTGTTTTTTGTTTGGCTTTACTAACATCTGTATTAAATGACTGGTAAAAATGTACTGATAAAAATGTGCCGATAAATTAATTTAGTTAAAATAAAAATTCCCTTCAAAGGAAAGGCTGAAGATAAGGTATTGTAAGAGAAGATAAATCTGTTTTAGAAGGCTAACTCATGATGTGTAATGTATATGTGAAAACTAATTTCTGCAGAGGACTATGAAGAGGGATAATAAGAATGGGCCAAAGCAGATGCAAATAGTTTTTTTAAGCATCAATACAAGTTAAAAAGCTGATTTAACAATGATCAAATATCACTAGTTGTAGATAGAGTTGTTGACTCTGAAGCTTCACCCCACTTAAAAGAACAGTATAAGCAGCCAGATGGACAATAGAACTGCTTCACCTTTCTCTGAAATATGTAGTTTCCAGCTATGTACAGTGGGAGGCCATGTATTAATTTATTTGAGCTGTGGGTTCAGTCTGATATTGCTACTGTAGTTGTTAGTTGTTAGTTTCTGAATGTTATGTGTAATTTCTTTTATGCCTGTTGACCGAACTTCAATTTAGTTGGAATTAATACTTTGAAAAAATAAATACTTTTAAATAGCTCTTTATTTTGTTCTAATGAGATTAAAACATAAATAGTGAATGACTGAATGGCTATCATAATATATTTCTGTTACAGATAGTATCCACTTTTTAAGTGAGTGGTAAGACAACTAGCTTTAATAGACACTTTAGATTCTTTGAGATAAATGCTGGGGTACTGAAAATTAGTTCCCAAAGGAAAAAGCAACTCACTAGGAACTGAAAAACATAACGAGAAATTGAAGAGATGACCATAAAAACCTCATGTAGATTTTTCTTACCAGTAACAATTTTTAGAAGTTTACATAAATTTGGGAGTATAATTTTTCCACACCAAAAAAATTCATGTCAATCAACTCTAAGTCTTTCTTTTAACACCACTACTAGAAGAGAACTCTTCTGACCTTTCAACCTATTCTAGGTTTTATATTCAAAAGAAAGATATGAAACATTTCATAAAACTAATAAAAATAGATACCAAGATTAGGCAGGCAGCAGGAGTCTTCAAACAGATGCCAAAAAGAATAAAGAGATTAGCCTCTCAAGTTACAACGAATTGGAACAGGGAGTATTTGATGTATCTTGTGGAGTGCTTCAGTAGTTACAGTTCCAGCAGCTGTAGCACTGTAAGAGGGCATTTGGGGTATAAGTGTTTTCAGACCTACTTTGGGAATGGTAAGGCTCAGGCTGAGTTATCAGGATGAAGAGCCAGAGCAGTTTTTATAGCAAAGCAAGTGCAATTTCCACATCTTTGCAGTGACCCTTTGCATCACTTTCAGCTGTTGTCCAAACACTTTGGAGTCATTATGTCCAATGATTTTTGTATTCTGCTATCTCTATCTCCTAAAGATGTGACTAGATAAGAACTACAGTCTAATTGGTTCATGAGGTTGCTGTAAGCATTAAACTATTGCGTTTTCATAGTTTTGCCTCTGCCCTTTTTCCTCGTGTCAGCAGTCTTTTGCTGTTTTCCTCAGTGTTTTTAAAAGGAATTAGCTTTTGTCTGGTTGCAGAACAGGAAAGTTTGAAAATATTAATGGAATTAAATAATTGTTTTCCTCTCAGTAGTCATATGCAATTCCTTAGTTTTGGATTATGATGGGAGACAAATTAGTAATGTGGGATTGGTTACAGATTACACAGAAGTTGTTTATAAGCCTGTTGGGTCAGAAGGTGTTACAAGAGGAAAAGACAAAAACATAAACAGCAGTGCAGCACTTTTGGCAAATAAAAAAGGTCACTCTGTTTCCTGGTCTGAGTAGCTATCCACATCATAAACAGTTGAAAATGGTGTAACATGTTGATTGTCCCTAACCTTCACTTCCCTTGACAACTCCTCTTATGCATTTATATTTGTATAAAAAATCAGCATCAGGTTAAAACTTTTTAGTCTCTTATTTTCAATGTCATGCGGTAAGTAAAACCTTCCCTGTCTTTTTCTATCTGAAATGGACAGAATAAGATTTTAATTCTTTAATATTATTAAATGACTGATTTAATACTAAGTGAAATTTTTATGTTTTAACTACTTTTTTTTTAACTTAGTAAATTGCCAAAATGGATGTTTGCATTAAGCATTTAAAGCCTCCATATTCAAATGTAAGGGATTTAATGTTTTATAGTCTAGGAAATTTGTACTTTTGAAAATGCAAAGTGTTTAAGTTTATGACAAATTTTTATTCTGTAATATGTCATGCACTTGTGTCTGCTTTTAGAAAATATGCATGCTCTGTATACGATATTTGACAGTAAAATTAAAACCAAAGATTAAAGCTTGAGACAAGTCATAGTAAGAGATCCAAGGAATGTAATTCCTGAGTTGCTAACAGACTGCTGCATTTCATTGCTTTGGAGATGCAGTAGCTTTCATCTCCTTTAGTTTTTTAAATTGTGATTCTAGATATCTATGCTATTTAAATGCCTTTCAGCTTCATGTACAATAAAACATTTCATTGCATCTTATGTAACTCATTTTCCTGTGAAATTGATGTTTTTAGACTAGATTATTCTGAAGGAAAGACAGCTGGTTTTTTGTTGGTTATTTGGGGTTTTTTCCCAGAGAAGCAGATTGCAAATAATTTCTCTGGATTATATCTACAAAAAATTACAGGTTTTATCTGTATTTTATAGATCTTACCCAAACAAATTGCTTATTTCCTTTAGCTGAGAGCTTTTTAAGTGTAAAAATCACAGTCTGGCTTGGGCAAAATGAAGTTCTGGCACTTCAAAGTCTAGTCACCAGTGAACTTCATTTCTAAACCTTTGCTTGGGAAAAAAAATGCTTTCTCTGTCAGAGCTTTACCAATTCCTTTTCCACATTGCACCTCTTTTTCCACTGCTTTTTTACATTCTCTGTTAGTTTTTCTAATGCAATAGAGTAGAACCTTAGGAATTCTGTAAAATATTTCGATTTTTGTCTAAAGAAAATATCTACAGTAGAAATTAGGAAATAAAAACATTAAAAAATTATTTCATATTTTTCTAAGAAATATATTAAGCATTTTTTTATATTCATATGTCCCTTAGCCTCCTCAGCCTGCCATGCCTTTATCATGAGAGCCCCACTTCTCTGAATGCTTGCTCCAGGTTTTTGGTTCTTTATACTCACAATCAACCTGGGACTTTTTTCCCTTTCAGATCCTACTGATTGTTTCAACTAAATTATACTCTCCAATGCTTTATCATTTTATTTACTTCTATAGATGGAGCATCTCTGTCAGGCATCCAATGTATCATCCAATGAGTGCCATTTTTTAGCTCAAGGTCTTTTCTACAGAGGTATGGCATACTGCTTCAACTTAAATTGACATTGAAGTTCATTTCAGTTAAATACATAGGGGGAAAAATATCCATAGAGGAATTTAAACTGATCTAGTGAACCCTTGCAAACTCACCTTTTATATGAATCAGTAGCAGTATTTTCCAGGGCAGTATTTCCCAGAAAAGTCCTCTCTGTTAGACAGTGTCTAATTGTTAATCTACTTGTTACACAAATGTCCTTAAAACTCTGTGATACAAGAACTGAAACCCATACATGAGTCCAGTACTACTAGATTGCTTCCATGAGTATAAATCCATGAGATTTCCATGCCCCTGACTTTACCTCCTTTTGCCACCTAAAGACCCCCTTGGGCATATGAAGGAACTAAGAAATTAAAGGAGACAGGAGTCTGCTGATCATGCAGAGCAACTCTGTTGGAGTTACAGATTTTATAATGAAATTACACTACTTTATTGATTTAATTACTTTAATTATGTGGAGAAAAGAATTAAATTCTGACATGACGAAGCACACAACAAAATTTCATTTCATTTCAACTGAGACAAGATTTCACCTGAAGGACTTTTTTCTTCCTGTAAGATACTCAGATCTAGGAGTGATTAAAAGCTTATAAAAAAACCTGGTAAGTAGTAAACTTCACTAATAACTAGCCTTTAAAATTGCATATTTGCCCAATCAAATAACCTTTAACATGCAGTATGGCTAGGTAACTCTTTACAGTCATCCTACCTTCTTCTCTTGTGCAGTGTTTGAAACTGTTAAAGTGTAGATTCCACTTGTTGTCAGTCCAGATTTGAAAGCTTCAGCACAGTCTTTGAAGCTGATTTGCTCTTCTTTGGCTATGAATTTGCTCTTAGCTATTAAAAATACAATAGAAATTGAAGGCATTAAGAGGAGATGAATGAAAGTTACAAAGAATCAATTTATGTTGTAATTGGCTTATTGCAGTTCCAAAAAATATGTCTGGTCCTGAAAGAAATGACAGATCAAGGTACTTATTATGTGTGATGTTACTTTGCGTCATTTGAAGACATAATTCTGATAGGACTGTGCTTGTTTGACAGGCTGAAGAGTGCTGACACTTACTAATATGTTGAATGAGAAAACTCGGGATATTGCATCTCATTCAGTTGAACAGTTTCTGCTTCCACCCATTGCCCTTGCTGGACTCCTACATGCATTACAACCTAGGCATGCATTAACTGCTATTTATATACATACCTAAATAGCAAATGATTAGGTTAATAATGACTTTTGGCCAGTACTCTTACATTGTGAAATGAGTTATAATGCAACAGACTGGTGGAACTACCCTTAAGAGGTTTTAAGCTCTTTTTTTTTGCCCCTGTGCTGAACAGGAACAACTTTGTATGTACCAAGCTGAAGCTTGGAAGGTCAGCCCAACTCACTAGAGATACATACCTTCTGGAATTCAGTTGTGCAAAAAATACATTTTCATATGTCTAAGCCTTCTTATTCAACAGAACAATCTAAGGTTCATCTTTTTGTTCAGTTCTTTATTAACTATGGAGGTTGGAATTTCCTGGAATTTCGCCTGCTGACTGATATTTCATATTTGACCCTTCTGGGGTTGGTTCTGTGTATTTTCCCTTTTAATTTAATCTAACAATCACAGTCAGTTACTACAAAGGTTTAGGTGCCATATAAATATGTGCTTATATTACAGTTGCTTATTATGTTCTTTTTGGCTTGCTTATTCATTATTTACCTGTTTAAGTGCTTTGCCTTAAATAGAAAAATAACACATTCAGTGTTTTAATTGCTTTTCCACACTCTATTGTTTGCATACTGTCTTAGAAGCTTTCCCTGCTAATTTTGTCTTTTTGGCAAACACTCATTATTTTTTCCACTCTGGGTTTAATGGTGCTGTAGCCAACATGACTTTGACTTGTTTACTTATTTGTGCACTAGCATAGCAGATAACATCAGCAGGAACATGTACAGCCTTGGTATTTAAGGGAATAGCGTCAGTTATGCAGACAAAAAAACTTGGAATTTACTTTGTTTAGAAAAACCTACAACCTAAGTTATAGTAATAACATATAGGACAAGACTAAAAGTGAGGAGGAGTTCCAAACACCCTTTTCCTTGTCTGTGATCCACCTTACAGTAATATATCATAGACCACCTATACTGTCTTTTAAATTCTAATGACAACTTCAAATATTTTTTCCAGTATTTAATTTTAATTCCTTTCTTTAGGGGTTCTGTATATTTCTGTATTTTCAGCCCTGAGAACTTTACAGGCAACTGTGCCAGATTCTACAGTCTTTTAGAACAGCTTCTTAATCTGTCCAGGTTCCATGTCAGACACCAAATTCAAGGCAGGGAATGTTTAAATCCTGTGTAGCCATAACTTTTAGTTTATTGTGTGGGGGGTTTTTATGGCACACGTGAATCTGCATAAATCTGAAAGCTCTGCTCGGTGTCTATGATCTGTTGCAGAGTTGTCAGGCATTTAAGGGTGAGATTATTGCCTGTAAGGTTTGCTAGGCTGAGGGATTTTTAGGATGAACAAGGATACCTTGGTGAAGAACTTGTGGGAGTACCTGCTGCCCAGGCCTGGTGCTTTCTGGTTTGGGGGGGCTAAAAACTATGCTTGTGCTTATTTCTTTGCCTTTGGTAGCCACTATAATTCGTCCTTTCTTTGATAAACTCTGTGTTATAAAGCAATGAGAGGTGGCAGAAACAATCTCTGTGAGCCAGGAAGAAAAGTTGCAGACCTACAATATGCAGTCTCACCTAGATATATGGTCAAGCAAGTGTACAATGCCACACATGTGAATGCCATGTGAGATGAATAATGCTTGGCTTCTCTGTATTTTGTTGAGCCACTGGAGAATTGGTTAAGAAAATAAGTAAACCAGAGAAGATAAATAAAATATTGAAAAGAAATCACATAAATATGGCTGTTTATCCCACCCCCTAAAAAGTAGGTTAATTAACTCGGTTACAAAATTTAAGGCAAAAAATACAGACTTTTTGAGAAGCAGAAGTGTGTCAGAACTAGTTGTAAGACTGTAGGTACCAGTGTACACAAATTAGGAAATAGCACGGAAATGATATACGCATGTCTGCTTTGACTTACAGTTTGGTGTCGATATCATAGTAAGCAAGCTATGAACTGTCTCCATCAGATCATGTTGCTGTTTTTGCAGAACTGAGTTGTTTACTGTAGCTGTAACTAGCTGTTTTTCTAGTTCTTCTATAATAGAATTCTGTCTGGTTACTAGGACTTGAAGCTGATCTTTTTCATCTTTTATTGACTTCAGCTGAAGCATGTGCTTGTCTTCCATCTCAAGAACTCTTTTTTCTAAAAAGCTAAATGAAAGATTACAATTAGGCTCTCCAAAAACAATTTTGAGCTGATGACAAAAGAATCAAGCATGTTGTATAAGTTTCTTTCTTCATGAACACTCAACTTCATTGTCTAATGCTATGCAAGCAGTAGACAACTAAATGAAAGTTTAGTTTGATACATATGCTTTCATTTATTATGTAAGTGCACTAATAAACAACATTATCTATACAGTGTGTATTGCAGACTTTAAAAATGTAATAATTGGGTGTTTGATAATTCAACATTATTAAAGGAAAGATAAAGTGACTAAGCTATCATGGGTTTACCCTATTAAAAGATAGAACTTATTTAAAGATCTAACTATGAACATTTCAAATATCCTATAATAAAACACATACTTAACATAAATGTTATGGCATTAAGGCAGGGAAACATGCAAATAGTTACTTGAAGATAGGTTACCTTTCTCCAGTTTTAGAGCTGGTATTATTAGGTAGCTGGCTGGGAACATTGGGTAACTGGCTGGGAACAACTGCTAATTGTTCTGATAAAGACTCTGAGAAAGCTGATCTTAAAAGATGCATAGCCAGAAGAGAGAAATTCACCTAAAATCTATTGCTGTTACTGAAAAAAAAAAATCCTGAACCTTATATATAATTATGTTTCAAGCAGATTAATTCAATGCAGATTGTATTTTGTTAAGTGAGAAACAATGCTTTTGTGTTTTATGTGGATGTTACGAGGGTAGTCTAAAGTCTGCTGAGTTCAACACCAAAAAACATGACCTTTTGAAAATCAGTGTTTCCTTTGCTTTCCATTTGATAAGGATGCTTGTTTTTCTTAAGTTGGTAGATAAAACCTTTAGGGAACATACATAAATGTAGTAGAGTAGTGAACAAAAATGTCAAAACATGTCTCCTGGGTTTCTGAAGCTAATTCTTTCAAAGAAAATCACTTTGCACATATGGTTCTCATTGAAAGATATTGCTTTGAAGGAGAAAACTTACTGTTATTGCTGCTTTTAGATTCCTCTGTAAACTATTTATTGCCAAAAGTAAAAAAAGACCGTGGTGATATGGAAACGAAGCTAGCTGAAAAAAGGTATGAGCCTTTGGACCACAGCCGAGTACAGAAGAGGATAGAAGTAATGGTTGGATTTTGGTCAATTTCAAAACATGGACTCTTGAGGAACGTTGAATATGATCAGTGCTTTACTTTTCTTGCTACATTAGGTAAAAAATTGTAGCAATGACCTGGTTAATCATTAGGATAGCTATGTACTACATGGAAATAAAATTTTGGAGATGTGGTTACACTCGATTAGTTTGAATCAGGTTACATCAAATTCATATGGAAAAGTCTAAAGAAGATTATAAATTGGGTACAACAGAAGTACTGCTTCAGTTTTAGCCTTAAGTTCCTCATATAAAGGAGAACTTTAGATAGTGAAGAACAATACATGAACAAAATACAAGAATAAACCTACATAAATATCCTAGGCTTTAAGTAATATATGACCTTTGTAATGAGTGTGGGTAACATTTTGTAATCAGTTTGGAGAGCTTGTGTACGAACCCTTATTTTCCTACTTGAGTAGATTTGTTTCTAAAACTATTAGAAGGGTACTTCATGGAATAGCATTTCATTGGGCTGTACAAACTTACCTGTTTTTTTCTTGTAATTTAGTTATCTCATTGGTCTGATCTGAAATCTGTCTTTCTAGTTTGTTTGTTGAAAGAGAGTGTTCCAAAAGCTGAAGTTCAAGTCGGGTTGTCTGGTTTGATACCTAAAAAAAATTTACAAAAAAAGAAATTTCTTTTAAAAGATATGTCTTTTAAATAAATTGTCATTTTGTTATGTTGCGAAATCATGTCGATCTCTACGTACACCTGTGATTAAAAAATATTTTTCAATACTTAAAAACACTTAATTTTGGTACAAATGTTCATTGAATCAGAATGAAGAATACACGGAGTTGAACTGATTTTGTTATTACACTGTATCATTGGGAATATTTCAGTAGTACGCTGTTTCTGATGAGAGTTACTGTGTACTTCAACTTTGTTGTTATACCTTCCCCTCTGTTATGATAATTCTTATTTCATTACTGGAACTGTGACAGTTGTTGCTCAAAGAATGAGTTGAGATGTTTTGCCCATCTGGTGCTGAAAGTAAGTCTCTAGCTGAAATCCTGGCACAGTTGTGAAATCACTTGATTGTTCTCTCCTATTCAATCCCGAATTATATTTTGAAGTGTTTGTCATGTGAAACACATGACTAATATTTCATGAAACACATGAAGCAAATCAACTAAAGTGACCACCCTTTAGTCAATTCATTCTTTGCATTTTAATATTACCTTTTTTCTATGCATTGTTTACAATTTATTTACATCTTTAAATGAAGAAATGCAGATACTGGGAAACATGTGTGATACTCTATGGTTTGTATTGCATTACTTTAAGGCAAGTTTTCTAGAAATATTTTCTCATTGTTTTAGAATAGCTTTTTTTAATTCAACAGAATTTGGCTTTCCTTGACAGGAAGAATTGATTACTCATGTCCTTCATGTTAAACAGTCATTCAGGACATGATTTCACACTTAAGTGTAATTGAAAATTATTGCCAAAAGTAAGTGTCCTTGAGAGAGCAATTGTTTGGTTAATTTCCTTATGTTGCTAATTAAGCCCTTAACTCAGTCACCAGTAATTTCAAGCAGAGAAGGAAAGTTACAGTGATGATTTTCTTCCTCTAAGCAGAAAATAACTGAGTAATTTCCATAAAGACATTATGGTGAATTAATAAATACATTCTCTCAACATGTGCAAAACATTAGGCTCCTGAATAATACAATAAAAGTTCAGCTCAGTATGCCTATAAGCTATGAATTTTCAGTTTATCAAAGAGTTCACGAAGCCTTGATTTAGGTTAAAAAATTCAATTTGATTCATTGGATGAATTCTATAGATATTAAAACATCTAACATGGATTTTAGGCTTTGCATACTTTTTATATTATACAAAATATTATGTGCTGCATGATATACCCATTATTTGTTTTGGCAATTAAAGATCTGCATCTTCCTACCATATCTGCGAAAGTACAAATACATACCACTCTACACAGATTGGACTTATCCTTCTGCTAATATCTGCATTCTATTTAACAGAATGTCTTACTGTACTTAATGCTTTTCAATTAAAACACATTTGTTTTTGCTTAAGGTAGCAAATGTACAGTAGACAAGTTTACTTCTGTGTGAATATATTTTTCTAGCAGTCTCCTAATTTCTTTTTTCTTTATTAATCTCAGATTTATGTGTCCCTTTGTTTACCATAATGCAGTGCATTGTGCTGGAAATGAACTGTTACCCACTTAGAGTTATCTGTGAAAACATTAATTAAAAAGACATCGTTCTTTTGATAAGTTAAAACAAAAAAGGAAAGATTTCATTTTAAAAAGCAGTTAGGCTGGTAAATGGAGCAAAGACAGTTTGAAGAGACTCATTTAGCTAAGATTAGTAATGAGAGTAATGTGAGTATAAAGCACACTAGGACCCAACTGATGCCTGGATATAGTATAGTAGTTTTAAATACATTCTATTTAAAGATTAATTTAGCAGTTGGCTTTCTAGACTTACTTAAAATGCTACTGTAATGAAAATCACTCCAGTGACAGCACTGATCTTGAGATAGAACTATGTATTACCAAATACTAATGTTTCCTTAAGTTGGGTAGAACTGTGGGTCACAACGATTGACTTCTAATTGTTGAACAGAAGCATGTAACACTCAACAGTGTTAAATGTATGCCTGTAGTATTTGGGAAGCAGAAGCATTTTGAGGTTGAAATTCATTACTTACTTGTGCTTCAACATCTGTTAATTTGCGGGTCTGTTCAGCTGTTTGATTTAGCAAGTTTGTGCCTATTTCAATCATTACTGCAGTCTGGTTCTGCACTGCAGTTTGCTGGATCTCTACCATTTCTTTCTTCATACTGTCTTGGATGTAATTCTCAAGCTACATGGGAAAGGAAAGAGAGAAGATAGTTGCATTCTTTAAATGTTGGAAAGGGGGTAGTACAGTAAGCCTGCTGGCAGCCTAGCTGAACAAATTTGGTCCTTGTCTGCTTTGTATTTATATTAAGTTTCCCAACATTAAGCTCTGTGAGAGGAAAACCAAATGTGACAAGGAATGTGTGGCCATTCATTTTCTAAAGGCAGGAACAGAGATTTGCAGGGGGTAGGTAGTAGGTACAGCGATGAAAGTGCTTGTGGGCACTTGGAAGCCTTTCTCCCCTAGTGCTCCCACCATTGTAACCATCAGAGGAGCTTCACCAGCTTTGGCAGTGATGGGAATTTTTTAGAAGATAAAAGTTTAGGAGTTTAGTCATCTTCCTGTATTTACACTTAACTATTTTAAAAGCTATTATTCATCACATGACTAGAATTCAAAGAGGTCAGATGTCATTTAACACTGTTATGTGTGCATTTTTATCAGAGAGAATTTCAAATAAAGACACAAAATAGTAGAAAAACCTATAAATACTTTAAATGCTTAATATTAAGGAATGCAAAAGTTGTTTAAAATACTTGACTCTGAAGTAATTTCTGTCTAAACTAATATGGCTTTTTTAGCAGATATTTTATAACAAAGTACCCTGCTTTCAAGGAAGATGAGGAAAAATAAGTAGCAAGAAGAAAATTTAAGTAGCCTTTTGCATAAATCTTTCTTTCTACCTGCCTGGATTATGAAAAAGCAGTCTGGTTTTTCTTCACACTTCTTTATTTCTTGTCAGTAATTGCAAATATCTCACATTTCTTTGATGTGTCATTGCATATGTTTGAATTCATGAAATCCAGGCCACAAGACTTCTTTTGTTTCCATTGACTGAGGAAATTTCTAGAATCAAACTTCTACTTCACTCCAACACAGTTCTACCAAGAGAACCATAAAAAATTTTGAGCTTCATGCTCTACCTACTAAAGAGGATACTAGCTAATAAAAAATAGCTACTATCATTAAGCACAAATAGTAATACATCACCAATTCCTAATCTAAGTGAATATTAAAACAGGTTGATAACTTGATTTTTAAAAAAATAATATTTTAATAGTTTTATCTTTATATGAATGGTGGCTTGTAGTAATGAGACACTATGAACTTCGTTTTATGGCTATTTTCTATATCAGTGGGGAAAAAGCATCTTGTGATTTAATATTCTATAAACTACTGTTCAGGTATAACCATTCCACTTCCAACCAGCTAAAGAACGATGGGCAGATCTATCAGCTTTGAATATTTAAGCTTTTCCCCTTAAATATTACTTAAGCAAGGACTGGGTTAATTTTTCCTACTTCAGAGCTGTTTTTTAAAAGTGGCAAATGGAGAAAACAGGGTATATTAAGAAATCAAAACCTCTAAAACTGGTAGTATATTCTTACATTTGAAGTGACCACTATTTCTTGATGCCCAGTGTGACCAAACTGTCAAAGCAGCATTTGTTTGTTTACTCCAGTCTCCCCATGCAGCTGGTGAACTGCAATGCACAACAGGGAGATTTCTGACCTGGCATAAACTTTGACCCACATCCACTGTTCTGCTCCATAAACATACTTCTCTTTCTACCACAAAGATTTAAAAACACTCTTTAGGAAGCCTTTACATGCTCTTTGCATAATGATCTTTTTGAATACTAGAATTAAGCCTACAATCAACTGGATTTTGGCATAATAATTGAACATGGGTATTTTCAATTGCCATCATACTATGATAATTAGAGTTATTCACTATTCATAGGGTTGATTCTTAAGTGTTACCTTTTGCTCCATGCTATTCCTCATTTTCAAAAGCTTCTCCACCCACAGACAAATCTTATTTGACCAAACATGTTGGAATTTTTTTAATTCTTTGGTGACATCTTTTAGGTCAGCATCTTCTTTTATGTTGGACAACAATCAGTGCCTTTTAATTGAGTAGTAGTAGTAAGGTATCTTTAGTCCTTGATCATTACACTGTGAGATGTCAGAATATAGTGATAATTTATTTTAAAAAGCAACGCAAATTGATATTTGGTGCGCCATAGTCAAAGGACATTTGCAAAATTCTGCAGACTTTTATATAGATAAAAATAAGTAATTTTTCACTGAAGTGAGATGGCCAAGAATAACAGCTAATATGTATCCCTCTGAAAAGGCTAGATATCTGGGAATTAAATTATTTATGAGTCAAATTAACTTTAGCAACTGAATCTGGAAGACTGGACATCATTATAGATAACATTGAAAAAAACTTTGCACAAATGCAGCTCTGTTAAAAGACTATGAAGTGAAATCTCCAGAATGCATTTTATTTGCCTCAGTATACAGTTAAGTATGGAAACACTTTTATCAAGATCAAGGATATGGCTTCACCTGTCAGTGCATTGAAAATATTGCATCATCTTTAATTTAGAAAAAAAAGCTCAAAATTAAAAGGAAGACAGTAATAAATAGATCAACAAAGAAGGATTGTTCATGAGCTTTGATTCTTTCATGACATAGTTGTGGGTATTTAACCTCATTCTTCAAGGTTCTTTGTTCACCAAAGGGAGAGCAGAATGAGCATCTGAGCAAAGTCATCTTTGCATGTAGGATTGCAGAACTGCAGGACTTCTTTGAAATTGTTATCACTGAGTTATTCCAAAACACACTACTAGAAAAGGAGTTAATTCTGGGCTTAAAGGTAAGGTAAACATTTTATGGTGGGCTTAGGCAATTGCCCAGTTCAAACACACAGATGTAAGGTTGCTCTGAATACAGTATGCAAAACCCATGATTACAATTTAAGGCATCTGGTGGTTCTGGTTACCAGATTTTTATATCCCTTGTCACTGTACTTGTAACTTTGGAAAGCAGTTTTGTTTGGACACACAGATCTGTATTTTCATAATTTATCTTATTTGAATATCTGTAAGTATAAGCATATCTCCAAGTATCTGATCTCTTTCAAATAATTTCTTATTTATGTGGGGATTTCCAAATCACTGAAGTATTCTCTTGACTCCAGTTTTAAGTTTGTCTTCACATCTGTTTTTTAACTTAAAAAATATTAAATATGTAATTTAGGGAATATGATATCTGTTCTTACTTGAAAGCATGAAATGTGAATACCAAAAGGGATTTCATATTTAAAGCCAGTTTTATTATCTGACTCATTTATTCTAATTTGGAGCAACATGAAGCATCAAAATTATAATGACCTATTTAGTGGCTTTGGAGCTTCTTGTGGTTTTTTCCCTAAAAATCCTATAAAGCATGATTACATAAAACCCTTCTGGTTTTTTCTTCATATTCACTAATCCTCTCCCACTTTTGTACGTTCTCTGCATGTACACATCATAAAATCTTTTTCCGACCTGAACCAAGATAATGCACTGATCCCTCTCTGCTTATTTCCCCTCTCTCTTCATCATACAATGCCAAACTGTAGTAATTAGCACTTTTTACAGCTACACCCCTACAACTTTTTCTTAGTGGCAGGTGCTTACTTTCATCCTTCTTCAAAAAGTAAAAGAATGACTTTCATCCAAAATGCCTCACCATCTCGCACTGACCTTAGTGACAGCAGAACATGTTCCCACTCATACCCCTGGCAAGCAAAGCCCTTGGGTTTCACTGACAGGGTGGTGGAAGAACTTTTTTAACAGGGCTCCAGTTCCCACAGCCCGGCTGACAACATTGAGGATTAGCAGCCATTTTTGCAGAACTGCTGGTCTTTGTGGCACATTTCTTTGTAGAAACTATTCATCAGCTCCTGCCAAGGAGCCTCCTTTCTTTGTAAGCAGTAGCACACTCAGTTTCTGAAGGGGGAAGAATAGCTAGGGTAAAAAAGAGGTTTGAAAGAGGGAAGGACATGGGAATGAATGCCTCATTCCCCAGCCATCAGTTAGGAGGCTTGGTAATTTGAACAGCATGTCTGTCTTCTTCAATATTTTGCTCAAATCTGGAAGGTGAAACAGGGATTATTTGCCAGATTTCTATCTTGCCACGGCAGTAGATATGGTTTAATCTCTTTTTTATTCAGATCATATATGAATATTATGAGAACTGTGATTAACCATGATTACATTGTGGTTATTAAATAAAATAAATGTTAAAACCAAGTAGCTGACTATTAGTGATGCATTTTCAGAAATTTTGCTTTTGAGGGAGTAAGTTGATCAATGACTTGATCAGCTCGATCAATGACTACCTTAAAGATAATACAAGGGAGAGGGAATGTTTGAAAGAAGGACTATTTAACTGATAGCATTTCAGTGATTCTTCTTGGAATTTTTTATTAAATATTCTATCTTTTGTGTAGGAATTTGGCTGGCATGTATTCTTGAACAAAGTATAAAAATGAAAGCACAGATGGGAAAAAACATGTCTCAAAATATGCTTAAATTGCAAAAACAGCTGGGAAAATTGAAATACTTTTACAGTTAAGATTTGTTACAAAGTTATAGTGATGGATTTTTAGAGAGAAAAAATTCTCTAAGGTCACCACTTTGGGACTGCATCATGTTTTATTACTTCAAATCATATAAAATCATAAAATTTGGCGAAAATACTCCAGCTAAGTTGCCAAGAAAACAAGGACAGGTCAATAATATTGCAGCACATTCCAACACATTGCTTTTATAGCCAAGGCTTTTTTTTCAAACAAGCTTTAAATGGGCAAGAAAGGGAAGACAACATGTAGAATATGCAATAAAAAAAGTGTATTTTCTAACCATTGGTAGAGATACTAATACTCCATTGTGAAGAGTTATCAATACTCAGTCAAATGAAAAACCTTCCTGATTGTATATTTTATGTCCATACTAAAGAATTTTTCAAAGAATTAGCAACTTATTTGTGCATTTTATAGACAATTGAATTACCTTTTTTTTCCATTTTATGTTATGAATGATGTCTTGTATTTGTTCTTTGCTGCCAAATGTTTAATCTATACTAATTAAACAGTCATGTTCCTGGCAGCATTTAAGCTCCATACATACATCCCTCCTTTGCCCAATGCTACCCCATATTAATAGTACAAGTAGTACTGAGTGCTTGTTCTATTTCATAGACTTTGTCAGTTATTGGAGCAGGCTTTCCAAATAAAGTTTGGTGATTTTCTTAATGTTTATAGTCTGATTCTGTCAACATTTATTTTCAGCAAGAGGTAATGTTAATAATGAGTTTCTATAAAGTGCTGTGTCCTGTGTGAACAGGTTGTGTTACAACACATATTGCATGCTTAGTCATCTAATGTAGATACAGAGAAAACTGCAGGGCTAATGACACATATATAGTGATTTTCCTCTAACTTTTGTTTTGGATTTTAAAAAGTGGAGTAGATCCAGTAGAAAACCTAGCAACAAAAAATACATTTACAGCTAGGCACCTTTTAAATATCCATTGAAGCTACAGAGTTTGGTATATTGTAGATGCCTGGGCAGTAAGGAGCTAATGTGTTGTTCTGCCTCAAATGCTAATGGCTATTCAAGTGGGCAAGTAAGAACAGGATGTGGCTAGAAAGAGGGGCTGTCAGAAAGTAGGGCAGCACCTTTCTGGAACCCACTTCCTACTTCTGGTCTGTGGTGACCAGATCAGCAGAAGCAGGGTCAAGAATTAGGCATGAACTGTCAGCTCAGGGTCAATCCAGTAGAGGGGGATCAAGACCATCAAAAGACCCTCAAAGACCCTCAACCCATTTCCAGAAAGGTCCAGTAGAATGGACTGCACCTGCTCACTTATTTACACGAAGAGTGAGAAACCTAAGTCCCAGGAGAGGGAAATTTACCTATAAAACGGTGCCCCTACAAAGCTTGGTGGCACCACCAGGACCTTGGACACCCTATTGGCTGGATCAGTGCTGGACCCAGAACTGGTGATCCCCTTTCCTCTCCTATCTCACTTCTCTTTATAGGGGCAAACATATTTCCATGCCAAGTGCGTAGTCTGTTGATAAAACTTTGTGAGCGGTTTTCTTTTGGACCCCTTTGGGTTTTGCCACTCTTCTTTGACCAAAGGCATTGAGAAATTTTGAGTACTCCCTTCCACAAAGGAGTGACATGTTACACATATATTAAGCTGTCAAAAACTTTGAGTTATAGTTCTCACATCCCTGATAAAAATGTCATGAGCTTTATTTAGAACTTATCTTTGCAAATTTAAACCACTTGAGTTTAATCAGCTCTTCCAATACCTGTGGTCATCATCCAGGTGCTTTTTTCACCCATATGTTCATTATACACACAAAAGCAAGCAAGATGGAAAGTGTACTTAAGCATCCATAAGCAGATTTGCTTAGTTTTAGTAACTGTTCAAAATAAGAAAAGCTGAGTCTCATTAGTTCCTTTGGTATTTGTATTTGTATTTGAAAAATACTTTTTCAGAGTATAGGTGTGACCTTCCTGCTTCTCATACTCCAGATATCTTGAGGTATCTTTAACCTAGTAATGCTTGGTCTTAGTTGCCCTGCCCTTTTTTCAGAGTGGCAGTGTTCTTTGGATTGTGGCCACATCTGATTTCTTCATGAGTCATCTGAAGTAGAATCTAGCCCATAATTTGGACTGGGTTTTTTTTTAATGCTGTGTCAATGTGCAGTTTTCTGATTGTAAAAGGTTATCCTTATATGCCACAGAATCCTTAAATTTCTCATTCACAGATACATTTTTTTAATATAAAGACAAAAATGTAGGTTTTTTCACAGACTATTTTAACAGACTTAATTTTCAGTTAAAATACTAAATACTTAAATTGTTTATTTGTAGTATAATTGAATAATTTGTACGTTAGGAGGGTTTTCTTGGTATGAGCTACCTTGGATCCTACTGGATATGAATAACAGTGAAATGCTATCCAGTAATGTACTTTTTAAAAAAGAAGGAAACACTGCCTCAATTTCATTACAGCTGTTCAGGTAAGCAGTATTGTACCAACATATAATGCTACACAGGCTCCTTAATGTGCGTGTATGTAACCATATTGACAGGCACTCCATGTTTGCTTGTATTTGTATTTCCACATCACATTAATACATCGGTGTTATGAAGGCAAAATACTGTCAAAATTTCAATTTTGCAGACAGTTTTGTTCTCTTTAAAATAGCTTTCATACTTATTTTCAGTCTGTCCCTGCTCCTACTGCTTCAAGTCAGGATGGAAATAGAAGAATCACTACCCTTTCCAAGAGTCATTTATCTTGACAGACCTAAGGGAACACATTTTTAAGGGCATTGCATCAATCTCCATCAATCAGACCTTAAGCTATTTTAAAGCAACTTTTAATAAAATAATTTATTTCTTCATGTTTTCTGGAACTAAGTTATCAATTTTAGGAGTCTGTAACTTTTGGAAAAAATTAGTACGCTGCAGAAATAAAATGCAATCATGTCTGAAAAAGAGACATTTAAAATTTTCTTTTTTTTCCTTTTCCCTAGAGCAGGAAGTCCCAATGGTCTATGAGTTATTTCTCAAGGGAGGGAAAAAAATCTTTTGGGAATGTATATGGGAATGCTTGAGATGTCTCTATGCCCCATCAAACATGTCTGCCTGTCCAGACCTCCAGCTAAGATTTTTCTCTTATCTCATTTTCCTGTCAGCAAACAAAAGGTGAAAGTAACATCATAAATGAATACTATCTGGAAGTGAGCTGTGATTTACTGGAAAATGTTGAAGCTAAAATTGTGCAATAAAATACTAAAGGTTTAAATGCTAATTCTTAAAATAGTAAACACAGACTTTGAAGTAAATGATATGCAGATGGTTGTGGTAGGGACACTTGTGCACTAAATGAAAGCTTACCAGCCTATTCTCCTGTCTGATTACACTACATTTAGAGGAAACTGTTACACTTTTATAATTTACACTTGCTAGCAGAAGAAAAATATTCCTCCCCTCCTTTACTGGCAAAACTCCACTTAAATAAAAACTAAATTTTCATTAATGTAACATGAAATAAAATGTATGAAATGTCTTCATTTTCTATACAAGTTTATATTTATAAAGAATTACTTTCAATCTGTGTTCCTGAATGGAAGTATTCTGTATATAATTCTAAAAGTTATTACAGGATGATTGGATTTTCTTCTGTATGTTCTGAACTAACTATGAATGTTACAATCCAAGTGATGATGTTGAAAAGGCAAAGGAGCATACAGGAAAAGGGAAGAGACTTTGACAGCTGAAACACTCCCAAAAGCTGTGGTATAGTTGAGCTCCCACCATTCCAGACCTGAGCTTATTTTGTCCATGTAACACTACACTGCTGCTTTCTTACCTACAGGTGTGTTGTCATTTGGAGGATGACATGGGTTCTTTCTACTGTAAATGATACATGTACTTTCTATGGTGCATTTCTGCATTAAATTGCAAATGAAAAATATTCTTTGCAAAAAAGCACTGTTAATGGAAACTAAATAGTCAACTTGACAAACTGCTTAACAGAGTCAATTTCTATGTAGGTAGGTAAATAATTTTATAAAAACAAAATTTAACAAGAGTATCTTCAAAATTAAAATCAATTATTTGGTGATTACCCTTACTCATTAAGAGTTAAGGCTATTCATTAAGGCAGTAATTTAAGATTCTGAATCACCATTTTTATGGACCATAGCTGCTATGGTATTTCTCTTAAAAATCAGGGAAGGAATTCATAAAGTTCCCATTAGTCTAAAAATAAAGAATAAATAAATAAATAGTGTGAGTCATGAATGGCATTTTGCCGAAGTTCAGTAGCGCTGAAGCCAGGAAGACAAGAAGCCAGTGATGCTTCAGCCATTCACTGAAATGCATAAAATATTTTTCATTATATGCAACAAGCCACCAATACTCAAAATTAGGATTCCATATTTATTAACAGTGTAGGAAATACTGGTAATCAATATTTAATTTTTAAATACTAGGTTATGACATTGGACTATAATTTCCCAAATTGAATATTCAAACCTTTTGGAAACAAGCCTATATGTTTTCAATCAGATTTTGGACTTTACCAGACCAGTGTAAGGATGAGATTGTGCCCTACAGAGATGACATCTGAATAAACACTTGCTATCCCAGATCTTATTTCTCATAATCCTTTCTCATTTGAGTAGTTTTTCCATTCCACTGAGCAACTGAAATAAACTTACTATCAGATATGCTGGTGACATTTTTCATGAAAAACATTGTCTGTGTAGCCTTATAAACTTTACAAAATATTTAGCAAATGTATCAGTCACAGTAAAAGCCATTTATCTTTTTTATCTCAAACAATATCAAGTGTTTTTTTATAACTCCTCTTTCAATGGGCAAGTCTATTTTAGAGAATGATGTGGTGAAGCAAATCAGAGATGAAGTTTTTGACGAATATGAAGCAAATTCCACTTTTCAAAACATGTTACTGGGGAAGTGAAAAAGAGATAGGCATTTACAGTTCATTCTCAGCATTGCTTTCTAGGGAAGCAGTCATCTTGCATTCCATTTCCAACCAGAAGGAAGAATGATTTGGAGTTCAAGGATCAAACTAGTTAGGAAGCTATGGTACACAATTAGTCCCTTTTGTGAGCTATAAAACTGGGTGTCTCCGGTTTCGGAGCTGTGTTCACAGAGCATCTTTCAGCATGACAAAAATTAGATTCTTTTTAAAGTTCACAGGTTAAGGAAACTGAAAGCATTTTTAGTAGTTCTTAAGCTTTGCAACATACTGGCATCTAATCATAGTTTATTGAGTTTTTATGAGATCTTTTTCTTGTAGAAGAAGCCTCAATGATGCTACCAAGTGACAACCAGTCATTTTTGCTGAAGGCCTGACAAATTTTGAATGCTCAAGACTCTGGGGAAGCACATGTCAGCTGCTGATTTCAGTTTTGAGGGACTGAATTTCTTTACTGAGAACCTATTCACTAATTTTGGAGGGGAGAAGAGAAAGTAATTCGTGCTCAAGTACTGTAGCTCTTTTTTTAAGATGTGCTGCATCTTTCTCACTGTCGTTTCAATTGATAATATTCTAGATGGACTGGGGAAGTGGAGTGCCTGAAGAACTGCTACATTTACATCACCAGCTTGAAAATTCCTCACTTGCTGGACCAAACCTGTCAGAGAACTTCCCAAACTTTCCAAAACACTGGGCAGGGGAAGCAGGACCCAAAAACCAACTAGCCTTAAATATGGCTACAGAAAAAATTAAAGGCTGCCTTGAAAAAGAGAAGCTCAGATGGTCACCTCTGCTTAGTTAAAAAAATTAGGGTCCTTATATGTTCTTGTCAAATGCCACTTATTTATTTCTCTGTACTGTTCCGTTAGCCCAGCTAAGAGTCTTGAGTGCAGAAGTTTCTGAGGAATTCCATGCTTGAAAGTTAAACCAGGAACCTACTGTGTTAAAAGTGGACAAACACAAATATTTGGAAGCAAGATCAGAACATATAGGCAGCCTATTGCAGAAACAAAACATAGTGTGTGATGCAGAAAAAGAATTAAATTATGTAATCCTGATTAAAAAATACTTTTTTTTTGTCTCAATAGCTGGAATAATCCATCTAAAAGCAGACAGTTTAGGTTTTTGGAACAGAAACATGAAGACAGGTCTTTTCATCCATTGCTTTCAAAATTTCCTCTTTGTCTCTGGTACCTCCTGAGCACTCAGGTGGTGATGCAAAGTCACGTCTTGAGCTGAGCTCCAGTCAGTGCTCCTGAAATCTTCACACCAGGCAGCTGCCAGTATGTGCCCTTCTAGAAAGACCAGAAGCCAGATCCTCTCAAAACAAATGATGCTATTGGCACTAACCATAAGAGAAGAGGAGAGAGTGTCAGAAAAAATGTCTGAGAACTAAAGCTGTACTCATTGTAGGATGGATATTTTATGAGAGGACACTGTTCCCTGTCTGTCAAGATCTGACAAGGGCCACTGAAGAGGGAGACTTTTAAATATACTTTCCAGAGACTCTTGGATATAAAACTCTGCTGTCAAGATTAGTAAGCACATTAGCAGTGGAGAAAGTACATCAATACTATATGCACCTAGCCAGAAAAGAAAGCTATCTATCTTACATTTGAGAGGTGAACCCGTGCAAATATCGTACATTTCCATAAGGCCAAATGCAAGGTCCTAAACTTGGGTCCAGAAAATCCCAAACATAAGCACAGGCTGAGCAGTGGAGGGATTGATGGCTGCTCTGACAAGGACTTGGAGGAGGTGGATGAGAGGCTGAGCATGCTGTGGCAGTGTGTGCTCACAGCCCAGAAAGCCAACTGTATCCTGGGCTGCATCCAAAGCAGTGTGGGCAGCAGGGCAAGGGAGGGGATTCTGCCCCTCTGCTCTGCTCTGCTCGGGTAGGACCCCAGCTGAACCTGTGCTGCATCCAGCTCTGGGTCCCACAGCATTAGAAGGGATTTGAATGGGTCCAGAGGAAGGCCACAAAGATGATCCCATGGTTGAAGCACTTCTAATGAAAACAGGTTGAGAGATTTGGGATTTTTCAGTCTAGAGAATGTTTTTAGTGACCATAGAGCAGATTTCCAGTACCTGAAGGGGGCTTACGAGAAAGCTGGAGAGGGACTTTTCACACAAGCATGTAGTGACTGGACAAGAGGGAAAGTAAACTGGAGGAGGATAGGTTTAAATAGAAGGAATGTAGATGAAAGGGACAGCCAGGAAGCTGCATCATTGTAATAGAAGGAAAGAAATAAAGAAAATGAATCTGTGTGAGCAGAATTTTAAAAGTGCATGTGGATAGGAATAGGGATAGGAATTCTTAATGACAGTAAGCTGCAAAGGGGGACTGGAAGGCTGATCTTAAAGCCAGCTGAGGGAATGAATTCTCTGTTTTGTTTGAAGTTTAAGAAACATTATCAAGTTGGAAGAAAATTCACTGAGGAAAATGGTGAGTGCAAAGGACTTGACTGGATGAGACCCTTGGGAGATGTTACTCCCACATGGACTAGAGAGGGATGAGAGAAAGAAACTGTTTATTTCCTTGTGATGAAAATTATTACTCTTTTTTCTATTCCAGTAGGATCCTTAGTTAGTTAGAGGTAGTCCACATAAATTAGGCCTTAAAGCACATATCTGATTTACTGGTCTACTCCATTATCAACTTGAAATACTTTTTCCGTATTGTTTTATTAATACTTAGTTATTGAAATGAAGTATTTTTCATTTCACTAAGAAGTCAGTGGGAATTTTTCTACTTGTTTGGAGCAGAGCTAGGATTTTGTACGCTGTCCTCAGAGCCTTTTTAAAATAATAAAGTTTACCATAACAAAGAAGCTGAACTCAAGACATGGCTAAGTTTTTTCTAGATTCAAGTCAAATAAACTTACATGTCAGGGGAAAAACATTATGGTATTTTTAACTATATTTTTAAACTTTCTTGCCTAGCTGGTAAACTGTAGTTGACAGAATCCTTGCTTGTATGTGCTAAGATTTCAACGGGGTGAGATTGTTTATATTTGTTGTAGTTTATACTCTTTCTAAGGGCTAGGTTATTGGTCTAGGGTCTTACTTTCTAGTTATTTGAACTTTGTTTCATCATGTCAGAGTAGTTTTCAGAAAACATTCCCAGTAAGGCTCCAGTAGCAATTACAATAGGGTGTTTTAATTTACTATTACTTTATAGGCAAACATTATATCTGACAGAAAATCTGGCATCAGGATGACAGTTTAACATAAGTGAAAACACAGGGATAGTTAATATGGTCAAAGTTCAGGCCTCATGCAAGGGAGCTTAGGAGGTTTTTTAAGTCAATGCCTTAGAAGCAGTAAAACACAAGATTTTTGTATTTTTTACTTATTCATTTAGGGTGTCTTTTGCCTACTTTATCCGGTTTTTTTAAGTTGCACTAAAAAACTGGAAACTAATGTTTCATTTGAATAGTTGAATTACCCTGTTTGTAAAAAATCATTTTGAAAAGAAAAGCAAAAATAAGACAATTTTTTCATTAGGTCTTCACCAGGGAATTTTCTTGAGTAAGAAAACTGTCTGACTGGATAGGGTATCTGTTAATGCAAACTGAAGTATGGCAAGTGTGTTTTCCATTACTACATGTATTTTAGTATTGATATGCAGCTTTTTCGTGTTTGAATGTTAAGACTTTGCACAGCTGAGATTGTCAGTTGACAGCTGATACCCTGGAAAAATGAGGCTATTGCTTCTTGACTGAATGGCATATTCTCCTTAGGGTGCTGGTTTATATTTCATTCTGAAACTGTGGGTTGGAACTAGTATCTTGCAGGTAGTTACACCTTGTAAATGGAAAATGAGGAAAATGTTGCATAGAACATAATGTAGTACATGGGAAAAGCCCTAAAGCAAATATATAAAGTGTCATAACATGATGTCTACAAGTTCTGTCAAGGAAGACAAAACTAAAATGATTTTTAGGTACCGGGGATCAAAATTAAACCTCTCAGCTCACTCAGGTACCTCCGTGTACATCTGTCCATCAGGTCACATGATGAGCAGAGCCTGCTGTGCACAGATGTCACATCACGTGTGGGGAGCTGTATGGGGGCTATGGCTATTGCCCAGGAAATGTCCTTTCCACTTAGCTGGGAGTCTCCCCATTCCCACACCCTGACAGAATGGAACAAAGAGGCTTTTTCCTTCCAGGATCACACACATCAGGTGCAGGCCTGAACCAAAAAGCAAGCATAGCGATGAAGCTGATACGGTGAGTGCAGGAGGTGAATGACTCTTAGTGCCTGCAGCGTGAGAATGAACAGGTCTGCAGAGCTGTTGTTTGGACAGGGCTTAAGACACTGCTCAGTCATTTTTATACTAGAGATTTTCAGAAAATCCTACTATTTTTAAATGGATACAATTATTTTCTCCAAAGATGAGAACTTTTAGGTTTTCTCCCTGTCAAAAAGTTCTTTTAAATGAAGTGATAAAGATCAAACATTTGCTGAGTGTGTTTTCCTGTGGTTTTGATAAACAGTTTATTCAAAAAACATGCTAAAACTTTGCTTCTGAAGTACACAAATTATGGCAGCTGTGTGATTATGCTGTACCACACTAGAATGCTCTAATAGGATAGTTTTGATTTTATTCTGAACTCACCAATGCTTTAGTACAGATTTTGAAGTGCACACAGCTAGTTTCAATCTCTTGTTATTTATATTCCTAAAAGATATTACACAGTCTAACACTTCAATGCCTAATAGAAGAATTTTAGTAGATAATATTGAGAGAGCAGTAATGAAGGCTTTTTTCCCCGTTCTGGAAATAATAAGCTCTCAGTTGTGTCGCCACAACACAGTGATTTTAATACCTGAGCAAAATCAATGATACAAATTTGATATGTTGTTCCCTAGAGGGTAAAGGAAATCTGTATAGTTGTGGTTTTTATTTTAAGACTCTATCATGATACTTGAGACCAGAATACAAGTACAAAAACTAAAAGATAATTTTTTCCCTACATTATTAAAAGGAGTTTGAGCAAAGCTATGACATTTCATGCTGCGTGGTTTTAACAAGAGATCTCCAGAGACAGCTGAATTGGAAAAAACATTGCTGTCATCTAAGAATTCTGAAGTATTTGCTTGTCTGGAGAGGAAAATGTTTCCTAACAGCTTCTGTGAATAGTGAATTCTGTGAAGAATACAAGATTCCCATGCATACTTTTATTAGCAGAGAGAGAAGTTAGCAGAAAGAGGGTTGCATATTCTATCAGCCTTCTCTTTTTAGTAGTAAGACCTTTTTATGACCTTAGTAGACTCCTGGAAGATTATTAGCTAAACTGATAAAGCTTCATATGGGCAGTATAAAGACAGCAGAAAAGTTCCTGTAGCTTCCTGCTCTCTCTTCAGACCAAGCCATAATGTGCTGGAAGTTGGAAAGAGAGTAGATAGATATCATTTAATCATACAAATTGCAGGATACGTTTGCTGAGCTTTATAAACAAGATCTTAATTTTAGGGTTAACCTGTTCCACAAAGAGATAAAATCTAACAGGATTTTCAGTAATTACTTGGAACACAATAAGAATTTCTTTTAAAGAAGCTTTTAAGGATTTTTCTAGGCAGCTTAAGAACTCACTCAGTGAGTGTTTGCAGAACTATCTAGGTGTGGGATTCTTTTTTTTATACAAAACATAGATCTGGATTTTACAACCTAAAGCATTCTTTAACATCTCCTCTGGGCCTGGTTTACTTGGAATAGACATCAGGTTCACCAAAAAATATTTCTCTTTATTCTCTCTAGAGAATAAATAAGATTTCTTTTTCCTCTGTCCCATTGCCTAGAAATATGTCTGGTCAAGGAAATGAAATTATCACAGTATTTTTAACTTACTGTGTGCGTCAGGTTATTTGGTTTAATGCTGTGAAATGTGCCATATCTTTAAAGCATTTCCAGGTGTTTAATTACTGTGCTATGCTTTTTTCTCCCCAAATGCTTTGCTTTTTTTTTGGTTATCTGATGTTCATATTATTTTCCCCCCTCTAGTTTATATTTGGCTAGGCTGAGAAGTTCAAATTATTAAAAGGCAGATAAAATCGTCAGTGCATATTTCTGAAACTTCTTATTCAGTGCCATAGAAACTCTCCTTTTCTTGAAGGATCTAGTGATACTTATGGTCCACTGACACATTGTTTTCACTGTTATTACCAGTGAGATATTTCACAGGGTGCATTTGGACTACCCAGATATTTTCTGTGCATGACATCCTTGTTGCAGGTACATGCTTTTGGTTTTTTTCCCCAAGAGCCATCTCTTCCCATTTTCCCTTATGCAGTCTGTACAAGTATCCTTAATGCTCCCATTAGTATCCTAACATGCTAACTAGATGCAAGAACCATTTCTCTCTGAAGTACAACTTGCATCTCCAGTTCCAGGAACTTTGTGTTTTGTGTTTTGTTTGGTTTTGTTGTGGTTTTTCTGTTTAGTTTTGGTCTGTGTTTTTGGGGTTGTTTTTTTTTTTAAGTAAGAGCTGTGACACACTGGAGCAGGCTACCTTGAGAAGTTGTGGATGCCCCATCCCTGGAAGCGTTCAAGGTTTGGCTGGATATGTCTTTAAGCAACTTGATCTGGAAGATAGCCTTGCCCACAGAAGAGGGGTTGGAACTAGATGATCTCTGAGGATCCCTTCCAAACCAAACCAGTCTGTAATTCTGTGATTCTCTCAGAATGTGGCAAGAGAAGACACCAAAATCTTATGGAAAAGCCATCAATCCTGATTTGACTCTTATACTCAAGCTGCTTTCTAACAAGTGGGAAGTATAATGTTTATCTATATATTTATATAAGATTTGCTGTGTAGTCCACAGTTGTACCTTCTACCTATTGTCTCTGAATTTTCAGGCCTACAAACTTCAGTGTTAAAGTAGTATGTTAGGATGAGAGCCATGCAGCATGTGGCTTTTGTACGTTTCTCAGCAATGCTGAAAAATCTGCCTCATAAGGGGGATTTCTTTTAAGTTTTCCATTCCTCCATTTGTCTCCTTGAGGCTGAAGAGGCTGATTGAACTTACTCTAGAAGGCTAATTAATATAGACTGAGGCACCTGATGAAACTCTGGGTTTGCAAAGTTCCAAAGATCCAAGAGTGGCCCCTCTCTGTTGTAGACACTAATGCAAGATGTAAGACTCTGTCTTCTAAACCAGTTGGCAACATTTTGCCTGTCTAGACCTGTAACAATAGTAACAGTGGGGAAAACCATCTTACTTTGCCCTTTCTGCCAAAGCTGTGTAGAAGCCCATGAAATAACAGGTGCAGCAGGAGGTTCTTGCACCAAAGTATGTAAAAAATTATTAAAGAAATAATCATTAACTAAGCTGCTTAATACTGTAAATCAAAGAATATGGTACATTTTCAAAAGCAAATACTGTAGTATGTAAAGGACAGTATTAAACAGTTACTAAAGGTACTAGTTGTCATACTTTGAAGGTTAGAAGTGGGTCCAACCCATTTCTGTGGGCTTCAGAATAACTTCCATTCTAAGCAATACATACATATTAGCTTAGGAATCAAGGACATTTTACTGTTTGACTCTGTAAATTTGAGGTGAGAAACAAGTTGTTGCATTTTTTCATAATTAACAAGAAAAAAGGACCAGTAACAAAAATTGTCTGTAAAAGAAACACCATCCTTAACTTTAGTCTCTCTGACAAAGTATCAAAGATGTGTTAAAGGTAATGCTGTTAAATTTTATATATTAAGTGGGTATGCAAATAAAAAGAACTGGAAACTGGCAATTCAGGAATCTTCAAGCTCGTTTCCTATAAGTACACTTCAAGAGGAAAAAAACCAAAAAAGTAAAGAAAGAAAGAAAAAAAGAAAATTAAATGCTTGCTATTGATAATTGATGAAGAAAATCTCTCATTTTGCTGTTTGGACCAGTCAAAGTTGACAAGTTTATTGTCATGTTAATAACAAACAAAGCACAGAAAAATATATCTTGAATGCTAGCAAGAGACTGATTCTGTAATCCTCTCTTTATCCCATTTTTACTGATAACATCTTGGAGGTGAATTCTCTATTTCAATTTTGTCTTGTTAATCTGGACAAGAAAATCTCATTTTCTTTGTTGATTGTGTACAATTTCAGACCTGCAGCACCCATTTGGTATTGGCAGAATGATGCAGATATGGTTCCTATAAGTTTTTAAACACATGCAATAGCATCATTTCAAATCCTTTCACTGAAATTTACCTACAGGAAGTACAACAGTAAACTGCATAATTATATCATCCAGAGTAGTGTGGAAACTTTATCTGGTAACATACTAGTCCGAAAGTAAGAAAGTGCTTTCTTTTGAGTCCTACCAGTTTTCTTTTGCTTAGCAAATAATCATTGATAGACAGAACCAAACACTTCTCACAATAAGTAAAAACAGATGCATTACTTAAGAAAGGAATGTAGGATTCAGGGTCAGAATAATTTCTTGAGTACTTCAAAGTCCAACTCTGTTCAATATATTTGTCCTTATTCATTGTGTGCAGATAGTTTTGAATAGCAGCATGTCAAAGTATCTTTTTGTATTTAACAAATGACATTCAGTACAGAAATAATTATAACCTTCCAGGGTATCAAGACAAGGGAAAATGAATCTCAGTTAACTGTATCCAAAGATACTGCATTTCTGTCAGCAGTGCATCCCCCTCCTGGTCTGCTGGGATGATTCAGGATGAAGTTCTGGTAATGGGTTTAAATGTTGACTCCTGACACTGATTTTTATTTGTTAGTCTTTTGATCTGCTGATAAACTACAAATAAATTACCTGCATTCCAGGTGCTATCATCAATTTGATCATACATTGTTTTCAGCTGTTTCTAACAGGAAAGACTAAGAAAATATGACCTGTTTCTTCCACACTATTGCTGTGGACAGTCATATCTCCTGAGTCATAGGATCCAGTCAATGTTAAGAAGCAAATTCAAGTCAGCATGCAGTTATTTCAGTGTCTTAATATCTGAAAAAAGTGCAGTTCCTTGAGTGCAAGTGCTGTGATCCAAATGGTAAAGCTGCCATTTATTCACATAGAAAGAGTTAAATTGTTGAACCTAAGGGATTGCCTGTCTTTTAGGAATATCTGAAAACCTGGTGTTGTATATTAAAAGTTCCAAAGTATAATAGCCAACATTTATCTTTATATTTAATGTTTCCAGTCTTGTATCTCACGTGCATACCAGCCTGCTATCGTCTCTAGTTAATTAAAAATTTTATTATTGAGAGCGTTACGCTCCCTGCTCATACACACATTAGAAAAAAATCTTACACTTCAGTATACAAATTGATCCCAAGATAGGAAAAGTCAAAGAGGAAAGTTCATTTTAGGTATATTGCAGCACAGCTCATCTAGCATTTTGGCCTTTGCTTCAAAGTATCACTTACTGGCTTACTGCTAAAGCATGGATTAGGTGGAATAAGGGTTTGTCCTAGCTTGTCATCTGAATGCTTAAACATAATCTGCTTTTTAAAAGACATTCTCCAGTTTTATGTATGGCACATACAGTAGTGGCATAATGCATTATTAAAGTTCAGATTGAAAAAAGATGTGTTTTCATGAAGAAGCAATTTGTAGTAACTGTAGAAAAAAAAAAAAAATCTTTTGCTTCCTATGCAGGAGCAGATCAGAAAAGAGCCTGGACATATCTAACTCATTTTCTTCCCATTGTGTTTGTCCATTAAGCAGATGAAGCACACACTTCCCATGCTGTTCCATTCATACAGCCCAGTGTTCATTCAGAAACAGAACATTTCCTTTAGTTGATGGATTAAAGGCAGGAGAGGGGGAGGTGTGTAAAAATGTTTGGGGATGTGCAATATTTCAGGAACAACATTTAAAGATTAATTCACACTAGGAGTTTGTTATGTATATTTCACACAACTTCAAAACAAAACTGGTTCTGCCTCTTAAATGAACACAAATAACTTTTAAAGAGAAAGACCCAGTGAAGGTTTTTGTGCAATTGCTGAGAAGCTAAATGTCAGGTTATTTTTAAAAGCAATCTTGTATTACACTTTCAATACACTAAAAAAATAAGCAAATACAATTTTTTCTCCCCATCTTGACTGACCTTGTACTACATTTTGGGAGGTTGAAATATGGACTAAGAATGTGTATTAGTGACCTTAAAAAACCAGCAAAAAACTCTGTAAGCAACTTTAAAGGTTATTGTTTGCTTTTTATCTTCACTTGCAGACCAGGTGTCTCTAGCAAAGTAAATCTGAGGAAAAGCTACTTTTTGTTGGAGGCTCTTTGTGAACAAAACAGATGACATAGAGAGCAGGTGTTAAAATAGTGAAAAAGGCAAACAGTAGATATTTTACAGGATGTTTAGCTGTGGAACAGCTAGGAAAAAAAACAACAGGCTGTTCTAAAGCCTCTTATTTAGAAGCCTTTGCTCAAATACAAGAAACATTTCTCTGTCTTGTAAATCAGAATCTATCTTTTGATCCCCCAAAGAATGGGTTAGAGATACTTATCCTATTCCTCTTGGCACTGAGTTCCCAGGGTCTGACAGGAAAAAGCATAGCTTTTACTAAATAAGGATGCTTACTGGTTTCTGTTTACCTGATGCCACTTATGATACTGTGTTTGTCTACTCAAGTGGCATTTAAGACTGAAGTGTTGTGTGATTTACTATTTATGTTAGGAAATTGCTTAGCAGCTGGGAAGCTTAGACTGTTCTACTTTGTGTGTTTTTCATCCTGCATTGCACATCTGTTAATTGTGGTATTGGCATTACAACAGTGAGCATTGTAAATTAATAAGTTGAAATGTAAGTACGTGGAGGAGAGTAAGTTTGCCTGTTTAAAAAAAAAAAATCCAAAAACTACTGAACTGACATTATTTGTGTCTCTAAATTAACCTATAAAGAGAGATTTAGAATTCCACACTGGAGCCTTCAAGTGTATGCATTTTGGATTTAATCTTCAAGGCTCATTTCCAGGTTGATGAAAACCCTCCGCTGTTTGTTTTGGAATGGGAAGTTTAATACTAACAAATTCGCCAGCAGGTTTCACTGGTTGTATCACAGGAGTTCTGTAACTTTGTAACTGATGAGAGGAGTGAGTCCTAGTGCAAAATTATTTTGTAACTATGCATGAAATTGCTATCCTTTGTAAAAAACTGAATTTTCTCTATTTGCAACACAGATTTTTTTCGTTAGGAAGAAACCATTATGGCATCACTGGAACACTTACTAGGAAATACAGTGCCAAGTCCTTAAAATATTTATTGCTTAGAAGACAGGCATGTTGGTACAAAACATAAAGGCTCATAAATTTACCATGCAATTAGATTATACCATAACACCTTTCCAGATAGTACTGAAATAAAGGTTTTTAAAATCAAAATCTGTTGAACTGCATAGCATTTTGAATCAAATTAATTTCTGTAAAAATGTGAAATCGTGATCAGGTTTGTTCTCCAGTAATAATAAAAATATGTGCTGAATTTTTTTTTCCCCCGGCTCTTCAGGTACAAATGTTGCCACTTTGTCAATAAACATTGACAATTTTCCCTTAGTTCCAATGGTATTGCATTAAGGGAAGCTCTGTGGTATCTGTAACACTTTTTCCAGACTATTTTTCCCTTGAATCTTGTACATTTCACTGAAAATGTTACAGGATGCAAAGGATAACCACTAAAGAATTTTCTTGAAATTCTATCTCTTCACAAGGCAGATTTCACTGCAAGTCCTGACTTGCAGCCTTTGCTGGAGCTACAGTTCTTTATCAGTGGGATTTAATAGGTTAATTTCTTCATTCAAGTTTTGAAATCACATTTCAGATAACATTTTTCAGGCATGTCTCAGATAAAGGTACATTCTATATTCTTTAAATAGATCTAAAGTAGCCCTTGCCAGTTAATTATAAATTAGTAGCTTCTTCTCTCATGTCAGAAACTTCAGACATGCCCACAGTCCATCTGTGTATGCAATTTGTCCAAGCAACTCAAATGTAATGACAAACTTTAAGGCACAGTCTCTGCACAACTGTGCGGTTTACTCTTCCTTGCCACTGTATATTATGTTCCCAGACTTCAAAACAACTTTTTGATTGAAAGGTAATTCAGAAATTTAGCTTAGACAATGGACTCTGTGAATTTAGGCACAGTTCAAGAAAAAAGAAATCACACTGAAAGAAATAACAGGATGTTAGGTTTTGGGGATAGAAATTATATGACCATACCTTCATTAGCCACTGAGTGTTGTTTTCCATGATGTTCTCAAGTAGCTGCAGTCTTTGAACTGAATCGTCATAGTCCAGAGGTGCATCCCTTTGCACCGCGTTGGACACGTACGGGGTGGAGGAGCGGCAGTTGTCCGCCTCGGGCAGGAGGAAGGTGTAGCTGCACGACCCGTGCTGAACCTGGTACTGCTTCTTGCCTATCGTCTCCATGCTCTTACTGAAGGAGTTGTATCCTGAAGCTAAGATTATGCCGCAGCCCAGAAAGAAGCAGGCGGCCAGCTGCATTTTAATCCCTGCGGTAACTCGGCGGACCTAGAGAGCCTGGATGCGCTGGCCGGAGCCCGACCCTAGCTAACCTGCGGCGCGGCCGAGCGCTCCGCTGCCATGTGCCGTGAGGCGAGGGCTGGCCCTGCCTGCCTGCCCCGGGCGGGCCGGGGAGGTGCGGCCGCTCCCGCCGTGCCCGCAGCTGTCAGGCGCGGGAAGCAGCTGCGGCCGCCCCGCCTGGCCCGCTGCCTTCCTGCGCCGCTCCCCGCCGAGCCCCGCGCCTCGCCAGCGCCGGCACTCGCTCCCCTGCCCTTATAGCGGGAGTGGGTAAGAGCCGGCACACGTGTGGAGCGGAGCCGCCCCTCCCTCCCGGGCTCGCCGGGGCCGGGGGCAGCGCACAGCGGCTGGCGGGAGCGGGGCGGCGAGAGGAAACCCCAGGGAGGAGCCGGCAGCGGCAGGACCCCTGCGAATTCCTGCAGCACGGCTCTAATTAAGAGTTTCCTAGACAGAGCAATCAGTTCCGATAGCCTCCAACTATGCTAGTAAATGATTTGCGATGGTAATCATTTTTTAGCTCTTTACTCTCGACCACCCCCACTAAGCACACACACACATATGCATATATATACATACAAGCCCTGGGCTTGTTTGTTCTTAATTTGTTTTCTTTAAAATGTGCTGAACCAAGATGTCATTTAGATGGTGTATAGTACATTGTGGAATTACGGAAAAAGACACTGTCCCATGCATACAAAAGCAGGCTTGGGTACATCCTTGCAAAGAGAACACGAGGGGCAGTAATTAGAGGTTTTCAGTTGAACACAGAATTTGTATTTTGCTGAATCTCTGAGATGAACACTCATTTTTTAGGCATTTATCTTTCAAGAGTTAAGGGTTTACAAGCTTTCTATTTATTATTTTAAAGGCACTTTTTTTTCTTTATGTCATGGCTAATTTTGGAAGTGCTAATGTTAATAAAAGAGTTAGAAATCACAAGCTAGCTGGGACTGGAAGAGGAAAAACCATCCAGAGGCAGTGGCAGTAAGGGATAGCTCAGGAAGTGGCATGACTGAATAGGAATTACCCTGTTAGCTCTCCCTAGCCCAATTCTGTGCCCTTGGGAGTGGGAAATACCCATACAAGGGGAGGGAAATTCTAATAAAGTCTTTGAAATTTATATGTAAGGGTAAAAAGGACTACTTCCCAACTCCCATGGTCTCTGCAATGATCGGTCATTTTGAAAAAGTGGAAAATTACTAGCGTTAGCAGACCCTGGGAAAGAGTCCATTCCACTGAAATTTTGGAGAAGTTTACCTCTCTGTAAGGAGAAATTGTCTTCTTGAGACCAGCATTATAGGATACTGACTCCTGAAGACAAACTGCCTGAGATTTTGGCTCGGTCTGGATCTGGAAACTATAGATTTTTCTTAATTAAAACAAACAAAGGGAATGCCGTGCTAGTCAAACTAACATGAGTCACTGAGCAAAGTTTCTCATATTCAAGGAAAATCCCAGCATGTCTCAGGATCTCTTAAGACAGACTCTTACATAACTTGCGTTATCTTTATTATATATAGTGAATTAATGTGGCTTTATTTATGTCATGGAAGTTGTGTTCAGGGTTTGTCAAAAGGAGTTGTAGCAGCTAAAATTCATATCTTAGATTGCTGGAAACTGCTGATATTTCTTTACATAGTTATGTCTGGAAAGGAAAATCTCTAGAATCTGATTCTGGTGAATTCCAGAAAGATTCTGATTATATTTGGACTGTGATGAGTGAAACCAGTTTGTTGGATTTTTTCTTGTGGAGTATTCATATGCCACTGTTCATCCTTCTAACCAGAGGAAACAAAGGGATATGTTTGGAACAGTCAAGATTAATTGCATCAAAATGTATGTATTTGGAGGGTTTGGTATATGAAATATGCATTCTCCATCCCTTCAATTTTGTCTTGCAATACCCAAGCAGATAATGTGCCAGCTACTTGCATTGATAACAAAGTTTCAAACTTGTTGTATAGTGATTTCTAATTTTCAATTAATTGAAGTGTTTGAAAGAATGTTTAATTCCATGTGAATAACAGTCTTTGCAAGATACTTGACCAACCTACTATTATCCAAAAGACAGAAAATAGCATTGGATTAACGCACTACACTGTGTGAAGCATTTCTATCTAAGCAGACATTCCAATTCAGTATTTTCTGTTATTTGGGTACTTTAATTAATTTGCTAATTTAAATGAGAATTTCCTATTGCAACTTGTCCTTAAGTTGGTCTGTTCCTTGTTTTCCTTGCACAGCTACCCCAGAAAAACTAGAGGCCATATCATACTAGTCATCCTTCCTTTCACCACCTTGTGTGTATAGTTAATAGAGTAGTGGTAAAAATTCAATTGCTCCAGCCCTGGAAATATCTGTCTCTCAACGAGGAAGAATTGGAGGATAATCTTTATTTTTCTGATTATATTTTCATGGATTTTTTAAATTCTTTAGTTGCATATTAAATGAAAATATGAGACTGAGCAGTGTAGTATTTTAGGAGTGTGCTTTTTAATTATTAGAAGTCTACTCAAGGCACTGAACACATATAAAAGACAAGATGTAAGGGAGAATTTGCTGGGATTTCATTGGACAGGATCTCCATGAGAGGCTTGATTAAATCAGTAGATTTTGAATGGCTATAAAGCTTGCCATCTGTATGCCACCCTAATGAGTCACAGCACTGTTGTAATCTAGCAGCTCAGTTTTGCCGAGTTTTGGAGGAGAGATGAGTGTCTAGTGTCTCTAAAAGTTTGAACTGGAGTCTGTTTTCCTTTATGAAAAGCCAAAGCATGACCCTGGGAGGCCCTTGTGCCGTAATGAGGCCAGGAGCCAAACTGAATTTGGAGACTGCCTAGGAAGCCTTGCTGTATCTTGGGCCTCCACTAGGGAGAACTGTGGTTGTAGGAATACTGGAAAGAGAAACAAGTTCACCTTTTACTGTGTTTTAAGCTGGGCTTGGTTTCTGTGTCTTGGTTTTTTTGTCGTTGTGAATGAATGAATGAGTAAATGGCCAGTTGCTATGGCAGCTGTCTGCAGTTTGGGGAAAAGATAAGGAAAGCACAGGTATTATTCTGAGAAGTGAAAGCAAACTCCTAATGGAAGACTCTCACCAGCACAGCAGGCACCACCACAGCTTCTACTCACTGTGCTTCTCATCTAGGTCTTGGAGTAACACCCTGAGAAGCTTTCATTGATCCCAGACTGTAGGGGCAGTAACTGAAATACACCCCCCAAACACAAGTAACCAAGAGAGAGTTTTGCTGTTTCCCCATCTGGGTCCAATGGACTCCTATTGCTTTAATGAGGTGCTCTCTCCCACTGTCCAGGAAAGTTAGTGATTGTTCACCTTGCCAACGAAATAAATACACATCCCTTTAACCCTTTGCTGCAGCTTAGTGCCGTATTTGGTGCATCTTTTGGAGCAGTAGATTGTGATCCTTCACCCTTTCTATCCTTTTGGGAGCAACTTTCCCAGCTGTGGAGGAGGAAGTGGTCTTCTCTACCTCTCCAGAGAGTCAAAGCCAGTCAGAGTTCAGGGGAAAAGAAAGTAGTAACAGCTAAATTTAGAAAACTGGTGTGAAAAGTAAGGCAAGTTAAATCCATTCTTGTACTTGAAATCTGAGGAAGAGGAAGGAAGATGCCTGCATACAGCCTTTTTACTGAGCCTTAGAGGCATTTTAACAAGTCTGCTTGAAAGGGAGGACTTATTCTGAAAACTGAATGACTGAGAAGATCTGTCCCCTGCCAGTTATGAGAACAACCATTTCTTGTTAGACATGTTGAAGTAGAGAGGAATTTAAATAATTTGGCATGGAGTCTTATAAATGTCAGAAACTGAGTAAAAAGTTATAATTCAGGCTAGTCACATCCTCTCAGTATTTCTTTCATGTTTGTTGTTCTCTTCATCTTTCATTTCTGCTGTCGATATGGAGTGTTGTATTTACATTCATGATACATTTTTCCTGTAAACTAAAACACAGCTTTCAGCCTGTGAGTTCCTGCTTGCTTTAGAGCTGAGTGTATACAGTATATGCCATAAAATACCAAATAGTGGATTGACATATTTAAAGTACAAATTAGATTTTTCCCTTTTTAGAAAGAAGATACCCACTCTACAGAACTCACCTTATAAGCAGAGCTGAAATGTGTATTTTGTCAAAACTAAACATTTAGAACATTTTGCCAGATGTGTGCAGGCAATTTCCTTTCCTGGGAAACAGTAAATTCCCTTACTCAGCCAGTCGTGGGTTTCTTCCATGCAGCAGATGAGGAGGCTGCTCTGAGAGAGATGCCTGAATTGTGCTAACATTATCTTTCCAACTACCATTTTCCTTACAGCTGCACAGCTTCTGTTTGACAGGCAGATACAGAGATCTTGTGAGATCTCTGATAGAAAAGGAAGCATATAAACTTAAGAAATATAAGAAATGTTGACTTAGCTTTAGTCTGCTATCTGCAAACTTTGCCACTTTAAAACTTTCAAGATGTTGATTTGGTAGATAAGTTTTCATTTCAGCAGTTTACTCATTTTAGGAAGGGAAAACTACATCAAAAATATTGTGCAAACTAAAGGCAAAATCATGTAAACAAGTAGGTTTTGGTGCTTCATTTTTACAGGGGTATTTAATCTACATATGTAAATGCAAATACTGCAATGTAATTTCAAAATCAAATCTGAGATGAAAAATAATCTGAAACATGGAATAAATTAATAAAGTATTTTATATATTCCTGGTATTTACATTCCTCACATTTTGACACTCAACGTTAAGTTCCCACCTTTGGGTCCTGGTACTTTAATATTAGTTTATGATAGTTCCATTTGCTGTCTTCAAAATATTTTCCTTCACTGTAAGTAGTTTAGCATTTTTCTCAGGAACAAATGTCAACAAGGACAAGACTCATGAACTTGTAAGTTATAAAACAGGGAGCAGGATCTAGGACCCTATTGGATTTTTAGGCTGCTGAAAATCTTGTCTGTTTTTAGATCTTGCCCTCTTTTACAAAGAGTGATAGATTAAGTTTTCCTATAAGCCAAACAATTTCTTTTCATCCAGACCCATAGTTCAGATTTTTAGCACTTTAAAATTAATGATAATATCTTAAAAATCATTCCTAGTTTCCCCACCATTTGCTCATTTTTATTCCATTTGAGCTTCTGCACCAGTCTCTCATGACTTCTTGAAAAAAGTCTCAGGATTCCACTCACTTTCTCAGCTGCAGTTTATTTCTAATCACTCAGAACATCTGGTGTAACATCTTGTGAATTCATAATCAACTTTATGTTCCGTCTCTGACGTTCCATCACGTCTCCTTTGAGTGCCCTTCCTTACAAGGGAGGGCATTTGCCCAATAGTTCTCATATTGTACTTCTGCAGAAGGGACAAGAGGTCAATAATCTGATCCACTGAAAATTTCAGTTACCACTCTGGCTTGGTGACTCAGTCTGTTTTTTCCCATCTTGCCTTGTGACATCCAATCCATCATTTCAGTACACAGTATTTTTCCTAGATGTCACTGCACCAGTGGAAGCATAATGCAGCCAAAACCAGACTTTGTGTATTCCCTTGGAAATTCTTCCATTCTCCCTTTTTCTCTTTAACAGTTGACACTGCCACCACCCTTCAATGCATTTAAATCTATAATCTGCCCGTTATGTTTCCTTTATGTCTCTGATATTTTATTCTCTCCCTTTCTTGATGCTATGCTTTCATTAATGTGTCTAACACCCCTATCTTGGTCCTTATCATCAACATACTGAATTTTGTAGCATAAACTCTCTGGCTCCTCCATAGTATTTGAAACATAACTTGCTTATAAAGCTTATTATATAAGTTCTGCCTCAGTAAATCACGTTCAACTTTGCTGTCATAAGGATAGATGGTTAGACATCCATCAGAGCTTCACACAAGTAGATTATGTATTTAATTGCTTTGAATTTGGAAGATCTAAATTTAGCACCTCTCCTACCAGTATGACAACTTTGTTGCTTTCTTCGTAGCCACTGGCTGGATTGGCTTTCCTGGAATGTCTTGGGTTAAACTTGGGATATCTTTTCTCAGATAATCATATATTTCATTTGATCATATTTCCAAATTATAGACTAATTTTGGTGTCCCACTCTTTTTATAGTAACACTGTATTAACATTAAAAGGCATTATCTAAACATAATTGTATATCTAAGCATAATTGTATTATATAAACATAATTGTATCTGTATATATGTATGTTCTTAGTATGTTGTTGATGCCACTGTACCTAAAATATAATTGGTCATTTTAATTTAGCTTGGGACTTCATGATATCACATCCTGAGTAATAACAATAACATGAATTAATGGGTTTTTTTTAATTCCTGTCATTATCACTTCCACACATCTTATTAAATACAAAATGCTTCTTAATTTCTGCTGCTTCATTACTTTTATAGTGATTTCCTTTTTCAGTCCAAATTTTTAAGTGATATCTAAAGTGGAATTCACAAGTATCTACCGAACTCTAGTCTACACAAATAATGTAGGCACATATCTAAGAAGACTCTTACTGTGCATTAATGAAGTTCCTGTTTGTAGGACAGATGGTAGTGTCTTTCACTGTGAGCATTTTCTAATAATGAATGTTATTTTAATCTTTGAAAGATGAGTCATCCACATACAGAAGTAGGAAGTGAGTCCTAGGATTATGAAGAATAGTTGCTACATGTCCTTCCTCCTTAACATTTTTATATAGTTTGTCTGTAGTGCACAAAGGCTGTGCTTATTCTCTTCAGAGTTAGGTGATGACAACAAACTTCAGCTGGTAGCAAGTGTAATTACATCTTAAACTCAAATAGCACGGGTTCAAAACTAACATGGAAATTGCAGCTAATGTTAAGGATCTTACAATTGCACTGCTGAATATCTGACAGTGTTAAGTACTGTGCCCTATTTCTCATACTGAGAAAAGCAAAATAAAGCACTTGTTTAAAGAGGTTATCATTGGTTGAAACTGAATGAAATAACTTGTGTGCTAATGTGTAGTAAAGCCTTTAAAACCTGTTTTGAAAAATTGTTCCCATAGCACTTGTGTATTTACTCTTTACTGTTGAATTATAAGTTAAAAATTTAACAGATGTTCTTATTCTCCATGCTTATATACTGTTTCTATGCTTTGAAAAATGTCTTTTAAATTAGTTTTGTGCATTTGGACAATTTAAACCTAAAATCTTTATGTAAGGTTTTGACTTTTGTTATATTATGTGAATGCTGTATTACATTGATGTGAAAAGGCAGCAGTCTCTGAAAGAATCCAGAAGGCTTTTGGAAAATGAGAAGTCTGTCTTACTGACATTGTAAAGAAAAATGCATATGCGTTTTGTTTAAAGGAATGTATTTTTAAAAGTCTAAGCAGCTGACAGTAAGATAGCCTTACAAATCACCCCAGTGCCTGTGATTTAAATCCTTCCTCTTGTAAGCAGTCAGTCAGGTTAGCGGAAGGTTCTCTCGTCTGGTAATAGCACACTTATTTCATAATAACAGCATGTCACACTTCCCAAGAGCATGTTCAAGTTAAGATCTGAATTCAAAGATAAACTGGTGTCAAAGAGGGAATGAAAAGGAAGTGAAAAACTGTGTAAGAGGAATAAACAACACTTTCAGAGAGGGAGAGGACATTTACGGCAACAGTAAGGTACCTAGTTCCTGACATCTGTTTCCCTCAAGAAAAAAATACAGTACATGCACTAACCTTTTTGTGGAGAGTGCAAGAAAAATATTTGCAGCGTGTTTTCATATATTCATATTTGTTGAACTGTATTATGGATGTATAATTTGAAGTGGACAGAGCAACTGCAAACTATTTTTGCACTCCATAAAGATAAATATTTTCTTTTTTTCAGTACTAATAAACATAGTTCAGTAATAGCTCTCAAAAACATTGCCCACCCTCTTGCTGATTCTGCCACAAAAACTGGGCATTCTTTTTGTTGTTGGTTTTACTGCTGTACAAGCCAAGGAAGGAATTAAAGTGGAGTTTTTTCTCCCTGGTTAGGCAGGCATCAGAAGCCATGATGGGTCAGCACAAAGATTAGCTGCATACAGATACCAAGATTAGGGCCTCTGTGAGTTTGGGCTCCTTGCTTCTGTACAACTTATTGCTCTGTAAATATTAATGTAAGTACCTCACTGGCTGAGTAATATTCTGTGCTTTATCTCTCCAAATAAATTCTTTGCTGGAAAGATAATCCTCCATCTCCAGTGGAATATGTAGACAAGACCAAATCTCTTATAAGTATCCTATCATTAAAGTGGTATATTTTCTTCCCAACGCAAACCAATGAGACTGGTGTTTTACTGGACTTTTACCTAAAGCTGAATTATTACTTGAGTAATTTCCCTACACAGAGAATTAAAATCTTTAAAAATCCTTAATCTGTCTCACTAGAAATATATGTACAGGAAATTTGGAGATGACATTGGTGATGTCTATATGTCTATATTGTTTGAATATGCATACACATTCAGGCTAGCTGCAGCCAAAGTAACTTTTATTTAAAAATCAAATCGTTCAATCTTAGCTTATTAGCTGGAGGCTAAGCTTGATTATAGAACTTCTTGCTTGTGTTTTTATGCTCTTACTGATTTTTATGTCAATATTTTCAGTCAAATCTGTGATCAAATTCTATTATAAATAACTAATAAACCTTCATCTTTGGTTTTAAATTATACATTCTGATTTGTTACTACTTCAGCATTGTGGCCTGAGCCCTAATAGCAATGATCAGTGAATACATTTGTCTTGAACATAAATAACTTTATTTCTAGTTCATCAAATTAGTGATCAGCTGATGTTCTTCTACTAATTTCTGCTTTTCTTTGCCTGTTCACCCACTTGAGTATCATTTTTAGGAAGCAAAATCATTCAAATATTTAGTGGATGGATGATGTCCTGAAATGACATCTCCTAAATCAGCCAGGTTAGAATATTTTCTTTTTGCATTAATGAAGATTGTATCCTTGTGTAGAGTGTTAAGGTGCCCTTCTTTGATTAAATGCATATACCAAGGTCAACCAAGATTTACTTGTGGAGTCAGAGAAATTTCTCTTTATTGATCACAAGGAGGCTCTTGGGTAACAAGTTCAGATGACAGCACCAGAAGTTAGGTGAAATGAATGTCATGAAACTTATGGAAATAAATGATGGTTATTCAAGATTTCATATGTGTTTCATTGTCTCATCCTTAAGTGCTGTTGTTAGTATATTATCAGCATTTTTCATTTTATTACAGTTATCAGACTATTGTATCCAAACTGTGTTGTTTTGCTGCTCTTCTCTTTCAGTAATAGATTTACTTGGACTGTGAATTGATTAAAAAAACCAAGTCAGTAAGAAATTGGCTCTAAATAGATAGATCACCCTGGAAACATAATTTTTTTACACTGTAGGTGCATTTTGCAAGGCTAAGAGCACCATACCTTTGGTAAATGTCTGTTGAAATGTTTAAGCAGGGACTGTTCTGGACCCCCAGTGCAGCCCATGGTGAGGAAGGATGGACTAGCAATGGATTGAGTTTTCAGCCAGCTGGGAAGTATTCCAGGCAGGACTACAGCAGGCAGGGAAACTGTAGGGAGTCATGGCCTAAAATTTGTTTTAATTTCATACAGAGTTTAAAGATATATCTTCTGAAGCTAAGATCTATGAGACTGTAGAAAAGCCTCTCATGAGAAGCAATGGAATCCCTGTTGCATGAGTAATAGAGATGGCAAAACACTGAAAAATGTAAAGGAAAATCCCATGCTGGCAGCAGTATGAATTAAGTGATTTAATAAGCTTTTTCATCTCTTCATTTCTCTCATCAAACCTCATCACTGTGATGAAAGAAAGAAAAATGTTTATCTTGGACCTCCATGTGAAAAGTGCTTTTAGGAAAAAATATCCCTCTTCAGATGATAAAACTATAATTAATATAGTTGATATAATTTTTGCATTTTCTCACAGACATTAAATTAAACCTATCAGGCACAAGCTAATATTAATGCCTGCAAACTGTTAAGCACAATTATTCCAATATAAGGCAGCAGTGGGTTTAATATTGGAAATTGTTATGGTTTCAGATTTCTTTACAATATTGGGACAACTTAATTTTATATTATTAATTACATCAATGACACGCAAAAGAACACAGTTATTCCAATTGCTAAAAGCATGAAAGTGAGACAGAGATTCATAAACTGTTATTGCCCACACAAAAACCTTCTTGGCTGAGAAGTTTGCAACCAGACAAATTATTCTCAATTATCAATGGCTTGATTGCTGCTTTTGCTTTCAGAATTTTTTTTAAAAAGGAAACTTATTTAAACATAATATCTACAGTGAATATTTTTTTAAAAATGCATTTTATGGACCTCATGAACTGAAAAAGCCACAAATTATACATCAAAATCAGATTGCTCTTCATTAACTTGTGATAGCTTAATTTCTCTACTTTCAAAACCTCCATTTTTGAACATTTATTTGATGTGAAGTGGGCTCCTTTGTATTCATATTTGTTTTTTACCTTGCTGGTTTTGCAATGGGGGCAGAAAAATCTGTGCTCACTTAGCTCTGACCTAACTCTGCTGGCCCACAGTTTTAGGCTACAGTACACCCAATAAAGAAAAATAACACATGCTTTTAAGATAGCTATTTCAATAAACTGATAGCCTCAAGGACTAAAAAAAACATAATGCTTTAAAGGCAAACTGGGTGCTTCTCATTTAGATGTCTTTTCTAGTATCAGTCAGAACCTTTTTGTGATACATCTGTCATGGAAAATGATCACAAGCTGTTGAAGTAAACAAAATGTGGGTCTGTTCTGCATTATTGGAATTTGCAGATGCCCTGTGCCTGCTTGCAGAGGATGGCCCGAGGCTTTTAAAACTGTTAATGACATGAACAGTAGCCAAGAACTGTCTATATTTGAAATACAAGTGTATTTTTAAAACAAACCAGAATGTGTGAATCCTCACACAGTTGCCATTTGCATTAGATTTACACTGTGAGAATTTTTTTAAAAGATGCAGATTTCTCACCAAACATTCTGTGGACTAGTTAAACAATTGGAAGCATTTTCAAGAGTGTTACCCCTAGTTCAAATGTTGGCTTTCACGGCTGGTCCAAATCAGGCTTTACAGTAAGTGAAACTTGGCTCCCTTTCATTGATTTCTCAATGTTCATTAATTCATTAAATGTTCATTCATCAAATTCCATCTCTTTTCTGAGTCTTCCATGTCAGAAGGAGGCACCTGTTTCAAAAAAAAAGAACTGGCAGATGGCTTAGTAAGTATTGCACCATATCACAGCTGGTGGAATGAAGTAATTTTAATGAACAGAAAACAAACAGAAATTAAACTATTCAGAATTGGAAATAAGGAAAAGAGGTTTTTATATCTTGTCCTTTTCTTTTTCTTCTTGTTTTTTTTTTTTTTTTCCTAGTTAATATTCTTCTATAAAGGTAGAGTTGTGAATCCTAAATACTAATTGTTGAGATTCAGGACAGTTTGGACTGTGTAACAGCTCTGTCCATGGACATCAAATGCACTGTAGCTGGTAGTGCATCTGCTGTAAATGAAGGTTTTATCCACTTATACATTGTGTCATTTTTCCAGTTTACCAGGCATCTGAAAATCAGCCTGGTTTCAATGAAAATATGTAGAAAGCCATACTCCATATGCTTTTCATCTGAGACATAAGACTTGACTGTGTAATACTGGACATCCCCCATTCTGTGGGACATCTGCCAAGCTCAGCAGAAATAAAAGTTACAGGCAGGAGAATAAAACCAGAGGAATAAGTGATTACTAAATCCTTATTCTGTTTTTAATTTTTATATTCTCCTCCGGTCTCAGCTGTTAGAGTCAGCTTTTAACAATGTCTCTGAACTGGAATAGCCATGTGTTCTGTACTTTAAAATGCTTTGTGGTTAAAACTTTAAAATGTTTAATGTTCATAAATGAATGACAGATTTTCAGAGGTTCTCAGTGTAGACTTAGAGACTTTCAAAAATCCCACTATGTCTCCCTTTGCATCTTTAGGTAAGAATGTATCTCTGATCTACCAGCTCGGAAAAGCCTAAGAGCCTTTTAGTATGTTCTGTGCCTGAGTAGTTTAGGTTGTATTTGAAATGTAACTGGAGCTGTTACAAATTTTCTCGAGAGTTTTGGGATAAAAGATAAGTCTTGCCTTGTTTTTGGGTGTTGCCAGTGATTATGTTACTCTGTCCTTTTGGTCTGTTATGTCCTAGATTATGAACTAATTAGATTAAGAAAGAAATGAAAGCTTAAATTTAGAGGAAATAATTCTATTCCTCATGGTTGCAGAAGCATGAAAATGTTTCTCTGCAAAATGGCAGTAGAAGGCAACAAGTAAATAAAAAACATATTTTTTAGCATGATTTTGAAAGCCATAATCCTGGTTTCTGAATAGCTCAGTTAGCAGTCCCAGAAATGTAAATTCTAAACTCCTATTGTAAGACCTTCCTTTTACATTTCCAGAATATGAAAGTAAATACTGATAACATCTGCCTATTTGGCATCGCTTTCAAGATGTTGTTTTCTTGTATCTATTTATAAATCTAATACTGCTCAACTCCTTTTTATTGGCATGTATGTGTTTATTGTACCTCTCAATACCTTGGATGCTGTAGAAAACTTCGAAGTAAATTAGAATTGAGTTCCTGTCCTACAATACAATCCACAGTCACATACAGGTTTCACTTGCTAAAAGTTACTGTGGTTGCAGGTAGAATTTTTATAATGTTCAGGTTAATGCATGTGGAGGATTTTCTAAGCACTTTAACTGCCAGTCTAATGGAAAGAACCCTGAGATATTTATCTTCATTGTATCATGCTTTCATGATAAAGTTTCATGAAGTTAGTATTAACTATGTTACAAGAGAGAGCATAAATCATCTACTTGGCATCTCACTTTTAATCCCAGGTTAAAAAGGTACTACCAGGCTATTACTTTCTGCAAGTTACATGCTGCTTTTGTAGTATTCTAGTCCTTCACTGCTGTTTCTTTGTCTGCGTTAAATCTGTGAAACTCATAATAATCCCTGTATTCAATACATTGCTAACAGACAAGAAAGGAAATTTTACATATTCAGGATGCATATGTAAATTACTATTTTTATTTAATAAAGATAGATTGTTGAGCCTGGCACTAATTTTATCCTTTATTACCAGTGAAGACATGAGAACTTGAAGTACATCCTGCTTCCATACCAGGGAAATTGGCTCAAAGTGGAAGGAGGAAGACATAGCATAATTTTTTGTGGAATACGTCCTTTAAATATTAGTTCAAAAAGACCTGCTGAGTCAAAAGGCCAATTTTATCTAAATTTGTTTTTAAAAATGTAGTATACTCAGATATACATAGCATACATGACAAAATAGCTAAGATAAAACAGTTCTAGAAGCCTGTTGGACTTTATGGATGCATCTGATTGTTGCTCAGGAGCCCATCCTGGGAAGGATACCCGCCTGCTTCTGTGCCTTCTGTGGCTAATGTGCCTAATCTATGCACATGACTATAATCTAGGAGCACATGATTATGTTCTGCAATGACTTACAAATAACTTTAACACCCCTTCTAAAAAGAGCTCTGTTTTATCTACATAGCTAATTTTCCAAGATAAAAATCAGTTCTGTAATTCCTTTTTACCACTCTGTATAGTACAATGACCTCATATATCTGACTAATAGAATCTTGCTGCCTTGGTACACTTTGGTCACAAAAACTTTTCACTGGTTATTTTGCCTATAATTGTGATGTAATTGTGTAGTTTTCTCTCTGCATTTGACTAGCTTGGACCAACATGGAGTGAATGTAAAGTTTTTGCTAAACAAAATTTGTTGACAGCTTGTTCCAGTCCAGAATTTTCTCAGCACATAAACATAGACTACATTTCATAAAACAAAGCTGCAGATTTGTTTGTTTGCTTTGGGGTTGTTTTCTGAGTTTCTTGAAAAGATCTGATTCTTAAATGAAAAGAAACACTGGGATGTGTTTAGAAGGGGATAACAAAGTACCAGAAGAGCAAGCAAAGACTGCAGTAAAGAAGCTGAAACTAGTTTACAGGTAATAAGAACAGACTCAGGCCAATATTAATTGTGAGGAAGAACAGATGTTTCTATTGCTCTATTGATGTAGATTTGGTAACTTTCCATTTTGCTGCAATAGTAGCACATTATGCATGCATTACACATGCTTTTACATTATCATCTGAACTGTAATCTTGCACTTCTAGAAAATCAACACTTGGGGAAACTGTTATCATTTAAAAACACAATCAAAGTTTTACTTTGATCTTTTTTCCACGGTAGAAAAAAACATAGTCAAGTTTATGTGCCTTTGTCTTTCTCTTCTGGTGGTGTTGCACTGTGATTGTGTTTGTCTGTATGATTCATTGCAAGCTCACTGGCAGATGGTCACGTACACTTTGCAAAAGTGCTTGATGCTAATAATCAGCTTTTAGCTTTAATATTCTTTTCCTACTGTAAGTAATGTATATTATCCTAATGCCTAGAAATATCATGGTTGTTTTAGTCACTGCCATCTAAATACCTTTATCCTTCAGTAAAAAAGGTTTCTCTGTACATGTTCAGTATTTTATGAGTGAAACCTACTGCCTGTATGGATGGTAGTGATAGAACAATTGGAGTTCTGTCTTCCATATATGAACAAAAGGGAAGAATGAGAGTTTCATAAGACCAGGGTGTGCTGAAAAACCTCCTGGCTCCTGCATATAATGATTTTTTGTTGGTTAAGCCATTGCAGCCCCACAGGGGTTATACAGCTAAAGCTTCATAAATCCTGCTTTGTCTTACTTGATCCTCACACTTGTTATGGTAGAAGGAAAGTGTTTATTTTATTTGTTTATGTGTATTTTATTGCATAACAGTAAGTCAGGCTTATATGCAGTGTTTATCTGTAATAGTTAAAATGCTGTCAGTCCCAAATACATTCCATTTACTTAAAAGGTGAACTTGTAATGAACTTCTTCTACGTAGCACAGAAGAATGTGTATATCAAGAACTGTTGTTTTATAAGAGGAAAAATGTGTTGAATCATGGGATCTTATTATTATATTATCATTTATTTAACAGTAGTTCTAGATGAAATAGCTGAAGAAGCAAAAATATGGTGGAACTTTGTGGAGACCCTTTATAGCTATGTTGGGATGGGAAAGTTTCTGGTCTGGCTGTTTTAGTGGAGCTGTTGAGATGCTCTTGTTGGCTTTTTTTATTATAGTTTTAGTACACTATATCCAGGCAATAAAATTAGTTACAAATCTGACTCCCTCAAAACACAGTGTCATGCAATGGTTCCAGCAAAAGTGAATCTTATTTATTTAATTAAAATTCTCTTATTTTTAATAAATTCCTTGCTGTTTCTTCATTTAGTCATAAGCAAAAAGTTGTACTGCAACTCTGTTCATGTTCCTGGAAGATAATATGACATGGAAGTCCATGGCAGTGTCTCTACCGGGTAGGATCACAGCCTACAGACCTGATATTTTTCTGAATGTATTTCTCCATTACACCTTCTGAGAGCTTTAGAATGTACATTTTAGCTGATATAGCTTGTCTTCTCTGGCACTTTCATAAGTGTGTCTAAGGTACAGTCTTAACTGCAGAATTCTGTCCTCCAAAATGGAGGCTGAAGTAATTCACAGCTAATAGGAAGAAAATAATCCATGAATATGTGCCAGATTTTGTCCCGCTAATCTTAGTTTCCCTGATATAAGCATTTTAATAGTCTCCTTTGATTTCTAACTCCCATACCTTTGCTCCAACCACACAAACACCAAAAAAAAGTCAATTTTAAAATGTCAAAATTCTATCATCAGCAGATTTACTTTGAAATGATGATTTTTACTTACTGTGCTTGTGAGTATATGTTTTTATATATTAATATGCTTCTCTACCTGTTCTTACTGTTTTGTGTTTTATTATGTGTTGATGACACAAGGTCTTCTGTTGTAGACCTTGGAGGTTTTTTCAAAGACAAGAAGTTACATTGTCATGTTTTTCTTACAATGATTTATGTCCTGTGTATTGAAGTTATTCATCACAAGTATTTAAAAGATGATCTAAATTAATAATTTTTTTAAAATATTATTTAATATTTGCCTGAAGTTGGTCCCAGAGGCTGCAATCAAAAAAGAGCTTTGCTTTGCTAGTCAATATATTAGTATTACAAAGGTAATATTTCTTCATTATTTTCCACTAAACATGAAAGCAGACTTGGTATTTCATTACATTGTACAAATCCAAAACAAAGGATAGTGTCTGCACCAGGGACCTTTTGATCTTCAGAGGAATATTTCTGTCCCTTTTTTTCCCCAATCTGACTGAAAGGTCACATTTTACCCATATTTCATTCTACCAGATTTCTTTGTGGCCTGGAGGCTTTATCAAATGCATTTCAAGCAGGAAATTCTGGCAGTGATTCACATGAGAGGCTTTTACCTGTGGAGATGAGGCAGCCTGATTCTGCTCACCTTCAATAGTCTTTGCTGCATGTCATGCCTACTTTTAAATCTATTATAGAGAGGGAAGTCTAGCAGCAGTATGTTTGCCTGAGGGACAGGAATTTTATGGGTAGTCTGAATTGGGTGGAATTTTGTTGGTTCTTTTAACAGTAACTATTCATTAGTATCTATATTTTAAACTAATATGTTTTGAACATATGAGGAATTTTTATACTGTACTAACTTTCTAAAATCAAAGAAAATACACATGTAAGAATTAGCTTTAAGGTGTCCTCACTAACATGTTAAAACTGAAAAAATTGTCCCAAAGCTTTAGTGATCTACCAGAAGTTTTGCCTAGCCTCAGAGATTCCTGCCTGAATCACGGTACATTTTAAGTGCCTTGAAACAGCTGCAGTTTCAATACAAAGCAAGGCCAAACTCTACAGATTTTATTGAGTACTATTACTGAAGTTCTGTGTTTAGTCTAACATGAAAGAGGTAGCTAACTATGATATTAATTAAGTTTTGCACAAAACTTTGCTATGTGGAACCATATAGTTGAGTTGATCGTGGCTTAGAAGAGAAACTGTAAAATAGGAATGGCATAAATAACTGAAAGATCTGTTCATCCCATCCCACTGGGTTTTTGGTTTGGCTAAGCTAACACTTATGAAACTAAAGATGTGCTTCTTGAAGCAGTACCATAGTGTGATCCCAAAATTACTATTATTCTCTGTGATGTCGATTGGGCTGTTTGCTGCTTACTCATGTAGGAGATGCTGAAGGATACGTAGTGGTTCATCCGATATTAAAAGTAGACAATATTTTTTCTTGGGATTTTTGCTTCAGGTTTGTTTGTTGGTTTTGGGTTTTTGTTTGGCATTTGTTTGTTTGTGGGATTTTTTTCTGGAGGTTCATAGAACCATAAAATGGTTTGATTGGAAGAGGCCTTAAAGATCATCGAGCTGCAACCCCTCTGTCCAACCATGGACAGAGACATCTTCCACTAGACCACGCTGCTCAAAGTCCCATCCAGTCTGGCCTTGGACACTTCTAGGGATACATCCACAGCTTTGGGCAACCTGTTCCAGTGCCTGACCACCTCACAGTAAAGAATTTCTTCCTAATATCTAATCTAAGCCTACTCTCCTTCATCTTAAGGCCATTCTTCTTGTCCTGTCACTACATAGCCTTGTAAAGATTCTCTCTCCAGCCCTCGTGTAGCATTTTTAAAGTACTGGAACCCTGTTCTAGGGTCTCCCAGGAGCTTTCTCTTCTTCCAAGCTGAACAATCCCAACTTTCTCAGCCTGTCTTCATAGGAGAGGCACTCCAGCCCTCTGGTCACCTTTGTGATCTCCTCTGGACTTGCTCCAAGAGTTCCATGCCCTTCTTATGCTGAGAACCCCAGAGCTGGATGCAGCCCTCCAGGTGGGGTCTCAAGAGGGCAGAGCAGAGGGACTGAATCCCCTGCCTTGCCCTTCTGGTCACACTGCTCCTGATGCAGCCCAGGGTATGTTTGTCTCTCTGGGCTGTGAGTGCGCACTGCCATCCAATCTCCTGTTGTGTGCTTTCCCCAAGAGCATCTCACCACTGCAGTAGGGCTGCTGGCTTCTTCTCAGCAGCACTGCCAAGTCATTCTCTTTTTGATGAGATCATTCCTCAAACATAGGGTTTTTCCAGGATTAACTGCACTATTTCTATTTTCATGCTGCCCTCAGAGGGTGTTGCAGACATTGTAGTGGTTATTTCTTTCATCAGGAGTTTTCGGCATCCTCCACTGGCTTTAGCCATTTACAGTGGATGTTTTTTCTACTGCATTCCAGATTTGTCTAGAACACAACCCCAAGCATCTGACTGGGGTTTTAGCTTCATTTGCTGGAAGCCTTTGGTTTATAAGGCAAAGAGGTAGTGCTCTCCACAAAGATACAATGTGCACATGGACTTATCCAAAATGACGTTTGTTTGATTAATTATAACTCCTATTATAGTATCCTTTTAAGTTTGAGCTTCTGCCTGGGTGAATCAGCACTTCCAATTCTGTGGTTAAATAAGTTTAGAAAAGAAACCACATATGTTGTAATATATAGGCTTTATTGTACTTAAGCAGACAGTTACATTATGCTGTGTTTGCAGGTCTGGTATTTACCTTTTCATGGGAATTTGTCTTTCTCATGGTTAATTGCAAATGAAGTAGACCGAGGTCAAAATGTGAAATTATGGAAAGGTAACATTGGAAAGGATTCTTATTGTTCTTATCTTATAGATCATGCTGATGACAACAAAGGAACATTTCCACTTTAAAAAAGTTCAAATGTCAAATATGTTAAAGAATAGTATATTTAAAGTATTATGGTGTTCTAAAAATATTTTTAATTAGTTTACACAGGTGGTATTACATTTGTATGGCATTAGAGGAATTATTACCTTTAATAGCTTTCACAAGACACTATTAGTGGAAACCCTGCTACCCATGTTTTATCTCAGAGAACTGCATGCCATAATTAAGTGCACTTAAAAAGCCAAATTAAACTGAATGAACAAGTAACCAGTAAGGATGTTCTCTAGAGCATTCGTTCTTACCATGATGAATGATGCTTGTTTTTCTCCTCTCTTTAATTAGAATGTTTCTACATTTGCCAAAGAAAATGTTGGAATGAGGACAAAAACTGAAATTATAGGAACAGGGTTTGATGTAATAGCTTATTTGTAAAGGAAACACAACTTGTTTGGTATTTTATTGAAACAGGAAGTTCAGAACCTCAGTACACACAAGCACAACAAATTCTCAGGTGCTAGTTGAGTCATCTGTTGTTGGAAGTAGCCTCATAGAAGGCTTCCCCTTGATTTAGTTTTAATCTTCAATTAACAAAGGGAAGGAAATTACATACAGATTTAGTTTTAGATTATGTGCAAAGCTCTCTGTTGCTTTTTAGCTGTCACCCTGATGTGCATGCTTTGTGACTGTATCATGCTGGTACTACCAAAGTGTGTCCCAGTGAATATATTCAGCTTTTAATGAACCTAAAAAACCTGATGTATTCCTTTTATTTATAAAATAATATAAAACTTGCTTAGTCAAAGTATTTTGATTTTTCCTTCTCTAGCCATCTCATACCTGATTTCAGCTTTATTTCAAACTGGAGATGATAAAGTTCTAATTGATAAAACTACTGTTTTGCGTTTAGTATGGAATTACTTAATTTTTAACTGTCATATTTGTTTGTAATATATAACAGAGAATGTTATATAACATTCTCTGTTCTATAGCAGAGAAGAGCATGACAATGCCATGTAGTTTTGTTTAGCTGTGAAATCATTAAAAACCACTTTGGAGTTTCAGGAGAAGACTTAGCTTTCCCCTCCCTTCTAAGTCTGTAGGACACTGGCCTCTCTTTAATAAGAAGGATTAATTGAATCCCCTCCAAATCACATCATTACTATTTCTCTGTTTAACCCCAGGAGTATTGCAGTGTTGTGCAGTGAGTTCTTGCCTCCATTAACAGTCTGAGCAATGATGGCTTTATGACTCTCCCAGTATCAGTCCACAGCATAAGGACAAATGCATTACACCTTAATCAGTAATGTCATTTAAAAAAATATTCCATGGGTAGCATTAGAATTACCATGCTAGCTCCTCAATTTTAAATTTAATAGAATTTTAAAATAAAAATACACACGTGATCCACTGAGTGTGCAGGACATTTTTAAACTTTTTCCCTTATGCAGGACTAGCTAGATTGTAATCTTTTTCTTCATTCTCTTAGTGTATATACTTTGGTATAGTATATGTGCAAGCAGTTACCTTCATGAGAGTTTGCATTATTATAGAACTAAAGCTGTATTCCCAATAAACCCACCTTATTCCCATGGATTTTAGTGAGAATTATGGACTGGGGCAGAGCCAGATATGATAAATATTTATTTACATAGATTTACTAGAAAACTAGTATGCAGGAGAGAAGCATTGAACATTTGCATTTTATCAAAGCATTGAGCATTATTGAGCATTTGTATTTTATCTAAGATATCCAGATTTGTGACTAGAAAATAACTACTGCTTTTGCTTGAAGACTGTGACTGTTTGTGCTTCAGGACATTTATCTTGCATTTAAGTGCAAATCCCAGTTGCTCATATTTTATGGACAGTACTTGCTGAGTATTCTTTGGTTTTCAAGTTGGAACTGCTTGCCTATGCAATGACAGCCTCTCAAAAAGGCTTTTTGCTTTCACTAAAGCAAGAGCACTTCAGGTAAAATCCAGATAGTCTAGAAGGTGGTAGACCCTCAATCCTGCACCATTCTTAGACAAAGAATAGCAGGAATATAGGAAAGGAACTCAGAAAGGAGGACAGGGTCAGGAGTTTGACCCTACAAACTTTGCCCAGCTAGCCTGAGAAGTCACTGAAAGTCTACTATCATAACAAGTCTGCCTAGTTCTCCGTGTTTAACTGCATCATAACTGCAAGCTCAAATTTAAAACAAACCCAAATTCCATATGGAATTTACAAGAATATTTATCTTTTTTTTTTTAAGGTTTTTAGAACATCACCATTAGATTTTCAGTAAACTTGTGGACTTTCTTGTGAATTGATTTGAGATTGCCACTTCAGATTAGCACTTCAATAGCTTCACCTTTAGTGTTATGCTTTTATTTTATCTTCATTAAGACAGTTCCTGCAAGAGCAAATGCAAATATCAGATAAGTCAAATTAATAATCCATTAATTTGACTTAATGTAATCCATTAATTTGACTTATTATTTGAATTAATAATCCAAATCCATTATCTTTGTCACTGAAAAAAAAAGTTAAATCAGAAATAAGTAATTTAAAAAAGGAAAAAAAGCAGAAATGTTATTACATGTCAAAATCCCAAATGCATCTGAAATCCTAATCAGGAATAAGATTGTATTCCAAATAAGGTTTATGTTTCAAGCTTCTTATTTGCAGCAACAAGATGTTAGACTTCTTTTCCTCCAGGATTTGATCAGGTTACTGAGACAGTGTCTGCTCTGCCTCCTGTAGACTCTTGAGAAGAAAACAGTGGGGTGATCTGCTGCAAATGTGTTTGGTGTATTAGCTCACAAGTTCACAAGTGCCAATTCCTTAAACAGGTACGGGAATTGGTTACCTTAAACAGGTACTGCATTTGTTACCATGCACAGCTTACAACTGTGGTTTGTGAATTCATTTTTTTTATTTTATTAAAACAAATCCTTTTCAAATGCTTATCCTTAACTTGAGAAATAAGAGCAAAGAAAATATATTTAGTGTCAGGTACTCAGCCATTACCCTACCAACTATCATAGCTTTAAACTTACTCTGTATTCACAACATAAATATTTCTCCTTTAATTATACCGAAGATAGTCCCAGCTTCCTGTCACAATACAGTCACAGTTCTTACATTATTGTCATGCTAAAAAGTACAAAAATTCATTAAAATAATCTTCAAATAGAAATCATTTGTCATGTTTTTGTTTAGCACCTATGAAGAAAGTGGTCCTCTCCAAAAATCATTTCTTGAGTAATGATAATTTTAAAACATAATTGATAAAAACCACCTGGTCAAATATTTGAACATGTAGGGGTTTTTTTGCTCTGTGTGTGCTGCTAGCTCCATTTGCTACTTTTAGTGCTGGAGGATTAAATGTCTCTGCTTTCCATTCTTCCTATGGGATCTTCCAATTTGTGACATAGATTAAGTGAAGAGGAGATGTTATTACACATAAAGAAGTATTCCTGCCAAGGAGTACTACTTAGGGAAGTTATAGAGGTAATCATGATAGCAGTTCTTTTGGGAGTTTCTGAAAGCAGCCCAAATCAGATCATGTTTTGCAGTGGGCAGCATTCCACAGCAGTTGCACCATATGTGATGCCAGGTAATCTCTTTGAGTGGGCTCATTTTTGTGATTCTCAGACAATTTTAAAGGTTTTTGCTGTTGAATTTTGATGTAATTTCAACTGACCCTTTAGTTCATATTTTACAAACCAAGAATTCCCTGCTGATTATCATTGGAGTGCATGTGTTTCCATGTAAGTAGAGAGTTTGCATGGGACTTCTGAAAGCAGCTCTCCAGGTTTCTGTTGTGCTTAGTCATTATGATGCATCTTTTTTATACAATTTAAGAAAAAATATATTTTAATTATACATCACATTTTTGTTAATATTTTGTTTGGTATGTTGTAATATATTGTGTGCTAGACAGAAACGTTTTGTGGTTGTTTTGATGAGGGAATACTTTAGGCTGCCCTACTTAGGTTTTCCTCTGTTGATACACAAAAAATTAAAATAAGATAGCAACTTTAAAAAAATCTAATTTGCTGATGCCTAAGTTTTTTAAGCCAAGTCCTTTTTTATTTGTTTCTCTGCAGCATATCAAAAAAGATTGAGAAGTCAGTCCTCAGAAATATGAAGGAAAACTAACTCACTGTGTTCAAGCTTTGACATATTTCATAAAGCTGTTGAAAACCTAAACATGAAAGCCAGATTTATGAGCTTTTTTAAAGTTATTTGTAGATTCCCAAGACGACTGTGTTCCCATCACTTACTGTAGCCTCTAAAACTCAAATGACGCTTAAAAATATTCATGTTTGGCACACACTGAGTTACTGCTGGGCGTTGCAATGGCATTCAGCTAAAACTGAAGAGTAGAGAGAAGAATGTGTTCTGTCTTCTTGTAAAACAATTCAGTCTGCTGAGACACAGCAAAAGGACTCACATTTTCATATTTTGAAGATAAAACTAGCAATTATTTTAAATGTTGAGATTGCATTTATTATGGGTTCATACAACTGTTTGGGGAATGAGCCATTTGGGAACATCTGTGTAACCCTTCACATTTGCCAGGCTTCTCCTTTCAACAAGATTGCTCACTTTGTTATTACTGGAATAGAAAACTCTTTTATTTATCAAAGCATTATTCATCTGCACATTGCCAGGTATAGCAAATCTGTTGACAGCACTGGATTTATCATTTACTGTTAAAGGCAAATGGAAGGATTCCCCACTTCCCTAAGCCAGAAAAACAAATGTCATTCTTGAAACTCACTGCACAATATCCTGTGCTGATTAAAAAAAAAAAAAAAAAAAAATTAGACTGTCCAAAATGATCCAATGTCTGAAAAGCCTAAGGTAGTTGTAATGAGCTTATAATTTTGAATTTTTTTCTTTAATGCAAATACTAGACTTCCATTCTTCCATGCCTTGTGTCTTCATCATTTGTAGTATTTAACCATGGGGAGTATTAAGTTGCTCTCCATTAAGTGCAGCATGTTATTAGCTCATGGAATTTCTGTTTCAGTGTGGTCTTTCATCACTGAAATATAGTTATCTGGAAATGTATTCTTTCAGTCTGTGAAAATGCGAGTGTTTACTCTCATATGATTAAACATTGCTATTTACTTCATTTAAGCTACTCTGCTGAAATTAATAACATACTAGTCTCATGCACTGGTTTTCTTGAAACAAAAACCCAACAAACAATTTGCCTTATGTGGGTTGGGAGATTTCGGTAAGCCTCGGGGAGACTTTATATGAAATATGGGTAAATGGTTGCAATACGAGGGAATAAATGCAAAAGTACAACTAATCTTCTGCCTTCTGTTGCTATATAAGAATGAACTATGAGATACCAATATGGGCAAGTTGCAGCTATTAAAAGACAGCCTACATTTAGCTGAGGTCATTATTCTTGTGCGGTTAATAAATCCATTTGAAAGAAGCATCCTATTCCTATATCACTACCCCATTACATCTGCCAGAAGTGACTCCATGCTCTCTGGTGCCTGTGTCTATGAGTCAGTGATCCAGGCAACTGGAAACGGATCTGCAAAGTGTGTGAGGAGTGATGAGAGCACCATGCACACCACACATACTTCGGGCTCTGGGCTCATTCCAGCCTGCCCCCTGAACTGAGCCCATCTTCTGAGTGTATTGCATCCAAGTGGAGTACAGTGTGCCACAATGGCTGCTCCACAGTGGGAATTAAAAGTACACTCCATGGGAATGAGTAACAGATTCATTTCAAATTTGCATTAAAATAGACCAGTAAAAATCTGTTCACCAAGGGTCCTGTAGGCTAGATCCATCAAGAATAGATCTTTGTCAGCTGTGACGAAAAACAAGTCCATCTATATAATACATAACTTTTAAAGTCATGGCTGGTTGTCTAAATCAAATTATTTGGAGGTTAAGATTTTCCTGGTTTTCATATGGTCTCAACTGCCTTTGTTCAACTGTCAGTTGAATTAAGGGAACAAACTTTCTGTTCTTATTTTGCTTGCTTTGTGGTTTTGAGACAAATGGACTTGTATGCATCTACAAACTGTGTTAGGTGGAGAGTCCTACCAATAATACCAGATATAAAATGATAGATTCGACATTGCTTACATAGATCTCCTGCACAGAAGATCCATAAATGATCACATGACCTCTTTGTTATAAACATTATGAAGCCACCATACCAGCATATGTGGGAACCATTGTCATAAATTGTACAACTGTTTCATCCATATACTGTATTTGTTATCTAGGCTTTTACTAAGCTACTAGCCTATAAAGTCTGATTAATCATGGCCTAAAGTTAGTAGAACAGGAGATTCACTCTGTCAGTTCTTTAATTACTAAACTGTCTTCATCTCACCTCATGAGTTTTCTTTCACCCTTGCGAATTTCCTCCCTCCCACCATCCCGCAGAACGGGAAACAAGTGGCTCTGTGGTGCTTAGCTGCCACCAGGGCTAAGCTACAACAGTCTGGAATTAACCTTGAGAGATGGAAGAAATGATCAGAAGTAAGTATGGTGGAGTTCAGTAAAGATGACTGCAAAGGCAGAGAAATAATCACCTGCAGAGTGACAATGCAATAGTTCTGCCCAAAGAGCAACTCAACATTTTAGAGGATCTGAACCAATACACGTAACCTCTGTCGTACTCTGATAAAAGAAGCAGGCATTCAAGGATGTGTTAACAGGAATGCTAAGCATAAAACACATGAATTGTTTGCAGTGTGCAGAGAGCAGTGGTGGGGCCTGAGCTGGAATACCATGTCTAGTTTTGGGCACTGCACTTCAGGAAAGATGTGGGATCCATTGGCAAAAATCCAGGGGAGAGTAACAAAATTATCAGAGGTCTACAAAATATGACCCCAGTGCAAAGACTGAAAGATCTGTGTTTGTTTAGTCTAGAGACAACCGAGTGGAGACATGATAACTGCCTTCAAATATTTAAAGGTTGTTGCAAAGAGGAAAAGAAGAAATTGTTCTCCATGTCCCTTGGCACTAGGACAAGAAATAATGGGCTGAAAATGCATCAGAGGCAATTTAGATTGTATAATTAAGGAAAGCTTTCTAACTGTGAGAGAAGATAAGCATTGGACTAGATTGTGTATGGAGGTGGAAGATTTCTGTCTTTAAATTTTACAGGGATTCTTGAGGACTTGTCACAAGTAGTTCATGTAACCCTCCTGGTATGCCAGCGGTGCATGGCTCAGAGGTGTGTGTGCCACACTCATACACCATTTTGGCATGGGGCATGAAACAGGGCTGTTTATTGATATTCTAGTGAGGAAAACCCTTCCCAATTATAATTTGCAGAATATTGATTTAAATTTGCAATTGCAATTTGCGTTCTTACCACTGCCTGGTAGTCACTTGAGTTCTCTTGAAATAAGATGAAATAAGAAGGACAAGTTTTGAGGTATTTCAGAAGAAAAGTTTAAATTTCTAGTCCTGAAAAATCATTTCTTAGTTAGCTAATTTGTAATTAAAGGACTTTTTAATTTTAAAAATACTTAGTTTGTGTTGAAACCAAATGCAAATGTATTTCAGAATATTTTGAAGTTCTAAGCAAGTAGTTAAGTGATCCTATCTTACAATCTTATCAGTGTTTTTAAATTATATATATATTGATAATACAGCTCCTTGATTTGCAAGTCATAGTTATTCTCAAAAGGGAAAAGACAATGTTTTACCCTGATTTGTTTTTTACTAATCTATAGTTGATTACATTGAATTATGTAGTTTTTAAAAATAGTTCTATCTCTGGAAAACAAGGAAATTAAACTAAAAATAAGTTATTTTTTCTTTTCCTGCAAAAATTTGCTATGCCGGAAAAAAATGGTTCAGACATCTTCCAGTATAATTTTGAATATCCGCCAAACAGTAGATTTATTTGCCAAACATTTTCATACAGTATTCCCACTGGGACTCAGTCTTTCAGAGTATAAATTGGTGAAATTAACTTTTCTTATCAGTCTGTGGGATTTGAGAGAAGCACGGTTGTCTGCCAAAACACAGTAGAAAGAAACAATATCAGCTGAATTGTCTGGATTCAAGTGTTCTTGCTTTTGCCCTTGCCTTGGCCAGGAAACTCTTATGTGAAGGAGTCTCAGAGGAGGGGAAGAAACTGTTTTGAATAACTTTTCAGATAATACAGTTTTAACTGTATGCCATTTCTCCTTTTATTTTCCTTTTTATTTTCCAAGACCAGACATTGAAACTTTCTTTTTTCTAGACCAAATTTTCTACTCTATCCTCTTCCACCTCTGGCTCCTGGCTCAGAGCACTGGGTTTTCTACTGCCGAAACACAGGATCTGTTTGCCTGTACACAATCTCCATGTGTGTGTGTGTGTGTGCTGGGGGCTGCTGTAGCCTTATCAAGCATTCAAAATTTTCTCACTTCTGACTGTCTGAAGTCTTGGCAGACAGGGAACTTCTGTTTCAGCCGAAGGATATCAATAACCAATGAGAAAGCATTGTTTCAATAAACAGTAAGAGATAAAGAAGCCATATTTGTAATTGATATCTATTGCATGAATGTTGCAAGCTGAGTTTTGTTCTGAGGATGAAAAACATCACTAGTAATGTCATGCCCAAGGGTGGACTGAGGTTCTGGGTGCTGATGAGATGAAAGGATGGCAGTACATCCTGAACCAGCTTGGGTCCTCCATCAGTGTTGTGTTCCATTAACTGACACAACATCCTTAAAAGCTGAGGATCTATTTTTTTGTGAAACTGCTTGCTGAAGGAAGTTGTTTCCAGGTCCTAACATGCTTTTTTCATGCCAGACACCACTAATTTATTTATCTAGTGCAGCATTTCAATGTAATTTTTAAAGCTTTTAGAGAATACTATTTGAATTTTAATATTCCCAACACGTTAAAAAAACTCAGCCAAGTGCTAAAATAATTTTAAAAACCCAACAAACTAAAATTATAAGCTTTTAATTTAAGTTAAAAATGCATGGCACATGTTTTTCCTACAAAAATAGAGCTGCTATTTGATTAGTTGCTTCTATCCTATTAAACCTGATATTTAGAAAGATGAAAAAGAAAGCATTTCTTCTTTGTCTTGCAGAAGTACTGCATTGTTAACACGAATCTCTCCTTGATCCCTGTAGGGTCCTGCAGATTCTGCAAATTCCTCACTGCAGGATAACTGTGCTTTCAGAAGTCTGCACACTGCAATATTCTCCTTTTCATCAGAAGCAGGCTGATGGTTCACTTGTGTGGATGTAAGCCCTTGATCTCTATATACGTGGGGCTCCACATATGTGTTTTTCTTTTAAATTTTTACTAAATAACAGTCTGAAAATGCATATCACCATGCAAGTTTAATGATTCCTAACAGGAATATAATTTTGATTTTGTTCCTCACAAGGACTTCATAAATTATAGCAATCAAAATGTAAACATTACTTAGACAGTATATTGATCCATACTGAAATAATGTGAATATTAAAATCTTAGAGCTTAATGTTTCCTCAGCAACATCAGTAAACTATATTAAATTAATATGTTATTTTATTTGTCTTTTATTTCTAAATTTGTACATTATCAAAGCATAAATCTTGTGGGTTTGGTATTCATCCATTTTGTAGGGGTTTTGTCATTTAATATTTGCAGAATAGTGAAGTAATCCTTAACACTTCAACAGTTAGTTCTCTTTTTACTGAAAATGAGCAATAAATAAATTTTGATCATCAATTTCAAATTAAATAATACTTAGTCTTTGGATAGATATAAAGCATAAAATAGACAATCTTCTCTCTTAAAACTTGTGTCTGCAATTTTATTTTTTGCTGTTTGTATTTAGTAGAATTTATTAATTATTTTTGCAAGTAACAATAACCAAGACATTGCAGCTTTCCATGTTCTCATAAATACTATATTAATTGCTTGAATATTAATTATAAAATAAATCATAAGAGTTTTTTTAGATTTATTAGTGTTTAGTCAATAACTGAAATCAAGAATGAAGATTAATAATGCATACATTGATTGTACAGTGCATGCACAAATTTTCAGACGTGTGTAATCATTAAAGATGGCTACATTATGTATATTTTTTAAGTATACAGTACTCCACATTATAAATTCAAGGCTACAAATATAATTTCTGTTGATTTTAATAAATCATAACCATACTCAATTTCATTTTTTGTTAAATATTATTATTCTAATAGCAATTCAGACTGCACATTTCTTCATGCACTATTGTCTGAAAATTGGACACTGAAAATTGAGTGCTATATATAGTAAATTATCAGTTTCATTGCTTAAAAATTTCAGTGTGAATTCAAAATATTTATTTTCTTACATATTACATGCATTCAGGTATTATTCAGAGATAATACCTTTGTAGCACTTGATAGCTGTCTCCTATGGAGTTTGTGGAGCTTTGTGTTGGTTCTGGCACCTTGCCCAGCAGGAGGTATCCTCATACAGTCCTAGACAAAACTACAAAGTTTAGGAGTTTTTATATTATATGCTCTTTTGGCTTGGGGGACTTGAAAATGAGTCACAGGTGGGACAATAGTTGGTGAAGGTTTTTTGTGATTTTTTTTACTTTATAGCAAAGAAGCACTTTATTTTTTTGTAATACATTCTGCTTAAGTTTTACTTCTGTCAGCAGTATTTTTTTTTCCATTGAAAACTTAGGTTCAAACAAACAACTACATTAATGGTAGATTTATGAGAAAAGTATGCATGTAAAAGGTGCCATTCATCCAGCTAGTGAAAGGATGAGGTTCATGGTTAGAGTCTTTACCAGAAAGATTAAATAGATGTGTCAATAACACTGTTTTAGTGTTCATCTGCTAAAGAATACTATTGGAAATGAAAATCAGTGCTGTCTAATAGGCACTAACACAACTGCAACCATAACTACTGACTTATAGATCCACAATTTGTGGAAATAGTTGCTTTTGGGACCTGATATTTTCCCAGGCTTGGTCTCTGCTAAGGAATTATATATTTATTTGTAAAAGTTTGCATGAAATGGGTATGGTTTCAAAGGACTGGGAGCACCCCTGGAGTGCCACAAAGACTTTGATGTTGCAAAGACAGCTGAGTCAATTCAGGGCTAAGAGCTTGACTGTGCCCTCTGGTGCCCCTGGCAAAGCCTGTGTGGTCAGCTGGCTGCCCTTCAGCAGCTGGCCAGCAGTGCAGCTTCCAGGCCAGGGGCCAGCGGGCAAAGTCAACCTCCGAACCTTCCAGATTCCTCTCTGAGCTCTGAATGTAAACACTGGGGGTTTTTCCCTCTCTGTGGCCTGTGAGGGGATCCAGTGTGCTTGAGCAAATCCAGGCACAGCTGATTGGGAATGTGGTGGTGCTGCTCCAGACAAAGGGAATGCAGAGGTGACAGTCCATGTTGAACCCTTCCTTTGATGCTGCCACTGGGATGTGCTGTGTTCTTAGCCTGTCCTCCTCTCAAATGCACTGGCAGTGAACCCAGATGGAATTGTAAGTGCAGTTTAAGAAAACCTGCTCTACAGCTCAGCAGCATTTCTCTCCTCTGGGTGCTCCTACTATGTACTGAATGCATAAGTAAAGCATGCTAATTGTGCACATGAGCTGAGGTGAGAGCTGTTAGGTCCTTAAAGTTTGGGTTTCCCAATTTTATGATTAGCTATGTACACATTTGTTTTAATATTAATTTCATCCAACAGCTGTTTCTATAGGAAGATGTATCATATAAATAAGTTTTCATTACAATGGCAGCAAATAAATCCTTTCAGAGGAAATTTTTTAGGAAGTAGGAATACAATTAGTCCTTTTAAATAATATTCCCTAAAATATGCAGAAAATAGCAGATTGCAACAATTTATATTTGGCGTCTTCTATCTAAAACAAGTCTTACTGCCTTCTTTAGATAAAAACTTATCAATTCTAACAATTTTTATCTTTAAAATCTTGGAGTTTCAGGTTGACAAAACCAGTGTGACTTTTGTCTTTTTTAGTTTAATCTAGTCTATAGCACTATAGCACTATATCCTCTTTGGAATTGTATTTTTTCTATCAGTTGCATCTGATTTATGCCAATATGCCAAAGAGCTCTGTGTCAGACGAACTAAGATGGCATTGCATTTGTCATGAGGCTGTTATGAGGTTGATACAAAGAGATCGTTGTTTTTCACTATAGTGAAACACTATAGTGTTGAAAGTTCTTACAACAAGCACTTTCATAGTTTCACGATAGCACAGTTTTTAAATGAAGATTAATGATTTCAATCCTGGTAACACCAAAATCACACTGCTCTGTACATCGCAGATTGCAAAGTGGTTTTTGTTCCTGACCTATTCTCCTTTTAAGACAGAGATCATGGCCTCTAAGCCTCACAAGACCCATCACCAACAGTACTCTTGGAGAATCCCAAATCTGATACCATGTATTAAAACAGTACAATTGTTAATTTTCTGGTTTTGTTGACACCAAGATGCCCAGCAGCCAGGCACTCCTAGAAGAGTGTTCTGCTCAGATGGAGGTAGGCAATGCTTCACTGAGTCCAAATCCAGAGTGCAAGGCATCAGGTGCAGGAAGGGCCATCGGATATATTACATAAGTTTGAGTCCTCCAAAGTTTGCAATATAACTGCAATGATACTGTGATCAACAAAATTACTTAGCAGCTATGAGACAGGATTAGGTGTGCTATGCCATTCCTAAACCTAAGTTTACAAAGGAATAGAAAATATAGGGTATTTCTTATCTTGTGATTGAGTCTTTTTGGTCTGATTCACCCATAGCATTCACTGTCCTTATACCTTAGTGAATTCAGAGAGCAAAGACTCAACCTAATTTTATTCTCAGAAAAGCAACCAAGGAATTAGCAATCTGAGAAAGCTGAATTATTTATTGATGGAGGAGATCTCAAAATTCAGGTTGGCATGAATTGACATGCCCCAGAACAGCAGAGGCCAGTGACACAGAGCCACTGAGCTGAAGCCTCATGTTACCATGGGTTTCAGGCTTTGCAGAATCTTCCTCCAGCTCCTTGATCAGAAGTGCTAAGGCAATTCACTTGGACTTTTATCTCTGAACATGCCATGGAACAATTTGGATTTATAAACCCCTGCAAATCAGGTGGAGATTCTTACATTGGCTGCACATCTGCCAAGCACATACATTATCACATTAGATTCTGAAGTGCCTATAGTTTCCCAGCATGTTTGTGTGTTGAGTGGAAGGAATCCACTCATCAGCTAATTTTTTCCACTGTTCCAGTCACACCTTCTCACATTCTACAGTCTCATATTCAGATGTCTCATAAACCAAATATATGAAAAATGACCTTGCCTCCATGCTCATGTTGTCATCTGTATAAAAAATTCCAAGCACCACATAATATAAAACATTTCTTTTTATTCTCATCTTGCAATTAACTCCAGTCTCGTTGTAAATTTTCTAAACTTTGACAAGCAATACAAATTCAGAGCTGTAACCTACATTGCTCTGGCAGGTCAGTGGCAGCCTCACACGAAGAAATACAATCTTTTTTTTTAAAATTTTGGTATAAAAACTGAATTTTGCATACCATGCTGTGTACACTTGCTGCATGCACTACTTTTATGCATATTACAGCTAAAAGAAATGGCTTTAACTGCTGCAACACTGTTCTGCCGGGTATATGCTGAGAATAAAATTTGTCTTATATAAATCATGCAAGTTTTTGCTATAATGATCAAATGTGACAAGTTGCACAGCATTTGCAGAGAACTTCTCATGGTTTTGTGGACACAGAAGGGTTTACAGTAAATGTTTCGCTCTGAGTGCCGGTACTTTTGTGTTACTTCATACATCTGAGCAAAAATATAGTTTTTTTCTGTGGAGCACAGAAGGGAAAAAGAGGTCCTAAAGTAGTTTAAACTCAGAGTTAGATATGCTTCTAAGCTCCTCAATACAAACCGAGAAGCATTATGTATTATAAAGGCTATCACAGTTTGTGCTGCAAGACTATAATAATTTATAATATCCTTTAAGAGTTCTGTATCATGGCAAGTGTTATAAATGTAAGAATGTAAGTCTATGGTGAAAAATAATAATGTCAAGTGCTTTAAGAAGTTTCATATGTAAATTGTCATATAAATAGGAAATAAAATATTTTCATATAAAATAAAACAATCTCAAAATCTGTTTTGGGAAATGTATTGATCAAGTAAAGCAAATTCTTCAAATATTTTACCCAAGAATTTCTGATACACCTGAAAAAATAAAGTTCATACTAATATATTTCTCTTTTTTTCTGAATTATGAAAAACAAAGATTAGTTTTACTTTGAGTGGAAATGTAACACATTGGTTAATTAATTTTCTGGTTTCCTCAAATACAGATCTGCAGGCTTCAGCGTCATCTCTCAACAGGAAAATACCAGCAGAATCTCTTTTCAAACCAGCCTGTCATGTTTGTATCTCCTACCAGTCAGCCCCCCTGCAAAAAGCTGATTGAACTTATACAGCTGGCAGGAGGGAAAATATGTAAAGCCTTACGTCAGGCAAAAATCTGTATAGGAAGAAAACCAGGAAAGAAGTACCAGGAAATAATATCTTTATCAGAAAAATGGATATTAGGTAAGACACCAAATTTCAACTTATATAAAATATTGCAGAATATGTATTTAAAAAGTTATCAAATGTATTTCACTGAACTGAGGTTATGAAAGTATGAAAATGGAACCAAGCTGGGTTTTCAGGAAAGTTGTCTCTATGGTGAGATCTTTCTCTTACAGCTAAGAGGGCTTTATGATGCTCCTGGTCACCATTTTAATTTTACTTAGAACAAATATCATCCAAATATCTTCAAATGTATCTTTTGTATGATGGTTTCACTTAGAACAAACTAAATTATGGGAAAATGCTTACATGAGAATTGCTTTCTAAAATAGCATTTATTTCAACTTTAGATGCAGTTTTAACTGGTATAAATTGGCATAGTAATACTGAAATATAGTGACTGGTACCCTCTGATAAATTTTCCTGAATGCTGTGTTGTATGAAAGACAATTTTTGCAGTCTCCATTTTACTTGCAAAAAGTTTCTTTTTAACACCTGCTGTTAAGTTCCTGAGTTCTTAGTCTATCATTTTTCCAACTCATTTGCTACCCATTCTGACAGACTCTAATTTTCAGCAAGAGTATTTCCCAAAAAGAGATCTTGTTTAGAAAAAAAAAGCTTTAATTTATGTCATATGCTCTGTCAAACTTCTACAGAAAATGTCTCACTCATACCCTAGCAATAAATGTACTACGGGAGTTGGTGTTATATGGAAGTAGCCAAGCAAGTCCTAATCTCTTGACCTCAAATACTGTCAGATCATAATGACTTAAAACCTGAATGGAAATACCATTAAAGAAGAAAGGAAAAGTGAGCCATAAGTGAAAAATTATCATCGGAATGCACATTTTATGTCATACCTACTTAAAGTGTAAGATAAAATGGTGAGGATTGACAAGGGAGACTTAAGAAGGGGGCATTGTTTATTGTACCTTTCTCCAGTTTCCAGGAAGACCTAGAGAGCAAGTGTGCAAAAGAAAAGTGAGCAGGTAATGAAACCAGAGGTTTGTGCAGGACAAAACACAGAAGTTTCCAATAGCAGTGCTCCAGATGGACAAACGCAGTGATCTGAAGCAGTGTGTGATTCGTGTGTCCCACTCCCAGATCTCATGAGCTCCCTGCAGCTGCACAGGCCACCCTCAGCCCATCAGTGGACTGGAGGAATTGCATATCCAGCTGCTAACAAAAGACTAAATTTTTTGTGCCATTTACAGATTTCCCAGATCATTTTTGCAGTCTGATTTCTAATCACTACATCCTGCTCACGAGGCATGGTCACACTCCATTTAATGGGTTTTAATTCATTTTGATGAATCATCCAATCTCAGAAAAAAGTATTTCTATATGATGCTTTAAAGGAATTATACAGAGTTTTGAAGCTCTGCCCCTTTCTCAGCAGCTGTGTACATAATAGTATGAACAGTGTCACCTATAAATTGCTGTCTCAAATAAATAAATCAGATCTGAAGGTGTTTCTAGTCTTTCACACTCAACTGTTGCAATCCAGTTGGTTTGTGGCTATCTGCTTTCTGCTATTAGTACCAGCTGCCAATTAATTCACTCAAGGTTGACCAGAACAAAAAGCACATAGTTCAATAATGCAGCACCCTTTTAAAACTTGAGTAAATGGTAAATGCTTGCACTATTATCATTTGACTGTTCGCATTTATTTTCTCTCTGTAGGTTCTCAGCTCCACCGAAGTGCTTTATACCAGAAACTGCTCTGAAGTACATTGGTTTTTTATCATCTGTTTCTTTTGCATTTTATTTTTAATAATCCTGGTTTTTTTTAATTTATTTTAGATTCAATCACTCAGTATACAATATGTCCTATGGAAAACTACATTTTTCAGATGTGAGCGAACTCAAGAGTTTCCATATGGTTGTAAGGAGGCACGCCTAACTTGGATTCAACAAAAAAATAAGCTGTGAAGCAAATTCCAAAAAGAATGCAAGTCACAGACTTATAAATATGGAGAAACAATTTCTATATTTTTAATATTTGTGCAAGTGTTCATCTTGTGAAATTTTTAGGTTTTGAAATAAAGTATTTCCCTAATAAAAGTCATCTTCCTTTTGTTTTTTTGTTGGAGACCTTTGGAACTAAAAGCTGAAGGAATCACTATTCTCTGGGAAGGAGTGGAATTTTCTAGTCTTTAAGCAAGGTTGGTCATGTTGCAGTGCAGTTAAAAGATGTGCACTCAGCATGGGTGAGTGGGCCTGAGCTGGGCCTGGTGCAGTCAGCAGGAGCTGGGATCCCAGCCAGATACAGGAATCCTGCTGGCTTTTCTAGTCCCAGGGTCTCTGCACACACCTGAAGGGCCACGTTGCCACATCTCCATGATCATTGCTAGATACATTTCTTTGGTAAAAGGATAAGGTTGCCCATGGTGCTCAACTCACACCTGCTGGTGTAAACTTGCACTTCTAAACTGAGTTTTCAAAAGGAAGTGAAACTCAGTAATTATGATCAGATATGTAACTGAGGTATGGTTTTACTTCAATGCCTTTAATTGAATCTCAGAATGTGTTTACCTTACACCTAGGCTGAAACCACAGCTACTGACTGAGTTAAATGCATTTAGACAGCACATCTTTCAAATGCTAAAATCTGTTGAAAAGGGAACATGCTATGAAATCCTTTAGGTATGTTTGCAAAATGCATGCAAATGTCTTACATATTAAATTCCTCTTTAATCTGTAGATTTGTTTTTAGCAGATCTATATGTAAAGTATGTTGCGTAGCACCTGTTGATCTGTAAATGTACAAGCTCCTTTAAAAGATTCCCAAGTACCAAATAAGTACCATACATCAAAATGATGTAGCATGACAGAGAGTAATGTTGTTAAGTAATGTAAAGGCAGCTCATAACTCACACCTTCCAAACTCAGTGTTCCCATCAGTTTCCTCAGCATAAGACACTGCAAACTCTGTACAAAAAAATATAATTTTGAGTTAATATTATGAAAAATCAAAATATAATTGATTTTTATGTTATTTTGCCATTCTATTGCATTGTTCTAATTCTTGGGCTTTTGAAGAGATTTGAATATAAAAGTTCTGTAAACAAGGATTATACAATCTTTTTCTTCAAAACAAGTTCAGCGGTATCTGTGGGTGACAGGCTGTTTCAGGTAAAAATTGCATTTGTATAGTTGCTCTGTAAAATGTTAAATATGCTTATAATGGAAAATCTTCACATTATGATTCTTCTATGGAAAATTAAACTGATTTTATTTTCTGAAATGCTAAGCACCTGTAACTCAAAAGGTTAAGACCTCATTTTCAAGTGTTACATAGCTGGATTTGGTATGTAAAATATAAAATCTAATTTGCTGAGGTCTTTTCCTTGCTCAGTTTTCTGAAATGCAAATTTTTAACAGTGAAAAGTATGTTTGATATAAAAACTGTTATGTTTGATATGAAATTTGGTAATCATGTCTGTCTGCAAATTGTACAGTTTATCATCAAAACTATTTACCTGTTCTGTGCAGAGCACTGGAAACATATTATCACTCTTCAGCCTTGACCTTATGAGCCCCCTTATTAGGAAAGCAGTTGCCAAGTATTATATAGTAAAATAAAAATTCTTATATAGGTTGTGGCATGTGAACACATGGTTGCCAGTAAATAACAGAATCATTTGTTTGAACTATACTGTTTAACTTTGACTTTAACAACCTCCTGGTTTTATTTTTTAGTAATTTCCTAAGTGTACTACCCATAAAAATCTGTCACTATTAATTTATAGAATATAGCACTCCAAATCAGCTTTCTCATAAATCTTCTTAAGATTAGTCTCAGCTATTTAAGTTGTAAATTCTTGGATCATCTTGTTGGTCTTTATTAGTCACACATGTAAAGACTTGACAGTGAAAAGTCTAATATCTTTTTTTCTAAACTAAAAGGTTTCCAACAAAACAATCTGCCAATTTAGATAATTCCACCTTAAATTCTATGGTTGATAGAAATCCCTGTCTACTGGCTCTTTTTGCAGAATTTCTATTAGACAGGCAGATAGAGCCAGCAGGAAATTGAATTCCAAATTCTGGTCTCACATTCTGGGCAATAGGACTGCTGTCCACCCTGACTGGCTGCTTTCTGAGAGTACCCCCAGCACCAAGAAGCATCAGTGATTCATGAGTAGCTTTGAGTTCTGAGATCTTTCCAACCTGCAGAGGTCAGTGAACATTCCGCAGCACAGCCATGGGCTCTCTCCTCTGCAGACAGGTACAGGATCTCCTTATTGGGAAGATCTACTTAACTTTTATTAATTTCCTTTATTGCTTGTTTTTTCTTTTCTTTTTTTTTCTTTTTTTTTTTTCAGGAGAAGTTGTCTTAACCTTACCTTTTTCATCCTGCAAGAATACTTTGCCATTCATTTGTGAAAATGACTCAGCATAGCACCTGTGTCTCCTCAGAGAGCTTCTGCTGCCCTTCTAAAGGCTCTCTAGCTCAATCCCATTAGTACAATTACAGGTCTTTCTAAGATAGCTGAACTTAATTTGGAACATGTTTAAACCAAAATATATTGGAAAGTCAAAATAAGCATCATTCCTCTGCGAGATTTGTAAATGTAGTTAATTTGTAAATGTAGTTAAACTCCTGACACATTTTAACTCATTTTACTTTCATTGGTGCTATAGGGGGTACCAATTGGGTGCACAGACCACCAATATCCCTCCCATCTTTCCTCTTCCAGAGATAAGAAGAGCTTTTACCACACTTTGCATAATGTAATGGGGACTCACATTGGCAAATACACAAACACTGAGGACAAACACAGGCATGGCCTGGAAGAATGTGTTGCTTAAGCCGTGTCAGAACAGCAGCAAAGTTGGTGTCCTCTTCAAACCATATATCCATAAAAAATAGCTTAGGATCTAAAAAACTTTCTTAGTTTCAGTGACTAATAATGTGAGATTGGCTAAGGATGTGTTTGAAGGAAGAATGCCAGTGAGGTAGGTGGATCCTAAGTATTTTCCCCTTTCTCTGTTTTTGTAATCAGTTTTAGATTGTAACTGCATTTGTGGTAAGTATAGCAATACAGTAAAAAATCTCTAAATATTCACAGTGATCCCAGTATATGAACCATCTGGTATTGACTTACTAAACTACAGATTTTTTGAGCTTGTTTTATGTTTCTGGATATCTTCTTGACTCAACTATAGTCAGCTTTTTGGAGATTGTTCCTTTTTAAATAAAAATAAGTCATAAAAACTATTGCATCACTTGATCATCTGTTTATAGTTCCACTAAAATAAACTTGTGTTATATTAATTGATTTGTATAGAATGTAATTTAGGACTCAACTGCATTTTGTGCTTAAGTGTTAGCAGCACATTCAGTGCTAGGAAGCTGCCAGCACGCACACACTTTTTTTTTTTTGGTGAAACCTTAGGGACTGTGAGGCAAAGGTGCTCTAAATTAGTCTTTCTGGGCAGGAGCTGTGGCTGTGTGGAGCAGTGTTTCTAACACATACTAAGCTTAAAGTTGAGGTATATCAGTAAGAATATCTAGAAAACTGATTAAACTAATTATTTTTTCCTCCAAACAAACCCACAACAACAAAAAAACTTAACTATTTGCTCACACTGAAAACTGAAAAGTATTAACAAGCCTCTGTCTGTGCTAGCAGTCATCTTTATTGACAGCTCTCATAAAATAAAACCAAATGTCTGTGGTCCTATTGCAATAAACAGGGTCTTATTTCTGATCTCCTTTTATTGCTTTATTTCAAAATTAGCTCTTTGCATGACATGCTCTGGAAGAGTATCACCTGTACTACAGCATCGTGCAGCAGCTGATAACAGGGTGGCTAAAAACTGCCAGTGGTTATTTTTTTACCTGTTATCAGCACAGGTGTCTGCTGAGAGCTTTTGCTGGGACCTCACAAAGCAGAGTTTTCCTTCTGTTGATACAGATGTGAGCCAACCTCTGACCACGCAGGAGTGCCTCAGGCTGCTGTGCACACTGAGGTGTTAAGCAGCAGCCAGGTGTGATGCAGGACTGCACGTTTCCTTGAACATCCTTCAGAGAGTGATTTGTGGCGCAGCCCTCCCAGGCTGCCAGCACGTCCTCACTCTGGGAGCCTCGGGCTCGCACTGCCTGAACCTCCCCGCAACCTCTTCCCTGCCGCTTTGTGCTGTTTGCCTTGTAGCTTCTGCTGTCTGGAAGGCACCTGAGCTGTGACTAGAGATGAAACTGCCATGGGATGTTTATTTTCCAAGGGGATTTATCAGGGCCCACAATGTCGTTCACATTGTTTTAGAGATTTATTTAAAGGAAAAAAAGGTGCGGCTACATGTGAGTTCGTGAAAGATTGGTACCACCAGTCCAGGCAGGTTTAGGCTTTGCTTGGGTTTGTTTTTCTCTCTTTATCACAGATTTTATGGGACTATTCACTCAGGGCTTTTAAGAGAGAAAACCAGGTCTTTAGGAGGGAGAGTGCAAAGGCAGGCGGTTTCTCAATATTATTGATGTGACATGTGCATGTGACAGTCATGGCAGCTGATCTGAAACTTGGAAACTCTTCTGCAAGTGGTTACTTTATGCAGTACATTGATCTCTCTCTCTCTTAAGACCCAGCTTTTTCAAAACTTCAAATAATTAAAGAAATACATTTTAAAAATCAGAGGAGAAGATAGCTTCATGACTGAGAACTTTTAAGGAGATGATCTCATCTCTAAATTACATTTTTACTTCTTGGATACAAGTTAGACTTGGATACAAGTATGGGGAGAGGTAAAGAAGAAACGTTTTCCAGATTTTCTGCTCTGGAGTGAAGCATTCCAGCTCATTCACTCAAGCTGAAATTTGTCCAGGGGAAGTTTTACTAAGTAAGTAGTCCCATGGATCTAGAGATAAGCCTAAATCCAAGATGATTTTTATGCATGCAGTATGGAAATTGCCATGACTTTAAATGTTCTGTGAAACATTGTGGATAAACGTCAACCAACATTCAAAATTCTGCATTATACATTTTAAAGATTAAGTTGAGCAAACCCAAGATTTTTGATCTTAACATTTTTGGGGAGGGCACAGGTTTTAGTTCAAGAAATCAACAAATATGGACCTGCTCTGATTACAGCCTAATGTGTCAATTCATATGAAAATCAAGACACTTGGGAACCCTGCTAAAAGCTTGCAGATACTTGACCTCTGTGAAGAGCCTGGCTGGTCCCTTTGCCGCTTTTAATGTACACTTAAAGAAATCTGGGGCTCCTCCTCCTCCCCACTGATGACTGAATATTTCTGAGTAACTTGAAATTCACACCCACTTGAAATGCTGACTTGGGAATTCACTTTTTTGGACACATGCTTCATCATATTTCAGCTGAACACAAAGATAAGCATTTTAGAAGTTGGAGGAAGAGCATTTCCTCCTACAGAAGAGGATTTATATTTTCCCTGACATTGCCCAGGCAACACAGGCTTGAATAAAAAATTGACCCTAAAAGCAGAGTTCTCTAGTCTGGGAATCGACACTGTTATTTTATTCCCAGCTACACTCAGTATCCTACTTGATGAAGAGAAGAATGTCCTTAAGTGCAGGGATGCTGAACATATTTTGATGACCCATATAGAAGCTATTAAAGGCCATAGCTGCAAATAAAAGAATTTGAAGTCTAGAACTTGAGATTCACTTTGCCCTGATTTTATCCAGCCTTTTCTGCTTCTGTGCTTTCTTGTCTTCTTTTTCCTTGATGTCAGTGATATTTCATATATATTACATTTTAAGAGTGTTGTATGAGAGACAGAAACCCATAGTCTCTAAGCAAAACTCTCTTGCACAGTATCACAGCCTCTCTCTTACAGAAAGAGTTCTCCTCTTCTGCCTCCCCATTTGGAATCTTTTGCATACCTACACCAAAGGCAGTGAGACACACACAAACTATGAAGCTACAGCACCCATGGGAGATCTGAGCCTGGATCTGCCCAGGCTAACAAGGGCCTTGTACCCAGGTCTTCAGTTCTCTGTATACCTTTATAAGGGTTACTCATACCACTCAATTTGCTATCTATGCAACATAGAGCATCTGAGTTTAAAGTGTAGGTAGACACAATGACAGCAGGAGCACAAAGACTCCTAATAAAGATTGTCTGAATATCCAACTGAAGTTTTCCAGGAGATTATATCATTAATGAAGAGAGGTTTTTATCTCAGGAAGCTTTGTCTCATGTCCAAATTAGAGAGCTAAAGGTCTAAGTAATCCAAAAGGGGATTGCCCACTGAATTCAAGAAAGGTTCTTTACTTCCTGCCAGCTAGCAGCACCTTCCTTTGCATTTCCAAGCACACAGGTATTCAGTTCTGTTCTCCCTTGTGTCTAAACAGAGACAGGATATTTTGGGAAGGTTCAGAGAAGGGCAGCAAAGTCAAACCTACAAAGTGTCCTCTGTATTGAGAAATGATTGCATAAACTGGGGAATCCCCTGCCTTCAAAAGAGATGACTGAGAGAGCAGTGTTACTCTTCACACCACATAGAATCAAGCTGTGGAACTTAGTGGATCTTAAAAGTTTATATGGATTTTAAAACAACTGAGGTAGGAATTGTTGGAGGCTGGACAGTCTTGCTGAATGGCATGGTGACTCCCTCAATCTTGATGGCACCAATTCCAGGTGCTTCCTGGCCTTTTTGCTACCAGGCAGTAATACAAGACACTCTGCACCTTCCAAAACAAGCTGTAAGTGATGGGTATGATGATCTACAGTGGTCTGCAATACTGCAGAGAGACAACATCTGACAATGACCCACGACATCAGTCAGGGCAGCAGAGAAGATGCGTGTTGCATCTGTGGCTGCAACAGTTCAAGGAAACTAATGGCACCAAAGTCTGCTATAGCTCCAGTGGTGACTGTCATAGTCACAACCTGAAACAGTGTAGGTTGAATCTTAATCTTACTCATCCTAATTAACCATCACTTTTCCAACCCTGGAGGTGGAAGTCTGCATCCAAAAAATCTCCTCAATCCAACTTTGTGGCCCCACCACTACTGCACCAAATAAGGGGTGTCTTCTTACTTGTTATGATCTCCCTACACTGCTGAGAGACTATGCTTCCAGTGTGAGAAGCACAAACCTGTCTCTTTTCATGGACCAGACTATGAAATGGGTACATAACCATAGGAAATGAGTAGCAAAGTGGTCAGCTCTGCCCACTTTCCTGGCACAGATGCCATTTCTTTGTGGCATGCAGTAAGTGGGAGAGCTTGCTCACTTACAAGGACTCCCAGTACAGTTGCCAACCCTCTGTGTCGTGTATTCCACTACTGTTTGTATCTAAAATAATATCAGAATTCTTTCTAATGAATTAAAGAATAGTTTTAGAGTGTGAACTTATCAATAAATAACCAAAGGCATACTTGATTTCAACTTGGTAACTTCTTGCTTTTGTATTTCTGACAACTAACTTCAGTTACTGAGGTAAGAAAATCTTTGTTTTTTTCAAAGTAGGAACAAATGCTCTGTTCTGTTGTAACTAATACAATTTACTCATATCAGTGGCCTTATCTTTCTTTCATTTCTATCTTAGTAGCTGGGCCCTGTATAATCAGCAATTCATTAAGAAAATTGCTATGTTACTGCCTAGTAAGACAAAATATTCTTAAGATAGACTTCCAGCTCCCAACACAGAGAAAAAAATGGTGTACAAATGTCCAATCCCAAGTTATACAAGGAAAGTACAAATACAGGGGTCTCTCAGGAAAACTGGATGTTGCAAATCGAGTGTGGGAAAATGCTGAGAGCTTCAGGTCATGGCTGACATTTAAACTCAACACCTCTGCTTCTGCATTGCTATTACTGGTAGTCAGTGACGTAAAACACTGCTCTGCTGTGGGTTTGATATCGAGATAATCTGTACAATGAGCCACTGAATCCAGCCATATTTACAGACTTAATAATCTCTTTCTGCAGAATATCAATATGGGTACCTAGAAGCAATGTTTGTTTTTAACTTGCAGAGCTGTGCTCTTTTGCATGACCTGCACAAGGAAAGTATTCATATCTGCCTCTTCACAAGGGATTTCTGTGCCAATATCATTGCTTAAAATTCAGCTAACTGAATACCTGAAAACTGATTGCTACATTTTACAAGTCAGAAAATTCAGAGAGAAGCTTTATTTCCATACTTCATTTCTGCTGTACCACAGAGGGTCAGAGGTTCTTCATCACTGCCCTGTGGTCTCCTTAATAAAGGGAAAGGGCTACATTAGAAACGAATCAGCACAGGCCCTGTCTATCCACTGCTCCTACAGAACAGTCTGGTGGTTTATGGACAAATGATGCTATTTATTTTACATCCTGTTTTGGTTTGGGTTTTTTAAAATATTTTGCTGTAAAACATTTTTCTGTCTTTTAGGGAAAGAAAATGACCGCAGCTCTTGATGAATTTGTGATTTCAAAGAACGGAGGCACGCTGCAATAAGATAAATAAATTTGAAAATTCCCTTTAGAAACATCCAGGATTGTCATAGAAAACTCTTGAGTAATGTACATGTGGCTGCTAACAAGGCTGTAAATGGCTGTACTACTGCCAATAAAGGATGCCATCTGGTAAGTCTGTCTGTTAAAACAGAAGTTTGTTGGCAACCTTTGAAGTCTGGAGGTTTGGCTTGGGGTGGGTTTCTTTTTTTCTTTGTTTTTTTTTCTTGTGGGATGTTGCTGAACCATTGAGAAAATCATGACAGTGTTAATGAAATTATTTATGGAGTTATCAAAATGCCAATTGTGACCAATTAGACCCTCAACTCACTACTAAATTGACATTTGGCTTTGTCAAACCAACTTTACCTCAGGTTTGGTCATCAGCCCTTCATGCCACGAAGGGTAGTAAAGGCAGGAGTGCACGAAGTCGAGCTCTAGAGCTTTCTTCTTTCAGCAGGGAAGGCTGTGGTGTGACCTGGGGGAGTTATTCTGGGTGATCATCAGCATGTAATTGCTGTGTCAAATACAAAACCTGTTATACCTGAAGAGGGAGGAGTGAGGAGGAAAGGATACCTTATTCCCAAGGATATTTTTACTCCAAGAAACCTTTTTGTATGATCTCTTGTGGGTGACTACAGAAATCTAGGCAAGCTGGGGAAAGCAGGGTAAGATAACAGAAGAACAAGCAGGTAGTTTGTACATGTTTGTTTGTACATCCCATGCTTCTATTCAGAGACTGCAGGCGGAAGGTAGGGCAACCTCGACAGCCATCCATGCTTGTCCAAAAGGCTGGAAGGACCAACAAAAGCACTAGCAAACAAAAATCCATGTTAAGTAAGAAGTTACTGCCTACCTCATTTGTGGCATCACCACACAGCAGCTCTTTGGTGACCCTAAAATCATGGCAAACAGCAAACATACAAGCTTTAAAGACACTGGCACAAATTTCAGCATTAGGCAGGGCCAAAGAGAAGCATGGCTTAGAGCAAAAAATAATAGAACTCTACTTTTAGAGGGTTAAATCCACTATTCAAAGAAAAATGAGTTTTTCCTGAAGATAGTAAAATACTTCCTTCAATACTTGAAATAATCCATTTTTCAGTGATACTAATTGAAAGATACTCTAGTCAGGCAGAGCAAAAACTGTTGGATGATAGCAGAATTTTTAAAATAATAATAGTAATGCTTTGTGATGTTTGGTTTTGGGAGTTTCAAAACCAAGTGTTGGTTTTGCACGCTTCATCAGAGAAGCACAGCAGTGGGGAACAAACATGATTCATGTCTGACGTTATGCAGATTACAGTAAGAAAAGCTTCCCCTTAAATTAGTTACATTAACAGTATTGATATGATATTTCTGTTCTAATGAGCTGCATTTCAGCATTTTTCTCATGTTATACAGGACTTTTTTGGTCAGTTTGCATCTGCTAGTTGTGTTCAACTGTCAGTAAGGAGATATTTCTATGGAGTTCTTTAATTGCTTGTAGAAAATTCAGGCTTGGTCCAGACAATTCTGACAAAAACAGGAAAAGCTTTAGAGGTGGTTTATTTTTTAAATGCTGTCGGTCACCAAGGTGCTGTGAGGCTGGGCAGCCCCAGACAGCCCAAGGAACCATCCCAGCCCACACCATGTGCATGGAGCAATCCCAGCTGCTGGAGCTGCTGAGGCAGCACGGCCAGAATGTACAAAATAATGCCCCTGATGGAACCTGCTGCCTCCCAATGCCTGAGTGAGCTCACTGAAGTCACAGACTCCAAGGATTTAAAGCATAAAGAGATTGGACACACCAAAGCAGGCAGGCAGAGACAGCAGCTCTATCACACAGAGATTCCCTGAACAGGCAGGATGGGGACGCCTGTGGCAATGGAAGACTCTATCTTGCTGACAGCAGCCACAGCTAAAGAGTGAGCCTGCGTGTCCCTGCCACCTGGGCTGAGTCCAGAGGTGCCACAGGGCCCTTCCTGTTTCCACAACATGGGCTGTGTGTTCCTCTGCATTGGTGTTTCCACCTCATCTTTGATTCCTCCCAGTTTTCATCAATCTCAGCCAGCCCCATCCCGTGCTCAGAAGTCTCATTTAATCTAACTGATGGATAAGAAGCATATGCAACTTTTTCAATAAGATTTCTGACTTCACCCTTTTAACCCAGAGAAGAACTATAAATAGTTTATAATGTCTGGGATTTCCACAGCCTAAGTGCAGCTATAAATAGTTCTAAACATTTTCCCACTTCATGCTTTTGAAAAGAACATTCTCCACTTCCTTTCTTGGAGAACCCCTGGGAATAATCCTAGATCACAGCTCAGAAAATATGTATATTAGGAGAGTTTAGCGAGACGGAGCTACGGCAGCTCTCGGGCTAATTTCGCGTCAGGAAAGGGTCAGGCGTGCTTTGCCAGGAGTTCATGCCCGTGATGCCCGGGGGCCGAATGCGGTCGGTGCGTGCCCGCTCAGCCCCCGGGCCGCGGGGCTCGGCCGCGCTGACGTGGGGGACGTGCGGGCTCGGCGGGCGCTGCTTCAAAGCCCGGAGCGGGACACGGCCCTTCGCCCCGCATCGCGCACGGGCTACAGCGGGCCCCGCTCGGAGCCGCCGGTCCCGGGGCCGGGATGGGCAGGGAACGGGCCGGGAACGGGCCGGGAACGGGCCGGGAGTGGCGCCCCCTGGCGCCCGCCCGCGGCGGCGGCAGAGAACGGAATTCCCGCTCCGGCCCGGAGCTCGCTCGCTCTGAAATGAGTTCGGTACCGGAAAGCTGATGACAAGAACGGGGGGAAAGACTGACCTAAATTATGTTCTGCCATTCAGTCCTGTCCTTCATTTCCTCTATCTTGCCTTTTTAATTTCACCTTAAAGCACCACGCTGCTTTCACTTTAAAAGCTCTAAAATGTCCGATATCTATTTTACCCGTGATGTGAAGATATTTGAAGCTGATTATCAGAAAAGACTGGAATTTATCACTACAGAAGATTATAAATTATTTGCTTCAGTACACTAGATCAGGTACCTCCTAATGAACAAGCATTTGCAAGACACAGCTACAGGGAATGGCTTCATACAGAAATTTAGGAAGCACAGGGAGTAGGACAGCTCAGTTGACAGACCCAGACCACTTATTCTACATAGCCCAGAAAAATGTTCATGTGAAAAATATAAAAACAGAAAATTATTTCATGCCATTATATCTTTTAAAAGTACAGAAAAGTTTGATGAGATGATTTTATGCATGGCTTCATGTCTATAGAAAAGTAGATGAGCCATAATAAAAGACCAGTTTCAAAACAAACATTTTTAAATTCAGCCCAGGAACTGGCAGGGATGTTGAGTTCCTAATATTAGATGGCAATGACTTTCTGTAAACAAGGAGCATGAGAAGAGAAAGTCCTAACCCCATAGAACTCCAGGAACTCAGAGAACCTCCATAGTATAAGGTGTATAGTGCGTGATTCCTGATACTAAGGACACAGTGAAATGCTTAACACACATGAAAGCAAACTGAGATGCTTGCAAGAATTCCTATTTACTTTCTTTTGACACTCTAAATCAAAATACCTTTAAATTTGTATCCATGCAGTAGCAAATTTTTATACAAAATTAATGCAAATTGTCTGTGATATATGCAATACCAAAATGCTGATTCCTTAAAAAAAGTTTCCATGAGATTACTATCACAGCCTGTTCCCAGATTTGTTACATGGTATGCAAACTCTGCACCCACTTATATGCTTGTACACTGAATGAAGTATGGCTCACTTCAAAAATACCTCCTTTTTACATTGACTCAATTTTACTTGGTCCAGATAAAGAGGCTGTTGAGATAATGGAAAATTCCTCATCACAGAGAAGATCTGACTGTGCACAGGAAAAGAGAGCTCTCTGCACAGCCACCTCTCTCTACATCTTTGAAGACTTTGGTAGGTTCACATTGGGGAGGGGACTGGATATTTCTTTGTCTCAAACCCATTGCAGACAGAATACAAACCTTTGTATCACAGCTGATCAACCAAAAAAACCCAAAGTCATACAATCAGTCAGTGCTCTATAGTCTACTTAGAAATGCTCTACACATGACAAATACCTCTACATAAAGACAAGCCTCACCTTTTTATGTAGTGGCCAGCATGTGTTGTCATTCAGGGTATTTTTGAATGAGAATTGAGATGCCTATACCAGCAGACCAGTAAAATGATTCTGCTGTTATGACAGTAGGAACATAAGCCTGAACAAAGGTAAAGAAATAATGTACAGTGCACTTGAAGTTATGCAGGATAATCCCAGGAGTTTCTGTGAAGTCAAAAGAAAAAAAAAAAAAAATTTATAGCTTCTATCTTATTGTCACAAAGTATTCTGTAAGCACTCATGCTCCTTGGCCCAGTTTCTCCTCTTTCCAATCTTGTTTTTCAAGTGGAGCTCCTTTACTAGTAAGCATTCATTTGAATAGTCATAGTATGAGGCACAGCCTCTGAGCTGGCAATTTCATTCTTCTCCCTTTTGAGCAGTGTTTTTCCTCTGCAGGTCCCTATCTCTGTAGGATATAATACAAATCACTCTAATGGATTAAACTCAAAATGCTGCTCCCATTTGGCACAGAATGAGCTCTTACAGAACCCCAAAGCCAAATGCATGTCTTCCAAAGAGAAGCAATATGCTACAAGGGCTTGGTTCAAGGTTCAAGCCTTAACACTATTCTAGGTAAGATCTTCTACATAGCTGAATGTGGCAGTAAGCTGAGATAGGAAAAAGTTAAATTATCAAGCTGAAATGTTATTTAAATATCATGAATTAAAAGCTCCAGCCTAGCTGCAAAGAATTAAAAAGGGCACAAGCTTGGCAATGCTCCTAAGGCAGGAAAAGCAATGTTTAGAGAGAAAGGAATCTTTGTTTGAATGCAAAAAGGAAACTAAAACTGGGAAAAGGGAGCAAAGAAAATGTATCTGGGTGACTGCAAACTGACAGAATACAAACCTCCCTCAATACAAGGAGAATTTCCATGAATTTCAGCCGGGCCACTGTCAAAAATCTCATCATCTAATATAGTCAAGGTGAAATCCGAGAAATTTCATAGGCTACTTTTAAAACTGAGTTTAATTTGTAGTTGCTTCTGTCACATCTCATTCTCTTCTGTTTCAGACTCCAAGGGACAAAGGTCAGTTTCTTCTTCCATACCCATCTTTGTTGTAAGAAATGCTGAGAACTCAAATCCTCTCCTGTTGGCAGCAGCGGGGCTCCTGCTGATAATTTCGGTAAAATGGGAACATGGACACCAGCCTCTGTGGAAAATACTCAGCAAGTGGGAAGGAACCTGAACTTCTTGCCTCTTCAAAGGAAGCCATCATCCAGAGAGGTGAGATCACACCCAGTCGGTGTGATGGCTGACTGCTGCCAAAAAAGGGAGGGCCCACCACCCCCTCTGCAGGGACCCAATCCAGTATGGGCACATGGAGCTAGATCGGCTTGCTGACTGGGGAGAATGATTAGCCTTTGTTTCTTGTTTCAACGGGTTAATCTTCTGTGGAATCATCTGCTTGATCGACTTGTGGTCACATCTAAATCCCAGCTCAGGGAAGCAGCGTGTGAGCACAGGGCTGTGGGGAAAGGGCCTGCTCTATACCCAGCTTATATTGTGAAATTGCCCCATAAGAAAAGCATGATCAGAGTCCTCAGCATTAGACTGTGAAGGACAAAGATGAGAGTCTCTACACACTGCAATTAATGAGATGAATGAGTATCCATTTTCCTAAATGGCAAGCCTGCCATTGAAAATTAGGTGGGGAAAATCAATACAATTTCTTGGAGGTTTATATTGCTTCAGAGTGCATTAATCCTCACCCTGGCAGTGAGAAAGTCTCCATGAAAGATTGTGTAGGAGGGATGTGTGCTGCCCTGGAGCTGCAAAGTCCTTTGAACCTGCTGGATGGGATAGACAGGGCAGGGAGGTGAGGTAAGCCCTGAGGGGAGCAGGCAGCTGACATGGTGATCTCTCAACTCCACAAAGCCCCTGGAAGGGTTGCTGTGACCACAGTTCTTCAGTGGGTTTGCTCTGGCCATCATATCATTGCCAGCCAACTCACAGTGTCCCTGGCAGGGTAGAACTAATAATAACTGAACTACAGCAAATGTCATCACTTCCCACAGCCCCTTCCCTACTGAGCCAGGCGCTCAGAGCTTCAGCCCAACAGGGGAAAAGGGACATTCCTCACCCAGTGTGAATACAATCAAAACATGTCACAGTACTTCTAATTAAATCCTACTTAAAATTATTGCCTCTGTAGAATTGCCTGCAAGGAAAAAGCCCCAGAATAACTCAGTTACCATGTAGTTCAATTCACCATTGTTGTCTGAGACCAATGCCAAACACATCCGAGAAAAGGCATCACTGACATAAATTCCTGCAATCGTATGAACAAGCAGAAATATCTTCCTGACTGCACCTGGGATTTGGCCAATGATACATTAACCACCATTATCATTTTCTTGTAGGTAGTTTAACCACAGAGGCTTTCTGTATTGAAATAATTAGGACTTTGGACATTCCCTAAACAAGTTCCCATGAGAAAAGATTTTCTGGGTAAGGTTTCTGGTAAATTGCTCAGGCCGGAATTTGATTACAATATCTCTTGCAGTGACAGAAAGTTAAAAATCACAATGTAATATTGGAAATGTATCCCTTCAGCTGCAATTGGGATATATTATGTGATCTGCTGATACTTGTTTCTTTATATTTTCAAAGCCAAGTTATATGAATGTTATGAACCTTCTGTGCTGGCACTGACTGATGAAACATTTTGGAAATTATCTGCTCATACACCTACATGCTTAGTACAACAGAGAGATGGAAATTTAACTGCATTCATGACTTTCATTGACTTTTCTTTTTCCTTATGAATTTAACTTTAGTTTTACAGGACTGGATTCTGTGAAACTAAGGAGTACACTTGTGCTGCTGCATGGGAAATGTCTTGTTTTTAATGAGTTCCCAACTTAATGACCTGTGGGATTTCAAAGTTCCTTTTTTGTTTTAAAGGAAATGATTAATATATATTCTGTCTTTAATTATAGTGCTATAATTGTGTGAAAGGAATTCCATTCATTCTTTTCTTCATTTAAATGTCTTACATTTGTGAATGTTAGGCAACATAATCTTCTAAAAGTTCTGTCTGCAAAACAGAGGTATAATATTATTCACTTTCAAATATGAGAGTTATGGGAGTACTGGTATTCCTCAGTTTAGGGCAGAATATTTTGATTGTTACTGTTAAAGGATAGGCAAGTTATTTAAATAATTGCTTGACTAAAATAAAATGAATTTATATGGAAATAAATACATGGCTTCAAGTACCTATTAATGTAATACTGCTCCTTATTTTTTTACCAAAAGAATGCTGCAAAACAGGAAATGTTATGTGTATATTTTTGTTGATTCTGTAAATGGTTACTATAGCCCACTAGCAAATGTCCTATGATAAATTTGGATAATTGGTAATTACACTTTAGAAAACAAATCTTAATCCTACTGCTCTGTCTGTGTAATCTAAGGACTTTCTATTAACTCTGAAAATCATTCATGACTTCTGTCTGCTGTTTTTGCCCCATGTAATTGGGAGATCAGGTTTTACGGTTTTCAGGAGCTTTTGTATGTGCTGCATACAAATCCCATCCCTGTGACTCAGACATTTTGATCCTTTGATTATCAGCCAGATATTTTTCAACAACCTGTAAATCTCTGGAAATAAACATTTTTGTCTGATTTTTTCCTTACACATAAGGAAAGTCTGATTTTGCAAAATTGTGATTTAGAAAAACCTTTTAGGGTGCACACCACCACTCCACACAGACGCAAAACACCTTTCTCCCACTGCCCACTCAGCTTTCCTACTCCACACCAGACACCACTCCAGGTGCTCTGACCAGGTATCCCTAATTTGGTTTTCCAGATGGTCTGGCCTAGGATCAAGATCCATTCCTTAGCATGGATCGCGAGGATGAGACAGACTTATAGACTTTTCTTTCACATATGTCTGAAAACTTGAAACTTTATTTCTTTGGGGTTTTGAGTAGTCCCCAGACCTTTTAAAAACCATGTGAAACCTGGTTCATAGCTCCTTATATGCACCTCTCCATCCTACCAGAGACAACTGGCTCTTCTCCCAGCAGCACCACCACCAAAAAGGGAACACAGTCTAGGTTAGAACTATCTGGATCATCAAATCCCAGCCCTCTGCTACCTCAGGACTATGTCATAATCCATTTATAAAGTTAGCAAGCACCATCTTAAAACTACTTAGGCTTTGTTGCCTCCCTGCACCTGTTAAGAAGACCTCATTCCCAAGTGGTAAGCTTCTGCTATCTAACAGAATTACCTACTATTACTCTTCTAGTGCATTGACTTGCATTTTGCACAATTACATTTTATCCCACTTCCATTTTGCCAGTTCTCATCTACCCTGCTAACCTTTAGTGTTTTGCTTTTACAGAGCTGCATTGGGAAGGATGTCATTTTAAGACATTTATTTGATACACAAGAACTGCATTATCCTTCTGCTGATAAACAGAAAAGGCTCAACGTTCCTAGCAAGGTTAGAGGTCACTTCCTAGAGTGATCTTTCTTGTAGCTCAGAAGGAAAAACATGTACACATTCCATAAAGGAGAGTGCTGGTGTGTTCTGCTAGAAGTGAAGTGCAATGTTAAATCACAATAATACCTCACCACAGGATTATGAAAGTAGCATTGAGGGTAATTTTCACAAATGTTACTGTGTAGCCAAAAAGAATTCCAGTATATTAACAAAAAATGATAACTTAGTATATTAATGTAAGAATCAGTATGGTTAGGAAATACTTAGAAAAAGAACTGGTAAAGCAGACAAAAAGAAAAAAACATAAGTAAAGCTAATTTTCTGCAACTTTCCCTCAGCTGTGTTTCTGAAAACTCTGCCTCCAGCTGTCAGCCATGTCAAAATGAGCAAGGCAAGCAACTGAACAGGAATGATGACTTTATTTCTCTACAAGTAAGCATGGAGCTTTGATAATAATTTCACTGTGTCTAGACATGAGCCAGCACACCCCAGGCACTAGTCTGATGGGCCATTACTGTCAGCTGCTTTTACTTCCTCTGTCCTTATCAGCTACCTAGCTTTGTGCCACTGAGGAAGAACAATAGCGTACATCTACTTTTTTTGCAAAGTCATTAAAGAAACCATTTAAGAGTATCAGGCTCAAGACCAGTCTTTTAGGAACTCTGAATTCACACTAGTTCTCTTTCCTCTTTGGCCGGTTCCTCACCTTGCCTACAGTTCTAATGCTGATCTTCAGGTTCCCCACCTAATTATTAATTTTCCATTTGGCATTGTATAGAGTCTTCTAGAGAAGATGGTAACTTTTATTGCAATTTTTCAGTTATCTTACTAAAGAATATGAAAATGAAATTTGCATTTTATCCCCTTTAACAGCAATTTTAGTCTCTTTAGTAATTTTTTCCAACAAAAATATATTCTTTAAGTCCTGTGAAGTCAGACTGAAAGACTATCTAGAATACCCTGCCTAAATATAGCATGTATTGATATATTGAAACCTTGCAAGTTGCAGAATCAATATAATCTGTTTTCTTCATGCACACAGTACATTTTGCCTATTCTCAGTAGACCATGAAAGCACTCTTGGTAGATGAGCAGTAATTTAAAAAGTCAATAAATTCCTCCATTCAGGCATTTCAAGTAGGTTAATGTGAAATGAATACATTTTATATTGCCCAAGGTAGAACTGGATCATTTGCATTTACTCTGGATTATATTAACAATCCCTCTTGTACCAGTGTGACATCTCCCTGCAGGCCCCTTTGGAGTAAGAGCATAATTTCTGCAGCCTGTGATGTTTCTGACTTCTCCTCTCCAGAACTCTGAACAGAATGATTACATCTGAGGGGAGGAGCTAGATGTATCTCACAAAGAATAAATCTACAGCATATTATGTCCTCACTTTTACAGCCCTCAAGGTATATGGGAGATTGAGCTTCCTTAGGATGCAGCCCCCTTTGAAACAATATTGCTCTTTCTTTTATTATTTTTTACCTACTATTCATTTTGAAAAGTCTACTCAGGTAAAATACTAGTGGTGCTGGGTTTATTGCTTTGATCCAGTGGTTTTTGTGTGTTCACACCTGGTTTATAATTTTCATTCTCCCTTTGTGGCTACTTCTTATTTATCTAAGCAAAAAACATTTGTAAAACATGAAATAACTATTCTGTTCTGCTCTGCTTAGGGAAGGTTTTCAAACTTGAGCTTTAACATGAAGCTTACACAACAGGGAGAGTCAAGGAAAAAGTAATATGAGAAGAGATTTAGAAATTGTGGCATAGAAATAAGAGATTTATGAAATTTTAAATTTACTTGCTCCTGGAAAAAGAAGACTGAAGAGACTTCAGGGTAGTAGTCTCATAATAAACTTCATGCAGGTTGTGAAAGACTAGCTAGGTATGAGTCATAGAATGTCTTGAGTTCTAAAGGCTCTACAAGTCCAACTCTGGGCCCTGCACAGCACCATCCCCAAGAGTCACACCATGCGCCTGAGGGCACTTTCTGAATTCTGTCAGGCTGTGCTGTGACCACTGCCCTGGGGAGCTGTTCCAGTGCCCAACCACCCTCTGGGTGAAGAAGATTTTTCTGATATCCAATTTAAATCTCCCCTGGCACAGCTTCAGGCCATTCCCTCAGTTCCTGTCACTGTCACCACAGAGCAGAGATCAGTGCCTGCCCCTCCTCCTCCCCTCACAAGGAGCTGTAACTGAGAGAGGTCTCCCCTCAGTCTCCTCCAGGCTGAACAGACCCAGTGACCTCAGCTGCTCCTCATACAGCTTCCCCTCAAGGCCCTTCACCCTCTTTGCAGCTCTCCTTTGGATGCTCTCAAATAGCTTAATACCCTCTCATATTGTGATCCTCAAAAGTGCACACAGGACTCAGATGCAAGGCCACACCAATGCAGAGTGGGACAATCATGTCCCTCAACCTGATTCCTGATGCACACCAGATATTTGAGCTTTTCTTAATGCAAGGGGCTTGAAGTTGATAATCTTCTGAAAGGTATCATTTTGCATTTCTATGCTTTTGTCTCAAGACAGAAAGTTATTGCCAAAGTCGCCAACAGGCATTTTAGGCCTAGTAATTTCACCATCAGTGTCTTTGGGCATCCAGATTGTAGTTTTATGAAAATATCTCCATATTTTATTCTTATTTCCCATAGTAGTTCTTTGCAAGATATAGGGAAAAAATCGGCCTATAGCCAAGGGGTGGGAAACCCTCTATCCTGCTACATCTACTCATCCACAAATTAAAGGTGAACATAACATAGAATTGTGACTTTGATGTGTGTATCTTTTATGATACTGAGTAAGGGTATCACCTACTCCTTACAGGAAAAAGGAGTAGGTAGAGTGAAGACCAGCCAACTACTTCTACCCATGATCTTACACATCTTGTCTCATCTGTAGGCAAATGGCTTGAGCACTGTCTCCAGGGTTCTGAGACCGGAAACTGTGAAAAAATTATTGTGGGAGGCAGCAAAAGGACTAACTGCTGTGTCTCTCTTCATAGTTCTCTCTTTCTACACAACAACAAAGACAACTTCTCTTTGTCTTGTGCAATGCACCAGCATTACAACAAAACAGTCTTGCTCTGAAAAGCTCAATAGAGAAGAATAACTTTGTTTTGTTAAGAGACAAAGACAGAAAGACTTCTGTTACTTCATAATACAATCTCCTTCTGTTGGGAACAATACCCTATTTAAAAAAAAGGTGTGAAAGTGCAGCTCCAGGAACGGGAGGTGGTGTGCCCCAGAGCTGTGAGCAATGGGAGTCCCCGCGCGGCAGGCTGTCCCACAGCTGCGGATACTGAGAGCTCCAGCTACCAGGGAAGAATGAGCTGGAAGCCCTGAGAGCCACAACTCCCAGCACTTCCCAGATCTCTGCCAAGGATCCAGGTCAGCAAGCTGTCAGGAAGCTGAGGACAGTTCTCATTGAAACACTAGATTTTGATGATTCAGCAAATGCTCAATTAGAAACATGTCAGAATTTTTCCAACCAGCTCTACTGACAATCTAAACAAATAAAGGGTGTGGGGAGGAAATATTATCCTTGTTTTACACCAAGGGGACTGGGGCACAGACATATAATGTCAGGTCTGCAGTCCAGAGGCAAACTTAGATTTCATGTCATCCCTTGATCATAAGAGTTTCTTTGCTCTAAACTCAATTTGCCATTACAATGACCTTGTGAGATAAGCATTACTTTAATTTTATAAATGGGAAACCAAAATAACCTGTACAACAGCAGATGGGAAGCCTGTATCTTGAACCCAGTGTTCCTAAAGCTGCAGAACTTCAGTAGCAAGCCTGACTGTTTCTTTTGTGGACAAGGTACACAGATAAGACACAGTGAGACTCAGACAACCTTGCAGCAATGGTATAAATTCCTACAGCAAAGTACTCCCATGCCACAGTCTTCTTATTCTGATGCCATACTGTTCATGCAAAAATGTTGGTTTACTATGACTAAAACCCTTGTAGGTGGTTGTGGGTAGTATAGAACTAAAACTTTAGATAGAAGGAGGTAACTAATTCTTCCCTAAACACTCATAAATACAGTTCAACTGGTATTCCTAGTTCTGCTAAACACAAACAGCTATATCTGTGTCTAGGCACACCACATTAATTCTCTTCCCAGGTCTTTCATGATCCCAGGTGTCTCATGCTTCTCTATGTAAATATTAACTCATCCTTCAGCTGGGTTTACACTGTGAACACAGCCCTAATTGCAGGTAAGAACTGTAGCATTATCTGGTATCAAAGTCGGTTTTTATTAATAGATTTTTAATTTCAAATTTCGAAGAGCTTGTCTTTGTTGTATTGTCCCTGCTTATTTTAAAATTGAGGGTTGAAATTTCCTAAACTGCATTATTTTAGGGAATATAGCTATAGAAAATCTGCAATTCTGCTATGCCACTTGAAATCCTTTTAATTTTTACTACCTTTGGCCTTATAGCAGAGATTTGTTTGATATGGTCATGAGTAGCATTTGAGCTATGGGCAGAACTCCTCCTCCTACTGTGAAAATTGGCTCAAATTTGGCAAGCCACAAAGCTCTGATAAATCTGTTTGTAACTGCTTAATGCAGAACCCAAGTTTACCAGCTAAAATGCACAAATCCTGGCTCACTGAACAGGCTCTATGGATGCTGTCCTTCCTGAGAGACAGCATGCTTTGGCCCTTTCAGGCCATCCAAGGACCAGAGGAGGGGCCGCAGTACCTTATTTTGGCATTGTCTCAGTGCTGTCCCTGCCTGCACCCAAGTGCCACAGGGGCAGAGGCCACCCAAGTTACACAGAAAGGGACTGAGAGCTTGACCAAATGAGGCGGGAAAGGCCAAGCCAGAACTGCTAGTCTAGGATGAAGTTGTGGCTGAGAATTGTTGAGGAACGACTGGACTGTGACCAAGTAGGCAGGAAGTAAAAATTATAATTGCTCTGGCAAAGAGAATTTGACATAAAGAAGAGTGGATAACAGGATTAGGAGCTCTCAGGGGAAATTAAGAGCAAACCAGGATTCACTAGGAAAAAAAAGAGATGGACATTGTGTGAGAAATGTGAATGGGATGCACAGAGTCATGGGAGTAGAATTAGCTAGGCTTGCCTGGGAAGGAGATTGGAAAAAAATATGGAGAGAAGAACTGAGAACCAGAGGATGTATTTTGGAAGGGAGACTGAGAGTTTGATGGGTGACTGGAAGACTGAAAACAGAGGAAGACTGGAAACAGAGGCTTGGAGGCAGATGAAAGATGATAGAGATGCAGCTTGATGCAAAAGAGTGTGCGCTAATTAAAACTCTGTTTCCTCCACAATCTGCAGATTCTTGAAAATCACCATATCTCTGGCGTCAGCTGATGTGTTTTATAACCATTGGAAAAAATGTGCTTCTCCTCATTTACTAGTTTGGTTTATTAAATGGTGACATATTATACTAGACACATATCAGAGATTCTGCAAGTTATTTTTATGGATAAATCTTATGAGTGAACATAATATCTCTCATGAAGAAAACAGATCACCTAAAGTGGGTGTTACAGAGGTCTTTAAAAATCGTGAGTGGAATCATCTCTTTGAAAAGAGAGCAGAAAGCGGGTTTCTGTGTCTTTCAATACAAACTCTAAGGTACATAAAATGAAATTATGATGAGGCAGGTTCAAAACAAAAGGAGATTTTACTGCTTGTCACACAGACTGCAGTGTGGCTAAAAGCCAATACAGGTAAAGGGAAAAATGGGTAGACATACGTAGAATAAATCTGTTGGTGAATTAGGCCTGGCTCCAGACCCTGAACCACAAAAGGGGATTTGGAGAAGGCTGGGAGAGCTTGGAAGAAGATTGCCACATCCTTACTTTGTATCTCCATTCTTACTATTCGTAGAGGCAAAAAGTATAACCAAATCCACAAGAAAGAATCTCCTGGGAGACAGGAAGAGCTGAAACCTGCCTCAATCAGTGTAAAGCTGAATTTGTTTCCCTATCACTGCAAGCGTAAGACTGTGTAAATCCCACCATAAACACATCCATGCCCAGCACCACCCAGAAAACATCCTCAAAAACTAGATCAAAATGCAAGCTGGTCCAGCGTGATTCCTCCTTTTCTGGTGGTAAGAGACATCCTTTTTGGGCAGGACCTGAAGGTAAGGGATGGACCAAGTGGAACACAGGCATGTAGACACGTTGTTGAGGTGGACCAGTCAGATGTTGTGTCAGATTATGTTCTGTGTGAGGTGAGCCAGGGTGTCCAGTGGGGCAGAGGAACCAGAAGGAGCCCTGCAAGGACAGAGTCAGGGATGGAGAGGAACTACTGCATTTCTCACCTGAGGTTGGAGAGGATTGCAGGATTCAAGGAAGCTTTCATTTCCATGACCAAATGCAGACAGATGCAGAAGGTCGTGGCCATTGTTAGAAAAAGGCAGGCATCTAGAGGACCTGTAATCTAAACAAGTCTACTTGTCTAAACCAGCCTAATTGTAATCTAGGCTAATTATTTTTTATGTTACATTAAGCAATTACTACAAAAATGCACCTTCAGCATGAGAGATGTTCATTACCCTGCAGGGCACCCACCTCACTGATGTGAGCTATGAGTTTGATACCCTCAACAAACTGAACCCACTTCTAATCCAGTCCCCTGAAGTCTATTTGTATCTTCTTCTCTAGCCACATTTTAAAAAGTGTGTTACCAAACTTTGTAACACATTGTGTGTCTCAAGTGGACACATGTGCTTCTGAAATACAGAATGAGAACTTGTAAGACCACACTCAGGCCACTGTGCTCAGTGTTTGGGTTTACCTGACCCTACACAAACACAATCAACTTTCTGCACAGACTGATGATGGCCATGGATCCTATTATGCACTGCTTAGCTCCCCACATGACATGCACTTCATAGCAAGCCCAAGCTTCCAGCCAAAGTCCTTGACTCTAGGAATTCAGGAATTATTTGGATCTAGATCTTTGGCCTTAATGTCTGTGTCTCTTTTATCAACATTATCTCATTTAACAACAGAACTGATACCAGTACATCATCTTCCAGGATATTGAAGATAAGACCATCTGTAAAGGTTTAAATTTTAAAGCTCAAGGGAGAATGATTTGTATCTGATGTTATCTGGCTTTGCTTAGTCTGTTGACAATTGCAGTGAGTGGGTGATGGAATTGTGAAACATTGTTTTGTGAGTAGCAAAATGGGAAACTCCCTTAACGTTCAGAGCTGGCACTTACCGACACAGTTTATGGTTCCTTCTAGAGGCAGTTACAGATATTTTTCACTATCAGATTAACGTCTGGTTTTTTTCCCAGAGCTTGGTGAGCTTGGCCACTTTAGGTGTGGCAACCACCAGCAGAACAACCTGACACTAGAATAATCAGGTTCATACCAAATAATTGTGTTCATACAAAATAGACTGAGCCCCTTACAGATGGCTCACTAATGCTTTTCCCCCAATATTTCAGAGGGGAAACATTGTTTATTCTTTTAAATATCAAGTTTGTTATATTGAAGAAAATAAAAACAGGTTTGAAGTCTTAATATCTGAACTGGGGAGTACTAATTGCCCTAAATTGGGCGATTTTTCTTGTTCCACCTGAAAGTAAAATGCCCAGAGAGCATTTTGGTCAAAGGAGGTGTAATTGGGGCCTATGCTTTCATAGGACTAGAAATGACAAATTATAGCAAATATACATTCTTCTTATTTTCCTCTGACATCTATAAGGTGAAAGACGGGTATTGAAATTCCCATGGCACAATTCAGAGAAATCTGCAATAAAAAGCAACTATGAATCAAGAAAAGCAAGGAGTTGGTGGCAGCATCCCAGATCTCATCACTGTGGTATATTTATTTTTTGAATGGAAAAGTTTGAGTTTCTTCCAGTTGCAGACATTACAACCTTATATTACGACATCATACTGATATAATTACACTAGTAAATCAAGCCCTAAGCGCAAGTACATGGACTCTGTACCTTTTATATAACTAAAATGGTATCTATATGTCAGATAATATATTAAGAGAGAAAATACATTAAAAGATCCTGTAGAAAATATCCAGTTAAGAAAAGCACAAACAAAGTGTGTGAACATGGACATGCGTGTGTGGTATAGGATGGTAAAAGATTAAGAGCGCTGAAAAAGCATAAAGTGGAAGGAAAAAATAAAATTCAAACAGTAACAAAAAAGGAAAACTTGCAATGTAAAATACACCAAGAAAAATACAGGCCATCTTTGTAATACAGTGGAAAACATACAAAGGAATAAAAATGAAACATTTTAAAACTGGTAAAGGCATGTCTTTTTATACCTAAGACTAATGAACTGAAGGATGCCATTTTCAATGCTCACTAAAAACCAGCTAGGAGGAGGTCAACAACAGCAAAGGACAAAGCTTGTCCCAGTTAAAACCTGGCAAAGGAAGCAGATCTCAGCAGAACGTATTGCGCACCCACTCCTTTCAAAACAGTGAGAGCTCCACAAGCTTCAGGATAGAACTTATTTTTTAGAGACAAGGAATAAACACTTCACCACAGCCTAGAGCTCAATAAGCAATTTCTTCTGGGAAGGTTATTAGACTGTTTTCAGTAAGACCTCTTGCATTTTCTTCAAAAGCAGATGGTGCCTCTGGCTTCTGCTGCCAACGGGGTACTGGGGGGCAGAGGCCGAGGCTGTGAGAAGAGAGGCGAGGCCGGCAGCTGCCTGCTAGTGCGGGGCACGTGAAATGCCTCCTAAAGCCGAGCATCGCTGCCTGGAGCTGGCAAAGGCAGAGCTGCGCTGTACTGCTCCACTTTGGGCTCACAGGCCGAAAGTGCGAGGGTGGGGAGGGGGCGGGGGACGGCCAGGGAAAAGGACTAAATTTTCTTCTAACCTATACTAAGATATAATTGATACAAACTAAGCTCATCAGTTATAAACACGCGTGTCTCGTTTTGCACGGAGCCGAGCGGCCCGCCCCCACTGCTGCCGGTTCTCCATGGGGAGCGATGGGGATGCGGCCGGGACGGGGCGGGGGACGCGGACAGAGCCGGTGCCTCAGAGCCGGTGCCCCAGAGCCGGTGCCCCAGACCGGGGGCTGCTCGTGGGGCCCGGCCCGGGCCCGGCCCGGCGCCAGCGCGGCCCCTCCCGCCCGCCCGGAAGCGCCGGGCCCGGGGCCGCCTTCCTGCGGCGCGGCTCCGCCTCCGCCGGGCAAGATGGTGGCGGCAGCGGTGCTGCGGGAGCCGTGAGCCGGTGCCCCTCGCGCCGCGCTCTCTCCCCGTCCCTCCCGGCCGCGGTCGCCGCCGCCGCTGCTGCTTCGCGGGCGCCTGGCGGGTGTGCCCGGCGCGGCGGGCGATGCGGGCGGCGGGGCTGCGGGGCTGTGTGTGAGCGCGCCGCCCATGTGGGTGTCCCGGTGAGGCCGGGGGCAGCGGGAAGATGCTGCTGTCGCTGGTGCTGCACACCTACTCCATGCGCTACGTGCTGCCCGCCGCCGTCATGATGGGCACGGCGCCCACCTACATGCTGGCCTGGGGCGCCTGGCGCTTGCTCTCCGCCGTGCTGCCCGCCCGCTTCTACCGCGAGGTGGATGACCGGCTGTACACCATCTACCAGAGCATGGTTCTCTTCTTCTTCGAGAACTACACGGGCGTGCAGGTGAGCCGGGCCGGGCAGGGCAGGGGGGCTCCGGCCGTGGTGCCGGCTCTGGGCTCGTCCCTCGGGCCGGCCGCCGTGGGGCCCGCGGGCAGGTGCGGCCGTGGCCTGGGCCCGGCACCGGCACCGCAGAGCGTCCGCCTCGTTCCGCAGCCGCCGCTGCTCCTCTGGTGATGCTTTTCACGGAGTGTTGGTGTTGTGTTCGTTTTGCAGGTCGGGAAACGGAAGAGATGCGACACCGGTCGTGCTCTATCAGCACTTGAATGGCAGCCGCCTTTGCACACTTTGAACCCCTGTGGCCTGTGCTGCACATCTGTAGCGTTAAATTGGCAGGAGATGAGAAAGCTGTCATCAGCTATAATTGTACATTATACACGTACGAGGTTTTAATAAATAGATTACTTTATCTCTCCGTTAGTACAGATTTTTAGTTTTCGTGCAGTCTGCCTCATGTCACTCTTTGGCCCTTAAATTTTGGATCAGTCGTGGATTGTGATTATTCAGAATCTAAGTTTCAGGTTAATAAGTTGAAATTGGAGGCCTCTCTTGTATGATCAGAGGGATATTTGCATTCAGATGATAATACCTCACAAAGTGTTCAGTGTTTGAGAGGTTTGTGTTTGTCTGTAATTTAGAAAGTAGGCAAGGAGACTTTTAATTCTACATGTAAAAAATAATAAATGACAGGTGCTTCCTGTGTCTAAACATGACCTTCAAAATTTTTTTAATATACAGAAGGCTGTTTGAGGATAGTGTCAGCTTTAGGTGCTTGAGAGCAAGGAAAAGCAATATATGTTGACAGGTGACAGAGCTCGTACAAATAAGGACTTCTCATATTCATGGCTAAGGCCTTTTTCCACTCTGTAATGGAGCATTTCTTTCAGAATCAGGCTGGATCTCCCCTAGTTTCCTCTCTTGAGTGCAGTTGTAGGCCTTGCTTTCATACTGACTCTTGGGAAACCCTCTAAGCCAGCTAAAGATACAAGAGTTGCAGTTTGACATCAGAATAAATAGAGCGGATACAAAATTTAGCAAGATCTTCTTTTGGTGGTAGTTTTTGTTTCAGATTGTAATTTATGTATCTTCGCCTTACCTCTTGTCCAAATAAGCTAACTTGTGTTGTGTTTGATATGCTAAAAAAAAAAAAAAAGCCAAAACAAAAAGGAAGGAGCAGTAGTTAACAGGTATTTACAGTTTTAGCTGCCTTCTCTTTTACATAGTGTCTAGTGCAGATACTTTAATGTGTAGTAACACACTTTGGTCATTAAGTGCTGAAAGTAGTAGTATAGAAGTTTAACTTGACCTATTCTAAGAATGAGAGCCAAAAATCAGTGTATAAACTGTAATGGAAAATCTACTCAAGCTGCTTACAACTGTAGTGCAGACAGTACCAAATGCTTAGAATTTTTAAAAGGAACTATTATCCAAAAAATGCCTGTGATATTAAAGAAAGGAAAATGCTAACCTAAAGAAACAGCAAGGCGGCCGTCATCTGTTGGCCTCTGTTTTATTGGACTGATAAACTTCATACAAACAGAAAAATGGTGATGATCAATTACAGGCCACTAACAGGACATCAATTTGGAGAATATTGAAATAGAGATGCTTTGTCACAGTAAGCAACAAATAATGATAAGAAACTGTGGAGGAGGAGGCATGTGTCATAGGATAAATAAAATAGTAACCACGACTGGAAGGTAAATAAAAGCTTGGAAAATACAATACATGTGTAGAGAGGTAAGAGCTATAACCTTTAAAATCCATGTGTCATTTAACTGGAAGATAGTCCCCACTTGTTTAAGGGAGAGAAACAGGGTGTCCTTTTAGACCGACTTTAGTGAACGCTGCACGTGTTTTAACTTGAAACTCACAGTGGAAAGTTAACCATGTGCCTGAGTGTGTGAGATTGGGATGGTAACCTGAGACCTACTGTGGATGGGCTGTCTTCAGGCATGTAATTAGATGCAGAAGTATGGCATCATTAAACTTAATTCCAGTAAACTAGCAAAAATAGTAGCTTCATAAAGGCAGCTGTAGGGCTCTACCAGCACTAAGGCACCATAAGATCCATGGGAGGGAGAAATTCTGCATCTCTTTCAAATCTATTAATTTATTCAATCGATTGAAGAGTGTTGGGATGTTTATTTTTGTACCTGAATAAATAGGAGACAAGCTCATCCATCAGAATACTGGAACTTGTAGTCTCACTCAAGTTGTTAGGATTCTACAGATGCTTAAGTGACTTTTTGTTAACACTGTTGCTGTCTTACTGTATTTAAAATGCCTTTAATCTTATGTACTGTTTAGCATTCTTTGGTTTTACACTTAAGGTATTTGTGGTTTTTCAATACAAGGACATGCTAAACCAGTTGTGGATATTTGAAGTGTCTGATCTTAAAATAATTTTCCAAAATTCCCAATAATGTGAGTTGGTATTAATTAGGGTAGAGTTGGTTACGATCATAAACATGGATGACTGTATTTTTGATTCAAATACTAGTCTATTGTGATATTTTTTCTATTTATTTATTTGTCAAAAGGTGATGTTTCTCTCTATCATTTGCTGTTAATCAATTAAGTTTCTAAATCTGTCTCACAGCTGCATGCACAAGTGTATTTTTCTTCTTTTCTTTGTTCTTGACTTGGATGTTCTTAGCCAATTCTTTAAAAACAAAAACTGTAGTTCATGCTAGGAAGGCTTTTTATCTTTATAGCAAGCTCTTCTGTTTTGAAATGTAACTAAGTAAGGTGATAACCTGATCTGCATAATAGAAAATCTTGAAATACTAGTCTTTCTCTTTCTCTTAAGTATTTGGCTTGAGATATAAAATAATTCCAGAGCTATAATTGCTGTGAGCTCTAGGTCCTAGAGAGTGGCTTATGAAGGGACTGTAAAAGTTTTTTACTTGGTAAGTAAAAAAGTATTTAGTTGTAAATACTTTCTCTTTTTAAATTTTGGTCAGACTCTTTTCTTCCATTGAAACAATTTTGTTTTACAAAGCCTGAGAGAACTCAAGCTTCCTTGGCATCAGTTTAGGTTTTCCAATAATATTAGAATTCATTAACGAATTGCCAAAAATAGTCCTTTTTGCTGACTGTCATGCAAGAGTTGGCAGTAGAAGACTGAAGAACCAGTACTGAGAGTACAGAAAGCAACAGCAACATCCCAGTGCTGTGAGGTAAACTTGACAAAGCCAGTGTGAATATAAAGTGAAACCCTATAACGCTGTGTAAATTTGTCAGTGCAATTGCAGTTTAGCGAGCATCCATGAATTCTATTAAGCAGCTGTAAATATTTTTAATTAATTAATCTGTGGCATTGTGACAGTGCTCCTCACCAATCTCTGGGATTATATACTCAGAGTAATGAAATGTGTAGAAGTGGTATTGGAAAGGGGCACAGAGAGCACGTCCCTGCTTTGGCCCTGTGTTACTTCTCACCTGTCCTGCCGTAAGATGCAGGTGCCCTACAGTACTGTTTTCTAGGAGTAATATTGTATAAAGTGAAAAGGATTCTGTGTTAAGAGAGTCTCAGAGAGCAAAGGATGTTAATTTTATCAGTGATAGGTTAGAGCAGTTCCTGGTACAAGCAGGTACAATTCATGCACTTTGAAGGACTTCCATCTGTGGGTGCTAATAGTTGGTTTGGCCCCAGGTTTCTGAATCATCAGGTAGCTGATGAACTGTGGTTGTGTTACTACTTTTCTCTTTACTGTGTCAGGGAAGTCTGGTCTCTTCCATTTCAAACAGGCTATAAACAGTTGAGTCTTGCCATAGAATGTGAAAACCAGGATGGCTGCAAATATGTGTGTGATTAGAATGGTTGAAAGGCTGAAAGGACTGGTAATTCAATATGATGAATGCTCTCATCTCTCTCTGACCCTGAGCATCTTATCCCAGTTGCTGTCAGGGTAATGAAATTAATGCCTATTAATGCCTATTGTGTTTGTGAACATGTTTCAGATCAGATGAGGACTAAATGTTCTTCAACTTTTTTTGTTGTAATTGTGTTTGATATTTTGTACTGAATGCTGGTGAAGAAATAATAAAGAAATCATCACTCAGACTGCTTCCTGAAGGATCATTTTCATCTGAAAGGTTTTGACAATTGAATGAAATCCATAATTGAATTAATGCTCAAGGATTTTGTTCAGTACTTGTGTCAGCTGTGTTCCCTGCCCCCACTTCCTGATTAATAGAAGTTTTTGGAAGCGGTGTTTTTAAAGAGATAATGAAATTCTGGTTTTCGTTGTTTTTACAGGGCTCTGGGAAGGCTGTAAGAATCAGATAATACCTTAGTGTTGTTCAGTAGAGCTAAACAATTATTTTATAAAATACAAGAGATGCTTGTTTAACAGTGTGAAGTGCTTCCTGGATTGATATTGAAGCTTGGATTTGCTGTGTTTCAATAGGGTTGAAAACTACTTAGGTTTAGAGCAAACTAAAACTTTGTGGAGCAAATGTACTGCAGAACTCTTGACAATGCTTTCCAGTGGAGTAGAGCCTGGGATATTTTTCATGTCTTGGCTTCCTAGGAAATGTGTGAAGAGAGCTTGGTGTGTGAGATTGGGATGCATGTTTAGTCTTGAAGCTGTTGACCAGTTTGCAGTGCAAGTGAGTGTCTGTGCCCATCTCTGTTCCCAGGACAGCAACCTTCCCAGGCAAGATAATCTTTACTTCTTGCTTTTCCTTTTGAAGCTGTTCAGCTGTCCAACAGGTAATTCTTGAGGGCCCAAGGTGGAAGTGGGAAGGCAAGAGGAAGTGCAAGTTTGACAGCCGAGTTGCAGCATACAAGGAGGTGCTTTGGTTGCTGTTGGTGGGGTAGTTTGCCTTTTCTTAGGAACCTGATTCTTCCCTTTCTGCACTGGGGGAGGCATCACAACCAGGCTTCATCATAGCAGGGTGAAGGTTTGGTTTCTGACTGCTTCCTGTCGGTAGATGTGAGTGACAGGGTTTGGCTTCTCTTTAGATGAGGACCCATTTCCCAGGTAAATGACATAACCAGAAAGTCCAAAGGAAACAGAACTTTTCACCCTTCTTCAGTTGTGTTTGGAAGGAAAGTGCTGGCGGTTGCATTTTGGCATGAGCCTGGGTATATGAGCCTGCTCTTGAGTTTCCTGAGCTCTCCTGCCTGTGTGGCAGCTCAGGAGTGGGAGGACTCTGGAACGGTGTGGGAGCTGAGCAGGAATGTGCAGAGCTGCCATCAAGGCAAACCTCTAAGCTCAGGTTGGAGCTGAACAGCCTCTGAGGGCTCGAGCTTGTGACAGTAACCCCAGTTAGTACCTGGTTACATTGCTGCTTTGTGAAACAGTGTTAGCTCTTGTGAGGTGTGCTGACAGGTTAAAATAATCACGCTTGTAACTTAATTGCAATGGTGGAAATAATGCAGTAAAGGTCTTGGGGAAGTGATAGAAATGTGGGGACTTGTGCAATGCAAAGACTGGGAAGAAACTAGGAGAAGGTAGGGAAGCATATCATGTTTGTGTGATAAACTTTTGAAAGAAGCCCAGTGAAATTTTTCTGCTGTGATGAAATTTTTCTGGCTCTGTTGAGAAGGTTTACCCTGCTTCATTTCATTAGAGATTTAAGTGTACAGCAGTCTCCAGGCATATATGTCTTTTGTAGTACACAGCTAAGTTCTCTGTGTTATTAGAACAAAAAATTAAGTGATACCTGCTAAGCCTGAGGGATGCAGCTTTCAAATTGAGATGCATGCCTAATTTTAGACTCTTACGTTCAACTGTGGTATGAGGTAGCAAAAATAGATTAGGTGTGTTAACTTTGTGCTCTTTCTGTTTTAGATATTGCAAAGCAAATATTTGCATATATCTTCATTTTTATCCCGTGCCTTTGACTATAGATCTGAAGGTGAAAGTGGTGTCCTTCAGGACTCTTGTTCAACAAGATACCATCGAGAGTTCCAGTCTGTTGCAGATCTGGCTTTGGGGCAATCTGGAAAGAATTTAGTATGGAGAGGTTCTGCATTCAGTGCTGGTCCTGATCATCCTCCACTTACTGCCTGATATATGAAAAATAAAACAAATAAAAACTGAGGTCTAGTTAGCATTTTTAGAGATCAAGTATCAGCTACCTGAACTGAAACTGCTGTTTGGGTTCATAAACTAGTAGCTTTGTGTGGAGATTTGCCTAGCATATGTTTCATAAATGGCAAGTCACAACTGAATCTGAATTTTATATCAGCCTTATCTGTCTCAGTCCACAACTTAAAAAATAGGTGTTTACATTTTAAGTTAGCTGCATGTACTTATGAAAATATTGGAAAGTATGTGTGAGGTAGGAAAAGCTAAGGAGTCCAGGGGCAAGTTTGAATGCTCTTACAAATTCAGATTCCAAGTATTTGACCAGTAAGTTTTGCAATCTTATGGTTTGGTTTCAAAATTTTCTATTTAAATATACTTTTTAAAAATATCTTAAGATTTTTGGTATGTGGATTTTTCATTACAATTTGTCCTGACTTAACATAATTTGTTACATTTAAAAATAAGGGTGATATTTATTTCTACTTTTTTAGCCAGCATTGGTTTTGTACACTATACTCTTTTTGTGTTTAACTCTGTTCTGGTAGATGCTGGGCTGTGGAGTTTTACAGTGCTCTTCCATGCCCTTTTCTACTGCTTACATAATATGTCCAGGTACTTTATGTAAGGATGATTGTTAATTTAGATGGTTTTTCTCCTGGTACTCTACCATCAGACACTGTTCTTGCTAACAGAAGATTCTGTTCATTGTTAAACATTTGTGTGCACTTCTTTCAAACTTTTTGCCGTAGGCTTGCAGGTGGGGTATTCTTTTTTCAGTTTTAGTTGTGTTAGGTAAAGTTGGCTCAGATGTCAGGGATTTTGACATTACAGCTATGAGGAAGCAGATCTTCTCAGGGGAAAAATACTCTTTAATCTCTTTTCTGTCAGTTTGAATCCTATGAAGGGATTTAGTATAAAAAGCCAGGGAAATTATTTTCTTTTGTTCATTTCTTTTCTGTCACATACTACTTGTCATCTTCTCTGTTACAACTAGATCTTCTGTGAGAGTAGGAAATAGCATTTATGCTAGTTTGATTTTTTTAAATGTGAAATAAACTATACATGATTTGGTAAAATTTTGTATTTTAGTTCGTGACTAGATATAAAAAAATACTAGTTTGGATTGCTTTGAACTGATTGTGGTAGTTGAAATAATTTTACCTGGCGAACTAGCAGATTGACTAGAAGAGTTACTTTGTTCCATTTCATAGGGCTGCATGGGAATCTGGGGGCTTGCATGTTTTTTTTGAGTAAGCAAAGAGTGCATAGTTCTGAGCAAGCTGCAGGTGAACCGGCTCATTCACACACTGTGCTGGTGAGCAGATAGATGAGAGTGATTTTAATGTGGCGATTTTTGAGGCTGATCAGTTCATTGTGTCCAGTTCTGGAGGCAAAATTGTTGCAGATACCTCCCTACATCTTCTTATGCTCTGTAGTGATTCCTTTGCCTTCCTGTGAAAGTCCAGGGTGCTTAAATTCTAAATATCTACTGATGATGTGTGGAGAAGCTTTCAGAAATCCTATTTCACAATCACAAGCAGAGGCTAGAGAGGTTTCATCATCATCCTCATTCATGTCGACTCGCTGAGAGCTTCCCAGCAGCTTTCAGTCTCTACTTGCTACAAACACTTGTAACAATATTACAAATAGAGATGCAAACAACTCCTCCGTGGAATCCAAGGCATTTAAAAGCCAAGTTCCTGTTACAAAGAGCTGTGGCTGGAGGAAACACTGCAAACTGCTACAAGGTTTCCTGCTCTTGTGTGGTGGGCAAAGGGTATTTCCAGAGTGAGCTTAAATGGATGTTACATATTTTCCACTACAGAGGGTAATAAAGTAAACAATGGCTACATGTATGTGGGTTGCTTTTGCCCTTCTTTTAAGGAAATTACCGAAATGTGCATGAAGAAGTCTCCAGAGATGCAAAAAGCTTATAAAGGAGACTTTCTCTTATTGAAACAGGTGCAATACTTACTTCCACTCTTGTACTAGAAGACATGTTCAGGTTTTATATAATGCCAAAATGCCAAATGTTCAGAAAAACACTCCTGTTGAAATCTCATCATGCAAATAATTACCTTTCAGATATGTCTGAAGTATATGCAGTTATTATTTTTAAAATTTCAGTACTGGTGATTTATGATGAAATTTAGGTACTCTAATTTTGATTTTTCCCTGATGGTCACTGATTGTAACGGTGGATTTGTGCCATTGAACTGCACTGTAATCAAAAGCAAGCAATTTGGAGAAAGAACTGTAAATTATTTGGGCACTGAAAATAGGATTTTTTTAGACTTTAGATGTCAGAATCTTAAAATCATAACAAATCTTGGGGCGTTATCAAGACTGGAACTGTTATCAAGACTGGAACATTTAAGATATACAGATGCTTTTTGAAAATTTTGTAAAGGATTCATCTGAGAGCTAAGGAGTACAGAGGACAATTATCTTTAATTGAGCTCATATCTATAAAGACTTTACAGTCAGCATCAGAACAAAGTGACTTTTATTCATGTATCTAGTACATGGAATGAAGTATAACCAAACACTCATAGAAGTTTGTCAATTTATACCATAAGGCTAAAAACTAGTATGAAAATAAGAATGTACAGGCTTCATATATAATATAGTTCTATTTCATCTAAATAGGTTGTTATTATAGTTTTCCTACAAAAAGGAAATTAAAGGACAATAAGTGTATTTTCTAAAGTTCTGTGCTCTCTGACTGAATCAAGTCACAAATGTATTTTTTAAAAATTGAATTACATTACATATAGGAATCTTTTCAATATTGTCCAGAGATTAATCTCTTAGTAAGGTTTTTTCCCACTGAACCCCAGCAAAATACATAGCTGCAGAATGTTTGAATGAACTCTGCTTCAATAAAATGGATTGCTTTGTGATTTTATGGCTTGCTGCTGAGCTTGCTAGAGCTGTCTGAGCAGCAGACTTCAGACTTGTGCAATTCTGTGTTGAGCAGATAGTCCTTAAAGAGGTTATGATATGTAGCAATAGTATGATCGTTACCTTAGAGCTATGTATCCTAAAGGTTTTTTTAGAAAATTTATAAACTTTTTTTTTCAGATCTAGAAAAAATGCAACTAATAACATCTAAGTCCTTCCTCTTCTGTTCTATTCATATTTCTTATGCTGTAGGCAAGTGAAACCTGTATCTGTTAAATGTGAATAAAAGTGCTCCTTTGTCTTCCATGCAGAAATGTAAGCATTTAAAATTCTTATAGTAAGACATCTGAAAACTTAAGAAATGTGTCAGCCCCAAGTAGAGATTCCCTATCTGTGTCCTGTCTTGAGCCTGCTTCTAGTCAAACAGGGTAAATAGATTCTATGGTGTGAGGCGCTTTCTCTGGGAGCTCAAAGGACTTGAGACACGAGGCAGGTTTTTGATGCCTGCAGCAGGGCTGTAGAGGTCAGCTTGCACTGGGTATGTGCTAGTTGGTTTGGTGGTTTGTCATGCAAGCTCCACCCTTTCACCAGAAAATTGTATCCAGAGTTTGTAAGAAACAGATGAGAAATACGTTTTAGGATACTATTTATTTTAGTAGAGGTGTTGTATAGTGCCCAGCTAACAGAGATGCTCTTGGCCCGAAGAGCATACAGTCCCCATTATTAATCATGAAGAAATAGTGAAGTGGAGAGAGGTGCATTTTGTGAGGATAGTACAGCTGAGTAGGAAGTCTGTGTGGTCCTTTTTAAGTGTTGATGTCTTGACTCGTTCTCCAGAAGAGGGGTGGAATATTCTTCCCCTGTTATCCTGCTTTTATCCCTCTTCCCAGTTTCTCTTGCCTGTGCTTGAAGCTGATGTTTTTCCTTAACACAGTGCTCTGCTTTCACGAAGTACTCCAGTGAACGTAAGTTTTGTTGAAGTAGCAGCAAAGATAGGGACATCATTCTTTAATTCACATCTGGTATCTTTGAATAGGGAAGGGAGGAGGATTACGAAGTCTGAGGAACCAAGACTGAGTGTGCTGGTGGACTGATAGACACCAGATGAGTTGGCCCAAGTTTTTACCAGCAATAACCAGTTCTATTGCCTTAATGTTGCTGAAGCAGAAGTCACACTATCAGAAGATCTGCTTGCAGATCAGCCTCTAACTGCTCCCATTATGAGCCACATCCAATTACAATATTAAGTTAATCTCTTTGCTAGGACTTTGATGTGATCACCAGTTGACCAGCAGATCTTCTGATAGTATGATTACTTTTACCTACAGTTATTTTTGCCATGGCAGTGTTTACTGAGCTGATACTGCTAACATGTGATTAAATTATCTATTTAATTTTCTTTAGTATGTCAAGATTTCATAAGCAAGAAATAAAATTCTTAACTCTGAATTAGGAGTGTCCACTTTGTTTCAGTGAAAACGTGTGCATGAGTTATTCAAGTGTGGCTGCCACGCAGAACTGTTCCATGTTGCTACATGAGCTACCACAATTAGCACAGTCATAGTTAAGTATGTTGCACTGGAAAAAGCAGTCTGGTAGGGAAGCTGAAACTGGTGTCACCAGATCACCCAGGAGCTCCCATTTGCATGCCTAGATCAGCCTATCACTGAATCAGTACATTCTCCCAGCAGAACTACTTGTCATTTCCTGCTAATTCATCAAAGCTTCACCTGGACAGGACACCCTGAGGTGTGTCTTGTGGCTGCTGAGCCTGTGAACAGCTTGGTGTGTGGCATCCATGGAAGCTGGGTACCAGCCTTCCCACAGAAGGGATCCAATAGCATCCAGTTTCCCGTATTTGAGACCTCACTGTATTGAGTTTGACAGTGCTGCTGTGTAAACAGATGTGAAAGGCCCACATTAACATTAAAGGTATTACTCATTACTGCAAACTGGACTGTTAAGCAACCAAAACCTGGCTAAAAGCACACATTTCAGTGTTGTGTACACAAGTAATGTTTGCGGTGTTAGACTGTACATCTGCATTTTAAACATTTTCCCTCAAGTCTCTACTTACTTTGGCTTGCTGTGTTGCTCTCCCTATTGACTTGTTTTCTTTGCTTGACTTCATTGTGCCTTTTTTTTTTTAACAGCAGATTCTATTCTAAATGAACATGTTCCTCGCTTGCTTCATTGTGGCTGACAGGGCACTTTTCAGTTCATTAAGCTGATAGATAGGTAAACTATATGTATACTGTAGTGTCTGGACAGCCATGCATGAAATATGTGTAACACTATACTGAAATTCAAATTGCCTCCCAAGCATGTCCTGCCTGTCCTGTGCTGTTTCCCTGGCACTGGCTGCAGGGGCAAGACCAGCCCTGCCGATGCTGTGTGCATCCTGGGAGCAGCACTGCTCTTCTGAGGAGGGCTGGGAGTCTTTAAGCCACGCTGATGTCTTCAGGTTACATCCAAAGGGGCTTGAATAAAGGTGGGCACTGTGGACTCCTTTTTCTGCCCTGCTGTCCCAGGTGAATCGCTCAAGTGCTGCCTTAGAGCACAGTGCTAGAGGCACCAAGGTATGGGTTTGATCCCCATATGGACATTCACTAAAGAGGTGGACTCGAGGATCCCTGTGGGTCCCTTCCAACTCAGAATATCCTGTAATTTTGTAATTCACTGTGGCCCCCAAACATCTGCACCAGCAAAATGAGAAAGAGTTAGGAGGCTGCACAGCCTTTACAGCAAGGAATTCTGCAAAGTTAGCTAAGAAAAACAGCAGGAAGTCCAAGGTTGTCTGAAGGCCATGAAGAAGAGTACTGTATTGTTTCCTTCTGCATCTATAATATACATTAGGTACTCTGGTTTACCTAAACACATCAGAGGGCCAGAAATTGGAGTCTTGTCCTGAGTAGATTATTCTGCTTATACACAGGCAGGTTAATTCCTCAGACACCATCTCAAAGGGTAAAGGACATTCTGCAGGATTCAAAGCTCTTAACTGTTACCATTCTGTTGTGTATGGTGAATATTTTCATAAAGCAAAAATGCTATGGTCTCAGAAGGAGAGTTGTGTGGGTGCTCACAGAGTAGGTGTCTCCTGGGACTGCAGGCTGGAAGCTGCCATTCTTAGCTACTGGTAGTAACAGTTGTAAGTTTGTTTCTCAGTTCTTTAACTGAGAGTGTCTAAGGTGAATGGCTGTTTGCTGGCCTTTGATGAACTGTGTAAGCCTTCCCTGGAGATCTGTGAGATGGGCGGTGCCGAAGTGGATGATGCTGCAGATAAAGCTGGTGCATCCTCTTAGGCTGAGCCATCTGAGCAAGCAACATAGAGCTTTCAGATTTTCTCATTCTTAGCTTTGCTTTGAAATGAAACATCCAGTTTTCGTGTGTTTAATGAGAACTAATATAAATAGGACTTTTTTTTTCCTTTTTTAGTTCTGTACAACAGTTTGGCTGTGTGTTTTATCATGAGTAAAAGATTTTAGTCCATTATGTGTAAACACATCTAACCTTTAGGGTAAGCCATAATGTTGTGCATAGAAGTTGTTTACAGGAACAGTGAGTGGGTGTTCCTCTGAGGTTAAAAAGTGAACTAGATCCAATCTTACTGAAATAAAAAATTACGCAGATTAACTGTTATATTTGGCAGGCACCAGCAAATATATATTTTTTATGGGAATGATCCTTTATATTTGTTTTTACCCATGCAATAGTCCAAAGCTAGTGCTTTAAATTGTGGGTCTGATTGCACTGAGATTTTGACTTGGTACATTAAAATGGAAATATTTACAAGTTGAAGTTATAAAAAAGTGTTATAAAAAAAGTTATAAAAAAAGTGTATTTCAAACCCTTTTTCTTGTGTGGGGCAGCTCTTGGGGTTAAGGGCAAGTTTTGTTTTACTCTTGTTCTTATTTTTTCTCTGCATTTTAGAAAAGCTCACATAACATTCAAGACCTTCTGGTTTAATGATTTGTTGTATTGGGCCTTCTCTCTTACTCTAAAATTCTCTTTGCCAGAAACTGCATAGTGGAGTCTTAACTTGAAATTAAAGAAAACAGAATTTATGGATATTGTGCATAACAGTCCTAGGAAAGCGTACACTTGTAAAATGAAGATTTAACTCTATAAGTGAGAGTAGGAAGATTTATTTCAGGGGAATTTGTGCACCTGAACTGCACAAATTAGACTGCTACCTTGCTCTAAACTGTGAGTGATACCTAGTGTCAGCAGTAAGGTTATGAATTCTGGTACTTCAATGAGAAGGCTACTCCTATAGCAGAATCTTGTTCAAATTTCTCAGATACTGTTCAGAATATACTTGTCAACTGACTTGTTACAGCTATTGTTCAGTTAGAATTTATTGTGCATGCCTTTTTCATTTTTGGAAAAAAATATCTCAAGTTACATCCTCTTTTACTCTATGTTGAATGATCTCTTGTTCACATATTAACTGAGTATCGCAGTTTGCCAATATCTGATTTTGGCCTTCAAAACATAACTTGATCAACAGTGTGGTTGTATTTTCAAAGAAGAAACAGCAGGAATGTGAAACATATAGTGGTTTTGTGGGGCTTTTGCCTAGAGTTAACAATATGAGACATTAGCCGTGCAGTATCACAGGTTACCCGAGAGATGCACAGTTTCCAGAGATACTGGTAGAGACCTCCTGTAAGGATCAATATGAGACTTGGCATACTAAACTATACCATTTAAGAGATCAATGTTAGTGCCCAGACTAGGGAAGTGATAAAAATAAGTGGGTAAACCTTCCATATAGCACTTCGCTTTTTTGGTAAATGGAATAATTTCAAAGTAGCATGTATGTCTGACACAACCAACTTCTAGAGACAAGGAGTATGTCCACTGGCAGAACAAGGGTGAAAGCCTACCTAGAATCTACTGGTGAGAAAAACTATGCTTCATTAAGTAATGAAAATGTTTATTAAAGGTAATTGAATTTGTGAATTGGTTCTTCATTTCAGAATTTAAATTATTTTCAAATATAAAATGAGAAATTAATTAATTGAATGAACCCATTTTAAAAGGGTGACCAAGATTCTAGCATCAGAATCTTGTTTTGTAGTCATGCTCTCAGAAGATTATTTCTCTAGTAGACCAGTACCTTTCAGGGGTGAGACACTACAAGGTTGAAGTGTGTCTTTAATGTAGCAGAGGAAAAACATTAAAAAACCTGCTACTTGGAAGTCGTAGACTAATTTAAAGGCACTCCTTAACCTCATGCTTTTTTTTTTCACTCTTGATGGTTAAAATAATGGCAAATGGTTGAGATTTTGTTCTTGATGTAATCCAGGAAAATTTACCATTTTAGGTTGAATGATAGCAGGTGTCTGGATAAAGCATGTCTTTTTCATTAGATGTGTAAATTAAATGGTTATTTTGTACATGTCTGTGATTCCTCATTAACTTCAATTATATTCACGTAGGGAGCTTGTGGCTGAAGGTCGCATTCCATGGATCCAGTTCTGGGGCTATGGCACAAGAACAGAATAAGTTTCTTAAGCCATCCTTAATTGATATTTATAGCTTTGTTGATAAGACAGTTATCTGTGTGGTGGGTAATGATGTAGTGATAGGGTGTTTGTCTGTTACTGATGCTAACTTGCTGACAGTTTTTGTAGTAAAAAGCCTATTACTGCATTGGATCTCATCACTGCCTAATGCAATGCAAATAAATTATAAAGTAATACTGCATATTTTTTAATTTTTTTTAGGTAATTATCTACGGGGATTTGCCAAAAAATAAAGAAAATGTAATATATTTATCAAATCATCAGTGTACAGGTTTGTATTTCTTTTGCTTAACACTTTTATAGATTTTTAAAATCTGCTTGTCTGTTTACTGTGTCTCTTTCCAGGCTTGTCCTAACAAGCAAGAACTTCTAGTTCAGAAACCTTTAATGACATTTATACATACAACATGTACTTTTTGTTTCATCAGTGGCAATTAGGAGGTAATTTAGCTGATTGCTTTGGGATTTTGTCGTTGCAGTTGACTGGATTATTGCGGACATGCTGGCGATCAGGCAGAACGCGCTCGGGCACGTCCGCTATGTCCTGAAGGATGGCTTAAAATGGCTTCCACTCTACGGCTGGTACTTTTCACAGGTGAGCCACTTCGCTCTTTCCTTGCTGTTTGTGAGTCAAACATGCAAGATGAACTTTGTCCCTATTTTCCATGCATGCTCAGTTGACATTGAATTATTTGAACATGAAAGCAACTGGCTTCACTCAGTGTAGTTAGATGTGTATCTAAGTTGAGAAACAGTTACTAAAAATTCAGCTTATTTTCTAAATGAATACTTATAATAGAATTGAAACTGTGGAGTCTATTAGGAGTATTTCAGAATATTCTAAATATTTCAGAATATTCTAAAACTTTGTTCTTTTTACAGTCTAAAACTCCAGTTTGTAGTCATGCTCTCAGAAGGTTAGCAGGTGTAAACAGACTCATTTTGCTGTATATCATGCTACAAATTGGGAGGAAATTGGCATTACTGTTTAATGTACTTCTTTGTTTTTAGTTGTTAAGGTTTTAGCATGATATAAAGGAGAAAAATTGGATTTTAGTGTAGTGTGGAGGAAAGGCAGATCCCACGTCCATGAAAATGTTGATGGTTATTTCGGACTTCAATTAAGCAAAAACCTGAGTCTAACAGTATTCCTACCTTTTTCTTTCTTCTCTTTCTGCATAATATTCCTTTTGTTCCTTCTAGTCTGAGAGCTCAACCTGATGTGACTCAATTTTATACAATTACTGGGAAACAGTGAGCCATGGTCACTAAGCAGCCAACGTACTGAGTGGATATGATATTCAGTCTAAAATGGTGAAGAGCAGTGTAGATTACTTACTTCCCTAAAATCCTCTGTGAATTTGTCATGTCTGTTTTTTGGTTTTTCTGAAAGCAGAACTATTTCTATGTGAAACAAAATAAAATGTAGAGATGGATGGGTTTGGAAGTACTGTGCTTTTTCTAGGTGAGCAGAAATGGCTTCATGGTACTTATCTCAGGGTTTAGATGGGTGCTTGGTTATTAGAATAGAAATGGATAGAGTTTTGGGTAGTGGTTCCAAGTGCTTATTCAGTAAGACTTCTCTCTTTTGTCTTTTGCATTTTCTCTTCATGTGTTCTCTGAATATTAATCTGCTTTCTGTCCCTCACCCCATTGCCCAGGCAAAAAAATTAAGAAAAAAACCAAACCAACCAAAACAAAACAACAAAACAAGAAAACAAGCAAACAAAAATGCAAAATCTCAACCAAAACAAAACCCCCCACATGCTTAGAAAAATATTTCTAATAGAATGTGACAGTTTGATTGAATTGACTGTCAGCCCTGTCCAACAGGGCAAGAAGGTAGACAACGTTGAGAAAAATATTATGTTAGGTATGTTTGGAACTATATATTAATTTGTAATGGAGTGTATGAAGAGTAGGCAACTACAGGTGTATGTCCAAATAGGAGGATTTACTCTTTCCCTCATCTTTGCAGCACATCGAATGTCTTCATCTTGATGGTTTAAAATCTTTGTTGTCTTTTGAATGAGCACTTTAGTGAGTAGGCTATAGATCTAGGCTGGAGCATGGGTGATTGCCATAGTTTCTGGTAAAATTGGTATGTTTAGAGAAGTGTGTGCTGCAGAGAAAATGAGAAAACTGTTCACAATTTCTTTTATTGGTAAGTCTGCTGTCCCTGTCCCCTGAATAACTACAAACTGTCAGACCCTGTCATACCTCACTAAGGGTATGCATAAGGAGAAAATGGAATTCTCAATTGTCTAATGCTTGCCCTTAATGCTTTGTTACAATTTTTGTCCACCAAAGTGACTGATGTGCTGCATGGAAATATTTTGCTCTTTGTCCTTGCCTTTAGTCATCAGACTGGTGGTGATTTAAGTCTGCTGTAATTAAAATACAAACAGGATGTATATTCCATCCACTATCACTAGATTTCCGGAAATTTTTTTTTTCAAGATTTTGGAAAATTACTTTTGCTATGTGGAATATCCGGTGCTCAGTTTCCTGAGCTGTATATTGACTGTTAAAAGGAGGTTCCTGTGGAAATTAATCTGAATGTCACCTACATTTTTAATCAAAACATGTATATATTAAATATATATTTGAACTCCTCAAAAAAGAAAACTTCTGCAAGATTTAGTGGGGGGTGACTATGTATGCATTTATATATATATTTAAATCAGTGACACAATTGACAGGCAGTGGTGATGCATATATGGCTAAATGACCGAGACGGGATGCAGAAGGCCTGCAGTGCAAGCTAATAGGTATTTTTATTGTTTTTATCACACCAAACAGTGCAAAAACATAAAACACTTCCTGCCCTTCCTGTTGATGTTCTGTCAGTGATGTCACTTACACTCCACTAAAAGTTTCCAGAGCCACATAATTACGCTATGCTTACGGAATTCATATTCCCTTCCTCAGGTAAACATCCTGTTTGGAAATAAACGTGGTCTGGATGTTCAGGAGAGCAAAATTCAGGCACAAAGGAAGTATATTTGTAAACACAGTCCATTGTTGACTGAGAGAGGGGCTTTTAAAGTACAGCGGAAAAAAATTATAACCTTAAAAACAGTACTTCCAGAAATCTGTTTTGAAGAGCGTTCATATATTTGATCTCTTACTGAAAAGGAAATACAATACAAGTTGGGGAATTTGAGCTATATACAATCACATAACTAGCATTCTTTTTTGAGGCAGCTATCTAATAGCAAGGAAAGAAAAGAAACACTTAAATTAACCTATTATGTTCCAAGTCTGATTTATTAAGTAGAACTGTTTTCTTTTCCTAAAGCTGTCTTTATTATTTTTGGGTGGATCTGAAATATTTTTTTGCTCCTATCATTTGCTACCAATGCATCCCATCACTCCTATTTGCTTATACTATCCAATTCATTCCCATTTATCTTATGCCCTTGATGAGGCTGGGATGTAATTTTGAAAAGTATTTTTGATACCCCAAAGTTTGCTTGCCTTTCTAACATAGAGAGTATGTCTTTATCTTTTCTGTTGTCCAGCATCAGCTTGTGCACCCTTTGGGCTGTTCCTGAGTTTTAGCCACATGTCCTGCCTCTCTTTAGCTTTGTACCCCTGAGACATGGGGACCTGCCATAGCGGTGGAGTTGGGGTGAATGCAGGGAACGCTGATCTTGTGATACTTTGTCTGTTCTTATGTTACATGACTCTGTGCTCATTTACTTGAGAAGTGCAAATCTATTTCTGAGCATTAAAATGTCTGACATGCAACACCAGATCTATCTTTGGTGCCATGGTGTGTGTCCGTGACCAAAAAGTCCTATAGTAACTTCATTTGTCCAAGTTGACAAATCAAACAAGGAAAAGTTGGTTCAGTATTTTTCCAGTTTACTGCAGCTGATTAGTAATTTGATGGTAGGGGAATGCCTCAATTCCAGGTTTCACTTATTTATCAAGGCTTGACCTAGCTGAGCTCGCAGAGAATGATGACCTACCCATTACATGGAAGTCTTATATAGTAGATGAATTTTTTCTCATTCTGAACTGAGTTTGCCCCTTTGGAAGGGATGGTTGTGTTTGGTGTCAGAATACAGCTGTACTTAAGTCTGCTTCAGCTTCTGTTTCCCTTTAATGGTGTCAGATCTTGAAAACGGTCTTACATGTGGAGTGTGGAGATAACATGAGGCTCTGTTTACTACACAGCTGAAGAAACGTTTTTCTGTTCATGCTGCTTTCTGTCTGAAACTGTTAAACTGCTTGTGGGATGGTCCCAACACCATGCCACAGCCAAGCTGGGGAATTCTGTTCATGGTTTTCGTCCCCTGCCAGTCACAGCAGCAGAGCTGAGTGTTAGAGCTGGCTACTTCACCTTGGGAGGGAACCACAGATGACAAAGTTAAGACAGAATATTTAGTATGGAGTTAATGCGTCATTGGCTTTCTGTTCCCTGTCACTGCAGTCTTTGAAGAACAACTCAAAAGTCACATCAAACACCACTAGCTAAGCAGCTATCTCTTCACACCATGAAAAGCAAATGCTGAAAGCACTTTGCATGACCATCTCTTCTGCCTGCCTCCTCCTAACCCCTCCAATTTTATTCCTGTCCATGCCAGGGACACAGCTCTGCATACAGCCACCAGCCCTGTTTCTACCATGTACTGTATCTTTTCATGAGATCAGGTATTTGATTGAGGCTCAGCTGTTAGTAGTTTTAACCTTGCTGTCATCTTTCTGTTAAGAGCATGCAAAACCATAAATGAACAGAAGTTGTCTGACAAATCCCAATACCAATTGTTATGGTGAACAGAAAAGAGTATTACCAAGTTATGGAGTCACCATGAAAACAATGTACCTTAAACCTGAAATTCTGTTATTTGGAAGCTAATCATGTTTTTTCCAGACTTCATTGTATCAGTAGTTCATAGTTGGTGCATGTTTGTTTACATACTCTTTCTGTGTAGATAAAACAATGTGGTGGAAGAGGGAAATGATAGGGCAAATTTCTTTTTGTGTGTACTTTTACTGAAATTTTGTGATAAATTGTGTGCAACAAGTTACAAAATTAATCTCTTCCAGGACCTAGTTTTACTTTTTATAATAATTTTCAGTAAAAATACTTCTACAGAATTCTTTGCTTTGTGAAGACTTTGGCTTACTTATTTAATTATTCTCTTGGTATATAACTTCTTTATTAAAAGTCTGGTTCTCTAGTAAAGTACATGGAGGTTTTCAAAAACTATGCTGGTTACTTTTATGCTATTGATAAATTTTGTATGTAGAAGTATGATACTTGCATTCCCAGTATTTGCATTAGTTACTATTTAAGAGAGGGTACATAGAATTGAAAGCATTGACCTGTAAGTACTTGCATGTGAGTAACTTCAGTTCTTTGATTTTCCCTTGATATACAAATGAAGCTTCATGTCAGCGTTGCCAGGAATAAATACCCTGGGGTCACTTCTAATGCCATCTTCTAATTCATTACTTAGCACCTTTAAACAGGACACTTCAAGTGTCTAATGCCTTGGGGGGGTTTATATCTGATTTTTATTTAAACGGATTTTGTGAGCTGAAGTATATGCAAATGTGAAATTAGTTTCACATGTTTTTGCGGTAAGAGAAACTCTTGTAGGCAATTTGCAGTGTGAGTCATAAAGATGACTTGTCATTGTCTCTTGTTTGTTCTTCTGTCAGCTATTCTACATTAAACTACTTAAATATTTAATGCTTTTCCCTTTTTTTTTTCTCTCTGATAGCATGGAGGAGTCTATGTAAAAAGAAGTGCCAAATTCAATGAGAAGGAAATGAGAGAGAAGTTGCAGGCCCAGATGAAAGCTGAGACTCCAGTAAGCTTATACCTTCCTTCTCATTTCTTTGACTTTTTTAATGGCAAAGGCTTGTTGGAGAAAAGAGCCATGCCCGATATCCACAAACTACTAAGATGGTAATCATGGATTTGTTTTCTTTCTGTGTTTTTACAGTTACTTTCTGTGATTAGAGTGATACCTCTAATTAAACTGAGGAAAGTTTGACTGGTTCCTTATGATTGACAGCAGCTTTGTGGTCCTCTCTGTAGAGGGCAAGGGGGGTCTGGACTTAGAACATGAACTATAGTACCTTTCTTGAGAAACCTCTATTTCAAAGGAGAAACCCTCTGTTTCAAAAGACAACATTTTGACTACTGTGTGCTTGTCAGAGACTGATACACTCGACTTCTAAAAGTCAAGAACCTTTCCTACCAAATGTTAATTAGTCATCACAATGATCAATCATTTTTAATGGCAATGACATCTTAGAATTCAATAACTTTGTCTGCTATGCCTGGAGGAGGGAAAAAAACCCAAAACAAACTCTTGATAATTTTCTATTTGAAGAATGACTGTTACTGCCAAGTGACTTTTCTCATGACTCCCTGTATGGTTTGTGGCTCAGTGGTTAGAATCGCTGTGCTTTGCTTCCATTACTTGCTGTGCATTAGATTTTTTTCTTCCTTTTTGGCCAAGCTAAAAGAAAACAACTTAAGCAAGCCTTGATATAGAACAGTTAAACTTCCATTTTATTTAAAACTGTGTTATTAGGACTTAGACTCCCCATATTGTCAAAACTTTTATATCCTGAGACTTGGGTAAAAAGAATTCATGGGCTGTTTTGACATTCATAATAGTATTTTTTTTCTTATTTGGAGATGGTGAGTTTATGTTTGTGCATGTGTCTCTGTTGAAAAAGTAAATTGACCTTGTGTTTACTGAGGGGCTTAAATGAGTAAAGTGTCGCTATTTCAGACAGTGCTCAAAATCATTTTGTCTTCAGTTAAGATTTAACATTATCTTTTTGTGTTATAATTAAGAAAAGAAAGTTCCAATTGTTAGCATATAAGTTAGGCCAGAAATACATTACAACAACTAAACAGTATCTAATCAATGATGTCCATGGAGAAGATGGTCATGTTAAGTGGTGGCAATCTGCACCCTCATTAACAGGGAGGGTTCTGGGATGTAAAGAGCTTGTGTTGCCTCATTATTTGCCATATGTCAGTGGTAAAGATTCTACTTGCTGTAAAACTTGGAGTGTAATGGAATAAGCAGAGGCTGCTTGCAGGATGTATGAAACATGCTTGTAGTCATCCCCCTAAGCAATTTTTCCCCCTGAAGAGTGCTGGTTAAGTTCATTTTAGTTAGTCTGGATGAAATAAGCCAGCAAGGTGTTTTCCTGCATAGGCCCATGGCTTTCTTGCTAGCTAAAAAGGTTCTGCTTGAGTCTGGCTTTCTGCCTTCCCTCTGCCCCCCCTAAAAAGCAGGAGTTTGTTGTTATTATAAGGTTTACATTGAGGTAAGAGTCTTAATTCGAAGTCTGTGTTGAATTAATCTCCTTTTGAAAAATGTGTATTTCTCTTTTAATATATTCTTGGGAAGATGTGCCTAGAAATTCTTCTGATTATGTCCTTGGAAACCTGTAAATGGTGTTCACCCTTGCTGCAGTGTGTCATTTTAGCACAGTTGGAATGTAAAGAGAGATTTAAGCATAATGCTTTTCTTTAAAGATAAGAACTGATGTGGGTTCTGCTTTCCATGTGGTTAGTAAGTGAAATAAATCCAGAAGTCTTTGTGGAATCATCTTTCTTCTCCCTCCTGAGTTGTGTGTAGATTGAAAGCCTATACCTAACCCATCAAAGTTAATGCCTAATAAATATGAGACCACTTGGGTATGCTTATTTTTTGCTGCTGTTTAGCTCTCTGGGAGTTTGGTGCTGTTGGAAATGAGCACAGAACCTGGACCTGGATAGCAGGCAGTTGTTGCCATTTGCCTCATATTATCAGGCATTGCAGTATAGAAGAGAAATAAGTATTGCAGAAATCAATTGTTTAAAATCTTTCAAAATCAGTCAAATTTATAGGGAGTGACACTTAAATTTACAAAACCAAAGTTGTTAAAAGCCTGTTTACTGAGGCAAATGTTTGCATCTGCAGGGGTAAAAGACACAGACCATTGAGCTGTCATTTGAGGGAAGACTAAACTTCTTTTAGCTGACTTTATCTGAGAATTTAAATGTAGATGCTCTTAAATGGCCTTTAACTTACAGTTACTACTGTGAGAAGAACATGATAACCTGTGTCCCTATTGCATTATTCATGCAGATCTGAAACTTAGCATGACATTTACAAGCAACCATATTGCTTTTAAAATGAAGACAATTTGATCAAGTATGCCCTGAACTCATCAGCTTCATGCAAAAATAACTAATCTGTGACTCTGGAATTTTCATGCACTGTATGGTACAGCTCAGGGTGGACTTTCCTCACTGCAGTGGGCAGCTGGTGTAGCTTAGTCATTCTGAGTGTACGTGGTGGAGTTCTTTCTTTAATGTGGTGCTAGAGATGAGCTGGCCTTTCAGCTGCTCAGGAAAGATTTATATACCAATAAAGAAGAGATGGACGGGAATCTGTGTTAAGGGTCACGTTGTTATTTACAGTTTCTCTCCACATACAATTTAAACAAAAGAATCCAGATGATTAATGTTCAGTCTGTCTGGAGCCATCCCTTTTCCCATTAAGAAATTGAAGATGTGTAGGAAAAACAGAACCAGTCTTCTGTTCTCCTTAGCATAGCAAGTTCTTTACTGCTTCTCTGTATATCTTTTTTCTTTTTTTTAAAGGTATGACAAGTACATTTGAGTTAAAACTGACAGGCAAACTAAAGCTGCCTTTTGGCCTCTTGCATGCACAGTATAACTTGCTTGGTGCTCTGATATGCCTCCTTTTGTGTAGACAGCAGTGGACTGCATGATTCTCCTTGCTCACCTTGTCTTGTGACTTGCACCCACCTGTCTGCTATGAGCAGCCCCTTCTCCTGCCCTCAGCTCTGCAGCTGGTCCTTGCCTCTTCCCAGATGCAGCCCAGCAGTGTCAGATAGGCACAAAGCTGATAGCAGACTGAAACATTGCTGCACCTGTGTTTTCTTAGTGGGCGTCTTGAACTAATATATTTTCTTAGTTGTTTCTGGAAGTCACTTTGCTTTTCAAACTCTCATTGAATTATATGCTTAAATGGTGCATTGTTAGGACTTTTGTTGATAAAATTCACTCAAGATGTGATTTGGTTTAAAATTCCATAAAATTTGACTGATTGCTAACAAATTGCAATCATACATCTTGTGAGAGCAGAGACTGTCACAGTGTTTAAAGAACACTTTTGTGTTAATGTTGTTTTAATGTAAGCCATAGATGAATGTAAGCCAAATGAATGGGTATTCAGCTGTTACTTGATATGCTTAATCTACTTGATTTATAAAAAAAGTTAACTCTTCTGAACAGCAAACTATTCAATTTGATTACTGAAAATGTCACTTCTATTTTTTTATCATGCATTCAGAGTAGGAAATCTGTATTCTGAGATGTGGGATTTAACCCTGTACAACCAATATTTAGCTGATTACTATGTGTTTTGGTTTTGTCATTCATTCAGTCCTAGAGTAATCATTGTCATATGAAGAAATGCTAATCAAACAATAAAAACATAGAGGTTTAATTAATACAACTCTTATGAGGCTTAATGTAATAATTTTGTGATATGGTTACTAATTTGCAAATCCCTGACAACTATATAAATCACGGATGTCCTTGCCTGCTTCTTCCACATCACCTTTTGTATTTTGTTCCAATTATACCAGATAGGCTTTCTCATACCATCTGCTTTTCAGTTACTGGTCTGAGTGATAGTGTTTTTCATCCAATTCACTAGAAGCATACTTTCTAGGTAGTGGTCTAAATGGATGCAGATATGAATCTGTTTAGCTGTCAGGATACAATAGCAGTAATAATAATATTGAAATTAAGCAAATGCATTGTGTAAGACAATTTTGAATTTTATAAATTAAAATATTTGTTTTTCCTTTTTCACATGAGAGCAGCACAGTGAATGCAAGATACCTTTAGTCAGTAGTTACCACTTCTTCATGCCCTATTTTCTTCTACAGAGTAGCATATACGCACTCCAGGACATTCTCCAAAGCCCTTGGCCACCATTTCTTGCTGTGTGTTTGTGGTTGTTCTGTATTCCAGGGACTTGTGTGTCACTTTGCTGCTTTCCCATGCTCCACCCACACCAGCTCAATTTGTGGCACTCCCATCTATCTCAGGGACTCCCTCAGCTGCCTTGTCCCCTCTCTGGGAGCACGACCCCCCCTTAATGCCATTGCCATTCCTGTTTGCCTGTGAGACCCTGACAGTGCTGGGGAAATGAAGCATTGCTGTTTGGGAGAATGCAATTACCATCTTCCATTCATTGCATTTGTGGCTTGTGGCACTGGGGACTATTCTGGTAGCCCCTGATTGGCAAAGTGCAAAAGACTTACATCTTTTTTGATTTTCTGGCTCCAACAAGAATCAGTAGGGTTCTACTAAATGAATCCTGATCCACTCCTTGAAACTTTCAAATTGATGAGATATACCAAGTTTATTGACACCCACCTGTTCCACAGATGGAATGAAATGCATACCTGAGCATAGGGACCTATTGCTTGGGTTAAAATTGGTGTCTCAGTGAATCAGGGACTGTGGTAATCCAAAACTGTCACTGCTGTTTTGAACATGAGCACTGTATTTTGCAGCAATAAAGTGTGTAACTTTTACGTAGCTAATTGCCCTAACTGAAAAATCTGTATTAAAAATGGCCTAAACTGCAGCTAGTGTTTCTAGACAATTAAAATGTTCCTACAAGTTCTTATTTCAAGTTCAGGGGAGCTTATTTAGTTATTAAAATCTTAGAGATTTGTAGTTCTTACAGTGTTTGGAAATAGTGCTTAAGGATTTAACTTCTGCTGCCCACGGTGGGAGAAAAGCCAGTTGTACAAGTGGTTCTGGCACTGGCAGGATATCTTTGTCTTGTGCAGGACTGTATGTGAGTATAAGTAGGTCATCTATTTGCATTCATGAATTCTACTGTTAAAACAGTCCTAATGAGCTATATAGTAGGTTATTATATGCTGAATTTAATGCAAAGGCCAGTTCTCTGTCTTGTTAGTGTGCTTTTAACTCAGAGATATTCAGATTCTGGTCAACAAACCTGTTTGGCTGCTTGTGTTGTAGAGGTTTACTAGTAAGTAAAATACAATTTCAGTCCCTGGTTTGTGTTACACATAGGTCTGCAGTAAGTAGATACTGTTCCCTGTTGTGCAACCAGCTTTTGGGGTGATTATCTGCTTTGAAGACCAGTAACAATGTTGCCTGCTTGTAAGTGCTGAGCTATGTACCAAGACTGGTATTCCTGTCCTGGGTGCTTAATTTCCTTTGCTCTATAACCTGTTACAGTCTCTGTATTACCCTTTAGAGCTGAGCAATGCAGTCTTTAATGGGGGTGGAACTGGAACAGCTCATCTTGAAGTACCATTTTCAGCATCCAAATTACAAGTTTTGCACATAAGCACATATATGAAAAGAAAGAAAAATGCATCTGGATTTGAATGTTATGTCCTTTCCAGCTACCTCTGAAAAGTTTTACTTAGTCACTTAAATATTTCAACATTATACTTCTTGTATGAAATGTATAGATGACTGGGGATGTGTGGACTACATCTGGGTCTAAGGATTCCTGTGCTTGTCCCTATACTTATGCTACAGTTATATATGAAAAAGTAAGCACCTTGACTCTTAAACCCATTTTCTTTTGTTCCCTCACCACCAGATCTATACACATCTTGGATTTCTGTGGGTCCTTGAACATTCTTGGACTTCACCTGCCTCTGCAGTCTGCCAGTTTCCCCCAAACATACTGTACAGTCTTTCTCCTAACTCTCTTTACTCTACTGACACTGATTTTGCTATTTTTGATGTTTGTTTCCTTTTTGTTTTTTCCTGTCAGGTTCTAGGCTATGTACTCAGCTTTCCTTTTTCTTGATCTCCAGCTGGCTTCTCTGGTTGGCACATTTCCTAGATTTCTTCCCACCTCTGCATTTTAGTGCATCTTTCAACCTTCCTCACTGTGGGGTGATTCTGGAGAGGTCATTTGCTGGGGCCTGTCTTTTGGCATTCAGCCCTTTCTGTAGCTGTTCCACAATCATTAAGTGCAAATACCAGCACGCTCTGATGTTTTGTGGGCCAGAAGCACAAAGTTCCATTCCTTTGTGTCTCTTTTTGAGTTTTTATTTAACTTTGCATCTTAATGTGATGTGCACTCCAATTATCAAAGTCTCTGTCTAATCACTGATAATATTCCTTGGACTGTTTTGTAAATCCATTATCTTATTTTCTTTCAAATGTTTCTTGAGACTGCTTTCTTCAAAGTTAATTTATTAAGTATTTACAGTAGGCATTTTATATGAATGTGCCGTGTTTAACTCTATAACAGTTATCATTTGTGACCATAGTTGCTTCTGCAGATGAGCCCCCAATATGGAATTTTCACTGTTTAAGTGATGTTTTGCATCAGCTTTGTTTGTAGGAGATTATGCATGATGCACACACACACAAAAATCCCGAAACCCCTCTGTTCTGTTTCAAAAGAAAATGGAAAATTGTCAAATTTGACTCCTCCTATTTGGATACATAATCTTACAGTCAGATATGCAGATACTTAGGCAACCTTTACCTGTGTAGTCATTTGAGAACCCATAGATTTGATGCTGAACAGGCAAGGAAATTAATTTACTGGGGAAATCTAACCTTGCACACACTCATGCTTAAAGGAATGTGACTTTAAAGTTCAAATTACGCTAAACTATGAGTTTGAGTTCCTAACATATTTAATATCCAATTCAATGAGAGACATAAAAGGCCCAAAAGATCTATAATTTCAATTTATAGTATTTCTAATAATGAATGAATTATTGTATATTTCAGTATAAGGAAAGACTAGAGGTAAGATCACTACTAAAATAAATTGGTCACTTTGTGATTTATTTGTCTGTCTTTTCAAAATCTCTTAAAACTGATATTCTTGTTGATATCAGCTGCTCCTGACTTGCTGACTTCTGTTGACACATGCTGTCTCCCTTCCTAAATCACATGGATTATATTCTATGGTGTATTTTCAAAGGAAATTATTATGAACCTTGAGCAGTAAGTTTCTTAGAGCTAAGAAATTTTAGCTCAAGTATTCTGATTTTCTTTTGATCCTTACAATAGTCAATGGTATGAGCTAAATACAATATGGACCTATAAAGTTTTGATATTTCTGTAAAAGCAGTCAGTTTACACTGATTATAAGAACTTGTCTTTTTTATTTCTTTTTTAATTCTACAGATGTATTTAGTGATTTTTCCAGAAGGGACTCGTTACAATCCAGAAATACCAAAAGTCATTGCGGATAGTCAATCATTTGCTGAAAAGGAAGGTAAGCAAAAAAAAATTTAAAATAATTCTTTTATTACTGTGCTAATATATATTATATAAAATTGTTACATAATATGAAGATCATCTCACCTAAATGGGACTTTTAAACCTGCTTGGTATTTAAAGCTTTAGAATAGTATAAACTACTGTTTTGCTTACAGAGTAAGATTAAGGTAGTTCATATACAGACATTTCACACATTTTACAATGTACAATAGTAGCAGTACTCCAGTAGGCTCACTGCAGCTTCTACTCATAGCTGTGTATTTACTTATCTTCTTGCTCCTTAAGGCTGTAGGAATTGCCTACACTGAATCAGGGCACTGGTCCATCTAAGTTGATATTGTAGCTCCAATTACAGTTGTTAGTCAATATAAAGAATATTTTGCATAAAGCTTGTTGTGCCTTAAAACAAAGAGTCTTCCATCATTTCACTTTTAATTAGTGTTAGTACTCCCATGGCATTTTGGTTTTCTTCCTCTCTCACCTTCCAGTCTCACTGTTCCATGGTCGAACTTTATTCTGGAGTTGCTTTGATTGTTGGCATTGTCTCTATAACACAGATGGAATTACTTCATCTTCAGAAAGGCTTGCAGAAAATCCAAGAGTCCCAAGATTTTTCATACTTTCTCACATCATATGCACGTAAACTTTAAATCCAACACTTCAGTGAGCATGTTTCCTGATTTTGTTTTTTCCTGTTGACCAAAAGTGAAATAATTCACTCTAAAAGTAAACAAAGAATAACAAATAGGTCTGGTAAATTCATCTCTGTGACACACTGAAATGAATTCACAAGTCTGTGAATCAGCCTGGTGATATAATCAAGCTATTAAGTATTGTTAGCTCTTGTCCAAAAGGATATATGCTTTTCTTCTCCTTGGGAAGAATGGAATTTGTTTGCGTGTATGAGCAGGAGAGCTGAAGTCATAAAGTATTTGTTCATAGCTTCAGTTTCCTGTCGGAAATGAAAGTCAAATGTTTCATTTAGGTTGGTGGTTCTTTGAGAGTTCAGAGGGAGGGGGCTGTTTGATAGGTTTTTTTTCCTCACCTTCTTCTTCAGGGAAAAGGCTCTTACTGTTTTACTATTATTTTATTTCACCTTTTAATTATATCTCTGCAGTCTGCAAAACAGTAAAACACTGCTTTTGTGCTTTCAGAGCACCTGTTTTTTTCTTGTAATGGTTTTCTCTCCAGTACTGGTCTATTTTTATTTTGCAACAATTACTCCTTTTAAAAACTCTCACGACAAATAATTATTAAACAAGAAGTATCTCCAATTCTGTTGCAGAATCCTCTTGATCTCCTTCTCCCCACTGCTAAATTATTTTCTTGTTGGCCTCTGTTCCCACTTTTTATGTGGGGAGGATGGGAGGCAGTCTGTGCTCCCCTGGGGCTCTGCTCACCTGCATGTCCACACAGATACAGATGCTCAGGGGAACTGGATCATCCCTCGTGCAGGTGTGTTGAGAAGCAGGGGCCAACACTGAGAGCAGAACCAGGCTGTTCTGAGGGCTGAGCCTCGAGCACGTGCCAGTCCAGGGCACATCCCAGTACACCGAGAGCTGTGGGTGGGGAGCTCCACGTGGCAGGATGTGATCCCTGTTCCCCAGGGTCCCACCCTGCTGCTGGGCAGTGCTGCTGGCCCTGCCGTGGGGCTTGCCCTGAGCAGCCCCGGTGTCCCCGTGGTGCTGGGGCTGCAGCGTGGGAGTGCCGTGGCCACGGGCAGGCTGAGCCACGGCCGCATCCCCGGGAGCGCTGTTACTGAACTGCTCAGCTCCAGCAAACGCACCTTGCCATGCTTGCCCGAGAGATCCCAGAGACTTCTCACTTCCTTGTAGGAAGGGTAAAAACACACAGCAGTTCTGCCAGCCAGAGGAATGAGGAGGACATCTTGTAACTTACAGTTTAAATAAAATTGCACGTCATTCTTTGTGGGGATATAATGAAGGCTAATAATTTAGTCTTGTCATCTTAGTGTATTTGTTACAGAGCATGGTGCTTCAGTGTGGGCCTTACTGACAATAGGGGAATTTGTTTCCTTTTTTTTACTTTGAAATGATTTTTTTCCCTACATTTTTGCTCAATTTTATGTTGACAAAATACTGCAAGTCTAATATTGGGAAAAGTGATTTAATTAAGAAGAATTAAACTAGAAACCAATGTTAGAACCAGAGCTATTACCCCGAAAGATAACAAAGCTATTCCTAGAGCACAAGCATAACTCAATTTTTATGATGCTGTCTGAAATACTGGTTTTGACATTAGTGTGTTTATGTGTTTTAGTAGTTTTGCAGAGAGGAAGTATAAAAAGGCTTTTGTGGGATTTTACTTTTACTCTCTGTGAGCTGCATCCTCTTCTTGAGAAGGCACATAAGATTCATTGGTTTAGGCAGAATCCTTGGGCTGAACTTAATTACCTGCTCTTAGTGGGACCAGTTGATGAGCTGCATCTCATATGTTGATGTTCTTTTTAAGTTTTGCATACAGTTACTGGCTCTTTACAGTTGATCCTAGAACCAGTTCAACAAAATGAAATTTAAAATTAATTTTTGAAAAGCTGATATTGACATACAATGAAGTATTGTGACATACCTGATTTCAACTATGGTGTGTTCACTCATTGATATGAATATTTAAATAAATCTTAACTGTCTGTGAATAGGATGGAAGGATATCAAGCAGCAAAAAAATTAAAACTCTAAACCCTTGAAAGAGAGGCAGCATTTAAAAATACCAATAGTAATTCATGTTACAGTTTGTTTTACCATAGGGCTTGAGTTCTACGCAAAATCTCAATTTCTAGCAAGAAAAGATGGTTTTCTTCTTTATGAAACAAGCAAATCAAACATACAGGGTGGATCCATTGTAAGCTCTCTACAGTGAATTGAATTCAGTCAGAATTAGCAACAGAAAGTTGGTTACTTCCAGGAATATTGATTTTGTGGTGATGAACTGAGAATGTTGTCATCTAATGGCAATGCTAGTACCTCCAAAAACTGAAAGATTACTCACACCTTTTACAAGTGGCCAGAAGATTCCCTCAGATCAGCTTCTTACCTGGGATAGAAGGTAAACTCAAAATATGTTTGTTTGGTTGTATTGGGTAAGAAACTTGTTGACATTTAAAAATGAAAGCAAAAGTCTCTAAAACTAAGTTACTTCATTATTTGTAGTAGGATTAATGCAGGAGTTAATCGTAGAACAAGTTGAATTTTGTAAAGTTAATTAATCCAGTATTTATATTTTTTGCCCAAAATAATAGTATTTGCTGGAATTTTACAGCTACAACAAGCTACATAAGCCACGTGTTGCCACAATATCAGATGTAGATGTGTGTTAGGTTTTCTCATTTCTGGTGGAGGCTTCCAAGCTAAGGGGCATGTGTGCCATGTAGCTGGATTTGAGCCTGATACACCTCGTTGTCCTCTCCTGGCACAAAGTAGGTGCCTGGGTGAGATGACTCCAGGAATTGCTACCAGGATGGGCACTCCCTCCATGTTTCAGTATGGTTAGTGACTCCCATGTTTGTAATGGTACATATTGCAACATTCCCATAATCAAATATTTCTTTCTCTGCTCTCTCAGAGAACTAAGAATATGATGGCATGGGTTTTGCCCCTTGTCTTCTGAGCTTTTGCATTGCAATTTCCAGTATTTAAGTATATAGTCAGTAGTCAAGTTTGCTTTTGTTTTCCACTGTGTGGGAGTGGTCAGCCAACGTGGTTCCTGTCTTCAAAGTCTGATGCAGTCACTCAGCTTACGTACTGGTGATGCCTTACAGGCTCTGTTGCATGGGTTTAGAAATCTTAAAAGTGCAGGACTTCTTCTCCACTAGTCAGTGAGCTTGAGTTGCTGAGTCCAGTCTTAATATATAGGTGGGACTCATTTTCATAGGGATTTAACTAAGTTTATCATAATAATAGAAGTGGTAATTTTTATTGGATCTATTTAATTCAAACTGTAAATCTTTTAAGCCTGGGTCTTTTTAATGATATTGGACTATAGAGAAAAATGTTTCTAAACCCTGTGATTCACATGATTTTTTTTTTTTTTTGTGAACTTCTGGTATAAAGTTTATTTCATTTGTATGTAGCCAAAATATCTATGTGTGGATTTCTTATCATTTTGTAGTAGTCAGTCATAGAATCACAGAATATGCTGTGTTGGAAGTTACCTATCAGGATCATTGGGTCTGAATTGTTGCCCTGCACAGAATATCCCAAACACCACAAATTTCTTTGGTTTAGTAGAATATTAATTCTATCAAGATGTTAACATTTGGCATTTTAAAAATTTGAAAATAAATAGAAATAATCCAAAGCCCTCCTACTCCTAATGTTACTAACTCTGAAAAGTCAGAGGGATCCAAAGGGATGAGGAGCTTAAATTTAACTTGGCTTGTTTTTGCTGAATGAAGACAAAACAATCTTCCCTGGTGAAAGGCGTTTTTGGAATTTTGTATTAATGTTCAATTTCTTACAAAGGTCATTTCATCAAGCAAATATTTAAGGTATGCATTTATTATCTTCTTTGGTTTTATGCAGAAAAGTCGCTAATGTAAATATTTTTTAATGCTAAGCTTAGCTTGACAAATATGCTTTCTGCTAAGATGTTTGTGTATGCAGGATATGCTTATCTCAAAATTGTTTTACAGGTCATGTAAAAAAGAGGTGTTTCAATGGAGCAAATTGAAAATGTTTTCCCTTCTAGATCTTGGCATTAGTTTTCAATTGTACTCTAAGGCAATTCAAAGTATTCAGTATCCTTAAAAGTTATTTGGAATTGTCTCTAAAGAAAATAGCTTTTGGTGGTATTTATTCTACACTTTCATGAAAGCAGGCTTGGTCTAAAAGTGCTTAGTGAGATGTAGACAAAAAAATATAGTTTTATAAAAGAGTAGGTTATGGACCTTGAGTAGCATTTGAGACCAAGCATTAGAATGAAGTAAGGGTCTGTGTTATTAAAAGCCATCCATAGGAAATTAAGATAGGAAAACAAGAAGCTACATTGTATTTCTGTAAGTAACCATCTTGGAAGAAAGTGTACCAATATGTGCTGTCTCCCATGTCTTGCTGTGGGCTGGTCATGCTCTTCCCGTGGAGATTAGTTGCATTTCCTGTATACTTTTGTAACAAAAAACCAATTTTACTAGTGCATGCAGTGCATGCTATCACCTGAGTCCTGTTTCTGTAAGTTGATGGAATACTAGCATACAAATGGATGAGCTCTCCCACCATTTGTTACTTTTTAAGTCTAATTATGGATTCACGTTTCAATATGTAAAGCTTTGAATCACTGGAGGCATTCCAGAAAGCTGGTGGGAGCTCAAGAGTTGGGTGAGTACTTGGGACACTGCACGTAACTGCAGAGCTGCAGTTTTTCTGTCTAATTAGTATTTCTGTCTAATCACTTCACTGCACACACATTCACATGGAAAAGGAAAGATCTAATTGTTCTTGAAATCAATTCATTGGTTTTCACCCTGGTTTTAGTTTTTGTGTACGTGAAAGTTGAGTTTCAATACATGGTTTCATGGGGAGAGGAGAGAGGTGTGGAGACCTCAAACTGATTCTGACATCCACTTTCAGTGAGTAATTAACCTTTGTTGATGAAATGTGGTAATGCTGATGTAATACACATAGAGTATTCTTAAATTAGAGTTGAGAATTTTTACTGTTTACTTTTTCAAATGTGGTGTGTACACATCAAGGGTAGAAATATAACTAACAAAGTCCAACTCTGAAAATGTGAATGGCCTGCCTGTACTGAACAGCTCTTTGAGTTTCTGACCTGGATCAAGAGGATGGCAATCTTCTACACAGAGTTTTACTTAGCTCCTATTTTATATTACTTCACCCTGATGAAGTTAGATAAATGATGTTTTGGTTAGTGTCTCTTTGTTATTTTGTGTTTAGGTGAAAAAATCAGTTCTATAGATGCTAATGATTTGGGCCTTTGTACTTGCCAAAGTAATTATTTTATTTCATTCAGTTTTCTTGCAGACTTTCTGATGTAATTCTGCATCACAATAATGTAGTAAATGGATGATTTTTGAAGTATCACTGCTCATCATATTTCTTCAGATTTCCTTTTTTTACTGTCTATCATTCAAAAGTTAGAAGAGCAAAGCTATAGCTTTTTAAGGTAGAACATTACAATATTACTAGTATCTAGTTCATTTTCTTTGGCATTTAAAATAAAATCTCATGACCTTAAATACTTTGACAGAGGGTCCTAACTGTATTGCACAACATTAAAAACAGTTTAAGCACAGTGTGTTTTGTGAATTGGATGCAGGCAGCTTGCCAAGGTAACTATACTGTAACTACTTGGATTTAAATTCTGTTATGTTGATTTTAGCAAAGATCATAAGTAAGTGCAAGAATATGTGATAATGTTTTTATAGAACAGATTCTTTAAAAGGATGTGCTGAACTGGTGTTTTTGCATGTTTATCATGCACTAGTGTTTCTGAATAAGGGATTATGGACTTTATTGATTTAGATACATACTCATATTGTACTCAAACTCTCAAGAGTACACTGAGAGCATGTGGAATAGCAGTGGCTCATTTGCACTTCACAGATTGTCACTGACCATCTTCATCATCGGAACTGGACATAGATTAAAAAAAATTAGCAGTTAATAGCCATAGATACCTAACTTAATAATTTGTCTAGATGTTTCAGTTCTCACAATTATCCCTTTTTCTTATTCACAGAAATAGTTTGGTGAAGGGGAAGATGAGTTGGGCAGGAAAGGAATGACAGTGTTTTTAGAATATGTTTGGGAATTTGGCTCAGCAAGAGTTGTGTTGATTGTCATGTCCACACTAATATCATTGCTGACACAGCACAAGAATATTCAGTGCTTCATTTACAGAGTAAACATTTTGAAACATAACATAATTAGCTGTTTGATGTAACAGTTCACAAGCTAAGAAAACACTACCACTATGTTATGCTTCAAAATATTTACATGATCCATATAACATTTTTTATAGACAGTTATCACTATTGACGGTAAGGCAAGGAACAATGGCTTCAGAAGGAGTGCTGATAAAAAGTCTTTTATCTTTGTATTTAGACAAGGAGATTATTAGCAAATATTAAAAAATCAAGATAGTGATTTATATTGAAATGATCAACTCTTAAGAATGTTAAGAGTGGTGTAGAGATGAGCATTATCTTACAATGTTCACTAGATATTTTCATAAAGTTAGATCAAAGTATGTTTTATCCAGCAAGGGAGTTCAGTACAAAATCAGGACATAATATAGAATGTTTTGAATTGATTTAGCAAGAAGAAAGGTATCAAAAGCAATAGCACGATGCTTTGGTTCAGAAAAATTTCCTGTTCACCCACCAGGAACCAGTAGATTCACCGATGGATGGTTCTTTAAAAATGGACTGAAGAGTACGCCAATGAAAAATAGACTAGAAATGAAAAGCCGCAATTTTATTCTGATACTTCTGTTTGAGAAAGATACACATAGAAAAATACTGAAAAATTTTACATAGCATGTTTTTTTCCCCTAGAATCCCTTTCAAGTAAATGTGGAAGAGCTGTGTTCAGGTGAAGAAAAGGTTTTGGGTTTGGGCTTATTTGCTTGCTGGTTTTAATTTTGCAAAGTCATTGTATATTAAAATTCTGGTAAAAGAACCAGGTTTTTACTCTTGAGGTCAATGTGTATTAATGTTCGTAAGTATGCTCTAAGTGGAAGTGGTCAACTGAAGTAAACATGGATAGGAAATACTGTTGTTAAGATGTATGGTGTGATGTTAAACCTGATATTCATGTGTCCTTGACATACCAATCTCTGTGCTTGGCCTGGAAAAGTTAAAAGTTGATTTCTGTCACTAAGAGTTTGTCAGTAGCCAAGTCAGTTGTAACAGATTGTTGGCAGAGAAGCACAGAAGATTTCCTCCTTGGTTTTGGTTCTCAGTGCTGTATTTTGCCCCACTGCTGCTAAGATTCTGCTGGGATAGTGAGTAGGTTAGGATTCAGTATGTTCACTAAATTGCTTTGTCCTTGGGAAGTAAAATGCTGGATGAGCATTAGGTGTGCTTAAAATTCTCTGTGATTATCTTTTTCTGATACAGAATTTCAGGAGGTGGTGCTATGTATGTTTAGTATTTCTCAGATAATTTGCTCTTTTTTTTCCACCTCAGCTGGACACACATAAACAGTAAAGAGAAATGCTGTGTCATCACTCATGAGCCACATTGAAACCATCACTGCTTCTAGTGAGGAGTTGTAAAAAGGGGCCCTCTTACTGAGCAGCCTCCCTATTGTTAATGTCCTTTAGGATTTCTATCTCATCTTCTACATATGTTCAGTAGAGCATAAGCAGTGAGTACACACTCTCTCAACTGAGAATTGAGATTGAAAATAAACCTCTTGTGATTTTGAATGGAGATGCTGACATTCCTTGGTGTGATGTTCCTTTTGTGGATATAGTCCAGTTTAATTTCAAACACTGTAGTTATTTTTCATTTTTTCCCTCTAGGACTTGCTATATTAAAGCATGTGCTGACTCCACGGGTGAAGGCGACTCATGTAGCCATTGACTCCATGAAAGAATATCTGGATGCAGTGTATGATGTGACTGTGGCTTATGAAGGTACTGTGGACCACAAAGGGCAAAGAAAACTGGCTCCATCTATGACAGGTGAGTTGAGGCTTATGAGACATGCTGTAGCTGTTGTATGCTTATTTATATACAGAACCAACTATAGGTGCTTTGAAATGCCCTGAAGATAATCTCCACAGCACTTCAGCCGTCCTGTAGCCCCCTGGTAGGGCATTGTTTTAATCACTGGGCTTTTACAGGAGTTACCTTTGATACTTCTGCCCTCTGCTTCCCTGTTCCAGTTCTACATACAAGTGCCCTTTGCAGTCAAAAGGAACTTGGAGACATAGGCAGCAGAGTCCATTTACCTTCATGTTTCTTCTAGCACTGGGATTTGGCATCATCTTAAATTCTCTCTTGCTTCCTCTGCTGTGCTACATATGTATGCATGTACACATGTACATCTAATTGCTGAATTGCTATTTTAAAGGTAAAATGCATAGCAGTAGTATTCTACTGACAAATTTTCAAATTGCTGCACACAGCCAGTAATCTTACAAACACTCAACAGCATTTTATGTAAGTGGGCTTCACTTGCTTTAGTACTTTAAACTACCTACCTTTAAGGACCTTAAGAAAATCAGATTGATTTTACATTCCTTGAGTATTCTAACCAGAAAACCTGTTCTGGAGTTTCTGCTGGGGTGTCATGGTTTGAGCCTGGCACAGAGCCAGTGCCCCCATGAAAATGCCTCACCCTGGTGTCTGCTGTGAGATGTGACCAGGAATAAGCAAAACAGGCTCCAACTTAAACATAAATAACACTTTATTACCTAAAACTACAGGAAAAAATGGGAAAGACTATAAGGAAAAGAAAAAAATTGAAAACCTTACAAAAACCACTTTTCCTCCTCCCCACTCCCTAACTTTCCCAATCCAATACATTCTCTCAAAACAACTGCTCAGCCTTGGCCCCACACGTTAGTATACTCAAACTGCAGTTCATGGAGAGGAAAAAGGAGTCCTTCTTGTTCCATAGGCTTTTCCTGGAAACAGTGAAATCCCGGATGCTTCTTTGTCACTTTGGCACCGCCCGGAAAGTCCATTTGCCGCTTGTGACATGTTCCTTCCATGCTCAGTGCTCTCACCACCGAGACATGGCCAGAACTGCTTTTAGGGTGGTCTTTCAAGGATGCCTTGTCTCACTCCAAAAAGGCACAGTCTCTGCTTTTGGGACAACTGTCCCCCCCATATATTTCCAACCCCCTGGGGCCGGGGGTCCTCACAAATGAACCCTCCTGGTTTTGAGGCACTGCCTCCCCCTAAATGCAGTCTGTGTCACAGGAACAACTGAGTCCATGGCTACAAGAAAACGTCCAGCCCAAAGGCCACTCCAAATCATCTCTCCCCATCCAATCATCTCCACAAACTCCGGGCCAAGGTCCTTATCTCATATCATCTCTCATCTCCCTTCTTATTCAGCTTCGAGGAGGATTAGCATTTTCGCAAGGCCCCAATCATGCAGGAAAGGGTTAAAAGTTTTCAGTCTCTGTCTGTCCTGGGAGGAGATGATACTCCCACACATGCTGCTGCTGCGGCCGGCCGGGCTCTCTCTCTCTCCCTCCCCCCTTCTCCTCCTGGCTGGCTGCCATCACATTCGGTGCCGCCGGCTCTCTCTCTCCGGGGGGGGGGGGGGGGAAGGGGGGGGGGGGGCTGGCTGCCCGGGGGCTCGATGTCTCTTGGGGCTCCGCCCCCCTTCCATCCTCGAAGCCCCCCGAAGCCCCCTCAAGCCCATCTCTGTCCCGGCCCCAGGCCTCACCGCATGGCTGGCCCCTCCCCCGCCCAGCAGCAGCGGGCCGGGCGAGGGAGAGAGGTCTGAACTCCTCGGCCGCGATGTCCAAAAAGAGGAAATGCCAGGGCAGTGCCCTGCTTTTAACCCCTGTGTATTCTCGGAGGTGTGTCCAAACCCCACTGGCTACACCAGGTGTCAGTATGAAACCCAAAACCTTCATTGGTTTGACCACAGCTTCCCAGAATTCCCACTCCTTCCGGGTCAACCCATGACATGGGGAAAACTCAGGCACAGAGAGCTTCAGGGTTTGCTGTTTATTATGCTTGGTGGTGAACTGCTAATTTATTCCTAAGTAAATAATTTGCCTGCGCTGTTACTGGAGTGCCAGGTATCATCTTTCTTTCCCTTTGTAGTTGCTGTGTTACTCAGCTGTATCTGTGGCTTGTGTCTGTTGCTGGTTGGCTCAAAGTGGCACTTTTGAGTCTTTGGCACTACGAATACCAAGTTGGAAAAAACAGCTACAGTAGTTCCACAGAACTCTCCAGAGTTTTTGGCTGAGGGATCGGTGTAGACTGAGGGACCTGCAGGGAACTTATCTAACTCTGCGCTCCTCAGCTCACCCAGTGTCACTGGGACTTGTTCCTTCTGCTGCTAAAAATAGTTTGTAGTGCAGCTGTTCCCATGTCACTTCATTAGCAGGTGTAACTCCTTGTGTCACATGCACTGCTTCCCAGGTGCTAGTTGATTAGAAGTTCTGCAGTTGTCTATTTTTACATCTTCACCCTGTTTAAAATTCTTCAGGATAGGTGAGAAACAAAACTGTCAACACTGTATATTAGCTCAACACTTGTATTTTACTGTCATGTCTTAGGATGGTTTTATTTTATGTACGTCTTGTTCCTAATGGGCATTTTTAATATCAAAAGTTCTTTTTATTATTTACAGTTTTTTGGTTTTTTTAAATGCCTTCTGACCCTTTTATTGTACCTTTGTAGACTGAGCAGCCTCCCTCTTGTCCCATCACCCAACCCTAAGACCCCCTTCAAAACAAATAGGATTGTTTCTCCTTCCCTGCAGCATATCTTGTTTCATGACTTAATTACTGGGCAGTTTCAGCGATTCTCATGCTGAACTTCTCACTGCCTAATGGTTAATTAAACTATTAAAATGTCATTACCTAATGATAAGATGGCAAATGTTCAAATTCCTTGCAAGACCTCTTCACCTATTGAACCTTATGGTTTGCATGAAGCATGATATAATTATGGAAGGGGAACCAACAAGCTGAATTTCCCTGGTGTCAGGCAGGAATCAGATGCTTTGGGGTGGCCACTCCACATCCAGCCTTTTGGAGCCTCCATGGCAGCAGTCCAGGCATATCTTTCAGCCAGGCTTACTGTTAGGGCTGGGGTAATTAGTGGCTCAGCCTTGGGGTAAAAATAAGGCAGTAACACAGAATGAAGTGCAGCCAACCAGCTGTTACCCCTTACAGAGCAGATAAATGATAGATCCGTGATAGATCACCATCACATTCCATGCTATTGTGGCAGGCACATGTATTTCATATAATATAAATTATGTAGATTAAGAACACTTTATGAATTACAGGGTGGAACATAGTTGTCATTCTTCTGGGCTCTCCAGACCCAAAGTGACAGAAAAACAATTTCTGTTGTATGAGATCAAGATCATTTCACCATTCGTTATGCAGAAGTCCAGCAACTGGTCTGTCAGGAACATAACGAGAAATGAATTAGGCATACTTATGCATGTGACATTTTTTAGCATTATTTCTCTTTCACACTGCTAAATTGAGTTATGCACACATGAAAAGTACATCTTATTTCATATGAACATTTAATATTTGTGTCAGGGCTGGTTGAGAATTTTGTTTTTCATTCTCATCGGAATAAAATGGCAGTGCAATCGTGGTAATTTTTAAAAGATAAGGTTGACATGTCTTTTTCAATCCAGCAACACTGATGGAAATTTATTGCATGGAAAACAAACTTCTGATAAACACAACTTTACTTGAGGACTTTATTTCCCATACTATGACATTTCCCATGTGAATGAAATCCAAATTCCACACTGATACAGTGTTTCTTCAAATGCATTTTGCTTTCAGTTCTATAAATCTCAATTCTTCAGAAGAGCCTGTGCCATTTTAGGAAAAACCCATACTTACCTGGGACATCATCAGCTCTTGGCTGCTGTGTTCAGTAGTAAACAAAACAGATTAAAAAGAACTTTTTAGTGACTTAATTGTGAGGAGTGCTAGCACACTTTGTCTGAGAAATTGTTAGCAAAATGTGAATGGGAAAAAATCTGAAGAAATGGTGAATTGCTTTTTAAATTTTGTAATATGCAACTTTTAGTCAAGTAGTCTTTCTTAGCAAAATTCAGTTTTTGAATTTTTTTTTTTTAGGTCCAGCAATTTTAAATATACTGTTGACTTGCTCAATAGGATTAAAACACAGCATAGTATAATTTTAGAGCAGGCAAATTGTTGTAGTATATACTTCCAAATGTGTTGAGCTTTTTGTCACTACTTATGGATGTTAATATTTTTTTGGCACTTTTCAGTGGCAAATCTGTTTTAGAAGACATCAGATTTGATTAGTCCTCGACAGTGACTAAGAGCAGATTAGCTTTACACAGGGATGTTTCTTTCTGCTGTTGCTTCACATCCAGTTGTAACCAATGGATGGATTTTTTTTTCCTACCATTTGTTCATTCCCTTTATTACAAGTTTGGATGTTGGCACATTACATGGCAGCCGTTCCAAAGAATAGCAATTTCCCACAGATTTCTCCCCCCTCTCTACTCCTGAAGATGGCTTGTCCAGATCATTAGTGCCAGAGCACCATGGTCCTGCCTGGGGAGGACCAGGCTGCTAGGCACTATTTATTTGTGGTTATTAAAATAAGATGCTAATAATCATATGGGCACTGCAGCACAGCTGAAGGACATCCCAGGTACTGAAGTCTGGAAGAACTATTTAGAAGGGAAAAGGACGACAAGAAACTTTTGAATTTGTTGATAGTGTTTTACTACACTGTCATCAAGTGAAAAGCAGAAATAAGTTTGGGAAGAAAGGATGAGAATGTGGTTTTCCCCCCTTCTGAATAAATGTGCTAAACGTTCACATCCAGCTTTGTCTGGTGTTAAAAGGCAGGTCTCGTGGGACGTGGGAACTGTTATCATTCTTGCACCTGAAAGAGCATTATGTACACATCTACATCTTTATTATTCTGCCTGAAGGCTTTAGTGTAACCAGATGGTATTTATCTGGCAATTGTAGATGAAAGAGTGTGTGAAATAGCAGCATGTGACAATGATAAACACTGAATAAAAATAGCAAGTATATATAGACTGTGTCTTAAAGAAGTCAGAGGAATTCTTGAGAGTTATTGACTCTGCTGTATATCAGTTCCAGAACAAACACTTTGAAAGCCTGTCTATGTGAGCATTTCTGAAAATCTGTACATCACTTTGATCAGTATAATTTGAGGAGGTCAGACTGGCCTAACTTCCCTCAGGGAAAGTACACTTTTCCAAAAGCTTGTACTTTTGTTAGGACCCAGTTAGACAGGGACTATAGAAAAGACAAGACTATAGAAAATAAACTGGATTGATAGAAAACAGTCTTTGTCTGGACTGTGGCCCAAATTTGTTAACATCCATTGTCTCTCCAGGTCCAAAGAAGGATAATAAGCACATGGTTACAGATGTAACCATCAAGGAAAGAATTAAAAAGCTAAATTATTAAGCTGATAAATATTAACAGAAGTATGAAACACTCCAAAGGAAGTTTTATAGTTATGAGATTACTAACAATCTTTTCAGATCTGTGCTAGCTGTCATCTTCTATTGCATGGAAGAATATTGAAGAGTAAATGTCATTTGTTTTAGAGTAACCAAAGAAAAGATGTAGATTAGACCTTTCATACTGTAAGAATTGAACATTGTACTTCTGGTCAAAAACAACATGTCACCGAAGAGCAGCATCAGTTTATGGGAGTGTATGAAAGCCTTGATGTAGTTCATCAGAGAAAATGAAGGTCAGTCTGAGCATGAGTAGCACCTCTGCTTCTTTATCCATCTGAAAACAAGGACACAAAGATGTCAGCTGCGTTTGGAATTCCTGTAACTCAGTTTCTTGTCTCCACCATCAGCCAATCTTGGATGCCTAAGGAAGAATGTAAGATTCAGGTGATCCTAAATGTGTCTAACTTTTCCTAAATCACAGACACCTGTGGGCACTGTGTCTGTGCTCACACCCCCTTGGTGGGGGTAATGACCCTCTGCAACTCCTTCTGAGCCCCAGGCATGCATTTTCTGATTGTAAACCAGATTATTGTGTATCTCAGTTATTCCCAAGCAGCTCTTACTGAAGGTAAGCCTCTGTAGCTTCCCTTTGGGAATTTGGTATTTGAAAACAAATGGTCATCAGGAAACCTCTGCTACACAAGAGGCTCTTGAAAGTATTTACACTGGAGATTCATAAAATTACCCTGCACCCTGGACCTCGTGCACATGTGAGAGGAAGCATTCCACTCCCCAAGCAGCCATTTATTTACAAAGGCTCAAGGAACTCCTGATCTTTATTCAAAAGTGTATCTAAACCCTGAGGATAACAAAAACAACTTTTAACTTCTTCACACTGTCAGATTTGGCCAAAAATATGTTGCTGCTTTGAGAGTCTTTGTTTATTTTGGGGGGTTTTATGCATCACAATCCTTTCCTTCTACTCTGTGGTGCTGTTCCCTGTTATCAAAACAGGGTGAAAAGAAGGCAAAAACCTCAATGCTAGCAGCACTGGCATAGTTCCTAACAGATCCTGGTTTTTTGCTATAGAGAACATAGTTTTGAACTGCTCCACTCCTTGTATTTTTTGTTGCCTTTTTTCACTTCTGAACTTTAAAAATATTCCAGGAAAGATACAGATATCTCCTGAATTTGCTCACTTTTAGTTACCAGTGATGGGATACCCTTTCGATGTAATCCAGAGACCTAACCTGATTCAGGTTCTGTTCCTGGCAGCCTGTTGATCAAAACTGTTACACTTTTGTAGGAAACCTCCGGCTAACTCAGCCAACGTACAATATTCACATATTGTTACAGAGCAGTACAAAGGCCAGACTGCATCTGTTAGAATAACACATTAAAGCCACTCAAAGATTGTTTCAGTGAACTATAATGTGCAAGTTCTGTGGGTCTTCGTCAGAGACCATCTTGGAAGAGCGAGACAACTTACAATGACACTGTGCTGCTCTCCATTGTTAATATCAGTGTAGCAAACTATAGATACCATTTTCTAAGATTTTTTAGATCTCAGCATCTTCAGGAAGATACAGGCAAATGATTATTTACCCTTGAATTTTCAGGATTTGTGGATCTATAGTTCTTATCTGCCATCTTCAGGATTTATTTTACATATAGATATACATAATTTTTTAAAGCTGTCATATCCTTTGTTCTGCTTCCCTTCTCCAAACTGAAAATTTGCCTTTTTCATGTCTCCTTTTTTGTAATGGAGGTACTTTTCCTCCTAAAATGTTTTAGTTGGTCTTTTCTGTGGCCTTCTCTGAATCCACTCATCCTCCTTCAGATGCAGAGACCAGAACTACACACCATATTTAAAATGTGGATTCATAATCTTTATCTGTAGAGTGGCTCTCTTTGCCTTGTTCTTAATGTCTTTCCTCAAGCTGCCCAGTATTTGGGGGATTTGGGGTTGCTGCTGAGAGGATGATTTTAGGGAAGGGTCAGCAACTCCCAGATTGTAACCACCGATTCCAAGTTAAGCGTCACGTAATCAGGGTTTCGGTTATTTTTTCTCCATGTTTGTTTACACTGAAGCTTGGCTGCCACATTTTACCCTGTTTGTTCAGCTTTGAGGGCTTTTTGAAGTTCAGCCAACATTTGACTACCCAAAAGAACTCAGGGTCTCCTGAAAGAGATGTGAAAAACTGGAGCATTCACAGTTTGCTCCCTTCTTCAACTCATCAGTCATGAGGCAGAGTAAAACCAGTCCTGGCATGGATCCTGGAGGACCCCAGTGGCCAAGTCCTTTGCATCTCTAAGGCCTTCCATTTGCTTCCTCTCCTTTAAGCAGCTTTCAGTCTTTAAAACATCATTTCCTCTAATCCTGTGGCAGCTTAATTTTTTTAATAGCTTTCAATGTGGAACCCTGTCAGAAGCTTTATGAAAATTCAAAAATATCATGTCCAGTGAATCCCCTTTATCCACCTGGTCCTTGACACTGTTGTAGAAATCCAGCAAGCTGATGGGACAGGATTTCCGTTTACAGAATCCCCACCAAATCTTTTTCAACAGACTGTGATTATCTGTGTGATTTTGTTACAGACCTATTATCTTACACAGTGATGTAAGACTCTGGTCTGTATTTTTGTACTTCCCAGCATCATCTCTAAAGTCCTCATTTGTAGAAGGGAAACTCTCAATTTTTCTGGCACAATGGCTGTTTGTGATGATAGGTTACACATCTTTGTTTTTAAATTCCACATTTGAAAGCTTCTGGATGAATGCTGTCTGGTCTTGGTGACTTCCTGACATCTGACTTGTTTATTTATATTTAGTCTAATATTTTCTGTCTGTTTACTTATTGATCTAGTTCCTTTGAATGATCTGGTACAAAGAATGCAGTGGGTGTAGGAATCAAACATTTTCAACAAGAAAGAATTATGCAAGCAGATATATGAGCTTCTCTTGCATGGATTTATACTTGACCACGAGCACTGCTCTTCACACTTTTGTCATCCAGCAGTCCTACCAGTGGCTTATCAAATTTATTGCTTTTAATATACTGAAAAAAGTTAAAATTTCCATTTTTCAAGTTCATTTACAGTCCTCTTAAGTTTATATTTACATTTGGCATGAGCAGTTTTGTGGTTTTTCCTTATTTGGACAAGCTTTCCATTCCTCAAAGGGGAGAAGAAGGTATGAGTATCATGGTAGCCTCCTTGATTTTCCCATTAAAGTCACACAGCTGGTTTTCAGACCCACACAGACTTTTCCTTTTGCAGTGTTATACATGTTTTATGCAAGCTTCAATTACAAGTTTTTCTGGGGTTTGGTATTTGGTGAGTTTTTTAATAGCTTCTAGGTTGCCTTCTTTTGGACTGTATATTTTAGGGTGTTTTGACACTTTGCCTTCTCTCCCATTGTGTACTTCCTTTAATTCATAGAATCATTAAAGTTGGAAAAAACTTCTAAGATCATGAAACCAAACACCACCTACACCCTCCAAACCTTATCACAAAGTGCCATATCTGCTTATTTTTTGAACACTTCCAGGGATTACAAGCTCACCACTTCCCTGGGCAAACCTGTTCCAATGCGTGACCACTCTTTCAGTGAAGAAGGTTTTCCTAATATCCATCCAGCCTGAATTTCCTGTGTTGTGCCTTGGGGCCATTTCCCTTGCCCTGGCACTAGTTGCCTGGGAGAAGAGGCCAACCCTAAAGAATTTTGCATTTCTGTGCTGGATTCTTTCTCTACAGCTCTGAAATTAATTGTATTGTGGTTGCAGATTAAGACCACACCATGAACAGCATCTTTTCTTGTGGGTTTTCTAACTTACTAGTTCTTCCAGGAAATATTGTTTTTTCTTCGCTGATGTTTTTGTCCAATTGTTTGGGTCATCTTGGTTTGGGTTTATTAGGGATTTTTCTCCCTGCTTATCCTGCTGAAGTATCAATGCAGTTCAATAAAGGTAGCTGGAATCTCAGCCTCCTGCTATCATTCCTGAACTTGCAGGTCTCAGTCTGGTTTCACAGTTTCTGCTCACTATTATTAAGCTTACTTGGAAGTAATTTTATTATTTATCTTATATATATTCTAGTAGAATCTGGATTTTCTGTCCACAAGGACTTTATTGTGCTTTTGTCCCCTTATTATATAAAGCTATTATACTTCATATAATCTTTCATGCACAACACCCTACCCTCACTTGTACATCCTCTTCTGTCATTCCTGGTAGTCTGCTAACATTGCCCACTCCTGCAAGCCCACCAGGATGCCTGTGTTACAGGAAGGAGTGATTTCTAGGTGCCAGTAATTCTTGTAATGACCTTATATTTAGGCTCCTCATGTTGGTACAGAGGCACTTCTGAATTTGTCTCCCACAGCAAATTTAGCTACATCCACCTCGTGTTACATCCACCTGAACAAGTTCCTTTTTCTGACTTTCAGTCTTGCCCAACTGCCAGTAGAAACTGTCTCTGATTTTTCAGTTTTCATGGTCAGCACCATGGCCTAATAATGATGCAAGTGCATCCCATTTCTCACTTCAAAACATCCCCCATCTGCTGAGCTGTACCCTCCTTACACTGCGCCCCTTGTGCACGGAGGGGCGCACTGATCTCTGTGTGCTTCTAAGTCCTTGCACAAGGTACTGGCAGCATTCCTGAGAGCTCTGTTCCTCAAGTGCAGGCTTGTTTCCTGGCTGTGAGCTTCAGTCTGGGCTGCACAGCATCCCCTCCACACTTGCTGCATCCTCACTACTCAGAGGTACTCGCAGGTGCTGCTCCTCCGCTCCTGCGACCAAGCTCCGCTGGCCCGGGATGTTTGCTTTCCTGTCTAGTGCTGCTTTGCTCTACTGCTGCTTTATTTTGTTAGAGCAAGTCGTGAAATAGTTTCCTGTCAGCTCAGCTTGGGATGATGGAAAGCATGAAGCTGAGAAACAACGCAGCACTTAAATTTATGTTTGTTTTGCTGTTTGATTGTTAATTTGGTGTACAAAGCAAATGGAAGTGGAGAGATGGGATTTCTTTCTTTGAAGAGGACGTAGTTTACAAACTGCTTTGGTAGCTGAATGCTGAAGTCCAGACTAATGGAAGTTTACGAAGTGGGGAAAGAATCTACAGTTTAGAGGAATGTCTCTGCTGGCTTTGCCTGTAAAACTATATAAACCGCAATATACAATGTTCTCTTACTGAAGAGATGTATTTTTACACATTTGAAATGCTAGTTATTTAGAATAAATATACATTATTCAGATGTCTTTTTTCTGTGATATCACTATCAGTTTATCACAAATATTACTGAAATTATTAAAACAGAGAGACTTGAGGGCTCTCAAAGTAGACAGAAGGCCTCAGTTTGTCCGTTCTTAATTTTGAAGGACTTTGGCAACAATTACATTGCAGTGGAAGAGTCGGTGTAGGAGGTTGAAACCTGAGCTACTTTATTGCTGTCATATTTAAAGTGCGTATAAAAATAGACTTCATTAGTAATTGAAAACTGAAATATCTGTTTAAGTGTAACACTGCTGTCACAACTTTCTTAAGGGACAAGGCCAATAATTTGGAGTGGTGGAATGAATTTATGTGGTTCAGAAGGGGAAGGTAGTCTGTGGCCAGTTGTTTGTCCCTTCTCATTTACAGAAAAATCTGTATTTCGGAGCTTCTCTCCTCCCCCAGTTTCCCTGGTAATGCTAGTAATTCCAAAGAGAATTAATTGGCTTTTGAAGGTGAGCAGTTGAGAACTGGTAGAATTTTGTAGGAGCCCCAGATATTGGCTTGCAATTAAAAATGCCTTGGATTCAATTTCTTTCCTGGAGTCTGTTGCACTTCATTTGTTAATTCCAGTGCTGCATTGGTCCCCCCTCTGAAGCCTTGTGTTAGTGTGAATCCTGTCTCACTGAAGAAGGGATACAGTTCAGTGTCACAGTTCAATAACAAAAAATGTTTAATCCACTTTATTACAATTTTCAATTCCTTCTTTCTGCTGTGCTTGGTCGCTAGAAGCATTATAAACATTCTGTGCTTGTATCTGTTATTTAGCCGGATAGAAGGTTTTATTAGGAAATTATGTCCCACACGAAAGCCAGTCCATTTGGCTCCCACAAAAAAGTTGTTAGTGTTCATTTAACCCAAATTGTACAGGGTTCTTGACTAATGCTATCTCCAACATAATGTTTGCTTGTAATGTATGATGTGCATTTCTGTTTTGTCTCTTGAAGGAAAGTTCAGGCTTGCTTGTTCCTGCTGTTAATTATAACAAATTCTGGCAAGTTTAGGAATCTGAAAAGCTTGTCAGATGTTGGCCTTAAGGGCTAGTGTCCCTGAAGTTGGATGTAATTTGTGCATAATAAATTGCTTCAATAAGATTTTGTTTCTTAGCTTAATTACATAAGTCTTTTGGGAGTTAAGCTAATGTGAAATTAAGGGTCATGGGACCACCACAAACTTTTGGAGGTTATGGTGATAAAATCCAGCTGTTTCTTCTCACAATCAACCTCCAATATGTTGTCCTTATCCAATGGTGTTCTTATGTGATTTCTGTAACATGTAGATTGGTTAGTTGCATTAAACACTGACATGAATTGGATAATTAAATACTAGTCAGATTACCTGACTTGGCTGACTGCATGCATTACAGTGTCATCTGCAGATGTCCTGAATACCCAGACTTTGGATAAAAGGACTTTGAATCAATGTGTGGGAATCATGACCTTCCTCAGGGTAGTACCTGAAGTAGCAGATCACACAGCCCTGAGTGAGACTGAACTAAGTCAAACTCAAAAGGGAGGGTGAGGTTTTTGGAAAAAGCAGTGGGATTCATAAAAGGTGGGAAATAATGACAAAATTTAGGACCTTCACATATGGGGATTCAATTTAGAGTAGTTGAAGAAGACCAGGGTGGGAACTGGTAAGAATCAGCTTGCATTGGAACTTGGGCGGGAGGTGGAAAGCCAGCAGCAGCACTCAGGTATTTGAGGAGGGGATTTTGTTATCTAAGTAGAATTATAGAATTGCTACACTTCAGCTTTGGTGGGGGAAAGCGTTTCTTTTTAAATACTTATGTCTTGAGTTTTGATTGGTTAATAATTTATAACAGAGTTATAAGTAACATCAGTAAGGACTTATTTGTTCCTATGCAGAACAGCCCATGTGCTATGAAGCAAAAGAAATATGCACTATACAATGCACAGAATTTTTTAAGTATCTCTTGAAGCTCAATCTTCAGCTCTAACTGAATATGCATACCATAGATGTTTTATATAGGAGCTTATTACTTTTTCTGAAAAGACCAGATCATCTGGCTTCCAAGCATTTGTTTTCTAGATAGTTTTGCATATGGTTAGAATGTTCCACTTAATAGGTAATGCCAGTCAAAAGAGGATTTGTACATCATGAACATTATAAGCATTTAAGACATGGATAATACGTCTGTCACTTTAAGATATTAATAGAATGCTTTTAGGTGCCCATATAGTCACTGACCTTCATGTAGTGGCCTGGATAGTATCTTTAGAGAAACAGCCCTGCAAAATCCCTTCTTCACATTAAAGCAAGAGAAAAAAAATTTCTTTCAGATAATATCAATTTCTTTGTGGTTAGTAAAAGCACTGCACATAAATCTGAAGGAAATGTCTACATGTACCATCATTCCAGACTCTGGGTCCTTAACTTGCCATCTTATGTACTTAACTGCCATCTAATAGCTGGGAGAAGGTTCTACCAGAAGCCTCTTGGCAAGAGCTGTTTGCTGCTCCCTGGCCAAGAGGTAGACTCGTGCCTGGATGGAGCCCTCATCCAGCTTCCCAGCTGATGCTGCAGAGCCGTGCTCTCCCTTTGCGCTGTGGGCTCTGTGCATGACGTCCGGACACAGCCACACAGCACCTTACAGATTTCTGCATCCAAGCACCTCAGGACCTTAGGGATCTCTTTATCTCTTCTCCTTCCCTCCCCCTCTGCAAGTACACACACACATTTGCATGAACAGGCTTTTAAAATTCCTTAAGGCAATTTCTAGTATGTGATAAGGACTGTTTTTACAGCAGAGTCCTTACAAATCAATAATCCTGTAAAGATGAAAAACAAATGGGGGATATCTGCTTTGGCAGACAACAATAAAGATGTACATGCTGTAACAATTTATTTGCAGATTCATTCCTCCAGATACCCCTTACAGTTACGGGTCAAAGTCTTCTGTGCATCTGCGCTGCTGTCCGAAAAATGTCAACAACCTAAAGGGACCACCCAGTCTGTGTTACATTTGTTGCCTGTATGTATTGTAGGAAGGCACTTCTGGTCTCTTTTCAAAATAGGATTCCTATCCAAATTTCTGGGGACTTCTATCCTCACATCATGCAAATCTCTGTCCAGGGCTACTGTGGTTACTGCCATACCCCTTGCTACTGATAAATGTGAATGGTTACCAATATACACTGTGCAGGATTTCACATTTACAACATGCAGTATATTACAGTAATCATGCCCAGTATTTTTACCACTTGTTAGTTGTAAGAAATCCCACAAGACCATTTAAGTAATGGAGTTTTGTTTGTCCTTAGTGCTTGCTTGGTAAGTTTGTCTAGGGATAAATTGAGGAAATGGCATTTGGGGGCAGGGGAGAGGCAATAGGGCTGTCTCGAGCTCTGTGAGACAGAAAAAAAAAGGAAGGGATACAAAATAGAAAGCAGCATTTTGTTCTAAGTCTTTTATCCTACTGCACTTTTTAATTACAGATTATTGCTTAAACTGAAGCTTACTTTCTCTTGGAGATGCTTTGGGAAATCACTATAATTCCAATTTTGTCATTCAGCAGCAAACAAAATTTAGATTTTAAAAAGGACAAGCAAGGAGGATTACTAACTTTATTGCACGATTTATGACATCAAAGTTAATGTATCTGACACTATTGACTGAGTAGATTGCTGCTAAGTAGAGGGTAATATTTTCAAGCACAGCCTTTTACAGTTAACAAGGTGCATATTTGGACAGTTCTTCCATGCTGTGCATGATAGTGGTCCACCATTTCAAGTGTGAGGCCAGATGGTTTCTAAGTTCAGTGAAGTGCTCAGGATCCAAATATAAGGAGGGAAGGTTTTTGAACACTGAAGTTAGGCTTCCAAGGCACTTACAGTCAGATATTTTTTGGTGTATTTATAACTCAGTGTTTTTGTAACTCAGTCATGTTGTTTTGCTCTCTTCTTAGAGTTTCTTTGTAAGGAATGCCCAAGAGTTCATATTTTCATTGACCGAATTGATCTGAAGGACATTCCAGAAGAGCAGATGTATATGAGGAGGTGGCTTCATGAACGTTTTGAAATAAAGGATAAGTGAGTAGAAATACAGAGAACTTTCTGTTTCAAGACTCTGTCTTATTGCTTTTATACTAATAAATATACCCATGATTTCTGTGTTCCAAGTGGTGCCTGCTATAGGGCTCTCTGAAAAGGGGTGATGCTGGTACTCCTGTTAATGTACTATAATACAATATAATATGGCCTTGTGGTTAAACCTTTTGCTGAGAAGGCTGGGATTCCTCAGGTTTTGTCCTTCTTTAGATTGAAGAAGTGTGAGTCCCATGTTCCAGGCAAGACTCATTCATCTGAATACTCCCCATTCATCTTCTTGTAGTTAAGTCCTGTGCAGGAATGTAAGATGCCTGTGGTAGGCAAGCAAGAAAAAGCAGTGTGATTCTGCCCTTGTAATCAGTGTTAAGTTGGAGTGATAGAGGGGCAGGTCTTGATCTAATCTCTTCTGCCCAAATTGTTTACAAATCTTTCATCCAGACCGCGACTGGATAAAAACACAGTTAACCCCAAAATTCCTACCTTCACTGGGGAAACAAGGTGAAGTAGAAGTTTCATTTGTCCATTTTTGAATTGTGGCAGAAGTTAAGTGCCTGGCTTCCTCCAACATCTCCAGATAAGGTCACTAGTGAGTATATGCAGCAGATCCTGGGGGACCTTGTTCTGCAGAAGGACTTTGTGTCTAAACGTAGGATTTAAGTATTCTTTGAGAGATGATGGTTTAATTTGCCAGATCTGAAGTCCTGCTTGAGGGAGGTGAATCTGTTTACTTTCTAAATCCTTGAATACTTTGAGTGAGACAGAAATTCCCCTGGTTCTTTGATATTGTTCTGCCAGTCTCACACTCCATGGAAGTAAAAAATGTATTCATTTCTCCTGAAAACTTTGAATTCATGAAGTTAACATGACTATCTGTAAACATGACATTGTTACTAAAGTGTCTTAGACATTTAGGATAACTACTTTTGAAAAATAGAAAGTCTGAATTTAATTTAAATAGACAAGGAACTGATACCTAAAATAAAAGGCTGTCCAATGTCTGTCCCTTTACCTATCTCTTGAAAGGGAACAAAACTGAATCATCCATGTGTCATTGTAAGCTCCTGTTCACTGGAGCATCTTTCCTGGGACCAAATAGTCTGTCAGGCGAATTTAGAGATAGTTAAAACAAAACCTCAGAATTTCCAGGCCCATTTATTACTGTTTTTAAAAACTAGGAGGAAAAAGGTTACTACTAAGCCAGTAATGCAGCATCTTGCTATTGCATGTTTAGGTTCCAATATATTCAGTGTATTGGGTGTCCTTGTTTATTTATTAATTTATTTCATGAAGATGCTTCCTCCTCCTTTGATGCTCAGTGTATAGTTTTGTCATACAATATTGTACAGTGCTCTGGATTTTTTTGCTAAATGCTGAATGAAATCAATTCTTGTCAACTTTTATATTCACTGTCACGGTTGGTCCACAAGGAAAATATGGCCTTAATGCTTCCAAGGGTTCAGGTTGAGTATTTTGACATGCATCATATTTGTAAGGTGTACTTATTGTTTGAACTTGTTACAGAGGAGCTGCTACATATTATGAGGTCATTTGCTAAAAATGTTTGGTTAGAAGCAGTTACTGGATGAAAGTAAGTTTGCGTAAAATGTCTTACTGTCTGACTCTGACCATCTCCTTTTTCTCTGCTTATAGGTTACTAATAGAATTTTATGATGCAAAGGATTCTAAAAGAAGAAATAAGTTCCCTGGGAAAAGTGTTCATTCCAAACTAAGCCTCAAGAAAACTTTGCCATCTTTGCTGTTTTTAGGTGGCCTGACTGCTAGTATGCTTCTGACAGAATCAGGAAGGAAACTATATGTAAAAACATGGATATATGGAACTTTAATTGGCTGCCTGTGGGTTAGCATTAAACCATAAGCAGATGTTAGTCTCCAATCAGTGAAATGTGCAGTCTTTTCTTGCACATTACACCAAATTTTTTCCTGACTTTATAGAAAAAAAAGTGTAAATAAAGCCTTATTGATCGAATATTGGAAATAATAGATTTTGTGACTTAAACCTCTGTGTGGTTGGTCTGGGGAAAATAAATGTAGATTTTCAAATTTGCTACTGATTTTTGCTGGAATAATGACAGATAAACCGAGTCATATGATAAATTGGTTTCCCCATGAGCTAACATCTATCTCTCTCTGCAGATTTGAAAAAGTATGAGTTATGCATAAGGGTGTCTTATGTGGACCTGTGAATGTATTTACAGAGATTAATTTAGGGTATATATTTATTCTTCTGATATTCATGTTGAATTTTTGTTACTCTTTGGTGCATTACAGCAGCTCAGTTGCATCTATCCCAGCTGTATCGCAACTAAAATCAAAATTTTCCTTTTTTTTCTTAATTTTACTCTTCAGTTTTCGCTAAATACTGTGTTCTTTAAAAGGGACTGTGTAAGCTGGCAAATCATGAGATGTTACCAGAAGCAGCATAAAATGTTCCTGAGAACTGCTGTTCATGGGGAAGAAGCTCTGTTTATCTAGTGCATGACTTTTGATTATATTGCAGTATTAGGTGATTATTTTACATATGCAAAACATTAAATGGTACCGAGCAAACAGCTTCTTTTGCGCACCTCACATTTGTGCATAAAAGGAATGTGTGCAGTGTAAGGAAATGTGAAGTTTTTGTTTCTGGCCAGAACCCTCATAGCCTCCCTTGTGTCTGCATTACCCCTCTCACCACGAGCATTCAGCTGAGCTCACACTCCTCCTCCACGTGTATGTGCCATAAGCAGAAGTTTCCCATTACCTCACGATTTTCTGGAAGCAAACCTTATTGTTTGAGAAGTGCATGGAATCACTGTAACAAGGAACCTTCAGGTGTTCCTGGTAAATCTGGAGCGTGTGCCTTTCCCACTGACCTGATCTAGCCTGGTGTTCCATAGGCTAGCAGTCATCTCTGTGCTGTAGTATGCCACTAGATTTGAGTCATTCTAGGCCATGCAGACTGCACTTAGGTTGAAATTATGAGGTTGATATATATGGTTTGCACAGTAGATAATAATCAATGAAATGCATATCTTATCAGTATTTCACCTGCTTGAAAATATACTTTAAAAAGCAAAATCAACAAACTCTATGAAAGTCTGAGATTCCCAAGGCTGGTATGGTTGTTGGGGAAAGCCATTTCCTGATTCTAGGGAATAGTCTATAAATACACCAATGGGGTAGGAAAGAAGATGCATTTTATCTTCTTCCATTAGGGAATTGGACTCCTGTATCAAAATTAAAAACTAGAGAATATTTTTATATCACACTTGCAAGCTTTAAATGTGCATCTTTTTCTAGCTTCAGTATGATTTGTCTTGCTTTAGAATCCATTGTTAGAGTTAAACATCTCTTAAAATTATATCTCAGTTTTTCAGATTCCACCATGGTCAGTTAATTAAAGGTTTTACTGTGTGGGGTTGTTTTTGTTTTTGTTTTCAACAGAGTATTACGGAGAAATTACAGTTCCACCTTAAAATCATTCAGTACAACTTTCAGTTTGCAGTTCTGTGTCCTTCCATAATGGATTTTGTCACTGGAGTTATTTATATCGGTGATTGATTCAGGATATGTTGATGAACCATTTTAAAAACAATGACTGGGAACAATGTTGAAAAACAGTATTGTTATGAGGCTGTGAAACAAAAAAAGAAAAAAAAGCCATTTTATGTAACAGCCAAATGTGCTTACATGTAGTTCTTCCTATTCTCAGCTGACTGTTACCAGTGGGTATAATGAGAAGGCAACGTTCCTATGTTAGTGTGAGTTTTTTCAGTCATGGAATGAAATTTTATTCTGACATGGCTAAATTTCTTTGTAACAGCTAAGAATAACATTTAATTATACATCAAAAATAAATGCAAAATGCTTAATTCATTTGTAGGAAAATAACTGCTATTTTGGAGAGCCTAATTACATGAAATATTGGATCTCTCTTGCTGTTTAAGTACCAGGAATATAATTGACACAGTGCAGCAAACAAACAGGATGTTTATTTTGAACCTTATTCTCTATGTTAATCTTTTTTTTTCCTTGCCATTAATTTATAAAGTTTTGAAACTGTAATTTGCTGACGTATTTGGCATTGGGAGTATCACATGCTATTTCTAAATATGCACTGATATTAACTTGAAATATTTCTTCATTAAAATAAGAAGAGCCAATGCTCATTCAACTTTTCTGTCCTGTCTGCTTGTTCAATTTTTTCTGCACTTTCATGTTTATAATTGGGAGCTGTTTAAACAAAGGCTACAAGTGTGGTTTTAAGTCCCCGATGGAAGGACTTGTGTGAGAAGCAGTCAACTGAAAGAAAACAACTTTGTCTTTTTTCCCGTGCAGCCAGAAATGTGTTGGAATTGATCTGAGCTTGTTCCAGTGCAACACACCACCAGGTCATTCGAGTGGCAATAGCTTTTTGCCCTTGAGCACGTGCACCATTTGCTGCTCATTAATGATGTTCGTTAGTGTGCAGGACCAGCTTCTGCCCAGGAATTGGCCTCAGTGGCAACAGGCCCTGGCCTGACAGCACTGGCAGAGGGTGGACAGACCCAGGGGCAGGGAAGAAGTACTGTAAACAAATACCTGAAGCATATCTTGGTAGCAATGCCACCAAAGTTGTAGTGATGTGTTAAATCTCAGAAGGACCTTTATGTTCAAAAACTGCCTTTGCCAGCTGTATCAGTGCCTCTGATAAGAGCTGTTTCCCTTCCACAAATACCACTCTGTTCTTATGCACAAGCTATGTGTAAAACTTGCAAGACCACTAAATGCTAGCTCTACAATGAAATCCTTGTGTTTACTTTGGGGGAAGAATTCAGCTGAGCAAGCATTAACCTACGTGATGGAGAGCACAAAAAGTGAAGTGACAAAACATTGCATGATACTGGAGTGAAGAAATGACTGAGGAGGACACGAGGGCTCCACCCAGATGCAATCCTTTGCCAACTCCTCTGGAGCATTTTGCTGTAATACTTGTTTTTTCTCCTTTCAGTCAAATATAGCATACCTGTAAAACTTCCTTTAGTACTTAAAAGTTGGGCCCTGATTGTTTTGGCATTTTAGCTTGCAGAGGATGTTTATACTTACTTCAAGGGAGAGAGAGGTAACTATTTTGTGTTTGGATAATGAAGAGGACCATGAGAAGGTTTGGGATTTTTGGCTTAGTGTTAAAAGTGAAAAAATATACTTTTCCCATACCCACCTCCAAATAGAAAAACATTTAATGACAGAAATTTCAAATATTCAATAGAAAACCAGCTAACAGGTTCAAGATCTTGGCACCTGCTTTATAAATGCTTTTCCATTCTAAATATGGGAACCAGGGTTTGGTCCTAACCTGCCATTCTAGGTCACTTCTTAGCACAGTGGCTCTGGTGGCTGGGCTTGGAGCAAACACAGTGGGGTTTCTCTTGTCATTTTCATGCCTGTCTCATCAGTGGTCCCAGTGAAGTGTGCTGCCCAATTTGCTGGGCATAAGACAAAAGAAGAAATTGTTACTTTAGTTTATATAATAGCAAAAGTCACACAAGCAAAACACAGCAAATTCTGAGAAGGAAAAGGAACAATAATCTGAAACAAATATTAGAAACATCAGCTTTAGTCAGGCATGATCACATCTGAGTGATTCCAGGGAAAATTTGTTTCCTGTGTGAGGACCAGTTTCCCTGTCAGCATGGTGAATATTTCTCCCACCTGTCCAGTTTCAGTCGCAGATCTGCAGCCTTACTCTGGGCTGACTGCAGTCCCTTTTTTCTAATGAGTCCTTCAATACTTTTCAGACTGATGCAAATCTTGTGTTTCCTTCATTCTTCTGGAACTGAAGGATTCCCCTATTTGTTTCCAGCCTGATAAACTGCTGACTGACCACTGCCACCCACATCCTTCTAATATGTTCTCCTTTAGAGGACTGGCATGTGGTGGGCAGAGGCCAGTGGAAAGGCAGGGGTCTGTTGTTGTTGGGCTGGAAGGAGGTGTTGCTGTTGAAAGAGGGCGTGTTGAGCTCTGAGCCACTTGGGCTAGTGGAACATGTCCCTGCCCGTGGCAGGTGGCTTGGGACTAGATGGTCTTTAAGGTCCCTTCCAACCAAACTACTCTGTCAAGTCTATACTGGACATCTGAGATGGATCTCCCTCCCTCCTGCCTGTGCCAGAGCCTGCTCCTTCACTGACTGGCACCTGGCATGGCTTTGAGTAAAGGCAAAGGCCAGGCAATGCCCTGAAAAACAGTGACTTGTTCCTGGGTCATATTTGTGATGTGAAAGCTCCATTAGTTAGGCTTGTACAAACTATTCCATAGCCTTTTATCTTTGGTGGGAACTCTGTTTTCGAAGGACATTTTGATGCCTTTGTTTGTATTCCCTGTGTGACTAATTCGAACCAGAGCCATTTCAACCTGTTTGCCTGACAGGCCCGGAGAACCTAGAGAGGATGCAGATGTTCAGGGGCAGAAGTTGCTGCCAGTTTTCTGTCTGTGCAGTAACAGAGCTGCTGATCAGAACTGTTGGGCTCCCCACAAAACCTCTGCAGAAAATAGGCCCCTGAAATCCCAGTCCCACCATCACAGCCCGTGAGAGGCATCACCATGGGCTGCCAGTACAACCAGTTTCAGAGTGGTAGGTCCTAAAAGCCACTTGGCTTGTTGGCAAAGTATCCAGGATGTGGTGTTCTCTCTGTAGGGTGGGCTGGGCTTCATTGGTGCTTTGAAGCACGGATGAGCAACGAGTTGCAGAGTTATGCCTACTTTAGGGCATCAAAGCCCAGTCACTGGGATGAGAAACAGGAGATACAGCCTCAACAACTCCTGGCCTGAGAAAGACCAGAGATATTTTACTTTTCCCACAATTCCATGCCCTCAAGGAGTTCCCAGTGCTGCTTTTCACCTGGCTAGGTTGGAAAAGATTTGAAGATTTATAGCACCAGCATGACTGCCTGATGCCAAAGGCATTGGCTGGGTACATGGATGTCTGCACTCAGCTTTGGTCCTAGGACATTTCTGAACTGCCCTAGGAACAAGGTGGAGCCAGAGATGGCCCATGGCTCACACCAGTCTGCAGGCAGAGGTTACAGAGAAAGGAACAGAAGGGTTCCACCCTAAAGTGCCATATTTTTGAAGTGCCTTTCCATGTTAGGAATAAGTCCAGTGCACCATGGGCACCAGCAGATCTTGTCACCAGTACATTTGTTGGGTCCCACGCTCCATACCAAGACCCTCCTTCCCTGTCTTCTTCAGGGGCACTCACAAAGCTGAAATTGTCAAAGCAGTTTTGAATTTCTGGATATAAACAGACCCTGGCTTTATTCAGCTCTGCAACTATTTCATCCAGTTGGGATCACAAGGAAAACAGAATTTAATTTCCAGTTGGCCAAGATGGGAGAGTTGACACTGTAATGATCCCAAAAAGTATCAAATGCTGTACAACATCATTAAGCACAAATGGAACATGCAGATTTCTCAAGGCTGAAACCTGAACTGGAGGTATTAAGTTAAATTGCTTTTCATGCTGTATGCATTACAGTTACTGCTTAAGGCTGTCACGGTTTAGCAGGCATTTGCATCTCCTGTAGTGTCCTATTGCACTTTTAGCAGAAACACTATAGGTCCAGAAAATGGCATTGCCTTTAAGCTAGTTTGCACCCAATTCTTTTAAAGTCTTTCATGATAAACAGGCTATAAAAATTTTACCTTAATCTGTATAATCTATGAGTATTTTTTGGCTTCTATAAACTAAGAAATCTTCACTTTTTGTCTCACGAGGCATAAAAAAAGTTGGTTTGACATCAGGATGCTTTAATAAATTCCTGTTTATCACAAAGGATTGCATTAGTATGGTCACATACTGAGAGATGTTAAAAAGACTTTAAAAACACACACTGTTTTTATAGCCAGGGGAGATAAATCAAAATGCAGAAATACTTCTTTCAGGAATGCCACACTTGTAGCAGGACTTGGTTGTAGTCATAGGTGAATAACCTGGTTCACACAGCTGTTTAAAGACAAAGAAATAATCTGGAAGATGGAGAAATGGTGATTTTATTGTCCAGAAAAGGAAAGGTATTCCAAAGAGCTGACAAATAATTCTGCATAACCCATAGTAGCTCTGTTGGCACAGGATATGGTATTGTTTTCTAAGTTTAAACAGTAATGAGAGATTGTGCGTACGTATCCTGATACTTTCAATTGTATTCCTGACAAAATCACAAGAGATTCAAGAAGTCTCAGTGCTTAGAACACATCCCCTTTTGCACTGCAGGGCTGGAAATGCCAAGTGGCTGCTGTCGCTAGCTCATCCTGTGTTTCCCTTTGGAATGCTGGCCGCTGCTTTCAGAGCCTGTTTAAAACTAACAGTCCTTCTTGGCAGCACAAACACGTGTGAAATCAGAGGTGTGAACTGGGACATGTCCCATCACCAAGGATGGGGCACTGCAATGGAGCCTGGGCAGCCCATCAGTGGGCCCTGCAGAAGCCAGCAGTGGGAGCTCAGGCCAGCACAGAGCTGCAGCCACCGTGAGACAAGCACGTGCCTGTTTGAAGAGCGAGTCTCAGCACAAGGGTGGGCACTGGCAGCACCACAGGCCTTACAGCACGTGCCACACCAGGCTCAGCTGAAGTAAACAGAGACTTCATTTTCCTTTTTTAATAGTAGAACAAATTTGAAGTTTAAGAAAAAAAAGTCCTTTCCAAATTATATGACATCCTGGAAAGGAAGGAGTACTCCTGAACCCTCCAAGTTTGGACTAATTTTGGGATCAAATGATGCTGCAGAATAATTGAATAAAGGTCTGCCAGGCTGCAGGTTGTCATCCCTCTCTTATTTCTCAGCTCAGGTCAAATCTTGCCACATGCAGTTATAAGCTTCCCTTATTCCTTAGGTGCCTGACCTACATTAAGCCTAGTTTGCAGAAGAATTTAGGATTTGCAGCTGCTGGAGAAGGCAACACATAATGAACACGCACACATCACTATACCTGGTACAATGTACTTCTTGGATTGAATAATCAGGAAATACTTCTATACTCCGGTTTTCTGTTTGTAATATGATGGCAGGGCTCTTCCTTGCATTTTAAAGGTGTTCAACAAATGCTTTATTTTGTGTAGTTTTGGCACTTTTTTTATAATATTCATACATGACAGTATCAGAAAGAAATGCATGATTCTGTCTTCATAGCCAGGTTTATTTACCAAGGAGTCGGTAATGGATGGGAAGACCATCTGAGTGAGCTCAAGTGTTCTTAAATGAGCTCAGAATAACATGCAAAGAGGCCAAAATGAAATCCTTCACATCCCTTTCCCACACACCACTTTCCAGTTTCCTCCATGCTTTGCTGTGCTTCAGTCTCCTCTCCATCCCCTGATTCCCACCTCAGTGTTCACAGACTTCAGGTTCCTCCAGTTCTCTGCCAGGATTCCCTTTGTCTGTTCCAAGTCTACTTTTCCAAATTATCTCCTCTTGCATGTCTTACCTCCACTGAATGTAGTTCAACTGATGTCCTTCATGTAGACTGGAAACAAGCAGTTAAAAAATAAAAACAACCTGAAAATCTGTGCTTTCAAGTATGTGGATTTAAAGCTGCTTTGGCCTGAAGCAGTTAGGAATTGCAAGTTCTAGGGAAGTCCCACTCCAAGTCCTGGAGCATGTCCCATGCTCATGAACTCACTAGAGAACAAAGCCTGCAATCTCTGGCTGGCCTCTGGCAAGCACATGTGAACTGCAGCTGGCTTGGTTTTTATCCAAGGCTCTATGAATTGGCCAAATTTTCACTGAGAGTATAAAAAGTCCATCTCAACAGCAAGGCTAAATTTTGTCCAGTTCCAAGTCCCTCTTCCAGTAAGAAAAAAAGCACCACTGCTTTTCAAGGATTTCCAGAGTACTGGGAGGGGAAAGTGGCTTTTTGTTTGGCTTCAATCTGGCCATGATTAGGTTAAGAAAAAAAAGTACTCTCAAAAATATGAGCTATTTTGGCTGAAACTTTGAAGAAAACCCAGCCTTCAACTAACACCTGGCAAGCAAAGTGTGGCTAAATATTTGCTAATTGGGCAAAAGTAAGAAATAATAAAAAATATATATATAAATGATAAATAATCCCAGAATTGAAAAGGCAAGATGCATTGGGCAGTCCAAAATTTGGGTTGCACTATCAGCCATCCATGTATCTTGCATCTTTCCCTCCCTCAGCCTCAAACTCTGAGAAAATTTGGATTCAAGGATCGATGTGGGATTGGTTGTGGTTTGGATCAGTCTTTGTTTTTAACTTGATGTCTTCAGTGAATCCATTTTATGGCTGCACATATCTCAGATTTGCTTTCCATGTAATGAAGTTTGGCTACTTGAGCCAAACCCAGTAATATGCCTAGGAAGATCGGCTATAAAAATGAGGTTACAAGGGTTTAACTAAACCAAAGGGCTGAAGCAGAGAGTAGCTAAGTCATGTGCAGAATATCTGAGTGCTTTGCTTCCTCATGTAAGCAAATACTGTGTTTTGTTCACTGGGTATCAGTTTCTAACACTGTTCCTGAGTGTACCTTTATCATCCAGCACTGATGAGTCTCCAGTGCTTGGAATCAGTCCTGCCACCCAGGTGGGGTCAGTGTTGCTGTAACCAAACTGGCTGGCTGATATTACTAACTTCTGCCTCGAAGAATTTTGACAATTTGATTATGAAGTGCATTAGAAACATGAGACTTAAGGCTGAAGGAAAGAATGCAGGCTTTAATTGAAAAGAGAAGCGATTCCTGTCATGAAGAGCACCCTACAGCACACAGCTCTTCGTTCATACAGTATGCCAGTACTACATGTTAGCAATAACCACATGCCCTGGATGTTCAGGCTCATGGGGTTCATTCTGGGGAGTTTCAGCATCCTCCTTAGCCCTGCAGACACGCTGGCCTGCCAGTGCAGCTGGAGTTTGCATCTTCATGCTGCGCGAGTTGGTTGTGAGAAGCAGAGCTGTAAGACCCTAGCACTCTGCCAAGCCTCATATCCTTCTCTGTTCTGGATCCAAGAGTTCCTCTTACACCACCTGCCACCTCAGTGACTCTGTTGAGTTTGCACAGGAACAGAGCCAAGGAGCAGCTTCAGACAAACAGCAGAGATCTCGGTGAAGAGGCAAGTATGAGCCAAGAGGCTTGTCCAGTGTTTGTTAAGATGTAATTTGTTCACAACAGCAGCAGCTCAGCCAGCATCTTGGATTAAACCCCAGAACTTGGGCCCAGCTGACACATGCAGTGTGGATGCTGTCTTACACATTGTCTGACACGAGCCTCCCCTTGCTCATATCCACTCCAAGGCACTCGGCCACCACAGTCCTGTGAGGCTCTGTCCTCTGTGTATTTTGCCTTTTTTACTTCTGCTGTCATCACTCACCAAACTGGAGCACTGAGGTACCAACTACTTTTTTCCTTGAAAATGACCTCAAATGAACTCAAACTCACCTGTCCTCTCAGCAAGCCACAGTCACGGTGGGTGACACTCCGTCCCTGCAAGCTCAGTCTCTGTTGGAGGCAGGAGCCTGGGGCTGAATGCCCCATTTATCCTACTTCCCATCCCCAGTACCCCCACAGTGACATGGGCTAGCTCAGCCTTTTGAAACATTTCACACCTAATTCCTGTCCCGGGAGAAGCTCTTACATTGAGCTACACAGGAAGACCAGAGAGCTATGACAGCTTGTGAGCCAGGGGGCTAGAGCTGTCAGCGGGCAGGGATTATCCAGCAGCACGCCCATGCTGATGCCACGCACGCTCTGGGACTGTGCCCACAGCGAGCACACCAGCACACAGGGAATGCAGGGGTGCTGGGGCATGAGGACTGGCAGCTTTTCCTTTCCCTTATCTAGTGTTTGCCCACACTGAGCTGCAAACACAGAAGGGACACGTTTGTGTTTTCATGGCAGTGAAGAAGTCAATCCCAGATCTTTCTGTGTGGTTTATAATGAAGCATCAAACCTGCCCTACAGGCACAGCTTTTGTGACACAGCGGCTACTCTAAGGTAGCCAATGCATATTGGGAAGGCACTTTCCGTAGGACAGATGTTCCCTCGGGAGCCCTGTGCCAGAGCGCTGGGGAGCCCGGGCTGTGACGGACCCTTCCCTCCCGTCCTTGGCAGAAAATCCTGCTGTGCCCAAACGAGCCCCGGGAAGGGAAGGGAAGGGAAGGGAAGGGAAGGGAAGGGAAGGGAAGGGAAGGGAAGGGAAGGGAAGGGAAGGGAAGGGAAGGGAAGGGAAGGAAGGAAGGGAAGGGAAGGGAGGAAGGGAAGGGAAGGGAAGGGAAGGAGGGAAGGGAAGGGAAGGGAAGGGAAGGAAGGAAGGGAAGGGAAGGGAAAGGGAAGGGAAGGGGGGAAGGGAAGGGAAGGGAAGGGAAGGGAAGGGAAGGGAAGGGAAGGGAAGGGAAGAGGGAAGGGAAGGGAAGGGAAGGGAAGGAAGGGAAGGGAAGGGAGGGGGGAAGGGAAGGGAAGGGAAGGGAGGGAAGGGAAGGGAAGGGAAGGGAAGGGAAGGGAAGGGAAGGGAAGGGAGCACTCGAAGGCAGCTCCAGCCCAGCGCTTGCCTCTACCACCATCTCGTGGCGAACAGCAGATCCCAGCGCCGGGCCGTTCTCACCATCGACAGCGAAGGGAAGGGGCAGGGAGCTGACCCTCGGATTTTAGAGTGAGTGCTGCCCCCCTGACCCCCACGCAGAGCGGGGCCGGGAGCTCACTGAGCAGGGCGCACCAAGGGCGAGGGAAAGCAGCAGCGGGTTCATTCCCATCGGGTTCATTCCCAGGGGATGTGCCCAGCCCAGGACAGATCATTCCCAGGTGATGCGCAATATGTGCCCAAACCAGGACAAGCCCGAAAAGCTCTGTCTGACAGACCTGAGCTCATTGCACTCAGCAGGCCCCCCGAATCTCAGTCAGAAACCTGCCTTCCAAGGAGCCCTCAGTCCTGAGGGGTGCTCTGAGAGGATGATGCTTCTCCTCCCATGCTGGCATAAATACTGTTTGCAGGGAGGAATAAAAGATCTGCCTGCTCCTTTTTCTGTGGGATGGTCAAATAAACGAAACCAGTGACAGTAGCAAGACAGATTCACAGCAGAAACCAAGAAAATCAGTTCAGAAAACAGAATTTCATGGCAGGGCAGAAGAGGAATGCCAAAATGATGGAGAAGATTTATGATTTCCTACTGAAAATATGTGAAGCAGTTCTGAGCTTCAGTTTAGCTGCTTTTAGTAACCAGTGCCAGTAACAAGCCTTAATGCCCCATGCTTTATGTAGGAAACTCCATAAATGCACCATGAATTAATTTTTACATCTGAGGTTCTCTCTGGTCTGCAATGAATCAGAAGTGGCCTCAGGTGTGGTGTGGGGTCAGCGAGCTGCAGTCTGAGCCAGATCAAGGGGGGCTGAGGACTAAGGCAAGGCAAACCCAGCGGTGCTCACTGAGCAAACACGGGTGTGTCACAGGCGGTTTCCCCATGCAGAGGCTCCTGAGCTGGGCCTCAGGTTCCATGGACTGACTAACCAGAACATTCTGATTGGAAAGGTTCCACAAAAATCATCGAGTCCAACGCTTAAGAGGATGGCCCACACAGGAACTGAACCCACAACCTTGTCATTATTAGCACCAAATATTAGCACCAAATTGGCTCTGACCAAATGAGCCAATCTCACAGAACAAAATACTTCCCCCCCCATGCCCCATATCTCCTACTTTGCTGCAAAAACCAAAGAGAAGAGAGATCCCTGTGCTTTAACTTCCACCTCCTCCAGAAAAAAAAAAATAGTTTCTCATCTCATTTTTGAGGGATCCCTAGTGTGGACTGTTTTGTCTTTGGATCCCATGCCAAGCCCTCTGCATTCCTTTACTCAGTTCTTGGCTGTCCCAGCTAGAAAAAGGGTGTTTGATTTAAATCTGTGGGTGGTGATCAGCCGGTCCCCAAGCTATAGCTGTGCAGACAAAGCATTTGGCATCACACTTGTCTCAGATAACTTGAGACATCCATGATATACACAGCTAGAGCAGATCTGGACTGCCTTATAGCAGACAGAGGAGTCCAGACCCTTTTACTTCTCTATACTATCACTTGGGAAGCAAACGCATGTCCAGTGTTTCCTTCATCTGAACAATTTTAGACATCAATTCCAGGACAAGATGAAACAGAGCCTGGCCTGAATCAATATATTGATTATATGTCTGCAGGCTGTAAGGAGAGCCCAGCCTGACTCATTATATTGACTGTGTGTCTGTGGAAAGCCCAGCCCGAGCAGCTCAGTCACAGAACCCGTGGGGCAGGTGGGCTGCCTTGAGCCAGGTGGGTGCTGGGCCCTGTCCCTCTGCCTCCATCAGCACCTGCAGCCCAGGGGGAAGGGCAGCAGGGAGTGCAGCCCCCCTGGGCAGAGGGGTCACCCCCTCCCACCCTCTGCCCCCGGCCTGGGGCACGGAGGGTGACGTGGGGTGCCAGCCTGCAGGGATTGTTACAAACTGAGCTGCCAAAGCAATGCGTGTGTGGTTTGGCTTGTGTGCCTTGAGATCCTCTCATGGAGCATCCCACCCCCCTCCTTTGGAGGATGGGCCTCGGGAGAAATCTGCCCTCTTGTCAGGTCTGCTTTCTCTGCCCCCTTGTTTTCTTGATATCCAGCTGATATGGAGCTACTTGTTTTGTCCTGTGGAGACCAACAGAAGCCGAGTTATATTTAGCAATGTTCCCATACAAAAGATCAGTCTTGTTAGGCAATGTTGGATGTACTGCATCTAGTGAACTACATGGCTAAGTGCCATATTCTGATCCAGAAATTTCTATTGCTCAAGCAAACAGGAAGCCCAGAAAATGCAATTATGTGCCTACTTTTAGAAGGAAAAATCTAAGCCATGGGCAGATCTATTTCTAACTTACTTCAGAAAATTCTAAAATGCATTTCAAGGTAGTCAGTGGTGCACTTAGAGGATGATAAGAAACAAATCTTGAAGCTCAACACCATTATTCACACTGAAAGCTTGGCACAATGAGACGGCTGGGGCTGTAGGCTCTGCACAGGGCTCAGCTGTGACACATCCCCACTCGGTTCAGAGTAAATTATTCCTATCTGGTTTTCAACAAACTTGCATTACAGTCACTGGACTGTTACAAGTTTTATTTCTCCTCTCAGGCAAGATCTCTTGCTCTGTGGTGCTAATGATCTCCTAAGCATTCCTGTTGTTTAACTCTCAGTGCAGAATGATGCATGATTAAAGCAGGGCTGTATTTTATTACGTTATAATAGTGTTTCTCAAACTCCTGTAATGAAATACCTGCAGCAGAGCCAGAATGTCCAAGGCATCCTGGTGTGTACTCAACAACATGCCATGAGCAGCTATCTGTGCAGCCCACAGTCAATGAGAGCCAAGGAACAGAAAAAGGAGGAATTGGTCTTGTCTCACATCAGAGGACAGGGCTCTACGAGAGCAGAGCTTTGCAGAGCTCCTTGGGGCCCGTCTTCTTGAGCGAACTGTGGAATGACAGACAAACCAGCATCACCTCTCTCTAAACTGGCCATATTCTAACTTTTGTCCTTGCCAACACACTCACTGCAACCTACAGCTTCCCTCGCCTCCACAACGTACCCCTCGTGGTCAAGATCAAGCACATGCTTTTACTGCTCACAGAGAACATAACTCATATTGCCAAGAGCTTGGGTTATATTTAGTTGTTATTAAAAGCTAGGGGAATCAAATAAAAGACTATTGGCTCTGAGAAGCTCTGCTCTGCAGGCAGTCAGATGAGATGACCTTGAGAGCTCTCCCATTTCTGGTTGCTGCAGTAATCACTGCTGCTGGGAAAATGAGCCTGAACAGGATGAATTCAGCACACAATTTCATTACATTTCTCTGTGCTTGTGGGTTTTTTTAATGGAAAAGCATTCCACATTCTCAGCTTTCAACTTTATTTCTCTCTTCAGTTGTCCTGTTTCTATCATCCTTATTTCATGCTGTCTTCCCTCTTTTTATTCCCTTCTTTGTGCTTTATAGAGCACTGCTCTCAGCCAAATACACGATGTATCTCTTTGTGTATTGTTTTCTTGTATGTTTGCAACTTTATCTTGGCCCTTCCCTCTGTCTTTTACCACTCTTCACTTTGAGGTACTCTTTTCTCCACCATGTTTTGCCTTGGGTTTTTTGTATCCTGAATTACATGCTGTTTCTTGGAGTGGATCTTTATTTTTCATGTAAAACCTGTTGCATTTCTTTAATCTGTAGTACAATCTCACCACCACTTATACTACATTGACTTCATTGATTTCAGGGGAACTGGAATGGATAAGAGGATAATCCAGTTTGGGAGAGATCAAAAGCCACATAGCATGAAGCGGTAAAATGAGGAAGAGAAAGCTTATAGTAATCTTTAAGGTAGATGTTCCTGGGTTGCAAAGGGAAATCCTGCTAGAGCCAGAGCAGACCTGCTGGCATGACTGCAGTGTGCAGCTGGGCATGCCATAAGCTCACCTGAGCTTTCCAGAGCCAAGTAATGCAGGGTCAGGTCACATGCACCGCTTCCCAGCATTCTTATGGAAAAGCGGTGTATTCATCCAACAGACACAGCCCCACAATCCAACTGAATTTTGGCCTACAGCTCTCTGGGGAAACTCACACTATATAACCTGCATTTAATCACCTTTTCCCCTTGTCATTTGATTTCCCTTTTTCTCTGTCAGTGATAGAGAGCTCTTCTTTTTCCCACTATATTTGTCTCTGGTCTATGAAACACAAAGAACATCTCTCCCTTTGTTCAAATAATCTGATATAATTTGTTAAGGACAGAGAAGTAATGGGATTAGGGAGACTATTTTTATTTATTAAAACAGTGCTATCAGCCCAGTCTCTAGTGTGAGGCAGTCATACAGCTCAGCAGCACTTTCCATTGCCATAGCTTATTCCTTGGCTTGTACTTGGGTCAGCAGGACAGTGCCTAGAGTGAGCAGGAAAAAACGTGAGGCCAAAATTAAAGGACCAGAGCTAAGAGCAATGAGTCTGAGCCAGGCTGTCAGTTGTTTCAGTCACCTTCCTGATGACAGAGCTTGCAGGGCTGGTAGTGCTGCTAGCAAGTGGGGTGAGGCTTCTATTCCAGTCTGTAAGTATGCATTCTTAAAAGGTTGTGTTTAATCCACGCTAATGCAGCCACAATGTTTTACTGTCTCAAACATGCTTATCCTGTACAATTCCCACAGATGTGTTCATAGCCCCCTGAATGACATAGATGTCACTACAAGCCCCTTCCAAGTCCCCAGGACATCAGGATAAACTTTTCCCTTCACTGTTCTGATGGCTTCAGTCAAAGAACAATTTTGTAATGTTCAAATGCTCTCTCCAACATTATAGTTTAAAAATCAAAATAAAACCAAAAGCAAAAGAACAACATAAACTAGGAGGCAGGCCCTGTAAGACTAACTTGGCAAAGCTGACCTGCTGAACAGCCTGTGGTGCCCAGCCCAGCCCAGCCCTGCCCAGACCAGTGAATCCTGGCCATGCCATGGGTTTCCATCAGCCTTGGATCACTGCAAATAAATAGTACAGCCCTACCCAGTGGTGACAGAAACTATATGGGATCACACCCTGTATTTCACATTGCTGCTTACACAAAATCAGAATGGCTGCCAACACTGAAATTGTCATAAAGCTGAAAAGTTGATGAAGGGGATAAAGCTGTGGAAGCAGATAAAATGTAGAAGTTTATTAAATATAATGGGTTTTTAATTGCATGGTATTACTTTATTTCTCAAAATAGCTGCACTAAAAGTTGTTTTGACAACATTCTCAGTGAAAATGCAGTAATTTTGTTTCTTTTACCTAGAGCGGATTATAATGGGGGTATGAATATACCATCTCTTAAATAGAATTGACAGCTTCTTTACCAGAACAAATTTCTCCTTTTCACTTTACAATGGATATACTTTTCATAGCAATCATGTTTTAGAGTTTATTTTCCTAATGAACACAGACACAGCCGCCTAACTTTCCCATGCTGCCCTGGAGATGCAGCATTGACTTAAATTTTGTTGTCTAAAGCTGTCAGGATTGGATGTGCTGACTAAACTGGAATTTTGTTTTCAGCTTTTCACCTGTCCCATGCATGTCCCCATCATTTCCCATTGTTCCATCAGTTCACACAATTCCTCATGCTGCAGCCCATAGATCCCTGCATCCTGCTCCTGCTGCCCAGGAGCAAGGCAGTCGCTGGGGGCTGTCCTTGGCCAAGGCATCAGGGAAGGTCATGTTTTCTCCTGTCTGCTTTTTCTCAAAGGAAAAATTGACCAAGGTTTGCAGAGAGGCTTCATTTAGGCACCAAATGTGGTTAAAAACCAGGCTTGGCACTTGGTGATTCCTTTCAAATTGTACCTCGGTGACTCTCAACAGGGCAGTTAAGTTTCATAATTCCTCTTGCCTCTCATGGAGCTCAGGGTTTACATAATCACAATAAGGTTAGGGTGGGAAGGGACTTCAGAAAAGTGGCCGACCCAAGTCCAGGGTCATCTAGCAGGGCCACCTACAGCAGGTTTCCCAGGACCCTGTCCAGTCATGTTTTTAAAATCTCCAAGGCTGGCGTGGGGTGCTAGGGTTTAGTGTACCACTTTGGTGTGCTTGCTGAGCCCCTGCATGCAGGCCAGCAGCTGACAGATCTCTTTTGTCTACTCTGCTACTGTGGAGAGAGATGAGATATGGAATTCCGGCTGCTGTAGCAAGGAAGGAAGGTTGGAGTATGTTAGGAATTCCAGAGTAGCAGGTAGGAGACTATCACCCTGGACTGAGAGGGGGTTTCTAACAAGAGAGGGGTACACGGAGTTTATGTACTAGTGTTGTGGGATAAGATTATATTAAAGAAAGTGACGTGGGAAGTGTGTCTTTAGTGTTTTTGTGCAGCCCATCCAAGGCATACTTGGAGAAAAGACCATTTCTCTCTTCCCATTGCTCTTTCTCTGAAGTCCATGCATGCCAGAATGACAGGGTCCCTGGGTCAGGACTCTTTTTGTGTCGCCCTACTTTTCCTTCCTGGAATCTGTTTTCTTCTAAGTTTTGTGCTTTCAGGTGTTTCAGGTGCAACAATTTTTATCAGGTTTGTATCACACAGGAAGCCTGATGGCACATCAACCTTTCAGCTGCAGCCTGTTTGATCAGGTGCAGAGAGGCAGAATTCAAATGACTCTCTATCTATATAATAGCTATTGTTTCCTCTATCTCCCAAATCCAGAGCTAGAAAAGAAAGATGTTGTTTCCCATCTTTGCTTCTAAAAGCCATGGTTTTCAAACAGCCTTTTGATCTGACTTTCAGTGACTGCCAAGGTAACCAGTTCCTGGCTTGCACGCAAAGGGCACCTGCTCTCCCTTGCCTACCCAGGGCATTAAACTTGGGGGCCTCTTTCACTGCTCTTGTTCGTTTCCAGCTGGGAAACTGCTGCTGCCAGGTAGGTTTGTAATGCTACTGGGCCATCTTTGTAAAGTTTCATGTCTGCTTTCCCAAGTAACATGTAAATCCATAGAGAGGTGGTCACTAACATTAATTTCTTAGCCAATGAATTGCACCAAGAAAACCATCTTTCAATCATTTCAGTGTGACATAAAGTATATCTCAAGAAAACCAAAGCATTGATGGTGGGAAAAAAAAGGACAATAAGGAAGAGTGGACAGATAAATAGTGTGGCCTTGATGATTTTAAAACTGCATGAGTGTGAGAACCCTGCATCTGATTAAAGAGATCCATTCCTCACATCTTCTCTTCCCTTGGCTCTGCTTATGGCAAGGGAGAAAATTCATCCCTGCTGTAAGCCAACTGAAGTCATTCTGATCTCTCTGTTTTAAATGCTTACTGTTGTGCTTTTTGTATTTACATGAAGAAATAGCATAAAGAAAGAAAAGAGAGAGAAAAATTAGGCAAAGTTACAATAACAAATGAGATACCAAACAAAGATTAAAGCATGAAACAATGTGCTAAAACTCAGCATGGAGTCAAACACACAAAAATTCAGCATTTTATTTTTCTATCTCTTCTCCTCTTTCTGTCTGTACATTGCCTTGTTGGACTTGTCATCAGCTTTCCATCTCATAAATGCCTGGTATATTTTATATCTTAAAAATTGAACGTGCAGAAGGACAAAACTTCACTTTTAAATAAGGATATATTTCACAAAGGATACACAAATTCTAACTTAACTTAATGTGTTTGTGTCAAATACAGAAGGAATTTCTCAAGGAAACTTCTCTCTGGTGTTTGGTGTGGGCTGCCCACTCCATGCCAAGGCAATGAGAGTCCACACTGGAGGTGAAGGGAAAGGGATCCTCTCTTTCTGTTCTCACTCTTTGAGTCAAATGTGATGCTGCTCAAGTTTGTAAATCACTTTATATAGATGTATGTGTGTTTCTAGGAACATATATCTGTATATAGGTAATGCATTGAAATTAATACAGCTCAATTCTGTTTAATCTTCCAAATTTGGGGCAGAACAAGAGTAATTTTTAGAATTGCAGCTTCACATAGACCCATCTAAATCTTGTCTATGTCTTCTTTTTCCTAGACCCAAATCTCTATACTTTAATATACAAGGTATTTATTTTACTTGGTAATATTGCCTTGGGGTAAAGCCCAAGATAAAAGTGAATTAGCCCCTCATTGTCCTGACTCTTTCTGTTTAGGTAAGAATAAAATTAAAGGTTAACTGGCAATGGAAAATCTTACACATTGGACAGTGGATAACTGCAGGGTTTCAGGGCTCATTCTGTTAATGAGTAGCAGTAAATAGTGTCTTTTGTCTTCCTATCTATTTTTTTTTTTTTTTTTTTGATAAACCAGCATTGTCTTACACTCTTTCAATTGCAAAGCAGACCCCCTGCAGAATGCCAGCCCTGGCCAGCAGCGGGGGTGTGCTGCTTGCACACCTGGGCAAATCTGCTGTATGGATTGCAGTGTCATAAAGAGGCACCCAGGTAAACCTGGAGTTTAGACACAACCAGGTGTGATAACTCCATGTACTGAGGTTGCAAAGTTCATGTAAAAAGAAAGACAAACAAGCAGAGCTGCACTGATGGCTTGAGTGCCATGGCAATGGCTCATTGAAGTGTTTGCAGTGCAGACCTGCTCTGCACAAGCACAGAGCTGCAGTCGGGGAGAGGTGAGAACTGAGGAGTCCACAGCTCTTACGGACACACCAAACACTTCAGTTTTCTCCTTGGGATAAAATTCATGTTGTCTGGATACAGCTGTGTTTGTGAGCTCAGCTAAGAGTATCTGCATAGATAAATGCATCAAAGCTGAACAAGAAAATATGGTTGTATAAGCAAGGCAATAGTCTTCGAACATGAGGTAGGTGTCTAGTAATCTAACACACTTGCTCTGGAGTATTCTGCCATGCTGAGAATTTTAAAGAAATTGTTGGTGGATGGCAGCTATGATTTCACCCATCTGTACCTCAAGAAGAGTCCAATTCCAGTAAAAGACAATCCTCATAAAAGAATAGTTTACATAGAGCACTGTAGTATTGGTCATGTGAAAAAACGTGGCTGACAGCTCCCTTTGAACAGCCCTTCTTCATTCTCAGAAATATTGCTGAACTTCCTGGCAGGTTCAGTAGTTTAACATGAATAGCTTTATAATTTTAATGATATTTTGTATTTCCTAATATTGCAATTTCACAGATTCACATAATTTTTGAGGTTCAGAGGGATGTCTGGAGATGGTATGGTTCAACCCGCTTGCTCAAGCAGGGTGACTGAGAACTGGCTGTCAAGGAGCATATCCAGCTGGCTTTCAAACACCTCCAAGGATGAAGACTACCCAGACTCTCTTGGTAATCTGTGCCAGTGCTAAGTTGCCTTCACAGAAAGAAAGTGGTTCTTTGTATTTTGATGGCACCTCCTGCGTTTCATATTTACAGAATCATATTCACAAAATCACTGGGTTAGAAGAGACCTTCAAGATCACCAAGTCCAACCCATGCCCTAACACCTCAACTGAACCACAGCACTGAGTCCCACATCCAATCTGTTTTTAAACACATCCAGGGATGGTGACTCCACCACCTCCCTGGGCAGACCATTGCAGTACTTTACCACTCTTTCTGCAAAAACCTTTCTCCTAATATCCAACCTATATTTCCCTTGGTGCAGCTTAAGACTGTGTCCTCTGGTTCTGTCAATGGTTGCTGCCTGGAGAAAGAGACCAACCCCCCCTCACTACAGCCACCTTTCAGGGAGTTGTAGAGAGAGATAAGGTCACCCCCGAGTCTCCTTTTCTCCAGGCTAAACACCCCCAGCTCCCTCAGTCATTCCTCACAGGATTTGTGTTCCAAGCTCCTCACAGCCTCGTTGCCTCCTCTGGATGCACTCAGGTGTCTCACCGTCCTTCCCAAACTGAGGGCCCAGAGCTGGACACAGCACTTGAGGTGTGGCCTCACCAGTGCTGAGTACAGGGCAAGAATGGCCTCCCTGTTCCTGCTGGCCACACCATTCCTGATACAGGCCAGGAGCCATTGGCCTTCTTGGCCACCAGGGCTCACTGCTGGCTCATGTCCAGCCAGCTGTCGAGCAGTACCCCCAGGTCCCTTTCTGCCTGGGCACTGTCCAGCCACACCATCCCCAGCCTGCAGCACTGCAGAAGGTTACTGTGGCCAAAATGCAGGATGGCCAGGGTATCAGACCCAGCCAGCGTGGGTTTAGGAGGGGTAGGTCATGTCTGATCAACCTGGCCTTCTTTTATGACCAGGTGACCTGTCTGGTGGATGCAGGAAATGCTGTGGATGTTGTGTACCTGGACTTCAGCAAGGCCTTTGACACTGTCTCCCACAGCACACTCCTGGAGAAGCTGGCAGCCCAGGGCTTGGATAGGAGCACTCTTTTCTGGGTTCAGAACTGGCTGCATGGCCGGGCCCAGAGGGTGGTGGTGAACGGTGCTGCATCCAGCTGGGCCAGTCACCAGGGGTGTCCCTCAGGGGTCTGTGCTGGGGCCAGTTCTGTTCAATATTTTTACTGATGACATGGACAAAGGGATTGAGTCTTCCACCAGTAAATTTGCAGATGACACTAATCTGGGAGCCTGTGTTGATCTGCTGGAAGGTAGGAGGGTTCTGCAGAGAGACCTGGAATGGTTGGATGGATGGGCAGAGCCCAATAAGACGATGTTTACTAAGCACCGAGTCCTGCGTGAAGTCCCTCCAGTTGCAATGAGAGGAATGGGGACAAAACTTTTCACTTCTGGCTTCCCTTATAGTCAGTAGAGAGATAGAGCAAGAGCCTCACCACAGGATCACCCATTCTATTTATTCTAATATAGATTTTTAAGAGAGATGGGATAAATTAGTGAGGGCTTTCTGTGTCTGCCAGGAAAGGGGCTCAAGCAGCTAGCTCAGGATAAAACATCTAACTTGCAGCTCAGGTCAGTAAGATGAGCCATACACTTGCCATCTTTTAAATTTATTTTAATTCCTTATCTGTAAAATGAGGATGCTGCTGCCTCCTTTTTTCTCCCATCTATTTGAACTGTAACTACTATGTTAGGCTGAATTGTGTTTTGCCTGGTGCCTAGAAAAATGACTACTGACATCTTTTTGAGCTTTATTGGCTTCAGGCTATCACTATTAACAATGAAGGGATAAAATACAGAGCTTCCAGAGCAACTAAGTTTTAAGCATCCATATACAACCTAAAAAACTGACATAGAAGAGGCATGAAGGAAAGATAAGGCTATGAATTTCCACAATTTCTCATTGTCTCAACCTTCTGAACAGCTGCCAACTTCAAGCCTAAACAGGCATATTTCTTATTTTGCTGTTTTAACAGGAGATAATTATAGCTCATTGTTCCACAGCTTACTGTATAAAATGCTGAGCAGTACTTCTGTGTATTCTTCTTAGGTCTGAGGAACTTTAACTACCTTTGATTCTTGTGTTCCAGATAATCACTATTAAGCAGTTAAAAGTTCATTAAAATGAGGCCAAACATAGATGAAAATGCCAACAAAAACATGCCTGAAAATAATAAATAATAAAATGGTAGTGCCATTAGAAAGCGATTTTATCAGTCTATATTTTTAAACATATCTAAAGAACACTTTATATACTTCAATTATATTTGATGAAATTAACTTTCTTTGACATAATTGTCCTAAGGATGTGGAATTTTAAAATGGAAATGATACTCTGAAGCAGCACCCAATGAGGACATTTTCTGCAAATATTCATATGTATATCTTTCATGACCTAGAGTTCAAATTTATCCACTGTTTTCCACACTATGGAAATAACTTTACACTATAATGCATAATTTAAATGAAGATGGGAAAAGCATGTTTGAGTTGCAGTCCTGTACTTTTCCACAATTAGGAAGGCAACAGTTCCCTTGGGTTTTCTTTCTTTGGCTGTGAAAGAAAATGGCTGAGTAGTATTTCCAAAACATTTCTGTGCTATTCCACAACATCAATACCTCAAGAAAAGGAGATTCCTTCTCTCATTCTTTTAATCCAAACTCCAACTCCAAAAACCAGCAGAAACCATAATTAGAAAACATTCTTTAGAAGTTCCTCTTTTTTAATTTTATTTGAAGTTCTCCAAATTGAAATGCTGCTCAGATCATCCCTTCTCTCAGCCTGAACTCTGCTAATGAGAAGGACTTTGGCATTTTTTCTTCTTTGTGGATGGGTAGGGAACAGCCAGTGCCTTTCTTGCTAACAGATAAACAGGATGGAGGAATAGGGCACCACAATCCTAGATTAGGCCAGAGATTCATCACTGACAGATAATACAAAGGTCAAATAATATCTTACCAGAAAATATCTAAAATAGTGAAGCACACTTGGAAGGACAAGTTGAAATCATAATTTCTAGCTAGGTCACAACAATCAAATCTGTGTTCCTACATTTAAAACTACCTCTAAGCCACTAAACAGTTACTAGTAAGCTTTGTGTTTTGCAGCCCTGGTTGAAGAAGTGTAGGGAGCTGGCAGAGCCAGAGCTGGCAAACAGGCAGCAGGGCAGGATGCTGACCTGAACAAGGCAGTAAAAGCATGCCAGTGTCAGCCAGCACGCTGCACCAGGCCAGCTGCTTGTGCAAACAGACGTTTGCCAGAGCCTGAAATAATTGTTCAGAGAGCAAAGTAGGGCAGTTCTAGGAGAGATACAGCTTAGCAGCCATCCCCTCTGCTGGGCAGTGGCTGTCAGGAAAAGGATACAGATAATCAGCAATATGGCTGAAGGGAACAATTATGAGGGGAACAATTTTTTATTTGCCAGAGACACCAAACACCCAAACTGTTGTTGGCCCATTCCTAACAGTTGCATTACTTGCAACATAGTCCCATGAGAACCTGATGGTCATTCAGAGATATAAAATGAACCTCTTTATTGATTCATGGTATGCTGTGGGCTGATAAACATGAGAAAAATGCAAAGACCTTATTAAATAATAAAACAATGTTTCTGCATTTGCTCCTTAAATGCTGCAGAACTTCAGGAATAATGATCCAACTCCAAACTGCTGTGCTCACATGAACCAAACCAGAAAACCAAGAAACCTAATGAATGTGAAATGTCAAGGAGAGGATAACCAAATTCATAAAAGTACATAAGATAGAAAAAAAAATCAGGCCAGATGTGGTCAGCAAAGAGCCTTTCCAGATTGGTTTTGAGCCAACCTAGAGTCTTGCTCTTATTAAATAACTTCAATGATTTGTAGTCCTGTTTGTACACAGTTTCCTCCTATTTTAATCTTAACAGGATCAGTAAAATGTTAGCTCAAGGATACTTTCTCTCTGAAGCACAAGAGGCTTAGTCAACCTGTTCTGCATAAACATGTGAAAATACACAGATCAACTGATTTACAAAAGGCACTACAGTACCTACCTTGCCCATTCCTTCCTGTTCTGAGGTAGCAAAGATTAGAGATATGGGACATATTTATTATGGTTTCCCTATGCTTAAGCAATCATATGAAAATGCAGTTCTGCTAAGTCTGTAGGCTAAGAACCAAGGATACTCCAACTCCTTCTGTTCTGCCATCACAACAGGTCTTTAAGGTATGAAAGCAGATCAGGTAAGCAGTAAAACCTCCCCAAGTTTTCTTCCCCACATTTCTGAAAGACAATGAGAATGCAGTGTGTAATGTGAGACTGAAATAAAATGGGTGGCTCCAAATCTGGCAAAGTCATTTTCCTCTTTTAGGACCTGAAATATTTAGACACACAACAGGTTTGCTTGATATTTCTGTATGGCACCTTTTATCTGACAGGATCTTGGGGACAGGTGAGTGCTTCCACACACTGCTGAGAGCCTGAAGCTTCCCAGGTGGAGTTCTGGGGCCCCGATCCAAGACAGCCATAAGGACTAGCACACAGAGCTGAAGGAAGCAGCAGAAGAAACAGGCTGCTCTTAAATAGCACAGCACTAGCCAAGTACCAAAGATGTACCCTTGATTTAAAACAAGGCCTGTGACATCTTAAACAACCACAGCTTGTTGGTGGCCAAGCCGGCATTTCCAGTGCCACTTGGAAATCTGATGCACATCACATACCAATTAAAGAACAGCCTTTGGGCATCAGTGTCCCAAACTGTGCAGTCCAGACAGTCTCCTAGCTCTGTCTGGTTGGGCAAACTGCACCAGCAATTTCTACCTGATTTGAGCCAACCATTCAAAATGTGCATCTTCATCCTCCTTGTGCCTGGTCTCCCTGGCACCTGATCACCACCATGGCCAACAAATTTGATCACTCACAGGTGAATCAGAAAGAGGAAAGGACTGACCACCATCTGACAGTTTTAAAAGCTCTTGTTCAAGGAAAAATATGTCCTCTAGGATTTGAGCTTCTCTGGAGCAGCTGAAAGGAGATCTTCTGTCTTCCCATTGTATCTATTCCATAGGAGGAAAAAAACTGCAGACCTTGAATGCAGCTGAAGCAGGCACAAATGTATCTCTGCCTGAAAACTACACTGAACCCTTTTTTTAACCCACTGTTACAGCTAAGATGACTGAATTACAAGGTCACGTATTTTGCCGAGGGCCATATCATGAGTCATTTGATTAAAACTCTGCCCTTCCTGGCTCACAGTCTTTTTCTCTACTCATTAGTACACACAATGTAATAAAATGTTGGAATATCCCCAGAAAGGAGTCTTACTTAGACCACTTCCTCTGTAGTTCACCAGCACAGACCTCAACTCCTGGATTAGGCAACTTTCCAGCTCAATTACATGATGCAAAATAACATTTTAAGTTAAATTTCAAGTGGGATAATTAGCAGCTACAGAACATCAAGATTGTTCTAAATCTAAACAATATCACAAGAGGAATTTTAGAGGATTCAAGAGGATAAACAGAATAGAGGCTAAGCAAATGCATAGTGAACACTATTCACCCTTTCTATTATCCATCTTGACAAGGGTTCTTTGATGCCTTTAGTAACTTATGACCTTCCCCCTTCTTTCTTTTTTTTTTTTTCCCCACAATTTTTAGCAAAAAACCTTTAATCAGCTCTCTAATCTAGAATAACTGAAAACTGAAAAGCTGGTAAAATTAACCAGCTGTTCTGACTGATGAGAAATCATTGATAACATGAGGTATTTTATTAAAGTTGCAATAACACTCTTCCAACACAGTTTAAGGAAGGGTTCATTTTATAAACTCATAGGGTGTTGGAATGAAAGATGTGATCGTTCCCATGTAACCTCATAAATTCTCTTGCTAGTCAGTTTGAGTCTATGAGCTTCAGTAAAATTCTCATGAGAACACAGCATCCATCCATAAAAACTCCTGAACCCACCATGGGAATCAGCTGGTTCAGAAGGGTTCAGAGGTTCAAGCCTGTGGTTTATTTATTGAAATTTTCTCAGTAAATATATCATGGTATAATAGATAACAAGCACACTGTTTTGTGCTAGTAACATCCGTCTTTCATAATATACATGCACAGTAAGTTTCAAAAATAGGAAGGAAGAACACTAAGTTACATTTAAATGTGGGTGCACTGAACCTTTTGCCAAAAAGAGTCTGAAATCATAAACAAGAGTGAGAATTTTCTTCCTTATCTTTTAAAACCACTGTCATCAAATGCAGCTAAGATATTGCTCTATGCAAAGGCATAAAAAGGGAATTCAGATCACTAGAGGTTTTGACAGACTGGGCTGAAATTAGATGCTTCTAGTCCCAGAAGATGATGGTGACAGAGATAACAGTGGTAGAGCATTAGAAGCTGCAGAAGTACATTCCTTCACTGTAGTATTAGAAGTGTGACTCTGACCACGAGCACCATGTCCATGCTGGAAACACAAGCATTTCATAGAGTCTGTGGTTGAAGGCTCTGAACCAATTTTACCTCCTCCCTCTATAAAGCCTCCAAACCAACCCCTGAAAAAGTGCAAATTCCTTCCTTTCCTCAGAGACAGCAAACAGCAGCAGGAATGCAATAGACAGCAGAAGCTCCTGTGAGGCATTGTGGTACCCAAGAATAGCTCAGAAACTCCCTCAGGTGATGAATTTGATAGCTAGTTTGTGTCAGACTAATTATCCTAACACAGGATTCATGCCTCAAAAGGCTTCTGAGGGAAGAAAAATACCACTAAAATCCAAATAGATTTTTTTCCTGTTGGAAACCAAAGCCAGTTAGTCTATAGTCTCTGGTGGTTGATAAGAACATTTCCACCCTAAGAAAGAGTCAGTCTTTCAGTGAAATTTTTTGGCAACTCATTTCAGGCCTTTAAAAGCAGGCTCTGGAGGTGGCAAGAACAGGGAGGTGACAAAGTCACCTTCCTCCCAGCTCTGCAACCAGCTGCCAGCTTCCAATTCTGAAAATAAACAGGCAGATGGTCACAGCACTCTCTGTGGTCCAAATCATGCTGCTTCATGCAGGTGTGCAGAGCACTGCAGCCTCAGCACACTGCAGGGGCCAGGACTGCCAACACCACCATTACTCTAAGGTGTCAGGGATGAGCATGCCATGGCAGCCTCTGCATTCTCTACTCTGCAACTCCTATATGCTGCACTCTTCTCCTGGCACTGCAGTATTAAGATGAAATGGGAGAGGAGGATGCTATGGGGAAAGGGTGGAATACCCTGGTGTATCCCCTGCCTGGCTTCTCTGGGACACAAATACACAGCCTTCATACTCAGCTGCTCTGTGCTCCATATTGCATCCCATCCTCAGAGCCCCACTGCCTAACACTGATGGAGTGTTTGCCTAGAAAGAGCACAAGGCTGTGCAGAAAATAAGCCTTTAGTCTCTCCTCTCTGTATTCTGTGTGCATGCAGATCCTGCTCAAAAAACCGGGCTCCATTCTGATTTCTGCCAACCATCTGCTGAAACATAAATGTGTTTTAGTTTTTATACTATTGAACTCCAAGCAACTTCACAGGCTTCCTTCATTTACCCTAACAGTACCTTGAATATGTTCAGAAAATTTGCTTGGCTTTGATAATAAAGTTCTGGCTTTGTATTTCAAAGTAGTGTACTTCAAATCCTGCTGGGAGTGCATCTTTAATAAAAATTCTCTATATCTTTTCTTTCTCTTCATGTGAGCTCAGCATATGTACAGTATTTAAATGCCTGGATTAGAAGCATAGTTAACAAAAATATTCCAACAACTTTTTTTTTTCCTGGAAGAAAGAAAACTTACTCTTTGTGTGTGTGTGTCTGTGTACCTGACAGAGCTGGTTTCCTTCACACTGACACACCCAAAAATGTTTCAATAAAATTCAGCAGTTTGATATGCAAAATAAGCATTACAAATCTTTATTAATTTCTTAATGTAATCAAGAGTTTGATCCCACAAGCAGTGTACATTATTATTTAGTGTTAACAGCTATAGCTGAGTACATAAAGAAGTCTGCAGGTACATTTATACATCTTTTCTTTGGAATAGAGCTGGCCTTTCCATTTACTAAATCATTTACATCATAGGGAAAATGGGAAAGCAATGTAATACAGCACTGATTGACTTTTGCAAAGTAGAAACCAGATCTAATTTCATTTTAGCCTGGTCAAATCTTAAGGCTTTAAGGGAAGCTTCTGCTTGGTCCAGCAATAACAGTAACTTATAATTTACACGGCACATCTTCTGAAAAATTCTCAAACTTACAAAGATTTACAGGGGTCACTACTGTCAAGAGTGAACTGCAGAGAGGGGTGAAAAATAGGTTTGTGCGACATAAAGAGATGGGCAATGGAAATTAAAGACAACAGAGTAATGTATTCCCTTGAAAAATGTAGACGATAATAGGTAGACACAAGATAAATTCTAACACTGAATTATCCTTTAGCTCACAAAAAATGTCAGGAGACTTTAAATACCACAGATGGTCAGTGCCTCCATTTTCAATTACCTCTGACAGATGGCCCTTCCCTACGGCCCAGTGCTGATATGCCAAGAACACAGATTAGAGACTGACTCAGAGGCAAGAGCAGTGCCATACTTTGCAGCTGTATTTATAGACAGACCCAGAGTGTGCTTTGCCTCTGTATCTGCAATTCAAAAACACTGCATGAAGACATATTGAAACAATAGCAGTCACTTGGTTCTATTCCCTGTCCTGATTTACCACCATAAATCATATTGTAGGCTATTCACCAGCTGCATGAAGGCCCCAGAACGTATCAATATCCACTCTATGCAGCTAACAGCTCTGCATATAGTTAATGCATTTCACTATCACTGCAACTCTCTTTCATTCCCAAAAGTTGAGATTCTGTTATAGATCAAATCATCAATTAAATTATTGGCCAGTAATCTCAAAACCCAAGCCAACTGCTGACAAATCAAATCCACAACTGGCATTTATACTAAATTAATCATGTAGCACATGGGTATTTGTTAGCACTTTACCACATTGTACACAATCAAGTTATTTCCTGACTCCAGTTCCAGTTTCAATCATGGCTCTTTGTTTTATGTAAAACACCCAAAAAATAAAATTATCCAAATGTCTTTATCACATAAAAAAATGTAAACTGTAGGAGTGTGAAATGTAAATTCTTTACAATCCATTAAAGCTCCAGGTCCAGATGGTCTCTCTGCAGTTTTTCTAATGATCCAATTTGCTGTTTCCATCCCATTTATGATGCCTTTATTGAGAATCATAATAGGTGTTCAAAACACATTTAGTAAAGCAACTGTTAATTTTATTTTTGGATTTTGGAGCATGAAGGGAGTCTGGAAATAGATTTGCTTGCCCACTTATCATTACCATCTACTGAGGGGGATGCATCCAGAACAGAAGTCACTCTGGTTTGAACAGTGTTAGCCACATGGCTGCAGGCAGCTCGGCCATGCCCCTTGCTCCTCTCCCTGCTCCTGTGGCCCATGCACCTCCCAGGGAGGGCCCTTCCTCAGTATGGACCTGGCAGGGATGCAGAGCACGCCCTGGACACATGGCACAGGTAATGTCATGGCTGAAGATGAAGATGTGTGTGAATTGAGTATCTGTGTGTGTCTGCAGATGAAACACACTCAGCCAGCATTTGCCCAAACTGATTATGTTACAGAAGATGATCATCAGCCAGATTAAACAGTTACTGGGGAATTACAAAAATACTTGACACAAAGCAGGAGCCAGACTTAAAAAAATTATTCAAGAAGTGTGAAAACTCATAACAGGACAGACCTCAGAAGGGAAACAACTATCTAAAGGGTGTGTGGTTCAGCCCATGACTTGTAGGGAACTTCAGGGATCTGTAAAAAGATAGAGGATCCACATCTCCTACAGGAGACAAGTAAACAAGGAAATCTGCAATCTTTGGGAAGGGGGATGTTTTTGTAACCCATACTGCCCATGAGTTGAGGGGGCCCATACAACTCTGTGCCTATGTGTACCTGCATGTTTCTCAGATCAGTTATAGAAGACTGTTTAGAAATCTCTAGCATGCTTTGCCTATTTGTACTACCGATCTCGTTTCCATAGTTCACTGATTGCTGTATAATTACACTCTGCTAATAAAGCAATAAACTGCTTTGATTCATATTTATTTTAAACTATGTGAACTCAGCAGCTTTACCCCACAACCTATAACGAGTTGCTGAAGCAACCAGAGATCTCTGTAGCACAAGGATTTAATGTTTTCTTCCAGAGCATTGACTGACACTGAATAAATTCATGTTTATTGAACTGTATCCAACTGCAGGTGAGATCCCTTAAGTGCATGTAATATTTTTCTCAAAATAATTATTTTTAAGTAAGGCATTACATATACGGTTATTTCAGATGCCCTATTTCTACAGGAGTTCATATGAAGGTGTTACATGGTTAGCACTTGTAACTAAACATACTTCAATCTGGGAATCAGCATTCCATGTTGGCACTGTATTTTCCCCCTTGAGTTATCTGTGAAAAAAATGAACTAGGCTGATTTGGATCTCTATTACCACAATCAGAACTGCAAAAGTGTTTTTTGCATGTTGCAGGGGTTCTCTAATCCTACAGGTTTCAGAAGATTTTTTTGAAACATCAATTTAGAATTTCTTTTTTCTTTAAAACAGACAAATCTTTACAATTTTACCCATTTAACTGGCACCTGGCCAATTCTCCTTCCTTCCATAGCTGTAATAATATACTCTAGTATTCCCTAAAGCACGTTTTGCTGTGCATGCCTGGGTATGCTAGTCAGTGCTAATTTGCTATAATCCCACTGCCCTGACTTTCTCAAACCACATCACTACAAATGTAGGCAGTTTGGTCCAAAGTGTGGACTCTGCAACAGCCTCACAGCTCTAAATTTTACAAAGTATTGATGCATTACCAGTGACAGCAAACTCCCCACACATCCTCAGAGTACAGATAAGGCACAAGCAGCCAAGCAATCAGAAAGGCTCAAACACTTACCAAACAATGAACTTTGAACAACTTGGTAAAGGAAACAAACATGCACACAAAAAAGGTCAGTTTCTGGGATGAGAATGTAGCTGAATATCCCAGCCAAAGATAATTGTATTTCACAAAATTGCAAACCTCACATGAGAGTTCATAGTGGAAAAACACTGACAGGCCATTGTCTGTGGCACTCTATTCACAAGGCTGCAATTATAGCTTTACCATAATGAGTGTAACTCTGTGGTCAGAAAGACTGCAAGAATATGATATTTTCCATGGAATACTTCTTCTTCCTTCATGGGTGTTTGGCTTGAAATCTGGATTTTATGTTGCAGTGTTGTTGGCATTATCTCACACTTTCACGTTTGTGGCTGAATTATGTAAGTACTTCAACTTGGCTTCTTCTTTTAGGTGTATAAAGAAAAGTTACTTCATCTTTTCCAAGCGTGAGTAATTGCACCCAACAGTAGATATGTAACCACTTTCTATCATTTGATGCTCATAATCTTCCCTTCGCACTCCCAGCAGTACTCCTTTGGGTATCCTCAGCCACAAAAAAATGGAGACAGCTTTTTTCTCTTTTTCTCAAATTAAGTTACTGCTGTTATTAGGCAATATCCCTACGGTCTCACTGAGCTGTGCTTCTCCAGGCAGGCTTGGCAAGACATATCCTAACCCACGCTGCCTGATGACAACCACCATGAGATACCAGTCTCACCACCCACTGGGGGCTCCTCCAGCACATGTTTGTGGAAGGTTCCTGGCTCATCTGCACTGGAGGAGCACCAAAAAAACCCTCAGAGGAGACAAAAGATCTGGCTTCATAACCAACCAAGCATGAAACACAGTACTTGTGCGTCTCTAAGTGTGGGAAGAGCTTAGGAAAGGGAAGGAAAACAACATCTGAACTCTTAAAAATGTTACTTCTGATAGATGTAAAAGATGGGTTGGTAATCATTACCCGAGGCTGCTGAGCAGTGGGTGGTCCTCCTTATGGACGTACCAACTCTGATGAGAAAAAGGTCAGAATTTCAAAAGGAAAGTGCTGGAAAAAGAACGTTGCTTTGAGGGCCCAAGCCTGTTCACCACTTTTTCTCAGTAGTACATTTGTAAGCAATACTCCTGATGTTAATGTGATTATCTAAAGGCAGAAGGAGTACTCATACAAATAAGGGCTGGGATTCATGCCTAGTAATCTGTCTAATCTGGCACTCTCTCTCCTTCAGCTGCACTAGATATTTTCCAACAGATGACTATCAAATAATATTTCCAAAATACACTGATATCCTGGGGAAAATTCTATCACAACTTACAAAATCTTTCCTGAGACATGAGTATTCATCAAGTTCTACACAGACAAAGCAAAAGGATCTCAGGGGAAGGTGCAACATCAGGAGGGCTATAGTTCAGTCTAAGAGTCCCTATCTAAGCCCTGATATTATGTGGACTGTATTAAAAGAGTATGTTTCCTTAATAGGGTACAAAGCAGTTTTAGTGGCCTATGGTTCAGGTCTCACTGAAGTAAGAGAACCCTGAGGTATCATCTTCAAAAATTAAAATACAAACTCCTACCAACATGGTATTTATCCTCACATACCTGTAGATACAAAATCAGAGCCCTGAACAGAACATAAAGGATGTCCTGGCGGGTTAGACCAACATCCAGCTATAACCAGTATCCTTTCTTTAATAACAAGAGATACTATTTAAAGAGAACAAGCCAGTCATATAAATTTGCTTTATTCTCCTCCAGCATCCACAACCATCATATTAGGGATGCTAGGGAGCATATCCCTATTAAATTCTTTTTGCATCTCTCTAAGAATATGCAGTCCATTTAACTGTTTAGTCTCCTTTCCAGTGTGCTGACCCATTTGCTTCCAAAACTTCTGCCAACAGTAAATTCCACAAGTTCATTATATCTGCTACAAAAAAAGTATATTCCATTCTATCTTTTCTATACCAATTTCCTACTAGTTTCAACAACTGTCCCTACTTCTACTTCTGGATGTTTTGGAAAGCATCAATCTTTATTCACTCTACCCACTGCCTTAATTGTATAAATCCTGATTACATCCATTCTGAGGATCATGCTGTGAGTAGCTTCACTTCCTTGTGTTTGATCCATGAGAGTATTGGATGTGGGTTTGAGTGGGACTGTCCCTCCATCTTTCAGTCCCTTCTTCAAAACTTAAGCAAAGATCATCTCTAAGGATCAGATCTAAGATTGCAGTTTCAGAACAAAAATGTCAGCAGTGAGCTAAATTTTCTGATGATTTATCATTATGGCTCAGCATAGAGCTTGCTGAATGTGTGGGTCAAGGAACTGACTGAGAATGGGGAATCCAGCAACTGAAATAAGTTATTGCAAAATCACAGCCTGAGCCACACTCTGTGCACCCCATAAAAGCTAGGATCTCAGAGAGCTCCTCCATCTGGGAGGGATGTTGTATCTTACTTTTCCTTCTTTTTAGTGTGAGGATGATCTGGAGGATGCCTGTGATGTGGATACTCCTGTTCACAAGCTTGCCCATACTGGGTCTGACCAAAGTTCAGCCAGCTCATGCTCCTGTCTTGGTCTATGGCCAAAGGCAGGAGAGAAAGAGTTACAACAGCAGGCATGAACTGATGCCTAGGAAAGAGTAAGGACAGGGAATTTATATATGAACTTTCATTCTAAAGCTTCCCTAGCTTCAAACTGTTTTTCAGACCAGGAAACTTTGAGGCACATACAGGTTTTAGGTAATTCTTTGGTAATTTTTCACCTGCACATACTGAGAGACAAGTTTTTCAGACTTGAAAAAAAGGTGTATCTTGGTGTATCTTAGAGAGGGCAAGTGCCTCTGTGCCTCTGTCCTTCAGTGAGTTGTTGTCTGAAAAATTTGTCTCTCAGTATGTGCAGGTGAAAACAGACCCTTCTGTATAAGCACATAGTGGTGAGAGGTATCAGAGATCTGCTGTCTATCATAGGATGACAAATATTAGGGAAAGGGTCTGAAAATACACACACACACACACACACACACAAAATCCCTCCTTTGACCCAAGAAACTTTCATCCTCATGAGTTATTTTCAATCAGCTGAAAACACCAAATAATAGCTAATAAGCCACTTCAAATAACTTTGAAGTCCCTTCGAGTTTCACTCTGACTTCATGAACTACTTTAAAATCCACATACTTACTATAAAGATGGAAAATGTGGGATATATCAGTAGCAGAGAACAGATAGTGGTCCTAAACTGATTTAGTTAGACCAAGAATTCCTGAGATGCTGAAGAGAAAAACCTCCATTTCTTCAGATGAAATCTATCAGCTTTTGAGAACTCAGCTGGGAAAATGAAAACACTACATTGAGCAGAAGCCAAGGCAGTTTAACCACTCACTCTCAACACCACCTACAGCCCTTTCTGGTGAGCAGAAACAATATGCTCTCTCAAACCACTGCATACCACAACCTCATTCCTGCATTTTGTTACTATTGGCCTCTCCACCTTTACAGGTAGCTAGAACCTAATTTCTCACACTAATATTGTGGATATTATCAGCTTGCAAGGCCCATAGGTAGGTTTCTGTGGGCATGCACCTTTTCTCAGTTTTTTCTGGACTCAGCATCTGATAAGATTCCTGAGATACCACTGATCAACCATAATCATGGGTTGCATTTCCCCAGATTTACCAAGAATTTCAGCTGGTGCCATACCTAATGGTTTCTTGCAGGCAAACTTCCTGACAAGTCAAAGAAAATGCACAGCTTCAGGTTATCTCACTGTTTTTTGGTGATGCCTACACAGACTCTCTCCAGCCCCCCAGCTGGTCATGCAATCCCATCTCTTCCTTCATGTTCTGATGCTTTGTAAAGACTCCTGACATAACTAATTTAAACAAATGACTGATTGAATGAATTCAGCAAAAGGTGATAAACTTTTCTGCCTGGTTATATTTCTGCCAGGCTACTGAGTTCACTCAGTCATTGAGGACTGGGAGAGATGGAGGAAAACTCATCAATTACTTCACAAATTAACATATTGGAACACAAAACTGGAAATGATGAGGCCCTTTTGGTAGCAATGACCTGTTAAACCTGAGCACCATCTCCTCTGAAATCACTGCCCAAGAACCCACCTCTTTTTCCTTTGCAGCCTTTAGTCCATGTTAATTCATAGAAAAGGCCTTAAATTTGTGTGGCTGCCTGCCAGGTTACTTCATAGTTATTATTAAAAACAGTATCTCTGCCTCTTACTATTTGATTGATGATTTCAGATTTAAGCTTTCATACTACATTTTCAAGTGACACCTCAGAACTGCAGTGTAATAACCCACAATGTCAGCTCAGAAAGCTGTACATCAGTCTGTGCATCAACCTCCTCAGCTTTTTAAAACAAGCTTCTGTTACTTTGACACCACTGTCCTTCCCACCACTTATCTGCTTATGTGTGTGTATATAAAAGCTTACAGAATTTATACCTAACAGTTGCTTTTTTGTACTGGAATATAACAACTGACTCCTTCCTTCATTACCTAGATCATTAAATCTGAAGCCTCTGAACATGCATTTCAGTATTTTATCTCCTCTTCCTTTTCCATAATCCCACCCAATGAGGAGAACAGCCTTTGCACAAAAATATTCCAGAATGACACCTATCTCAGAGTGTTTAGCTGCTCTATTCTCCCCATTTCGGTACCTTTTCTTCTGTCTATGGGATTTCAGAGGCACTCTTCCATTCCCTCCATTCAGAGACACCATTCCCTTCCAGATCCCTTCTGGAATCACTTTATGTTCTGGGATAGCAGTTAGCAATAAAGCTTACTGGAAGCTTACGATTATGAGTAGCCCTTAGTGTTAATACAGGAAGACCAACAAAAAGCACAAACATCTCACCAGAGACAAGGGTCTTTCATGTGCTTCCTCCTGCCAACAACTTCTCTAACAACAGGCAGCCTCAGCAAAAATGCCCCAGGGGAGAGAGGTGGGCTGTGTTACACAAGCCCCTTAGAGGTTTCTTGGTTTAGACACGACATAAGCAAAGCAAGGCACGAGCTCAGATTTTCTCAGGGAAGAATGCCTACATTCAGGTGAGACTGTAGCTGGGGCTAACACAAGGTAACTCATAATACAGGTGAAACTTTCTAGGGACAAGGCTGTACAATTTTAAGAAGCCTCCACTCAACACTTTTAACTCTTTTCCTCTTCAGGTCACATTTTTCTGAAGATGGAAAAATATATCCCTGAAACTAAGACAATTTTCTTGCCAGATTTGAAAGTTTGTTTTTTCAAAGCAAAGAGATGCTAGGGGCTGTTCAGAGAAATGGCTATGTTTATAATGGACAAAACCATGTATTTTTGCCTAAATTCATCCTTGTAGTTGGCTCAATTGTTGTTAATGGAACTTTCCAAAACCAAATCAAACAAATCATAATACAAAACAAAATAACCAAAACAAACTAAAATAAAACAGCTGGAAGCAGACACCCAACAGGGGAATTTCAGCTCAGATTGGCAGTAACAAGCAAGTGAAAACTATACTAGAAAGCACACAGCAACAGTAACACTGGCTATGTTGCTAACTCTGTTAGAGCTCTCTGTAAGAACTGAGGTGTTTGATTTGTCATGCTACCAAAAACTAATTTAATTAATTCTACTCCTATTCAAAACCTCCCATCTGTGCTGTAAAATACAGTAACCATTTTGCATCAGACAATAGTTAAGTAAAACCTTAGGGAAAACAGTACAAAAATACTTTTTGTAATTGAAAACTGAAGGGAACATAATAAGCAGCATATAATTATGTGAATTCAAATTTTACTCAGACTTCAGGGTTACCCAGTCTTATTAAGTGATGACATTGAATCAGTGAACACAACTGGTCATTATCCTAGAGGTGACAAAAGATACTGTATTTGTTGCACTTTGGAATCCCCTCAAATAGAATTGCATGGTTCTGCTCCATTTAATTCCCTGTTTATTTTACTATGTTTTTCAAGAGCCACAAGTCTCATAATACTTCATCAAGAAATCCACTCTCTGGATTTCAGCTTATGAATCCACTTTTTGTTTGCATTTTGGAGCCATCCTGCCCTCAAGTGTCCTGTGTTTGTTTTCCAAAGTTAGTGTACCTTAAGTTTTCCTTCCCACAGACACTGCGGTGAGATAAGGAGAGCAGTTCTGTTTTCCACTGAGCAGACAGACTTGGACAGCTCACATGGAGTGGGTTTGTATTGCAGCAGTTAAACACTACCAGAAAAAAACAAATGGAATGTTAGGAGTGGAAATTAGATACGTTTACCCTAATGAGAATGTTGATTTGCTTTCCAGTTAGCTCTTTGGAGCGGAAAACTCCCACACCTTTAAGCAAAGAAATCTAAAGGAAACACAGGATTTTGGCACAGATTTTCAAATGACCCCTGAAGGAGGCAGGTATCCAAGTCCTATCACATGGCATTGTGAGTCTCTCCCTGTTGTGGCCATGTTTATGCTCAGTCTATTTGTGGGAACAAGGGAAGTGTGGGGAACGTTACACACAGGCACCCCTGTATCACCCCCGAAGGACACGTCCTGCGCTGGTCCAGAATCACTCACTTGAGAAAAAGCTGAAGAAACACTGCGGAGGGGGACAAAATATGGACAAAAATAGCTTGCAGTGGAATAGGTCCAGCAAAAAGGTCTAGCAGAAAAGAAATCAGGGTGTTAAAATAACCACATCAAGCAGTTTCATAAATGAGCTACGTGTTTAGTATCAGAGTGTCAGGGCTTGTGGCTGATGTTTACCCTGACAAACACATCCAAGCATTCAGCCTACGTGCCTGCTCACCTGGCTTCATGCAGCAGCTCTCAGACTTTGAAAATACGCAAGCAAGGAGAGAGAGGAACCTGCTTATGAGAGGAGCAGGGGGCAGAAGGGTGCCTGACACAGCAATGAGTGCCCATTGCTGAGTCACAGGGCAACTGTGGGGGCTGCAGGCAGCAGCCCCTCACCCTGTCTCTGTGGAATGGGAGCACTTTGGGGACAAGTTGATCTGCAGATGGGACTCCATTCGTCAATTCTTCTATCCCAAACATGGCAAGGGGGGCTGGCCTTAAAAGAGTAAAATATCCATGGACCTTTCCAGAGCCAGGATAAGGAGTCTCAAGCAGGAGATGCCCACCCTGGAGCAGGGCACAGTAACTGAGGGGCCCCAACAGAGGGTGCTGCCCTACTGCACCAGCATAGCCACGACTCACAGAACTGCTGGGGGTGGAAGGGACCCATACAGACTATCTAGTTCATTACTAGTACCATGCTCTGTCCAACTGAGCTGAAACTTTGTGTGATTTAGTTTATGGCCATTGATCCTTGTCCTATTGCTGCATACCACCAGGAAGTCTGGCACCGCCCTCCCAACACCCAGCTTTGATTTATACCCATGAGCGAGATCTCTCTCATTCTTGTCTAGACAGAACAGACTCAAGTCCTGCAGCCTCTCCTTATAAAAGAGATCCTCCAGATGCCATCTCATCTTTGTGGCCTCCGCTGGACTCTCCCCAGTAGTTCTATGTCTCTCTTTTACTGCGGAGGCCAGAACTGGACACAGCAGTTCGGATGTGGCCTCACTAGGGCCGAGTGGGAGGGAGGAATCACCTCCCGCTGGACACGCTCTTCCCGATGCACCCCCGGATACCATTGCCCCCCTGGCCACAAGGGCCCTGCCGGCTCATTGCCACCCGTTTGTCCCCCGCGGCCCGGCTCCCCGAGCGCCGCCAGCCACCGCTCCGCCGGCGGCGCTGCGGGCGGCTCGGCCCGAGCCGCCGCCATAACGGCGACACGAGCCCTCCTTCCGCCGCCGAGGGGCTGAGCCGGGCCGGCGCCCCACGGAGCCCGACGGGCGCGGGAGGCGGGGCCGGGGCCAGGGCCGGGGCAGGTCGGAGGGCGGCGCGGCAGGACGAGGTACGGCGGGGCTGAGCTGCCGGGGGGACAGCGGGGGGCGAGCGGGCGGCTGGGCGGGGCGCGGGGCCGTCCCTCCGCAGGCGCCTGCCTCCGCCGGGGGGCCGCCTTCGTCTGGGGGCCGCATGCCCCGGGAGCTGCCGCCCGTTGGCGCCTGCCTTCGCCCGGGGGCTGCGCCGCGGCGCTGGGAAGCGGGATACGGGCTGGGGGCCTGGGCGGGAGGCGGCCACGAAGGCCAGGCACATCAAAGGCCTGGGAATTCCTGTCCCCTGCATCCCTGGCATCGCCTCTGCAAACCTCGGTCTCCGGGGGGCCATGGCCCCCTAAAGCCACCTTTTGTCTTGGGGGATTATGACCTGGGGAGGAGTGGGCTCGCTGCGAATTGCTTACTTTAAATACTAAAGGCCTGACATGAAATGCTGAGTGAGCACTCTTTGCTAGCACCCTTTAACGCTGTGGTCAAGGGCACCGACGCTGAGGTATAAAGAATTAATTAATTAATTTGGGAGGAGGAGGGCAAAGGTGTGTCCCACCGCTGATGGGAGAGAGGCCGTGGTGCTGCAGGGGCTCTTTGGCTGCTGAGCACTGCCATTCCTGCCTTTACACAGCACTGCCAGCGAAGTAGGGACCAGCATCACAACAGAGCCTTAAATGCTTTCTGCGGAACAGAAGCCTAACTTCAGACAATCCATAAAGATGAAATAAAAGGGGCATAGATGCAGGATAAAGTACCTGTATGTGTAGCTTCCCAAAACAGCCTAAGTTTCTGTCTGGAAACTTTGAACAGACTCTAAAAATTCGGTTTTTTGCCGGGTGCAGTGTTTGTTACATGCTTCTTGGAGTGCTCCAGGTATAGTGTTGGTGAAAGGAGATGCAAACCCTGAGCTGAGCACTCAGACCTGTACATATACATAGTGTGCTCTCAGCTCAGCAGTGTGACACAAGTGCAACTAAACATGCTTTGGTGTCAAGCTTTTTGCATGCATACATGTATTTGTGGCTGGGAAAAATGTATGCCACATATATCCCAAAAAAAACCCTAATGGAAATATGGTATACCCCTATACTGGGGTGTGTAAGGAAGGGCAGCAGTTAGTGAAAGGATGGTGCAATAGCCAGCAGGCACACCTTCACCTTCTGAATGTATTGACAGTGCCAAGCATGACTTAGGAGAGTGTAGTGTTATTTAGAACCCATTAATTAATGGTTTCTTTTTTACCAGGAGGAAGGAATTTGTTTACCTTCAGTTGCAATATATTTGGTTTTTTCCAGGGCTGGGACCATGGCTGTTGACTGGGTTGGTTTTGCATATGCTTCATTGCTGGTGTTTGGAGGAGTTGTAGCATACACTCGTAAAGGTTAGTACTGGGACAGAAGGATTTGGAAATGAAGCATTTGATTTCTTCTGTGCACTGTGAGACATTAAAACTTTGCTGTAATTAGCACAGGTGCACTTTACATCCATCGTTTGCTGCTGTAAATGCACTGAGTTTCATGAGATGTTCTTGGGCCAACTTAAGCATTTAAGTGAGCTTGTTTTCAGGGCAAACAGTGGAGGTTGTCATGTTATCTTTGACCTTAAATACATTTTGGGCTTTCTCATCACCCACAGCTTATTTTCTACAGAGAAATCCAGGCTTGATTCTGCCATTTCCAGATGCACGGTGGGAGAAAGCCCTCTACTCATGATGGTTAATTCTCTGGTACTTTAGAATGGTGCCTTTTACAGTAAGCTAACGTTTTAGGTGGCAGCGTACCCCAAAGCGCAGCTCGGTGTTGCGGGGTTTTTGCAGCCCCGAGTCCCGGCTCAGCGCCCGGCAGAGGTCGCAGCGGTACCGGGGACGGGCGGGCGGGAGCTGCGGGCGCGTTCCCGTCCGCTCCCCGGCAGCGCATCGGTCACCGCCCCTGTGCCATCGTCCGTCACCATTCCTGTGGTTCAGGGCCACCTTCTCCCTTCCTAGTGTGCCCATGCCTTGCTCTCGGAGACACATCTGAATTTCTGAGAACGCTGTGGTTTTGTGTAGCACTCACTACCGTCCCATTCACCTGTTCTCTTCGCTCTTTAATACTTGGTTGATCCTTGTGGCAGATCTAGATAATTTTTTATTGGTTATGATTTACATTTTCTTGCAAAGTCTTGATTGAAAATACTCAAAAGGATTGGGAACTAAATGGCATCGGGGATCTGAATTCTTTATTTATAAACATTTGGGGATCAGTTTAATTCAAATAAGGTCTGCTGTGCAGATTCTACACTTTTATCCTATAACAAATGTCTGTTCAGAAATTTAAAATATTAGGGGTATATCTGGGATTTATGAATCAGTTTTTCAAGAGCAAGAAGATGTCAAGGTACTTTTAGAAGCCTTGTTTTCATCCTCACTGCCATTTTTTGGGGGGGTTTTTTAATTCTTTATTCATTAAATGGGATGTTGGTGATAGCATTTCTTTGTCCAGGACTGATGTTAGACTGAAAGGCCTGACATTATGACCACACATGTTTTCTAATTTACTCTGGTATACATTTCTACCATTTTTGTGGACTCCTAAGTGCTCTAAGATATAGTTAAAATGAGCATACAGTTCAGAGAAATTACAAAAATCCTTCTTAAGTGTGATAGAGAAAATAGCCAAATTTTGGGTTGTATTTTTCCCAAGTTGCAAGTATTACTGCATCCTGATCATCTCCCTCTAACTTAGTTGACTTTGCCCCTAATCCCACACATTAGAATGAGCCAGTTACAGAAATATTACCTCTCTCTTCACACTGGGTAAGCTGGAATGTGGCAAAATCAGTTCTATTGTAGAGAGACAGCTGCTTTATAAAGATTGAGCTTAAACACCTTGTGTTGAGAAATAACACTGGAATGATTTCTTGCAGGTAGTAAAATCTCTTTAGCTGCTGGACTCACCTTTGGCTCTATGGCTGCTTATGGAGCTTTCTGTGTAACATGTGATCCCAGAAATGTGAAGATATCATTGTGTAAGTGTTTCACTGCAGTAAACAAACAAACAAACAGCATCCTGAACTGCATGTAAAATTCTCTTTTTAGTAAATTTTGGGTATTGCTTTGGTTTAAGTGTTGGGTTTTAACTAGAGTTCAGCACTTCAGCCTAGCTTGGAAACATCAGGAGCCATTTACAAGGTAAGGCAGATCATTGACACAAAGCCAGTAGGTGTGTGTTACCACCTGGCAGCACCTCCTTTTATGAGATGTTTGCCTAACATTGCACATATTGTGAAATCCAGCTGATAAACAGGAGATAGTACTATAATAAAATCATTACAGATTGCAAAATTCAATCTGAGCAATAAAGGAGATGGGCATCCACTGTTGCATAAAGTAATGTATCCTCAGCTCCCAGGGAACGGAACAGTTCAATTTAGGGGTTTTCCTTTGCTGCTAAGGAAGACAGGATACAGACTGGGCAATAATTGTCATGGCAGCTAGTTTGCCATGAAACCCTCATGGTGGCAAAAATCTACAAATCTAAAAATCTTTTGGGGGACATAAACCTTGCACAAGTGAATTTGCAATAAGAGCTGTTGGGAGCTTGTCTCACTCATGGTTTTAGCAAAGGTGGTTTAGGCTGTGGTTTCACATGCAGAAATGCATTTAAAATGCATTTAATCCAGATTGTGTGACTACACAATTAGTTTTTCTCAGCTTTGAATTTGTGATGTGTTGTTCATTCTGGCTTTGTGCTTTGCATCAATCACAGTTATAAAAATTTCCATTAAAAAAAAATGTTGAGTAGCATTGACAGCAAAGTGTTCCCTGCAAGTTCTTTATTAAAGGTGGTAATTGCGGACCTAATCTGCTCCTAGATGGCCTTAAATTGGATTTCCAGTTTTGCCACCATGACCTTGCTCAGATTAAGTTATCCCATTGTTTAAAAAAAACTCAAAACTTTTTTTGGAATGAAGACACAGCCTTAAATATATGTACATTTTCCCAATCCCCAGGTTTTGAAGGGACTAATACAAAATTTTCCCTTAATGTGCTTTTGAATGTCTAATATCTAAAATACCCAGTGTTTTACATTTAGTGTAGTCGTAGGCATGTGAGGAGTTTCTCAACTGGAGAAATGTATAGTACTTGTTTAGCAGAAGTTACTGCAATGAGATGAGATAGAGTTCACTACAACTGCCTTAGAAAGTTTTTCTTACATAAAGTAAAAGGAACAAAGACTTTTTAAAGCAGTCTTAGTTTAGAATGTTTACAAATAAATGTTTTAATTGCTTTTTATTACAAATGTGTATTGCTTTTGTGGAAAACTAGAATGTTTTCACTTGTGCCTAACTTGCCAAAATGTGAAAAGCAGCTAGAGCACAAATGAAAGATGGAAATAAAGTGCATGGAAGTGACCACTCTGAACTTAGAAACCACTACAGTAAATTACAATGTAAAATAAAGCAAGCGCCCAAACCTTTAAAAGGTTAGGAAATCTAAAAACAACCTATCCATCCAAACCAGAATTATTGACAGTAGCTTTCACCTATGCAAGACTCTCCTACAGTAATTTAGGTAATATTCTACTACAAGACCTTGATAGTAAGGGTGTTGTAACTTGTCCTACATACAAAGAGTATGTAGCCAAGGGGTACCCCAGGCAAATTATCTTAGTTGTTTTATAAATTACTATTTCAGGCATTTTCCTACTTCACCTGAAATAAGCTCTGTGTTTTCTTGGCTACTTTAATGCATTTTTATGTGTTTGAAGTAGATTTAGAAATTCAAAGCTTAGTATGCAAGAGTTAGTAGCATTCATAATGCAAGTTGATTCTGATCTGTATATGATTCACTGGATTTAATTGCTCTTGATTTATTGAATTTCTTTGGTTTAAGATGAAACAGTGAATGTGTAGCACTTTCTGAAATCTGGTCTGAAAGTTGAATGCATTCAAAAGTCTCTGGAATGTATGAAAAGCCAGGTACTAGCAAATGGGGGAAGAAAGAACATTACAGAGTGAATATGCTTTGTAGTTTGTAATAAACTGTAAATATACTCAGGACTCTGGCAAGACACATGCTGTGGAATAGGTCACTCCTTGAGACATTCCTGAGAGGATCAAGGCTATGTGACTAGAAAATAAGAGCAATGGATAATGGAGCATAATATTTTTTTTTGCAGCGTATCTTTGATGAGTGCACATAGTTGGTAGAGTTCTGTAAGATACTTGTAACTGTCAGGGCTTGTTTTGTATGCTGAAGTGAGTTTAAAACTAATTTTTGACACCTATGAACACAGGACTGGCCCCAGGATTAGACAGTGGAATTTGAAGAGAATTAGCCAGATGGTTTAAGTACACCATAAAAAAGGGAGGAGGTCTGTGTGACTGCCATTACTTTGGCTGTGAAAGTGACAAAGCCCAGCTGCTCATGAGAAGTCCTGCCTCTCTGCCCACTTTTAGGAAGCATTTCAAGTGCCAGTTATTTTATGAAGGTAGCTATCTTTGCAGTTTCATGTGTTCTCCTCAATCTTCTCATTTATGTAGCACTCTGCAGCCATAGTTCAAAGTGAAATCCCTATGCCTGATGAGTTCAATGGTGCCTCCATTTTTAGATTAGTCTACTCCAGGAAGAAGATGTAGTTTCTTTCATAGTTTTTCTCTGCTGCTTGTGCTGCATTTATTGCCCTCTTGGGCTGCCCACCTCTTGCCCACAGGCAAGGAAGGTTCCCTCATAGCAAAAGGCTCCAGAGGAATTGTAGTCATGAAGAAGGAGATGTTGATAGCCATATTCTGTAGCAAAACCAGGTGGCAAACCTTCCAATATAGCTTTTAAGGCTCAGCAATTAAAGAGCTAATATCCTAAAAATAAAACAGGTAAGAAGTTGACTGCTCTAGCTCCTTGAATAGTTTGAAAACAGCTGCAGTGATCTAGACTGGTGGAATTTATGAGACACTATTCCTGTAATTCAATATTCATGTGACTGCTATGGCCAAGATTCTTTCTACTTTGTTGGTATCCCCATGAATTTAGATACGGGTGAGTAGAATTGACTGACTGACAAACTTACCTAGTCTTCATGGAATAGGATTCAGCATTGTGCTGCACAGGGAAGCTTTATTTGTAGCTAAAAGAAATCATAATGGTGTATTTTGGAAAAGCAAGAATGTCTTTATAGACTCTGTTTCTGATCTAATGTTTCACTAAATTGCAGTTCATAGAAAAACAGAAATGGCCTTTGATAACTCTGCGTGTTCCTGAGTGGTCCACTGAGAAAAGTGAGAACATAAACATATTGGATTGTCTTTTACAGTTTCATCTTTTCTTTTGACCATTATAATGGGAATGAGGTTCAAGAGGTCCAAGAAATTAATGCCAGGACTAGTAGCATGCCTGAGGTAAATACATATTGCAGATCTTATTGTAAAGATTTCACAGGTTATCAAATAGTTGCCCTTTCACACCCTATTCAAGACACTGTTGGTGGAAGTCACTGTCATTCAGCAACTACACAGTTTAAATGAAATTAGTTTGGAGGTCACAGTCCTGTTTCCAGTGAGCAGCTTTTTCATCTTACTAGGCAGATACAGCTGGTGAGAAGTGACTTTTTCAGCACAGAAAGGAGAGGGCAGCAATTAAATACTAATACATATTGATAAGGCTTTTGGAACAACCTAGATAAGCCTTAGTGTTTTCAAACACATACATATAAAATTAGTCTAATTTCATACAACACTGTCATCTTAAAAAAAATAGGCTAACACTTTGGTTTAGAAGTGCTGCATTCAAAACTACTGGAAGCACAGAACTGTTAAAAACCAGGACATTTTAGACCTGACCTAAGAACTTTGGCCAGTATTAATGCAAATTTTAAAAAAATTCTGGCTGTTCCAGCTGCTTTACTGCTGCTGTTCGGCATTCTGGAAAATATGATTTTCTGAATCTCTTAATTTGGAATTAAATTATGGAGTAAGTTCAAAACTTTTTTCCCAAATAGTCTGTAATGCAAAACATTTTCCAGGTGTAAATCAGAATCCCCATCTCCTGAAGGAATAACTGTATCTTTTTCATTTTAATATTACAAATTTAATATAACACCATTCTGTTTTACTTCAGTTACATACAGGGAGGAAAAAATCAGAAGCAATTTAAAAATTTAAGAATCAGGACTTACACTGGAAAATGTTATTGTCCATTGTGGATTGCTTTTCCAGCCTAGGTGGGCTTTGTTTTTCTAGACACTGACACTGGCGATCTGGACACCTGAAAAGACAGCTTAATAGAGACTCTAGTGTCAGCTATTTATGAATGCACTGTTATTTAATGATGACTTACACTGATTTTATTAATGACAGCCATATTTATGTTTTCTTGTTTTGGTTTTTTTTTTCAGCCTATTGATGATTTTGAGGATTGTTTTTATGCTGTAGGAGAATTTAGAACCGAATATGACTGCCATGACCACCAAACAGACATGCTCTCCGTACTTGAAAGACAAGTTTGAACACAAGTCTTACGCTGCATTTATATTTTCTGTAAAAGATCTGTACCTGTTAATCGATTATTGATATGTTGTTGATATTTTAAAAGCTTTTTTAAAAACTAAAGCAAGTGTTTTGGTCTTATATTTTGATCTACTTTCATTTAAGCAGTCTGTTAACTCATGGGATTTTTCATTGTAAGTTTGATCTCTTTTAGGGGTGCAGAGCGCCCCAGGAAATTGAGTTACTCTTGCACTGTATCTCTGAAAGAATATCTATAAATACATGTTTATGCTAAAAAAGCTATCTTGTATTGAAGTATAATTTTGCAGTTTCTGAGATTAAATAATCAGTTCTAAATCAAAAAAGTCTTGAGCCCGTACTGTGTTGCACTAAAAAAACAACTTTCTTTCCAACCCACGCTCTTGTTCCCCTGGTTCTAAATATAAAAAATCAGCGCTCAAATAAAATGTAACAGGTTTGAAGCTTATCAGTTTTTTAAGCAAAGGAGTGAGCCATTTTGTCAACAAAAGAGTCTGGTGCTCTGCTGTGTATTCAGTAGTGGTTTAAAACACGTTCCATGCTGTAAATTGCCAGTGACATGAACCATGGCTGAGCTTTGTCATCATGCTGCACAGAGAGGTTGCAAGCTCTCAGTACTCTGGGACAGGTTTGCCATTCCATTTTCTCACAGATTATCTTGCTGAACTCCCCCCAGTAAGCAGAAGAGACTGTTCAGTCACAAACTATTCAGGGATTAAAGTTGCTTTGATTTGTGTACAAAATAAATATTCCTGAAGTCTCACAGCTTGGCTAAGACTGTCTTCTGGTGTACAGGGAATATAAGGAAAATCATTAGGAAGCAGTATGGATGGGTGCCCTCTTGAAGACAAACTTTGCTGCTTTTCATTTTTTTTCACACAAAGCTTGCTTATGAAGGTTATTGTGTATCATGATATCTCCTTTGTGATGGTTCCTAAATCATAGCACTTATTTGGAAGAGAGGAATATCCCAGTGAAATGAGTACTGTGCTGGGCAAAGCACTGCTTCCAGCTACTGAGGTAATCTTAATGTAATCTTAACCTGTTTGGAAGTCAGCACTGGGGCAGTGTGGTTTGTACCTCTGAGATGCACATGGCTCTTCTTAGGCACACATCAGGGAAGGAGTTAACTTTGCTGGGCAGCAATTCTTCATGTACACTGGCTGTTTGCCTAATCAGTTGGAGTCCTGCTGAGGAGAAACAACTAAATGCAAAGAAGGATGGCTTATGGCAATGTTCTTAAAGGGAACAGTGATTGTTCCCATGAAATTAGGGTAAAGAATCTGACAGAGTAGTGCATGCTTTAAGCACTGCTGAGGTAAAACTCACTCACTGAAGAGGTAAGCAGCCAGTGCACTTGGCTTTATAACTGTGGGAAGTGACTGCAGAAGGTAAAACCTTATAAAAAAACCACTCAAGGGGCATTTGCCTCACTGACCAGCCAGCCAAGCAGCAAAAAGAAGAGCAAGGGAATAAGTCCTCTCAGCAAATGAAAATCACAGCAGGCCAATTAAACACAAGGACTTTGATCTTTCAGTGAAAAAATCACTCCTAAGAGATTCATGTGGGGATTAGAAAAGTATTTTACTTCTGCCCATAAACTTAAAAGGATCATGAATTTTAATTTTGTTTTTAAAGTTTTTATTTCCTTAATTTTTAAGCTGTGAAATACAGCAGGCAGACAGTGAACTTTCTAGGAGACCTCCTGAAGAACCAACCCAGAAGATTCTAGGCCTGAATTTAAATGACTTCTCAGTTTTCACTGTGTGACTCTTCTGTCTGGCAGTTTATTAAAATGGGTTTGGGGATCATGTGGCATTTCTACAGTACTCCAACAACTGAACATTTTACCCTACCAGGCATGCACTATAATTGAACACACACCAAGTGTCAGCATATTTTATTTCATATAACTGCTTCATGAAATTCTTCCTTCTAAATGCAACAGGTCCAAATTAGCCTTTTACTCTAATTTAAAAGTGTATTCACAGTATATTGTTTCAACACTGGCCATATGATGCAAGTTACAGAGTACATCTATGAAATTTACTCTGACAAAGCAAGCTCTGGCAAGCTACTACAGCTGGGTTATTTTCATCAGATTAGATATTGAATATTTTCCTCACAACAGCAACAAACTTCTCATCTGTTGGTGGCTTCCGCTGGCTGCCAGGCTGTAAGAATTTTTTGATTGTTGGAATGTTGCTGATTCTTCCTTTAAAAGCCTGTAAGAAGCAACAGTAATGCCAGTGAGATTAAGGAAATGATAATTCCATCCTTTATAGTTTACAGATCAGGTGACTTGGATTTTTACTTGTCAGACATACTTATTAAAGAGTAAAAGGTATTAGCTTTTTCTGATCTGTAATGCTGATGCTATACCTTTGTTTCCCAGATGGGAATGGGAGAAATTAATATTAAAGAGTTGATTCATCTAGTAAAAATTGGAAGAAAAAACTCCACATAGCAATCCTGCAGATATATTTAAGGGAAAAAAAAAGAGGCAAAGACAGGAATATCTCAGTGCAAAGCACTGAGTCAAGATATAGGAAACTGAACTGCTCTTTGTATATGATTTTGTAAAAATATAACTTTGCTGGCAAAAAGTAAAAGACAGGAACTGCAGACACATCAGGCCACAGACTTTCCTTCTGGATATTGCTGCTGTGTTTGAAGACATGGAAGTAGCAGTTAAACGACCAAACTGGTAGCACTAGTGAGCGAATTCCTGCCAGCTGAGAACAACTAGGAAAAGCAGAACTGGAGAAAGGCAAGACCCCAGCAGCTCTGGGGCAAGGCAGTGCACTGAGTGCAGGTTTTTGTAGTCAGACCAGAGAAGTGTCAGTACAATGGCTCAAATGATGTAAACATCAATTATCTTCCAACAACAGTCAGTGAAATTTGTTACCTCCCATATTGACAGCAGATGATTACTAACCTGCAGCAGGGGGAATGCAGACAGTACATCAGGCTTACATTCTTCTGCCATTAAAATGGCTTCCAGCAGATGGATATCTGCCCAGCTTAATTTGTTGCCAACAAGATAATCCTGTCCATGATCTTTTAAGGCCTATAAAGTATGAACAAATAAACAAAAAAAGTTCACATGGGATGTAACTATTTTATCTAGGTATTTCATTGCAGACAGATTTCTGAAAAAACACAGCAGAGCAAAGCCATGCAAGAACCTCTGAAGTTAGAAAGTGATACATCTTCTTTAAACAAAAAATTAATTCAGAATTCATGTTTCAGTGTGTGCAGTCCCATCTCTCACTCTAAGCTACTGCACCAGGTAGCTGTATACCAAGTCCAGCACTACAAGAAAGACTTAATCACACAAAAGGAACAGGACTAAAGTAAATGGAAGAGGTAGTCAGGCCAGTTTACATGTAAACACACCTCTAATTTTTAAGAAAAAAGTTAAGTGAATTTCCAGATGTTTCAGCAAAATTTGAGTCTGCTGATTACAGTTTGAAATATGTCCAGAATGAAGGAAATATGTCCAGAAATATGTCCAGCCTTTATCTCGTAAGGAAGGACTCCTTTATGGCAAACTGCTGATGCAAGAATCACAGCCTGCCAAATCTAACAAGTGTAGCAGACAAGTTGAGATGAACATTGCAGCACAGCTTCAGAGCAGTCACCAGCTCTCCAGCCTGCCTTCGACATGAAGACTGTCACCCTCCCATCAGGAGCAAGAGAAGGCCATGTCTGTGCCTAAGTGACACCAAGGCCACTCCAAATTAACAAATGTGCAGTAAGACATCAGTCTGTGACCCTGGAAGCCCACTGCTTCTCCAGGCCCATCTGCCAGTTCTACCATAGAGGCAGTAATCATGGGCAGAGTCACAGCTGATCCCTTCACATCGTTACTTCCTACTCTGCTCTAACAAGGTCTAGCACAGCTTCTTTATCACACGGTGTGGAAACTCCAAACATAGCACCTGATTGCCTGCAGGGCTTTATATTGCCTTTTGCTGCTCCATCTGGCTGCTGAGTGTTTAAAGTGAACTCTCACAGCTAGGTATGTTTCCTGTCAGCTTCCAGAATGAATAACACATAGACTGCAAACCCTGATAAGCTGAATCAATAGACATCTTAAACAGCTGGTACAGAAAGAAAATGATTAACCATTTTAACAAAATTAACTAGGCTAAAATAATGGAAAAGTTCAGCTGTGTCTTTACATTAGCAAATAGGGGTTACTTCAAAGACTTTCCTACATGGAGCATACATGCTAAAACATATCACAACAGTAGTTTATGCCACCTAAGCACAGGCTTAGAGAATTTTGGTGCATTTTTATTGTTTAGTAACTTAAAATACATATCAGACTTTGAAAGATTTTGGTGTGTAATCAATATGTCTTAGCACAGCCCTCCATTGGTATGGGAGTGGATATATATGAACTCTGATTACAGAAGTCCTGGATTATCATTTACATTGTTATTTTACAGGGCAGCCTCTGTGGGTTTTGTTTGTGCAATTTAAGGCTCTAATAAAGTGGGACATGAAATTGCATCAAGTCCTGTAGTTTTTGAGTGGACTTCAGCTGCCTGGTAACAAAGGCTTCAAGCAGGAAACCCAGTTTTAGCTCTGAAACAGCACAGCTTTGTACTCTTGGCAGATTTCTGAGGAGACCACTATACCCTGAAAAAGCACTGGCACCAAAGGAAAAGTTACAAACAGAAACAAACTTGTGAGATGAGGATCACAGCTGGATCAATTCAAACAAGAAAATCTTAACACAAAAAAAAAAAATTAAAATATCCTTACAGAAGAAATAAAACAACAAAACAAACAGCAAGTTGGTGGAAAATGGCAGTTCAGTAACACCCAGGCAATGTTCCAGGGAGAAGAAAAGAACGATCCATCCCCTCCTGACCAACCCCCTCCCTAGCCAAGAAAGCCTCCTCATGTGCTCTAAGGGGATGGCAGGCACAGCAAAGCCTTCCCTCACAGCTCAGGCTCTTTGGTGCATGCTAGCCAGTAAATAATTGCTTTATGCTTTCTGTGCTACATGAATCTTGCTTGCAGAGCCTCTCTGTGCACACCTAAGGATGCCCAAGTAGCAATTCAGAGAATGAAAATCATAGTCTCTAAATAAAATACATTTAAGCAATTGATTTAAGGAAGATCACAGAATTAGATCCTTAGCTGTAAAGCACAAATATATTTTACTTTGAATAGCAGGAATAAAGGAGGCTGAGTGTGACACCCTATTGTTCTCTACGACACCCTGACAGGACATTGTAGTAGGGTGGGGGTCGGCCTCTTCTCCCAGGTAACCAGTGACAAGAGAAAATGGACTCAAGTTGCACCAGGAGAGGTTTAGATTAGATCTGAGGAAATTTTTGTTCATGCAAGGGTTGCAAAGCACTGGAACAGACTGCCAGGGAGCTGGTGGATTCACCAACTCTGAAAATGTTCAAGAAACATGTGGATGTGTCACAGGAGGACACAGTTTGATAGTGAATATGGTGGTGGTGCTGGGTTGACAATTACACTTAATGATCTTTAGATAGATCTTTTCAAACCTTAGCATTTCTGTAACACATTACACTTCCAGACAATAAGTACTAAAGGCTGGCACAAGGACTGAAATGGTGCAGTTAGGCAAAACACTGGGAGCCATCAGCCACTAAGCTAGGTTGGAAAAGAAAGACAGCAAAGCGACCCAGTACTGAAAGCACCTCAAAAATTATTTTGTGGCCTTCTTTTCACATTGCTGGATACTGGCTCCATCATACATTTCTAAAGTTCTACTGTCACTTGCCTTCTGGAAAGTATATGTGTGGGAATAGTGGGGGAGTGGGGTAGGAGGGGGAGCCCAGAACTCGCTGTCTTTGTGAACTGCTGGTCATTTATCACTTACCTTTTCATAAACAGGGAAGTACCTGGTTGTAGCTCGTTCAATGATTAAGGCAAGATTCTTTTCTTTTGTATCAGCTGGTTGAAAAGGGAGATACATGATCATTCCCATTAGGTCTGTAGTTCCCTCCACGTACATATCAATCCTGAAACAAACATTTTTGTTCAACATATATCACTCAAACTTTCCATTTTGATTCTTTTCCTGAAACACAACTCTGAAGTGATCACTGAGTAAAATGTTTATTAGAGAATAATAATAGTAATACACTGTAATGTAATACACTGGTTTCTTTTCTTGGGTCTTCCACTTTGAGAAAACTTCCAGTTTTTTTCAAAGCACAAATTGTAAAACAGGCTCACAGTATATGCAATAAGCAAAAAAAAAAGGCTGCAAGTAATGTATTTAAAGTGAAATTCATGCTGTTTTCCATTAATAATCTATTCATTTATGCTGTGGGAGAAAAGACTGCACATGCAAACCACTTTAGGGGAAAAAAAAATAGTTTTGAGGTCTAATCATGAGAGGATTCTGGCTAACAATTGCCAGTCCATAATAATCTCCACAGTTTCTGGAGGTGCCCTTCCATTCTCACAAAATAAACTCTCTACAGTAAGTGACAGTCTGCTAGGTATACTCACCTTTACTGCAGATACTTCACAGCAACATTCTTTCTGTAAATATTAACAAGCATGGAGGAGTGTTAGTAAGTGGCACACTGTTACCATACCAGGCTCTTTCCTTCAGGTCCTTCCCATAGAGGTTGTATTTTGCTGCAATGTAGCTGAGGATGGCTCTGGTCTGCACCATCTTCATCCCATCCATCTCCACCATGGGCACCTGCTCAAACAGCAGGACTCCATCTAGGGAAGAAAGAGGATCAAGCTACTCAGGCCACTGAAATGCTACACTGAAAATAAGGAATAGACCTGGTAAGAGAACAAGACATTTCTAATTCTCAGGGATGAAAGCATCCACAAGGAAGAAGTTCTTCTTTACAGGTCAGATCATATTGCAGGTCTTAAAAAAATACCTCCTGTTGTTCTTTTGTTCTGTGTGTGAGAATTTCTGTTTAGGGTACGGTTTACAGACTCACCATTGCGCAATTTTTCTAAGTCTTCTTTTGTCTCTATGAATTCTTCCTCAAACTGAAAAGCAACAATAGAAAACAATACTGTCACTCCAAAGGCAGTGGAGAAGTGGAAGGAAGGCTGGCAGCTAGAGCTCACCTCTCCACACTATTCTCCACACTTCTCTCATTGTGTTGACCCTGTGAGGAATCCATTCAGTGCCAGGAGCTGGGGGAGCAGCTGCAGTTCCAGCTGCTCATGGAGCCCTGGGAGCCCAAGGCAGGAGCTGGGAACTGCCTCTCTTTGCACAACACAGGGCATGGGGACGTGTGGCACTGGCCAGGTGAGCCCCAGCAGGAGCCCATGAGCCCAAAGCTTCACTTAGACTGTGAGAGTACAAAACACCAGCAGTTTCCTTTGTTCCAGGTCCCTCCCTGGAGGCATAATGTTACTCTGTTGCTGCACCACGATTAAATTATTTTAAGGACTGATGGAGAGGCTCCTGAATGGTCAGACAGAAAAGTTTCCTTAGCAGATCCCCTACTTCATCTCTGCTCCAGCAGAGACAATAACCCAAGACTTTGGTGTCCCCAGCCCCACAGGACTGTACAAAGCATTAAGCTCCAGAAAGAACTTCCTCGTTATAAAGACCACAGTGACCTACATGAACCATAAACTGATACCAAATAACGCAATTAAAAAGCAGTTGATGCCACATGAAATATTGAGAAAATTCTTGTAAATTATGCCTCTCTTACACAGCATTTATCTGCATCTTTAATCCACTGGACTTTTTTTTTAATAAGGACATTTGAATGAGGACAAGATCTTGGTTTCCTCAGCACTTGTGCTCTGCAAATTCTCTGTCAGCAATATTCTCAAGTGAGCACCATTTAAAAAAGCCTTTTATTTCCAACAGAGTATAAATAGTTTCAAAAAAACATATTCAAACAGAAACTTAATGTAGAAATTAAGATGTCACAGGATGGCCTTCACCTTATGTGAATCTAGATAGATCCCCTAACACTGCCTTTGGGGCAGATCTGCTGATTTATCCTACTCAGGTCCTGACCCAAAGAACAAAAGGTGCTTTCTTTGGAGAGAATGTTCATAAGTTTTCACGTGGCATGCTTGGTCTTTCAGTGGAGAAGACTCATGAGATACAGGGAAGTTATGAGCATTGGCAAAAAGTCACAGTTTTGTCTGTACCAACACTTTACAATCTCATCTTAAAGTATGTTTCAAAAATGACAGCCATCAATTCTCTTCATACGTTAAAATATCTTCACTGTGTAACTATGGCTCAAGGAATACATGAAATAAAACACAAGAGTGTATCACTCAATCTAAGCATTCTGCATCACAATTTGTCATGATGTGCATATCCCTAAGCACAGATGCAATTGGGAAACCCTTCCAGAGGATACCTATTTTAATCACAAGTCACTTTATAAAAAAAGGTACAAACCTCAACCCCAGCTGCTGCTAACAGCCATCGGATTGACTCCATCTTCCCCCTTCCCTTGGTGTAGTGCAGCTTGGGTTTCCCCGCCATGATTTCAGAGTTCTTGTTTCCTGATAAAATCAAGATGATAATCTTATGGAAGCATGCTTTAAATTATCATTTTGAATGTCTCACTCCAAACTATTAAATACAGTTGGATAAATGAGAAAGTAGAAGAACAATCAAGTCCTCCATACTTGTGTTTGATGCAACCAAGTTTCCTGTGAATGAATGGAATAAAAGAAAAACTACACAGTACCAGAATGTGCAGCCATTCAGCCACATCAAGACAATAAGCATCTCCTAAATAATATATTATTGTAGTTTGAACAGCTTACTGAGTTTTACAACCAAAGCAGAACTGTAGGGTACTCCTGAACTAGCACATTTTTAACCTTGCAGTGATGCAATCTCTTCAGTAGGTGTTGGTTTTGTCACATGTCATACCATACTTGAAAAATGTACTGTATCAAATGAATGGCTTCCAAAGAACACCAAACTAGTGTCACCAGCACTGTCTTCACCTCTCTCATATGACAATTCAGAGCCCTGAGCTCCTGTGCCTTTACAAATATGCCTTTAAAAGCAACATATATCACCAGGGCTTCTACATTCCTTATCCAGCTGCTACAGTCAAACTGTAACAGAGATTTATATTCTATCTGCCCTGAAAATTTAACTTTAAAATCAAAAACCAAATGGATGGAACTGACCTCTGTTGGCTAGATAAGGCCTGGGCAATGCCCCTGGCAGCAGGGGGCTCAAGTCAGCCCATCAGATGATGGTGCAGAGATGAAACACTTGGTCCTTTCAAATTTCCCTGCCATGTGCAGTCACATGTCACTGTATGACATGGGCAGCTGATGTGAGCTTGCCTGGTGCTGGAAACAAAGCTAACACTGTACTCTTATCCCTAATGGGTCACAGAAGAATGAAGCAAATTTCATAAGACAGAGGCACAGACTGACAGAATGCTTCATTGTTAAGCCAAAGGTTTATCTGTTCACAGGCAGGCTTTTATTTATGCTTGCATTGACTTCACAATACATAGCTGAGCCACAAAGTAAAAATGTTGGCCATAATCCCAAGGCATCAATAAAGAGGCACAGACAGCACAACAGTGCCAGGGTAGCCTGCATCCCTGGGCCACTCCACTGAAGTCCTTTGTGATGGGTGCTGTCCTCCACAGGCTCTGCAGCACACAGCCATCAGTCTGCCAGCAATGACTCACAGGAGAAAGAGGTGCCCCCATCCAAAATGCAGCTCTTCAAACCCACTGCTCAGCTTCCACCTAGCCCTGTGTCACAGTTTAGCAAGAGAGGAATTTTTTAAAATAATACAAAGCTTCCAATCACTAAAAACCTAGACACGACAAAAACCCTGAGAACTTCCTCTTTTCTCTTTCACAAGTTACCAACAAATCAAGTAACCATTTACAAGACCGAAGCAACACATTAACCCTTTCAATACTCCCTCAAATAAGGAAAAAACCCTCAAAATACAAACATACAAAAAACACCATAAAAACATCAAAGTCAGTAAAAAAATCAAATCCAGAGGAAAAACATAAAGAAATACCTTAATTTTAAAACTAAAATCCTCTTATAAACTATAGAGAAAAAACTCTTTTTCCTTATAACACCTAAAACTATAAAAAAATTTAAAAATCAAATTAATATAAAACAAAATCCTCCATATTAAAATAAACAAATATTAAAATAACAGTAATCCCATAAAAAGTTTTTTAAAAAGTAATCCTCAAGAAAAAAAGAAAAAAAAATCTGTTATTTTAAAAATAAAAATAATTTTTAAGATAAATAATAAAAACTTTTACCTTTTGGCAACTCATCTTTAAAACAATACCCCATAAATCAACACAACCCATAAACAAACTAAGAAAGCTTATAAAAAATAAGAACTTCACAATTACAAATTTCCCTGAACAACTACTGTTCGTTAACAAAACACAAGAAAACTGGGTTTTTTTCTTGCAGAAAAGTCTCCATAACATTAACAAAAAAGACTTCTCTCCCTAAGTAAACTAAAAAAAAAATTAAAATATTGAGCTATTTTTTAATTTTGTTTCTTGACATTATCAGTAAGAAAAAAATATTTTAAAATATATATTCTAAAAATTTTGTTCTAATTCTTATTACTCTTTCTTTTAGTTACTGTTAATAAACTTTTCTTTGTACTCTTTTAAAATTTTAAACCTACTTTACCTTTCTCCTAATCCCACCTCACAACAACAACAACAAAAAAACATTAATAATTAACCAACGCCAAACCCACCACACTCTTTAAAACATTAACCAAGAGAATCTCAAAGTTAATAAAATCTCAAATTAACAAACCAAAAGCACTACACAAAATTAGGATTTCTGCCCAGTTTCAAACTAAAACCACCACACGCTGGCAGTGTCTGTGTTCCTGGACACCTCAGTCCCTGTAGCAAAGCTGCCCTGATACAAAAGGATGTGCTTGTCAGTGGATTGTGTCTCGAGTGCAGCTGGCACCTGCTCCAGCACTGCTGGACGCCTGGCTGACACCTGAACAAGGCACTCAAAAAGGGACTTGGCACAGCTCCCTACCAGGCCCTACACACACAGGGCCAGGATCTGAACCTCATTTCTATTTCCCATGAATGACTTACACTGTAACAAGTAAGAGAGCTCCTGATCGTCTATACTTCAGAAACACCCTGATGCTCAGAAAGTAGGTGTTGGTCTCAGCTTCACCAGAGGGGAGAACTGCACTTAAACCCTCACAGACTGGACAAACACTCCAACCTGTAGCAGTGGGAGGTCCAGTGGGACCAAGGCTGAGAAACACACTGTAAGGACAGGCTAGCACAGGCAGAAACAGCAAACATCCTTGCCCTCTCCACAAAGCAGAGCTGGAGCTGATAAAATTCAGCCCACGCAGAGCCCTGATTGCCAGTCTCAGCTCAGTGCTCCACTGAAAACCGGGACCTATCCCCTGAAAAGCCAGCAATATCCTCCTACAAAAGCACTGCTAAAGGTCCGAATTTGGGGTACAGGCTGAACACTTACATAAGGCTGCAAGCTATTCTGGTGACCCTTTTATGGCTCTGCAGTGAATATCTCTTTGTAAAATACTGAGCAGTGATAAAAGAGTCACAAAATTGGTAAACTGTCTTTCTTGAATAGCAAGAATGGACCTGAAAATTAATCACAAACTTTCTTGATGTTTTAGCACACCAGACTTTCCTTGGACCTTAGCCACGCAGGTGTCAGAGAGGCAGCAACTGCTGTGATCGCTGTATTAAAAACACCCCACATTGTTTTGTCCAAAACAATTCAGGCACCAGCCTTTCAGCGAGGAACAAGTAAATGAATTTAGCAGCAAGCTCATAACCTGATCCAAGATCTTAAACTTTCTTCCTAGCCGGATATGGGCCTCGGAGCAGTTCTCTGCAGCGCTTTGTGGCTCGACCCCGTCCCGCAGGGGCAGCTCCACACAGCGCAGCGTTGCATCGCTCCGGACCACCTTAACCCTGCGGCGGCTCCCCAGCGGGCGGCTTCCGCCTGGGCGCGGGCCAAGTCCGGCTTCGAAAAGCTTCCTTCTCCAGCCGGAGCCAGGAGGAGCGTCCGGACGAGGGGAAAGGCAAAGTACTCCCAGAGACTGCAAAACTTGCACTCCAAAGAGCAGTTTCTCTTCAGCTTCCCCGCTGATCGTACCCAGTGCCAAACACAAATAAACCCCCTCTGTGCCCACCCTCCCGCCCGTCCCGATCCCTGCTGCAGGAGACAAGCTGGGGAATAACCCCTGGACGAACTCCCTGGAGCAGCACGGCAGGACGGGCCAGCCGGTGTGTCATGCACCTCGCCCTTTGCCCTCCGGGCAGGAGCACTGACCCGGCCTGAACCGGGCAGGAGCGCTGACCCGGCCAGAACCGGGCAGGAGCGCTGACCCGGCCAGAACCAGGCAGGAGCGCTGACCCGGCCGGCCCCGGGCAGGAGCGCTGACCCGGCCAGCACCACTCGCTCCACCGGGCTGGCGCCCCCCGCCCGCCGCCGCAGTACCGTGTGCCCGAGCCGCTCCGCCGCCACAGCACCGACACGGCACCGAAACAAACAGCGCCCGGTCCCCACACACGATCCTCCCGTCCCGTCAGGCGGCCGCTCCTCCCCTCGGCTGCCGCCGTACCCAGCGCCCGCCCCGCCGGGCGCATCATCGTCCCCCAGCGCTGCAGCTCAGGGAAAAGCCCCCCCAGCCTTGTCCCTGCAGTCTTGCCGAGTTTCTGTTGCAAAATGTGGAATGTGTAAACATTTTCTTGACGAGGGATGTGCTTTGATGTTTGATCTTTGTATACCTTCAAGCCTAATCAACAAGAAAGAAGTTCTAATCTGTGAAACAGAGAGCAGCTACCTAACAAGGTCTAAGTGAAGTCCGCCTGTGGGAAAGAGAAATTACTTGTCATGAGAATCCCTTGTTAAGAGTTGAACATGTTTTAATGATCTCAAACCTAGGGGGAGTTTAACAAGGCTTGGAAAGAACAATGTACCTCTGATAGTGGATACATAAAATACAGAATTTATGGGCCACAAGGGCATTTGTCAGAACTCCCAAGATAAGGAAGAAACTAAAAAAGCCCACTCAGCAACTGTGCTGAGATCAGCTCTGAACGGGTATAAGACAATTCTGGCAGGGAGAGATTCCCACACTGCTGACTCACAGCCCACCAACTCAAGAAACCCAACTCAAAAGAAGACAGAAGACGCAGTGAGCATGAGAAGACGGAGATGCATTAACCAGTAGAACAGAGAGTATTGATTATTAAGAGAACCAGACAATTTGTAGTCAATTAACATTAATGCCTTTGCTTGCTAAAATGAATAAATAGTAAAAACTTGTTATTGATTTTTAGAATACCACCAAGCAACCAGGCTTGCACAACTCTGAAATTAATAGTCAATGTCTCATTTAAGTGTGTAATTATTGGTTCATTGCACACTGGGTAACAAACCTAAATGTTCTGGACAACATTTCCACTGGGCTGGCTCCGAGGCAGCTGCACATCAGGGACATGGCTGGGACACCGTGAGCAGGGGACAGGCTCGGAGGCCCCCGAGGCAGCAGCGATTGTGTGACTTGTGGGAAGCTGGGGCTGCAGCCCTGTGCAAGGCGTGCAAGCACTCCTTGTGCCAGGGGCTCTGAGCAGCCAAAAACTGGGATATCTGTGAGGGATCCTGACACTACATGGCCATGCCAGGAGCTCATCCTCAGAGAAGGCCTCATGGCGTGGAGTCAGTGCCCGCAGCCCAAGTTTCTGGTGGCACTCAGCAGCTGCCAGTGTTGTCTAAATGCTTCAGTGAGGCAGGAGAGAAACAGCTCCTGCAACAACCCTCTGTAATACATGCTTTGCTGCTGAAAAATATTAGTTTATTTCCTTTCTTGATTAAAAAAACTGGTTCCAGCAGCATGACATTTCCTATGAAGAAACTGTTGGCTTTAGCAAGAGCTACAGAGCCCTGATTTTGCCCAGCTGAAAACTGACAGTGCTCTAGTTGTAGCTGGATTTAGGGCACTGACTCTTTCATTTACAAACTTGGTTTATTTGGTGTTTAAGTAGTATCACAGAATCATAGAATGGTTTGGGGTAGAAGGGACCTTAAAGATCATCTAGTTCCAGCCCTCCTGCCATGGACAGGAATAAATTTCACTACATAAATGCACATATTTATCAAAGTTCAACAGTCTTTTAAACCTCAATAATGGAGTTGGATTTAGTGATTAAAATTAACAACTCCAGTGCAACTTGCATTAAACTTGGTTTAATATACAGTGACATAAGTCAATATGGATTACTGCATTCCAGGATCTCACTAAGACCTGACACCATCCTGAATCCTTCCTTAACAAGTTTTAAACTGGTGACCACCATTTGTTTCTCAGAGTCTCCAAAGTTGCTGCAATAGATCTTCTGATAAAGGAAACATGGGTGAAGCTGCATTACAAGACTTCAAGTAACTAGTGGCAAAGCAGAGATGCAGTAGGAGCTCTGGTCCAAGGATATTCCAAGTTAAGCTCAGAGGAAAGAAGAATCCAAACTTTCAGCCTCAGCTAGCCAGAACATGCAGGCTTTTCCTGGCATTTCCCATAAAAAAAACCACCATGACCTACTGTTAATCTCTCCTATTTTTCCAACAATACTTGGGAATGCCAGAAAAACACAACCAGACAGATCTTAGGCATAGAAGTAGCAGCAAGAAATCAATGAACAGCAAGGTTTTGAGTACCAATAGTAAGAATTTATTTCAGGTATTCTCTTTAGTTATTTAAAGCATTCTGTGTTGTCCAATATACCCCATATTTAGTGAACTATTGCCGTTCCTGGTAGGATCAAAACTTGGTTTTCAGTGTTTTCATTATTTTCCCAATGTCAGCAGCACAATGGAATAGTTTCTACAGCTTTACACTCAGTAGAAAATTTTCATTACTTTTGGTAACTCTTCGTCAGTTATTAGCGGTTTCCTCTGGCTGCCAGGCTGCAGGAATTTCTTTATTGTGGGGATATTGCTTATTCTTGCTTTGAAACTCTACAAAACAAAATCAAAACAGCACAGTGCTTAAGAATCATTGCAGCTGTCAGACATTTCAATGTTATCTGTGCCCTGAAAGACACATTACAGCTTGATGCTGCAGAAGAAACTTTATGCTTCCCCCTTTTTTGTTTTCGGGATTATAACAGGATACCACAAATACAAAAATGAGTAGCCAAGGCCAGCTACAGTATGTGGGACATTTTACTATTTTTCAAGTCACTTCTGACTCTCTCACTCCCACATGTTTTTCAGCCACTAAATCAGCGGTCCTTTCCTTTCATTCTATATTCAAATTGCCCATTCATTTACCTGCAAGAGAGGAAATTTGGCAAGTATATCAGGTTTGTACTCCTCTGCCATCAAAATGATTTCAAGCAATTGAACATCTGCCCTGCTCAGCTGGTTGCCAACCAGAAAGCCTTTTCCATGGCCTTTCAAAACCTAAAAACAGAGAACAGAAGCAGATCATGTCTCTTCCCTGTTAATAAAATATAAAATAACATATAAATAAATAAAATATAACTTTTTCTGTTCTTCTCTCATAAAAAATATATCTTCAAAGCAGGGTCACACATTGCACAGAGTTGTCAGTGAAAGAAGGAAATGCAGTTCAAACACCTGCAGTACAAACAATGATCTGAAGGCACTGCCATCCCAGGCATCATCAATCAGCTCTTTCCCTTCTACATTCCTGTCTGGCAGCTCAGTTGGGCTCATCTTGCCTTGCCTGCTGTAGCTGCACTGAAGGCTCAGCTGTATGAGATACAGGAGGAACTGCAATGCTTTTACACAGTATATGTATGGTACAGGGCCATTTGCACTTCAGGAGGAGACTTGATGTCAAAGCTGGAGCTGTTGTGTCTTTTGTCTGAAACAACACACACACTGAAACATGGACATTTGGGGAGCTCTGTGTGTGCTGGGTTTTTGCAGCTGTACATCTCTCCCAGATTTGAAGTGCCTTCTGTCCCATCTGTAGTGTCCTCTCTCCACCTTAATCCCAGCACCACTAAAAACCAGAGCATTGATTTTCCGGAGTAGCTTCTCTTCTGTTTTCCACCATTAAACTAGTGTGCTTCCACGATGGAGGTTCAAGGTAACAGCATCAATTGAGCTACAAGCTCTTTGCCACAAACCTTCTCAAAGGCTGGGAAGTATCTGTTTTCAGTCTTGTCCATCATATTTGCAAAATGTTCCTTCCTTTGGTCTAGTGGTAGGTAGCCATATTTCATGAGTAACTCATTCAGATCAAACATTCCTTCCACGTACATATCAATTCTGAAAGGAAGAGATCCATTTGGTCAGGTCACACAGTAGGTCTGAACAGCACAATAATCCCAGGCACAAGCTCACCAAGATGCTGGGAAATCCCTGCCCCTTCTATCCCACACACACACACATACCCTGGCAAAGTTCCCCCTGGAATGCAGTTGCACTGGGGCCAGGCAGGGAGGGAGCTTGGGCCAAAGGCAAATGCAAAATTCCTAGGGAAACCTAAAGACTGTAGGACTCCCACTTCTTACTGGGACTGACTCCTGTCTGGAATATGGGTTTGTGAACCTGATTACAAAACTGTCATGTGTACCATGAAGACTCGTGTCAAAAATCCAATAAGACAGCCTAAGTTTTACAGCAGGTCCACACCATTTCTAACAAATATTGTGACACATGTGTTTACCAGGGCTTATTAAGTTCAAGCATTCAGAAATACCTCAGGTGAAAACATGAGCCCCAGGAGTCCTCTCCTTTAATAACCTGTAATTAAATCTCTACTCATTCCTGGTTATTAGAGAGAGAAGGGTTTTTCTTCCCTTAAAAGACATTGCCCTGAGTGTGAGCAGGGTAAAATGATGCTGCTGACAACTGCAGGAGAAAATGAAATGCAGCCTCAGTGGGACAGTCTGCCCCCCCAACTGCTTTCTTCTGATAAGTGCATGGACCTCTGACTGATGATTCCTGGGCTCGCTTGCCCTATGGAATCCAGCTGGCTCTCTCTGCTGTAGACATCAGCTGCAGTCACAGTGGTCTCGTGCACTGCTGCCCTCTCCCACTGAATCGAGCTGGGAGCTGGATACCCTTGTGTTTCCCTGAGCTACAGGGTGAGCTGGGGTCTAACAAGCAAAGGTGGTACTGTTACAGTACAGGGCTCTCTCCTTCATGTCCTTCCCGTAGAGGTTGTACTTGGTTGATATGTAGTTGGCAATGGCTCTGGTCTGCACCAGCTTCATCCCATCGATCTCTACCATTGGCACTTGCTGAAAGAGCAGGGATCCATCTAGGCCAAACAGAAAAACACAAGGAGAAGTTCAGTTCCTCAGTGAGAACCACCCACATGTGTTAGGCAAAGAGACCACACGTATTAATTTTTATTTGCAATCTGAATCAATCTGGCTGGATAAAAAATCCCAAGATCATCAAATCCAATTGTAAAACCAGCAATTCCTAATTCCACCACTAAACACTCTCCCCAAGTGCACATGTACACGCAGAGACTCAACCACTTCCTTGGTCAGCCTGTTCCAATGCTTGACAACACTTTTGGTAGCAACCTTCCTCATTCTTACAGGAAGGTGGGGACAATGCTCACCATGCAGCAGTGACATTAAGTTAATAACTTAATAGTATAGAAATGAAGTGGTGGGAATTTGAGATTGAGGAAACAGCGAAAGGCATAACTGGCAGCTGTCACACATTGAAAATACATGCACTGCATAGACCTAACACAGGTGATTTTCAAGGAGGTTCACAGAGATGAGGAGGACAGAAAGATCTAGTCCAGCCAGTTTCTGTCATGTTCTGCTAAATACATCTGCACTTTCTAAGTACTGGCCAACATATAATGTGAATACTAATGAGTATATAAATAATAGTGAATAGAAAAGCAGAAAAGATCTTTGTGACAATGTTATTGACTTTACAAATGGCAGCTCATCTGTCTAGGCATGAAGTGGCAAGAATGAGAGACTTCCATGAGATTCCTGCAAGACCCAAATATCACTTGGAGTGAGGCTGGAGCCATGCAACGCTTTTGCTAGCATGCAGAAGTCTTATCTTAGCCTGAAAGATGTAAAAATTCTTCTCCAGAAAGAGAGGTATCAGACCAGAAAGTCTGCAAGTGTTTTTGCTTGATAGAATCATATTTCTTGACTCAGATGACTGATCAGATATGTCTTTCTTTGTAAGGGTGCATTTAGCATTCTGCTTGTGTCCCAAAATACTTTTTGAAAGGCAGCCTTTCCTATATAGGGACCAAGTGATTATTCCTACAGGACAGCAGGACTGCAAATGCTAACCCAAGCTCAGGTTGCTTTTCACAGGCCAGGTGAAGAGCACAGACATGCAATTTGGTTTGGAAAAGACATGATTATCATGACCAGGAAGACAGAAACTGAAGCCAGCATGGAGGGTTGTTGCCTTGGGAGGCAGGAATGCAGCAGAAGAACAGGTAAACTCGGAAATCTGGAACTCTGTTTTCATAGGGATCATAAAACCACAACTTTGAAGGCAACCTAAGATGCCAATGACTTTCAAGATGATCTGAAGACAAAGGTCTCCATGGCCATAGGATGGAAAGCAGTGGTCACAAAGTGAAGCAAAGGAGTGAGACCTCGTGGGAGACGACCCCTGGGTGCCAACTGTAGGGGCTGATCTCTGGGGCCGTTCAGTGCCATCCGGCTGCTCTGGACCCCTGCCCATCCCAGCCTTTACAAGGACAAAAGGAAAAGACTCGAGGCTCTCTTCTCCTCAGGACCAGAGCCCTACTTTATTCCTTGATACCTGTCACCGGGAAATCCAGGCAACATCCCTGGGGAAAAAGAGGAGAAATCCTTGATGGCGGGAGATTTTAAACTGTGCAAAGGAGGATGGAGGTAAAGAACCACAGAGAATGGGATTCAAGTGGGGAGGGGGAGAGGAGAGGAGGAGACCAGGGAGAAACCACTGCTACAGGGGCCTAGGGGACAAAGGGGAGAAGGAGACAGACCATGTGATCAGTGCAATTTACCAGACACCCAGTGAAAAACAACAACTAAATGAACTATTTAGTGCAACACAACAAAGGAGAGTCAACCATCTGAACTTCAAGAAAGGCTCTTGGACTGTATGGGTTGTCCAGAGAAGCTGTACATTCTCCATCCTTGGAGATACTCAAAGTACAAGATACTTCTCCATCCTTGGAGATACTCAAAACACAGCTGGGCATGGTCCTGGGTAACTGGCTGGAGGGGCCTTGCTTGAACGGGGGAGGTGGAGTAGATAATCTTGAGAGGTCCCTTCTGACCTCAGCCCTCCTGGGATTCAGTGGAGGTTGAAGCAACTGGGTGGATGATATCACCTAACACTGCAGTGTGCAACTCTGAGAGCTCATGTACAATCCAGTCTATGCCATTTTCTTTTAAGGCACTAAGACTTCAAAATTCTTAGGTGATCTCAGACAAGCAATTCTAATTTTTATTTTTATTCTGATTATTTTTATGATTATTATTGCTGCTGTTGTTATCTAAAAGTGAAGGAAACTTACCATTCTGTAACTTTGTCAGATCCTCCTTTTTTTCCAGGTAAGATTCTTCAAACTGCAGGAAGGAGAAAAGTTCTATTGTTATTCCATGATTTAGCCTCTCCTCCTTTAGGTAAAAAAGGCCTAAAGTGATACGTTTTGGGCAATTTTATATTTCTAAACCATAAATCATATTTGAAATCTTTCAGGCACATTGGCCATCACTGTGAAACCAACCCTTGTATTTGAAACACACAGATTCCCATACACCATCTCGGGCCTAATATCAGAATCTGTCAGAGGAAAAAAAAACAACAAAACCTGTAGTATTGGACATTGGACATTGGAATTTAACTAAAGGTACTCAGAATTGCAGGTGCTTGACCTCTGTGATTAATCAGAAAATTAAGAAGCCAGGTTCTGCTGCTGGGGTTCTAAATTTCTTCTCTCTCTAGCTACAGGGGAGGAGCATTTGTGGTGCTACCTGCAGGCTTTGCACACGATACATGCAAGTGAGACAGGAACTTGCCCCCTGCTTAGGGCAAGCTCGTGGTCCCTGTTGGCCTGCTCAGCAATGCACTGAAGGCACAGCTTGAAACTGCTGCTCAGTCACACTTTTCAGAAGGAACAGCAGAAGCACATATTTGTCACAGGATCGCAGTACAAAAGACCAGAAGCAAACCTCAACCCCAGCTGCTGCCAGAAGCCACCGAATTGGTTCCATGCGACCACGTCCATTGAAGTAGTGCAGCTTGGGTTTTCCAGACATGTTTCCACCTGCCTGATTCCTTGGTATCTGCAATGAAGAAAGCAGGGTTGCGCAATAAACATTCACAATCCTGGATTCAACTCTCTAATTTGCTTTCAAAGTTGTTTTTTTTTAAACCAATGATTTATCGTCCAAGACTTGAATTAATCAACAGTGGATATAAAAGTTAGAATGTATTGAGAGACTGCCGCGTATCATTCTGCCCTCAAATATTACTTACCCATGCAGAATGTTTAATCAAAACTTTGTACTTACAGCAATATGCCCAGAGAGAAAACTAGTCAATCAAAACAGTTTCATTCAAAGTGTTCTGTTCTGATCAGAAAGCTGCATGTGCTATTTGTGTTTTTTTGCATTATCTCAGAACACAGCTACTGTTTAATCAGATACATGCTATAATCTCAGCAACTGCTCTGCTTTCTCCAGCAGCCATTATGCTCCATTATAACCAGCCAGGAAGGAATCCTTTCCATCAGTCAGTCCCTTTTACAACACTCCATTCTTCTGAAATGTCTTTACACAAACCTCTAAAAAATGGAAATTAATTTTGCCTCTGGTAACATCAGATTTGCCTTTACCACAGGCACAGCCTCAGGGCAATGCTTGCTTGGTCCAGTTCCAGCTCTGCTGGAATTTTGAGCAACAACAGCTTCTAGGCAGACACTTAAAGCAACAACAGTTTCTAGGCAGACCGTCACCCACCCCACTCAGAACCATGTGTGCACATCAGCCACAAACACACGCAAACAGTGCCCAGCCTGTACCAGCCTCACAGCTCTTGACACCCTGTCAGCAACAAAGCTGAAGCTTTAACAGCAGCAACAGGAAAACGGCCAAACCACCACCATATTCCCCTTGTAAATAACATGTCAGCTTCTCGACAGTAGGAAGGAGGAGGTGAGAGAAAACACTCCCCACTTGTTGTATCTGCACTTCTAATTCTAATTCTCTGCAACTCAAAAGCAGGTGATTGAGAATTAACATTTGGTACACATAACCATGTTAGTAAAGAAAGTACATACACACACACAACATATAAAACCCATTCAATGACTTAGATTCACATACAACAACTCTCTGTATGTCTAAAATAAAAGACCCCACTTACCTTGTGCACAGTGGAACTCACTCTAAGCCCTCAGCCGTTCTGCCTTGAGATTATATAACTATAGCCCCTCCCACACCAAGTATTGCTAACAATTCTCTGCAAATGAGGAATCTCTTTCTCTTAAGCAAACTAAAGCAATTCTCTCTGTTTAGTTACTTTTCATCTACAGAGATAACAAATTCATGACTAATGATGACAATGCAGAAATGTAAGATACATGAGAGATCATGGTCATTGGAAATATCTGTCCTGGCACAGATGGTTATATGCCTCCTCTTTGCTAGTTTAAAATAATTATAATGGGTGAAAAGCTCAGTTGAAAAGAATGCTGCAATGCCAATCACACTTTTATTCTAATGGTTTTTGTTTTTTTACCTTTTACACCTTGCCGCTTTACATAAATCACATCAACTAATTCTGATCAAATCTCACACAAGTTTCTATGCCTTGCTAAGTGTATATTCCTTTAGGACACTTCTGCTCAATTTCATCAAAGGACATTGGGGTCAGATTTTACATTTTTTTCGTCAAAAACGTTTCTCTGAATTCGACTCAGTGTAAATACACACCAAAGAGAAGTGTGAGAGACAATGAATGGAGTGTGGTATCAGAAGTCAAACGGCCCTCTGCACTCCTGACTGTTTTCTTTTGCCAACTGTATTGATTTCAAAATGGCAATACAGAGTAATCCTCCATGCACCATCCTGCCTATCTAATCTACGTGGTTAATATTGAGGTAGCCAGTACCTGCAGTCAAGGTCAACATAGACATGCAAAATTTGGCTGAATTACCCTGAACATAGCAGTGAGCAGGAATATTCTTCTCAAATTACACAGGGAGGTTGTATAAATTGCAGAGTGTCACACAAAAGAATTGGTTGTTACAGCAGGAGGGGCGTTCTCCCTCAGGTCCTTCCTGGGCACTAGCTGCAAGTCTGAACGCTTCAGTGAGGCAGGAGAGAAACAGCTCCTGCAACAACCCTCTGTAATACATGCTTTGCTGCTGAAAAATATTAGTTTATTTCCTTTCTTGATTAAAAAAACTGGTTCCAGCAGCATGACATTTCCTATGAAGAAACTGTTGGCTTTACCAAGACCTAAAGAGCCCTGAGATTGCCCAGCTGAAAACTGACAGTGCTCTAGCTGTAGCTGGATTTAGGGCACTGACTCTTTCATTTACAAACTTGGTTTATTTGGTGTTTAAGTAGTATCACAGAATCATAGAATGGTTTGGGGTAGAAGGGACCTTAAAGATCATCTAGCCCTCCTGCCCTGGGCAGGAACAGATTTCACTACATAAATGCACATATTTATCAAAGTTCAACAGTCTTGTTAACCTTAGTAGTGATATTTTGCGCAGAAAAGAAAAAGTACCCCTCAACTTTGTGAAAGTTGTAAAGCCGGTATATATAAAAATGTACATTTCACCTAAATCAAAATGGATTTCTATCCTGGAAAATTTTCATTTTGCCTCATTCCCCCCTTTCCTAAAAGGAGGAAGTAAATTCTGTTACTTCGTACAAATTCCTTTGACAACAAGTGTACTTTAGTGTTGAACATTTGTTAATGGATAATCTTAAACTTATTCTAACTAATATTAACAAAACTACAGTAGGATGACACAACTTATTAGAGATTCCATTTGAAGTTGGTGACAACCCAAAGACCACATCCCACCAGTGATGATCTGCATTTTGTTTTATTCTTGGCAGAATTCTAGTTATTTAATTTCTATCATGTTGGACAGTAATTAAGGTTTTCTTTCCACTTTCTTGGATTTCCTTCAAGATCTCTAGTAGGTCTTGGTGCTTAATTAATTGTTTTACTAATGTAAGGTCCCTCCCAATAGGGGTAGGTGATAGTCCATGATACAATGTATAACTGGTTTTAATCATCTGGTCACTGGGATGTCACTGGGGCCAAGTACGAAAAATCACACCCTATAATCTTAACAAAATTACAAATATAGAAATTAGAATGATTTCTACTAGACAAAATAACACCATTGCTATCAATTTTTACAGCAGCACAGGTAGTTCTCAGGCACACACACTCTTTTCCAGTATATATGAGCACAATTTTCTGGTCAGTGACTGGATGAACTTCGAAGTGGCAAATACTCTGTTCAGTGTCTAAACACACATTCTGGGCATTAATAGTATTGTTTTCACAAATGAATCTCATAGTTTCTCTAGTAATGCAGGATTCCAAATTTACTGCCTGCCACTTTTTATTCATCTTTCGTGCCCACATTCTATGTTCTGAAGGGTACTGTTTTTTTCATGGTTTAATCCTAATGCAATGATGGGATGGATAACATAAACAATGGTATTACGTATGGTAAGCACAAAGGCAGTGGTGACATTAGAAGCAGGATCATAGGTGAAATTTACCATAGTCCACCAGGATTTAAACTTCTTTTCAAGATCAATCACATTATCCCAGACAACTTTCTGAATTTCAGCTGGAAAATTTCCTTCATTTCCTCTCCGTATGATCAGAGCTGCTGGTGCTTGCATCTATAACTGTGCTTGTATACAGCTGAAAGCTAAAGACACATTGTCTTGAACTGTACCAAGTGCTTCTACTATTAACTTGTGGTCTTGGTCCCCGGCCTTTTCATACTTCCTTACTTTGGCAGTACTTTGAAATCTGCCACTGGCTAGTTCCTAATGCCAATAGAGATTACTATAAAGGCCGCTTCAATTTTGTTAGGCCACCTGCTGCAGTGGCCAGCTTATTCATCAGTATTTCTGAATCAATTCCATTTAAAACTCCTAATCCTGTCCCTAATATCCCAGTTAGATCCTTTCTTATTCTGTTCCTGGGATATACTTGTCTTTGTAACCACGTTGTCCAGCCCTCAAAGGATGTTTTTAGGAAGGAGGAGCAGGGTGGTTGGATTTTTGAGATATTCATTTGCATTAGCAACTCAACAGTTTGAGAGACCATTCTGGATTGAATAATAGTTGTGTTCACCCACATTCCTCACTACGTAGGGGGCTATTTCATACACTTCAGGTTCAACTTTGGGTTGAGTCTGAACTATTTGAGTCCTAGTATGGGTTGTATAAGGTCCTGCTGTTGTAAAAAGCGCAGTGTCTACTTTGAATTTAAATGCAAGTCCGATAGCATCCTGAGCCCAAAGGCAAGTCACTTCTACAGGCTGTATTAAGGTGAAATTACACCATCAGTCTGATTCACTTAGGCTATCACAAACTTCCTGGTGTTTGTATACACCAGGAGAGATTACGACACTCATTTCATCTGGTCTCTCATACGTCATCCCATTTATAATCCGGCACCCTACCTTGATTTCTTCTCCTCTGATCCCTTGAAGTGTCCAGTTTCTGTTCCTGCCATTCCTGCTCCTCGTATACCTGATCTCCATGAATTACTACAGTGGACAGGTTTAAATCTTTTATCTCAGAAGGTTCTCCATGGATCCAGTATACAGATTAAACGCCTGGGACCAAGGCCATTCAGCATTTCTTTGGATAGAGGTACTCTCTAGTTCTAAAACTTCAGTTATAATTACGTACAAAACAATTCTGTAAGCCAAAGTATGAACTACCCCCAACTGCAATATACTCACTTTGGCCGAGTAAGTTTTAGTCTCAGTTCTTTGTCTCCTGGTGTCACTCTCCAAGTGAGGAAGCAAAGGGAGACGACCCATCCTTTGATCAGCATCGAACTCCGATTTATTGATCCAACATGCACACTTTTATAACCGTGTTAATTAAGTTCATACATATTGCAAAACCCGAGCTCATTATTGGCTACAGATTACACACCAACCCCTCCTTTTGTTTTCAATACCTGTGGTTTCTTATTGAGACCAAAACTTGTTTTTCTCATCCTGTTATTGACTGTTCTCAAGGCCTCCACGTTTGTCACTCTGCTTTCCCATCACTATTCAAGGACAAGGTATTTACTTGTAATTAAAAAACAAGCCTGAGAACTTTGCTGTTTACAGGAACGTGTCTGAGAACTTTGCTGTTTACAGCTGCCTTTTACTTTTCAATCAGCTGTATATTTTCATGGCCTTTTTTCCTTCAAGCCATGTCTGAGCAAAATTCTCAAAATTCTCTTTTTTCTCAAAAATCCAAGGGACTTCTAGGGCTTTCTTCACTCCAGAGTGATGGATCCAGGCATTCTGCTCCTTGATTTTGATTGCGGTGAAGATGGTGAGAAGTACTTGCAGTGGTCTCTCCCACTGTGGTTCCAAAGTCTTCCCTGTAAGAGACTTAACATATACATCATCCCCAGGCTATCTGACTCCCTGCTCCGAGTTCCAGCCACGTTTCTCAATTTCTCTGAGCTGTTTGCTTAAAGCCACCATGTAGGTGGCCAGTGTTACCTCCCCAAAGTGGGTGGACATTCCCTTTTGTATTCCATACAGTCTTCTATGAGGCATTTCAAAAAGACTCAACTTTCCTTTAGCCCGAATTTAGTTCGAATTTGCAATAGTGCCAGTGGAAGAGCTTGGGGCCAGGGTAGATTAGCTTCTTGCCCCAGTCAAATGATTCATTTTTTCTACCTGGCTGCTTGATTGGGGCGGCATGAAGTGTGAAGTTCCTAATCTATGCCCAGATGGCTACTAATCTGTTGCACTGCTCTGGAAATGAAATGTGATCCTCTATCCAAGGATTTTGTGGCTGGAACTCTGAAGCATGGTATTATTTCTTGTAATAATACTCTGGTCATCTCTTGAGCTTCGACAATTATGGTGGGGAATGTTTCTGGCCACCCTGAAAATGTATCTATTAATACCAGTAAATACTGATACCCCCCTTTCCATGGGAGTTCTGAAAAGTTAATTTGCCACTGCTGTACAGGCCCATGGCCTCTCCCAGTCTGACTGAGTTTCGGCCTGGAGGTATTTTTGGGGTTAGTCTGGAGGCAAGGATCACACTGTCGGCTTACCTGAGTGACAGTGGCATATAAATTCCTGACAAGGATTCTTTCAATCAGACATGTGTTCTAGAAAGCCTATGGAAATTACTACTTCAAAGTCAACACTTCATCTCAATGCACTCTGTATCACTGGCAGCCTTGGTCATTTTGGGAAAGGTGATACACTTTATAAAAGCTTTTAAGTAGTTAGGCCCCAGTGTGTTTTCTAGTGAGCTTCTTTCACTAGTGACCACGAAAATGGAAAGGAATTACCAGCTCTCTTTCAATGGCAGCCCACCCCTTGTGGTTGTATGTCTCTTTTGTTTAATATTATTGTATTCTGGCTTACCTTTGAAGAAAATCTGCCCATAATTACCTCACCTTTTGCTGCTTTCTTTGCCTCTCCATCTGCCAGCTCATTTCTTTCCTCCAATTCTGAGCTCACTCTCTGGTGTGCCTTAATGTGCCCTTTCAGGCAGCTGAAATGCTTCCAGCAGCTGGATTGTCTCTTCTTTCCCTGTGAGGTCAGCAGTCCCCTCTCCTTCCAGATGGCTCCATGTGCATGCACGACTCTGAATGCATAATTCGAGTCTGTATAGATGTTTATTTTCTTTTCCTTTTGCTGTTTCTAAGACATGGGTCAATGCATTTATCTCAGCCTTCTGTGCAGAGGTACCTGTAGGTAAGGGTCCAGACTCTATTACCTCTCTGCAGGTAGTCACTGTGTACTTTGCAATGTCGCTTTCCACTGGCAATGTAGCTGCTCCTGTCAGTGAACCAGGTCTCTGCATCGTCCAAAGGAGTGTCCTTTAAGTCTGGGCGGCTGGAGTAGGTACCTTCAATGGTCTCCAGGAAATCATGGTGTACTGCTTCTCCTTGATTTCCACTGAAAAAGGAAGCTGGGTTGACAATATTAGTCACCACTATCTCTACATCATCTTGCTCTACCATGATGGCCTGGTATTTCAGAAACCTCTGTGGTGAAAGCCAGTGGCCACCCTTTACTTCCAGTACTGCGGACACTGTGTGGGACACTAGCACAGTCATTTTTGTCCCAGGGTAAACTTGGGTTCCTCTTGAATATTCAGCACGACTGCTGCAACACCTCTGAGGCAACCTGGCCATCCTTTGGCTGTTGCATCTAGTTGCTTAGAGAAGTAAGCAACTGCCCTCTGGTACGGACCCAAGTCCTGAGCCAATATTCCCAGGGCAATTCCTTGCGTGGAAAAATAGAAAGAATGGTTTACTTACATCTGGAAGTCCTAAAGCTGGAGCAGACATGAGGGCACTCTTTAGCTGGTGAAAGGCCTGTGTGGCTTCTTTTGTCCACTGGAGATCTCAGTTTCCATTGGCAATAAGAGCATAGAGGGGTATGACGAGCAGTCCATGATTATAAACCCACAGCTGGCACCACCCTGCCATGCCTAAGAAGGTTCGGAGTTCCTTCATTGTCTGGGGTTTCGGGGTTTGGCATATGGCTTCCCTGCCTTAAAGTCTGCTGCTCAGCACTCACTTCTTACCCCAGGTAGATTACCTTCTGTTTCACTACCTGTGCCTTTTTCTTTGAGACTCTGCATCCTTGGAGTCCTAGGAAATTCAACAGGCTTACCGTCCAGGCTTCTCTCACTTCCTTCGTCTGAGTGGCTACTAGAAGATCATCCACGTACTGCAACAGCTTCCTTTCCTCTTGTGGAGCTTCTCGGGACTCTGGGTCTTTGCAAGCTGTTCTCCAATCGGAGTGGGGAATTTTTGAAGCCTTCAGGCACATGGACCACGTGAGCTGTGCTTGAATGCAAAAATTTTCTGGCTGGCTGCATGGATAGGGAGGCAAAAGAAGGCATCTCTTAGGCCTAAAACAGTGAACCAGGTTAGCTCAGGTGTTAAACAAGTTAGTAAAGTATATGGATATTCTACCACAGGGTATAAATTCTTTGTAATCCTACTGATAGCCCTCAATCCAGTACTATCAATTATTGGGCTGATTCCTTTCCTATCTTCCTTTTGAGGGGGTACTGCTCAATTCTCACTGGTTGTGCTCTTTCCTTAAGCTTGATTACTGTGGGGGGGCATTTTTCACTCTCCTTGGTACAGCAGAGGCCCATACCCGCAAAAATACTTATTTACTTATTCTAACATCTCTTTACCAATGTCTTTCTTAATTTCAGTGTCTGTTAATGTTAAGCCTAACATCTTTATATCATTTGCCTCCAGAGAAAGTAACCTTTCTCATTTGAGAATGTTTAGCGAATTGAGCAAATTGTACAAAAACTTCTAAGTACAAATGTTACTTTAAAGGTTTGCAAAAGTATGCCTTCTCAGACTGGTCAGTTGTTCCCCATACTACAACATAAACATTCTCCACAGGTACTAAAGCTTTAAAACTGAATATATGGCCCCTGTATCAACTAAAATTCCACCCTTTTCTTTCTTCTGATCTCACTGCCTCTCGCAGAGGGGTCTGTAACATCCTAGTTCTGGATGAAATTGAACGGCCAGGAGGGGGATGGGTTTGAGTGGGTATACTTTTGGAGCCTAAGTCTTCTTCCCTTTTGGGGAGGTCATCTTTATCCTTCCTCCCTTACCTTAGGAGGAGCCTTTAACAAATCATATGTACTCATTTTGCGAACTGTAATCGCTTTGCGTTTCAGCATGATAATCTTTGTTTGACTTCATACATTGCTATCTTATGCTGCATGCTGAACAACACATTTGATTTCCCTTCTCCTTGCTTTGTTTTCCTTTTCAAGGGCCAAGACCAGAGGGCGGTCTGATCCCACAGTCTCTTTGCCATTCTGGGTGATTTCTTAAAACAAAAAACATATCAGCATACAAAACCTCATCCCATTTACCTTCCCATTTTAAAACAGTATTAACTGCAATGTGGTATTATAAAAATTTTTATTTTCTGAGCTGCCTCTACTGGCAGCCTTATTCCAGCGAGGCTCTCCCAAAAGGGGCTAGTTCCGGAACCTCTTTGCTTTGGTTAGTTCTCATTATGTCCTTCACAGTAGTTTCCCAGTCTTCCTCCCACACTCCCACACACAGCTCCAGGTGGCAGGTATCAGATGTGATTTCCTACACACGAGCTTTAAGATCTTAGGTTCTGAATCAGCTTGATCAGAAAACTTTAATTTACACTCGGGGCATGTGCCCTGACACTTATTAGAACAGCAATACCAGCGTCTCTCACAAACTCCGCACTGCAATAATACCAATGCAGCGTGCCAGCCTCTTGATGCACCCACGGCCTTCAGGAATTGCCTGCAGAGGCAGGCTATTCCATTTATTATGGGGAATTCTAAATCCTCTACAGCAGGCTGTTCCCAGTCCAGACTTACTATAGTACCAGCTGAAGTCTCATAAGCTTATTCATCTCTTCTATCTAAACTCTGTTTTACAAAATATCAGTCTTTTCTAGTTCTCTTCTTGCACAATCTAATAAGCACTGTGTATACTTACATTCGTTTTACTGCCTTGCAAAAAGGCTGTGCTTGTCACAGCCAAAACTCTGATATGCCCGCAGAGACAGACACACATGCACCCCCCCCCCTTTATCTCAAATTCACTAGAGCCAAGGCTTGAATTGCTGTGGCGGGGAGAATTCTTGGAATTCCTTTAATTCACTTTACCATAGTTAAACATAAATCACCATACCATAATTTTTCTGTGTAAAATCCTACTCTTGCTGCAAACAAAATCCCAAAATCTCCACAAACACCACTATGCAATCTAAGAATCAAATTACCACAATGCAGTGGAAGAAAATCACCAGACAAAATCACTGGGAAAGGGCATATCTCTCAAAGTGCCTACTTTTCTCAACACAACACAGCATACCATAATTCAGCATTTACTCACATCAGCTTTCCCTGGACACAATCAAAATAACAGCACACAGTCCAGAGATCAAGTCCAAACATCCAGGGCAAAGGAACTCTCTGAGCTCATACTCACAGTTATAATGTACCAAATCTACACAAATCACTACATTTAGACACAATAAATACCATCACTGATGTTTCTCCACTCGTTCCACTTCTCTGCAGGGCACTCCATGCCCCCACAGCCTGCTACAGCCAGCGCCTCAAGCTTCACCTGGCCGCTTCAAACACGGGTGGTACTCACGTCCCCGTGCCATGGGTGAACTCACTTGTTCGCTCTCCCTTTCATACACCACACACTCGCACGATTACAGACACAATAAAATTAACCACACAATATATTAACCATACAGTGATAGAGTGTCCAGACACCACACACACACACACACACACACACACACAGGTTCACTCGACCCACCCCTAGGGTTGCTAGCACTCTGCCCTATCAGACAATGAACCTCCATCTCTAATCCAGCTACTCCATCAGCTGCAGCCACAGGCCGAGCACCCAGACGTCTCTGAGTGATTTGCTCCCTATCTCTCTTTTCCCCCAGGGGCCCCTCAGTACATACCGTATCCTCTGCTGGCCAGCAGGTCGTTGTCTGTCCTTGCAGGAGGCAAGTCGAGACGAGCGGAGCCCCACCAGGAAAAAAATCCTAGGGCGCACCTTGGAGGTCCGTCAATCCCCCCTGCCCCTGCAGGGACAGAGAACTCCTGCCTGGCTCGCCATAATGTTTTGCGAAGAAAAGAAGAAAACCCCACAATTTGTGAAAGTTGTAAAGCTGGTATGTTTTATTGCAGCGCTGGACGCATGCGGAGATTGCTCTCCTTAAAAAGGCATGTGTACCTCTGAGAACTTCAGGTCTCTTTTTATCTCCCTCTCAAATACATATGCATTCAGTTTTACAATAGGTCCATACATATTCACTTTTATGGATTTCGCATGACATTTGCCGCTATTTCTTTTTTATCAGAAAGAATTTTTAGGTCAGGTTGACCTGCTCCCATGACAGTTTCTGTCTCTCTTTATCATCTTCTGTCTCCCCCCCCCACCCCCCCACCCTTTTTTCTGTCCTTCACTGAAGTTACTTCACAGAGCTTAGGCCTTGCAGTCAGGCTAAATAACTATGGTTTCTAACCACAGACTCAATTCAAAAATGTACATTTCACCTAAATCAAAATGGATTTCTATCCGGGAAAATTTCTACTTTGCCTCAGTGAAGCGTGATCTAAGTGATTAAAATTAACAACTTGACTACAATTAGTATAAAATTTGATTTAATATAAAGTGATGTAACTCAACATGAAATCCTACATTCCAGGGTCTCACTAAGACCTGACATGATCCTGACTCCTCCTTTCTCAATAAGTTTTAAACTGGCAACCAGCATTTGTTTCTCAGAGTCTGCAAAGGGCTTTTAACTGCTGCAATAGATCTTCTGATAAAGGAAACATGGGTGAAGCTGCATTACAAGACTTCAAGTGTCTAGTGCCAAAGCAGAGATATAGTAGGAGCTCTGGTCCAAGGATATTCCAAGTTAAACTCAGAGGAAAGAAAGATCCAAACTTTCAGCCTCAGCTAACCAGAACCTGCAGGCTTTTCCTGGCATTTCCCAGAAAAAAATACAGGACCTCTTACGTTATGGGTGCTTAGTTGGAGGCAGACACCCAACACGGACTCACCGAGCAGTCCTCAACAAGCCGCGTGTTTTATTGTTCAGAGTTTCTTCTATAGGCAGCTCTAAACTACCAGGTCTCAGCTGCTGCTTGGTCTGGGTCTTAACACAGCCCAGCACTCTGACCAGTAATGTCTCTGCATTTATGGTTGAGAGGGATTAGTCGGGGTGCTCTGTTTGAGTTCAAATCTATCCTATCACTCTTCACCTAGGCAGTTTTTTATCAAACCAGAAGAGCCAATAAGGTTTCATATTCAAGCCAGACTCATTTGTCCAGCTACAGACTAGCTGTATTGCAAAAAAGACCTACTCTTTGGGATAATCACTCCTAATTTTCCAACAATTATGGGAGTGTCAGAAAAACAGAACCAGACAGATCTTAGACGTAGATGTAGCAGCAAGAAATCAATGAACAGCCAGGTTTTGAGTATCAATAGTAAGAATTTATTTCAGGTATTCTGTTTAGCTATTTAAAGCATTCTGTATTGTCCAATATACCCCTTATTTAGTGAACTATAGTCTTTGCTGGTAGGATCAAATATTGTTTTCCAGTGTTTTCATTATTTTCCCAATGTCAGCAGCACAATGGAATAGTTTCTACAGCTTTACACTCAGTAGAAAATTTTGATCACTTTGGGTAACTCTTCCTCGGTTATTAGCGGTTTCCTCTGGCTGCCAGGCTGCAGGAATTTCTTTATTGTGGGGATATTGCTTATTCTTGCTTTGAAACTCTACAAAACAAAATCAAAACAGCACTGTGCTTAAGAATCATTGCAGCTGTCAGACATTTCAATGTTATCCATGCTCTGAAAGAAACATTACAGCTTGGTGCTGCAGAGGAAACTTTATGCTTCCCCTCTTATGCTTTTGGGGTTATAATGACAGAAGGGACCACAAATACAAAACTGAGTAGCTGAGGCCAGCTACAGTACGTGGGACATTTTACTGTTTTCCAAGTCACTTTTGACACTCTCATTCCCACATATTTCCCAGCCACTTTAAATCAGTGGTCCTTTCCTTTCATTCTATATTCAAATTGCTCATTCATTTACCTGCAAGAGAGGAAATTTGGCAAGTATATCAGGTTTGCACTCCTCTGCCATTAAAATGATTTCAAGTAATTGAACATCTGCCCTGCTCAGCTGGTTGCCAACCAGAAAGCCTTTTCCATGGCCTTTCAAAACCTAAAAACAGAGAACAGAAGCAGATCATGTCTCTTCTCTATTAATAAAATATAAAATAACATATAAATATATAAAATATCAGTTTTTCTGTTCTTCTCTCATAAAAAATATATCTTCAAAGCAGGGTCACACATTGCACAGAGTTGTCAGTGAAAGAAGGAAATGCAGTTCAAACACCTGCAGTACAAACAATGATCTGAAGGCACTGCCATCCCAGGCATCATCTATCAGCCTTTCACTTCTACATTCCTGTCTGGCAGCTCAGTTGGGCTCATCTTGCCTTGCCTGCTGTAGCTGCACTGAAGGCTGAGCTGTATGAGATACAGGAGGAACTGCAATGCTTTTACACAGCATGTATGTTACAGGGCCACTTGCATTTCAGGAGGAGACTTGATGTCAAAGCTGGAGCTGTAGAGTCTTTTGTCTGAAACAGCACACACACTGAAACATGGACATTTGGGGAGCTCTGTGTGTGCTGGGTTTTTGCAGCTGTACATCTCTCCCAGATTTGAAGTGCCTTCTGTCCCCTCTGTAGTTTCCTGTCTCCACCTTAATCCCAGCACCACTAAAAACCAGAGCATTGCTTTTCCAGGGGTAGCTTCTCTTCTGTTTTCCTCCATTAAACTAGTGTGCTTCCAGGATGGAGGTTCAAGGTAACAGCATCAATTGAGCTACAAGCACTTTGCACATACCTTCTCAAAGGCTGGGAAGTATCTGTTTTCAGCCTTGTCTATCATATTTGCAAAATTTTCGTCCCTTTTGCCTGGTGGTAAGTAGCCATATTTCATGAGTAACTCATTCAGATCGAACATTCCTTCCACGTACATATCGATTCTGAAAGAAAGAGATCCATTTTGTGAGGTCACGCAGTAGATCTGAACAGCACAATAACTCCTGGCACAAGCTCACTGAGATGCTGGGAAATCCCTGCCTCTTCTATCCCACACACACACACGTACCCTGGCAAAGTTCCCCCTGGAATGCAGTTGCACTGGGGCCAGGCAGGGGGGGAGCTATAGCCAAAGGCAAATGCAAAATTCCTAGGGAAACCTAAAGACTGTAGGACTCCCACTTCTTACTGGGACTGATTCCTGTCTGGAATATGGGTTTGTGAACCTGATTACAAAACTGTCATGTGTACCATGAAGACTCGTGTCAAAAATCCAATAAGACAGCCTAAGGTTTACAGCAGGTCCGTACCATTTCTAGCAAATATTGTGACACATGTGTTTACCAGGGCTTATTAATTTCAACCATTCAGTAATACCTCAGGTGAAAACATGAGCCCCAGGAGTCCTCTCCTTTAATAACCTGTAATTAAATCTCTACTCATGCCTGGTTATTAGAGAGAGTAGTGTTTTTGTTCCCTTAAAAGACATTGCCCTGAGTGTGAGCAGGGTAAAATGATGCTGCTGACAACTGCAGGAGAAAATGAAATGCAGCCTCAGTGGGACAGTCTGCCCCCCCAACTGCTTTCTTCTGATAAGTGCATGGACCTCTGACTGATGATTCCTGGGCTCGCTTGCCCTATGGAATCCAGCTGCCTCTCTCTGCTGCAGACATCAGCTGCAGTCACAGTGGTCTCGTGCACTGCTGCCCTCTCCCACTGAATCGAGCTGGGAGCTGGATACCCTTGTGTTTCCCTGAGCTACAGGGTGAGCTGGGGTCTAACAAGCAAAGGTGGTACTGTTACAGTACAGGGCTCTCTCCTTCACGTCCTTCCCGTAGAGGTTGTACTTGGTTGATATGTAGTTGGCAATGGCTCTGGTCTGCACCAGCTTCATCCCATCGATCTCTACCATTGGCACTTGCTGAAAGAGCAGGGATCCATCTAGGCCAAACAGAAAAACACAAGGAGAAGTTCAGTCCCTCAGTGAGAACCACCCACATGTGTTAGGCAAAGAGACCACACGTATTCCTTTTTATTTAGAATCGGAATCAATCTGGCTGGATAAAATATCCCAAGATCATCAAATCCAATTGTAAAACCAGCAATGCCTAATTCCACCACTAAACCCTCTCCCCAAGTGCACATCTACACGCAAAGACTCAACCACTTCCTTGGGCAGCCTGTTCCAATGCTTGACAACACTTTTGGTAGCAACCTTCCTCATTCTTACAGGAAGGTGTGGACAATGCTCACCATGCAGCAGTGACATGTTAATAACTTAATACTATAGAAATGAAGTGGTGGGAATTTCAGATTGAGGAAACAGCCAAAGGCAGATCTGGCAGCTGTCACACATTGAAAAATACATGCACTGCATGGCTCTAACACAGGTGATTTTCATGGAGGTTCACAGAGATGAGGAGGACTGAAAGATGTGGTCCAGCCAGTTTCTGTCATGTTCTGCTAAATACATCTGCTTTTTCTAAGCACTGACCAATATACAATGTCAATACTAATGAATATATAAATAATAGTGAATAGAAAAGCAAAGAAGATCTTTGTGACAACTTTTTTGACTTTACAAATGGCAGCCTCTAACATCCTACCCTTCCTTGTACTAACATTCTCCGCCTGCAAAGCAGGCACTGGGCCAGCCCTACTAGTAGCCTCCACCCGAACCCACCTCTCCAATCACCTAAACAATTTCAGCCTCCTACAAGGGTAAAAAACATCGCCCCAACCGCAGCACTCCTCCCCTTAACCCTCCTCTCCTCACGCAAACACCTATGACTAACATCACATAATACAGCCTACTAATCGCCACTGTCAGCCTCCAATGACTCACACCAACATACTACCCAAAGGCCTAAGCCCCTGAACATCCATTGACCAAATCCACTCCCCCCTGCTAGTCCTTTCATGCTGACTCCTCCCCCTCATAATCATAGCAAGCCAAAACCACCTAGAACAGGAACCCATCAACCGCAAACGAATCTTCGCCTCAACAGTAATCTTAGCCCAACTATTCATCCTTCTAGCTTTCTCCGCTTCAGAACTGATACTTTTCTACATCGCATTCGAAGCCACTCTCATCCCCACCCTCATCCTCATTACACGATGAGGCAGGCTGCCAGAACACCTAAACGCTGGCACTAGCCTCCTATTCTACACACTGGCCAGCTCACTCCCACTACTTATTGCCATCCTCCACCTGCACAATCAAATCGGTACACTACACTTCCCAATACTCAAACTTTCACACCCTACATTGAACTCTTCTTGATCTAACTTTTTGACTTTACATCTGTCTAGGCATGAAGTGGGAACAATGAGTGAGTTCCATGAGATTCCTGCAAGACCTCAATACCTCTTGGAGTGAGGCTGCAGCCATGCAACGCTCTTGCTAGCATGCAGAAGTCTTATCTTAGCCTGAAAGATGTAAAAATTGTTCTCCAGACAGAGAGCTATCAGATGAGAGAGTCTGCAAGAGTTTTTGCTTGACGGAATCATATTTCTTGACTCAGATGACTGATCAGATATGTCTTTCTTTGTAAGGGTGCATTTAGCATTCTGCTTGTGTCCCAAAATATTTTTTGAAAGGCAGCCTTTCCTATATAGGGACCAAGTGATTATTCCTACAGGACAGCAGGACCGCAAATGCTAACCCAAGCTCACGTTGCTTTTCACAGGCCAGGTGAAGAGCACACACATGCAATTTGTTTTGGAGGAAAAATGATTATCTTGTTCAGGAAGACAGAAGCTGAAGCCAGCATGGTGGATTGTTGCCTTGGGAAGCAGGAATGCAGCAGAAGAACAGGTAAACTCAGAAATCTGGAACTCTGTTTTCATAGGGATCATAAAAACACAACTTTGATGGCAACCTAAGATGCCAATGACTTTCAAGATGATCTGAAGACAAAGGCCTCTATGGCCATAGGATGGAAAGCAGTGGTCACAAAGTGAAGCAAAGGAGTGAGACCTCGTGGGAGACGACCCCTGGGTGCCAACTGTAGGGGCTGATCTCTGGGGCATTCGGTGCCATCCGGCTGCTCTGGACCCCTGCCCATCCCAGCCTTTACGAGGACAAAAGGAAAAGACTTGAGGCTCTCTTCTCCTCGGGACCAGAGCCCTACTTTATTCCTTGATACCTGTCACCTGGAAATCCAGGCAACATCCCTGGGGAAAAAGAGGAGGAATCCTTGATGGCGGGAGATTTTAAACCGGGGAATGGAGGGTGGAGGAAAAGAACCACAAGGAATGGGATACAAGTGGGGAGGGGGAGAGGAGAGGTGGAGACCAGGGAGAAACCACTGCTACAGGGGCCTAGGGGGCATAAGGGGAGAAGGAGACAGACCATGTGATCAGTGCAATTTACCAGACACCCAGTGCAAAACAACAACTAAATCAACTATTTAGTGCAACACAACAAAGGAGAGTCAACCATCTGAACTTCAAGAAAGACTCTTGGACTGTGTGGGTTGTCCAGAGAAGCTGTACATCCTTGGAGATACTCAAAGTACAAGATACTACTCCATCCTTGGAGATACTCAAAACACAGCTGGGCATGGTCCTGGGTAACTGGCTGGAGGGGCCTTGCTTGAACGGGGGAGGTGGAGTAGATAATCTTGAGAGGTCCCTTCTGACCTCAGCCCTCCTGGGATTCAGTGGAGGTTGAAGCAACTGGGTGGATGATATCACCTAACACTGCAGTGTGCAACTCTGAGAGCTCATGTACAATCCAGTCTATGCCATTTTCTTTTAAGGCACTAAGATTTAAGAATTCTTAGGAGATCTCAGAGAAGCAATTCTAATTTTAATTCAGATTATTTTTATTATTGTTATTATTGCTGCTTTCATTACCTAAGAGTGAAGGAAACTTACCATTCTGTAACTTTGTCAGATCCTCCTTTTCTTCCAGGTAAGATTCTTCAAACTGCAGGAAGGAGAAAAGTTCTATTGTCATTCCATGATTTAGCCTTTCCTCCTTTAGGTAAAAAAGGCCTAAAGCGATGTGTTTTGGGCAATTTGATATTTCTAAAACGTGAATCATATTCAAAATTTTGCGGGCACATTGGCGTTCACTGTGACAGAAGCCCTTGTATCTTGAAACACACAGATTCCCATATACCATCTCAGGTTTAGTATCAGAATATGTCAGAGGTATAAAATTTACTTTGTGGTTTACAATATCCAGTATGTTCAATGGCAAATTACATCAAGGCAGCAATAATAATCTCTTGCTGTTTTGGACATTGGAATTTTACAGAAGGTTCTCAGAATTGCAGGTGCTTGACCTCTGTGATTAATCAGAAAATTAGGAAGCCAGGTTCTGCTGCTGGGGTTCTAAATTTCTTCTCTCTCTAGCTACAGGGGAGGAGCATTTGTGGTGCTACCTGCAGGCTTTGCACACGATGCATGCAAGTGAGACAGGAACTTGCCCCCTGCTTAGGGCAAGCTCGTGGTCCCTGTTGGCCTGCTCAGCAATGCACTGAAGGCACAGCTTGAAACTGCTGCTCAGTCACACTTTTCAGAAGGAACAGCAGAAGCACATATTTGTCACAGGATCGCAGTACAAAAGACCAGAAGCAAACCTCAACCCCAGCTGCTGCCAGGAGCCACCGAATTGGTTCCATGCGACCACGTCCATTGAAGTAGTGCAGCTTGGGTTTTCCAGACATGTTTCCACCTGCCTGATTCCCTGGTATCTGCAATGAAGAAAGCAGGGTTGCGCAATAAACATTCACAATCCTGGATTCAACTCTCTAATGTGCTTTCAATGTTGTCTTTTTTGAAACCAATGATTTATCGTCCAATACTTGAATTAATCAACAGTGGATATAAAAGTTAGAATGTATTGAGAGACTGCCGCTTATCATTCTGCCTTCAAATATTACTTACACATGCAGAATGTTTAAGCAAAACTCTGTACTTACAGCAATATGCCCAGAGAGGAAAGCAGGCAATCAAAAGAATTTTCATTCAAAGTGTTCTGTTCTGACCACTAAGCTGCTTGTGCTCATTGTGTATTTTTGCATTATCAGAACACAGTTACTGTTTAATCAGATACATGCTATAAACTCAGCAACTGCTCTGCTTTGTCCAGAAGCCATTTAAGCTCCATTATAACCAGCCAGGAAGGAATTCTTTCCAGCAGTCTATCCCTTTTACAACACTCCCTACTTCTGAAATGTTTTTAGACAAACCTCTATAAAATGGAAATTAATTTTGTCTCAGGTAACATCAGATTTGCCTTTAAAACAGGCACAGCTTCAGGGCAATGCTTGCTTGGTCCAGTTCCAACTCTGCTGGAATTTTGAGCAACAACAGCTTCTAGGCAGACACTTAAAGCAACAACAGTTTCTAGGCAGACCGGCACCCACCCCACTCAGAACCATGTGTGCACATCAGCCACAAACACACCCAAACAGTGCCCAGCCTGTACCAGCCTCACAGCTATTGACTCCCTGTCAGCAACAAAGCTGAAGCTTTAACAGCAGCAACAGGAAAACAGCCAAACCACCACCATATTCCCCTTGTAAATAACATGTCAGCTTCTCGACAGTAGGAAGGAGGAGGTGAGAGAAAACACTCCCTTCTTGTTGCATCTGCACTTCTTTTTCTAATTCTCTGCACCTCAAAAGCAACTGATTAAGAATTAACATTTGGTACACATAACCATGTTAGTAAAGAAAGTACATACACACATTTATTCTATAAAACCCATTAAATGACTGAGTTTCACATACAACAACTCCCTGCATGTCCAAAATAAAAGAACCTACTTACCTTGTGCACTGTGGAACTCACTCTAAGCTCTCAGCCGTTCTGTCTTCAGATCATATATCTCTATAGCCCCTCCCACACCAAGTATTGCAAACAATTCTCTGCAAATGAGAGACCTCCTTCTCTTAAGCAAACAAAACCAATTATCTCTATTAAGTTACTTCTCACCTACAGAAAATAAAATCCGTACTAATGCTGACAATGTAGATATGTAAGGTAGATGAGAGGTCATGGTCATTGGAAATATCTGTCCTAGCACAGATGTTTATATGCCTCTTAATTGCTAGTTTAAAATAATTTTAATGGCTGAAAAGCTCAGTTGAAAAGAATGCTGCAATGCCAATCACACTTTTATTCTAATGGTTTTTGTTTTTTTACTTTTTACACCTTGCCACTTTACATAAATCACATCAACTAAATCTGCTCAAATCTCACACAAGTTTCTATGCCTTGCTAAGTGTATATTCCTTCAGGACACTTCTGCTCAATTTCATCAACGGACATTGGGGTCAGATTTTACATTTTTTTCGTCAAAAACGTTTCTCTGAATTTGACTCAGTGTAAATACACACCAAAGAGAAGTGTGAGAGACAATGAATGAAGTGTGGTATCAGAAGTCAAACGGCCCTCTGCACTCCTGACTGTTTTCTTTGGCCAACTGTATTCATTTACGATGTCAATACAGAGTAATCCTCCATGTACCATCCTGCCTATCTAATCTATGTAGTTAATAATGATGTAGGCAGTACCTGCAGTCAAGGTCAACATCCACGTGCAAAATTTGGCTGAATTACCCTGTACATAGCAGTGAGAAGGAATATTCTTCTTAAATTACACAGGGAGGTTGTATAAATTGCAGAGTCACACAAAAGAATTGGTTGTTACAGCAGGAGGGGCGTTCTCCCTCAGGTCCTTCCTGGGCAGTAGCTGCAAGTCTGAACGCTTCAGTGAGGCAGGAGAGAAACAGCTCCTGCAACAACCCTCTATAATACATGCTTTGCTGCTGAAAAATATGGGGATTTTTCCTTTTTCATAAAAAAAAAAAAACTGGTTCCAGCTGCATGACATTTCCTATGAAGAAACTGTTGGCTTTACCAAGACCTAAAGAGTCCTGAGATTGCCCAGCTGAAAACTGACAGTGCTCTAGTTGTAGCTGGATTTAGGGCACTGACTCTTTCATTTACAAACTTGGTTTATTTGGTGTTTGAGTAGTATCACAGAATCATAGAATGGTTTGGGGTAGAAGGGACCTTAAAGATCATCTAGTTCCAACCCTCCTGCCATGGACAGTAATGAATTTCACTACATAAATGCACATATTTATCAAAGTTCAACAGTCTTTTTAACCTCAATAGTGGAATTTGATTTAAGTGATTAAAATGAACAACTCCAGTACATCTTGTATTTGTTTAATACAAGTTGTTTTATATAAACTTGGTTTAATAGACAGTTACATAAGTCAATATGGATTCCTGCATTCCAGGGTCTCACTAAGACCTGACACCATCCTGAATCCTTCCTTAACAAGTTTTAACCTGCTGACCACCATTTGTTTCTCAGAGTCTGCAAAGGGCTTTTAGCTGCTGCAATAGATCTTCTGATAAAGGAAACATGGGTGAAGCTGCACTACAAGACTTCAAGTGTCTAGTGCCAAAGCAGAGATATAGTAGGAGCTCTGGTCCAAGGATATTCCAAGTTAAACTCAGAGGAAAGAAAAATCCAAACTTTCAGCCTCGGCTAACCAGAACATGCAGGCTTTCCCTGGCATTTCCCAGAAAAAAATACAGGACCTCTTATGTCATGGGTGCTTAGTTGGAGGCAGACACCCAACACGGACTCACCGAGCAGTCCTCAACAAGCCGTGTGTTTTATTGTTCAGAGTTTCTTCTATAGGCAGCTCTAAACTACCAGGTCTCAGCTGCTGCTTGGTCTGGGTCTTAACACAGCCCAGCACGCTGACCAGTAATGTCTCTGCATTTATGGTTGAGAGGGATTAGTCGGGGTGCTCTGTTTGAGTTCAAATCTATCCTATCACTCTTCCCCTAGGGAGTTTTTTATCAAACCAGAAGAGCCAAATTAGGTTTCATATTCTAGCCAGACTTCTTGGTCCAGCTACAGATTAGCTGTATTGCAAAAAAGACCTACTCTTTGGGATAATCACTCCTAATTTTCCAACAATTCTTGGGAGTGTCAGAAAAACACAACCAGACAGATCTTAGGCATAGAAGTAGCTGCAAGAAATCAATGAAGAGCCAGGCTTTGAGTATCGATAGTAACAATTTATTTCAGGTAATTTCTTTACTCATTTAAGGCACCCAGTGTTGTCCAATATATCCCATATTTAGCAAACTGTTTCCTTGGCTGGTACACTGATGTAGCTTTACATTGAAGTGTCTGCAGTAGGCTAAAATCAGTCCTGTAGGTAAGGAAAGAGAGATTAAACTTCTTTTTTTTTTTTTTTTTCACTAATTCCATTAATTTCATTTTGCCAGTATCAGCAAATACAATGAAATACCCATACAGCTTGTATAGGTTTAGACAGCTGCTCAAGAGCGGAATATTTTCATTGCTCTAGCGACATCTTCCTCTGTTGTTCGTGGTTTCCTCTGGCTGCCAGGCTGCAGGAATTTCTTTATTGTGGGGATATTGCTTATTCTTGCTTTGAAACTCTACAAAACAAAATTAAAACAGCAACGTGCTTAAGAATCATTGCAGCTGTCAGACATTTCAATGTTATCCATGCTCTGAAAGTCACATCACAAATTGATGCTGCAGAAGAAACTATGTGCTTCCCCTCTCATGCTTTTGGGGTTGTAGTGACAAAATGTGGCAATAACAATGAGATGTGGGCCAGCTAAATAATTTTTTAGGTATAATTTATATTATTTTGCATGTCACCTCTGACCCTCTCACTCCCACATATTTTTCAGCCACGTTAAATCAGTGCTCTTTAAAATTCATTGCACATTAAAATTGCCCATTCATTTACCTGCAAGAGAGGAAATTTGGCAAGTATATCAGGTTTGTACTCCTCTGCCATCAAAATGATTTCAAGCAATTGAACATCTGCCCTGGTCAGCTGGTTGCCAACCAGAAAGTCTTTTCCATGGTCTTTCAAAACCTAAAAACAGAGAACAGAAGCAGATCATGTCTTTTCTCTCTCTTTTATCAGTTCTTTTCTCATATAGAAGGTGATATCTTCAAAGCAGGGTCACACATTGCACAGAGTTGTCAGTGAAAGAAGGAAATGCAGTTCAAACACCTGCAGTACAAACAATGATCTGAAGGCACTGCCATCCCAGGCATCATCTATCAGCTCTTTCACTTCTACATTCCTGTCTGGCAGCTCAGTTGGGCTCATCTTGCCTTGCCTGCTGTAGCTGCACTGAAGGCTGAGCTGTATGAGATACAGGAGGAACTGCAATGCTTTTACACAGCATGTATGGTACAGGGCCATTTGCACTTCAGGAGGAGACTTGATGTCAAAGCTGGAGCTGTAGAGTCTTTTGTCTGAAACAACACACACACTGAAACATGGACATTTGGGGAGCTCTGTGTGTGCTGGGTTTTTGCAGCTGTACATCTCTCCCAGATTTGAAGTGCCTTCTGCAGTTTCCTGTCTCCACCTTAATCCCAGCACCACTAAAAACCAGAGCATTGGTTTTCCAGGGGTACTTTTGCTTCTGTTTTCCTCCATTAAACCAGTGTGCTTCCACGATGGAGGTTCAAGGTAACAGCATCAATTGAGCTACAAGCTCTTTGCCACATACCTTCTCAAAGACTGGGAAGTATCTGTTTTCAGCCTTGTCCATCATATTTGCAAAATATTCCTGCTTTTTGTCTGCTGGTTGGATAACATACATCATGAGTAACTCATTCAGATCGAACATTCCTTCCACGTACATATCGATTCTGAAAGGAAGAGATCCACTTGGTCAGGTCACACAGTAGTTCTGAACAGCACAATAACTCCTGGCACAAGCTCACTGAGATGCTGGGAAATCCCTGCCTCTTCTATCCCACACACACACACATACCCTGGCAAATGCAGTTCCGCTGGGGCCAGGCAGGGGGGGAGCTTGGACCAAACGCAAATGCGAAATTCCTAGGGAAACCTAAAGACTGTAGGACTCCCACATCTTACTGGGACTGATTCTTGTCTGGAATATGGGTTTGTGAACCTGACTACAGAATTGTCATGTGTGCCATCCAGACTCGTGTCAAAACTCCAAGTTTTACAGCAGGTCCATACCATTTCTAGCAAATATCGTGACACATGTGTTTACCAGGGCTTATTAAGTTGAAGCATTCAGAAATACCTCAGGTGAAAACATGAGCCCCAGGAGTCCTCTCCTTTAATAACCTGTAATTAAATCTCTACTCATGCCTGGTTATTAGAGAGAGAAGGGTTTTTCTTCCCTTAAAAGACATTGCCCTGAGTGTGAGGAGGGTAAAATGATGCTGCTGACAACTGCAGGAGAAAATGAAATGCAGCATCAGTGGGACAGTCTGCCCCCCCAACTGCTTTCTTCTGATAAGTGCATGGACCTCTGACTGATGATTCCTGGGCTCGCTTGCCCTATGGAATCCAGCTGGCTCTCTCTGCTGCAGACATCAGCTGCAGTCACAGTGGTCTCGTGCACTGCTGCCCTCTCCCACTGAATCGAGCTGGGAGCTGGATACCCTTGTGTTTCCCTGAGCTACAGGGTGAGCTGGGGTCTAACAAGCAAAGGTGGTACTGTTACAGTACAGGGCTCTCTCCTTCACGTCCTTCCCGTAGAGGTTGTACTTGGTTGATATGTAGTTGGCAATGGCTCTGGTCTGCACCAGCTTCATCCCATCGATCTCTACCATTGGCACTTGCTGAAAGAGCAGGGATCCATCTAGGCCAAACAGAAAAACACAAGGAGAAGTTCAGTCCCTCAGTGAGAATCACCCACATGTGTTAGGCAAAGAAACCACACGTATTCATTTTATTTAGAATCGGAATCAATCTGGCTGGATAAAATATCCCAAGATCATCAAATCCAATTGTAAAACCAGCAATGCCTAATTCCACCACTAAACCCTCTCCCCAAGTGCACATCTACACACAGTGACTCAACCACTTCCTTGGGCAGCCTGTTCCAATGCTTGACAACCCTTTTGGTAGCAACCTTCCTCATTCTTACAGGAAAGTGTGGACAATGCTCACCATGCAGCAGTGACATTAAGTTAATAACTTAATACTATAGCAGTGAAGTTGTGGGACATTCAGATTGAGGAAATAGTCAAATGCAGAACTGGTAGCTGTCCCACATTGAAAAATACATGCACTGAATGGCTCAAACACAGGTGATTTTCATGGAGGTTCATAGAGATGAGAAGGACTGAAAAACCTGGTCCAGTCAGTTTCTGTCATGTTCTGCCAAATACGTCTGGACTTTCTAAGTACTGGCCAACATACAATGTGAATACTAATGAATATATAAATAATAGTGAATAGAAAAGCAAAAAAGATCTTTGTGACAACTTTTTTGACTTTACAAATGGCAGCCTCTAGCATCCTTATACTAACATTTTCCGCCTGCGAAGCAGGCACAGGCCTAGCCCTACTAGTAGCCTCAACCCGAACCCACCACTCCAATCACCTAAAAAATTTCAGCCTCCTACAATGCAAAAAAACATCGCCCAACTGCAGCACTCCTCCCCTTAACCCTCCTCTCCTCACGCAAACACTTATGACCAACATCACACTATACAGCCTACTCATCGCCACCATAAGCCTCCAATGACTCACACCCACATACTACCCAAATAAAGGCTTAACCCCATGAACATCCATCGACCAAATCTCTTCTCCCCTACTAGTCCTTTCATGCTGACTCCTCCCCCTCATAATCATAGCAAGCCAAAACCACCTAGAACAGGAACCCATCAACCGCAAACGAATCTTCGCCTCAACAGTAATCTTAGCCCAACTATTCATCCTTCTAGCTTGCTCGGCCTCAGAGCTAATGCTCTTCTACATCGCATATGAAGGCACCCTAATCCCCACACTCATCCTCATCACACAATGAGGGAAGCTGCCAGAACACCTAAACGCTGGCACTAGCCTCCTATTCTACACACTGGCCAGCTCACTCCCACTACTTATTGCCATCCTCCACCTGCACAATCAAATCGGTACACTACACTTCCCAATACTCAAACTTTCACACCCTACATTGAACTCTTCTTGATCAAACTTTTTGACTTTTCATCTGTCTAGGCATGAAATGGGAACAATGAGTGAGTTCCATGAGATTCCTGAAAGACCCAAATATCTCTTAGAGTGAGGCTGCAGCCATGCAACGCTCTTGCTAGCATGCAGAAGTCTTATCTTAGCCTGAAAGATGTAAAAATTGTTCTCCAGAAAGAGAGGTATCAGATGAGAGAGTCTGCAAGAGTTTTTGCTTGACGGAATCATATTTCTTGACTCAGATGACTGATCAGATATGTCTTTCTTTGTAAGGGTGCATTTAGCATTCTGCTTGTGTCCCAAAATATTTTTTGAAAGGCAGCCTTTCCTATATAGGGACCAAGTGATTATTCCTACAGGACAGCAGGACTGCAAATGCTAACCCAAGCTCACGTTGCTTTTCACAGGCCAGGTGAAGACCACAGACATGCAATTTGTTTTGGAAAAGACATGATTATCATGTCCAGGAAGACAGAAGCTGAAGCCAGCATGGTGGGTTGTTGCCTTGGGAGGCAGGAATGCAGCAGAGGAACAGGCAAACTCAGAAATCTGGAACTCTGTTTTCATAGGGATCATAAAACCACAACTTTGAATGCAACCTAAGGTGCCAATGACTTTCAAGATGATCGGAAGACAAAGGCCTCTATGGCCATAGGATGGAAAGCAGTGGTCACAAAGTGAAGCAAAGGAGTGAGACCTCGTGGGAGACGACCCCTGGGTGCCAACTGTAGGGGCTGACCTCTGGGGCCGTTCGGTGCCATCCGGCTGCTCTGGACCCCTGCCCATCCCAGCCTTTACGAGGACAAAAGGAAAAGACTCGAGGCTCTCTTCTCCTCAGGACCAGAGCCCTACTTTATTCCTTGATACCTGTCACCTGGAAATCCAGGCAACATCCCTGGGGGAAAAGAGGAGGAATCCTTGATGGTGGGCAATTTTAAACTGGGCAAAGGAGGATGGAGGTAAAGAACCACAGGGAATGGGATACAAGTGGGGAGGGGGAGAGGAGAGGTGGAGACCAGGGAGAAACCACTGCTACAGGGGCTTAGGGGGCAAAGGGGAGAAGAAGACAGACCATGTGATCAGTGCAATTTACCAGACACCCAGTGCAAAACAACAACTAAATCAACTATTTAGTGCAACACAACAAAGGAGAGTCAACCATCTGAACTTCAAGAAAGGCTCTTGGACTGTATAGGTTGTCCAGAGAAGCTGTACATTCACCATCTTTGGAGATACTCAAAGTACAAGATACTTCTCCATCTTTGGAGATACTCAAAACCCAGCAGGACATGGTCCTGGGTAACTGGCTGGAGGGGCCTTGCTTGAATGGGGGAGGTGGAGTAGATAATCTTGAGTGGTCCCTTCTGACCTCAGCCCTTCTGTCATTCAGTGGAGGTTGAAGCAACTGGGTGGATGATATCACCTAACACTGCAGTGTGCAACTCTGAGAGCTCATGTACAATCCAGTCTATTGTCTTTTTAAGGCACTAAGACTTCAGAATTCTTAGGTGATCTCCGACAAGGAATTCCAATTTTAATTCTGATTATTTTTATTGTTATTATTATTGCTGCTTGTATTATCTAATAGTGAAGGAAACTTACCCTTCTGTATCTTTATCAGATCCTCCTTTTTTTCCAGGTAAGATTCTTCAAACTGTAGGAAGGAGAAAAGAAAAGTTCTATTGTCATTCCATGATTTCGCCGCTCTACTTTTAAGTAAAGAAGACCTAAAGAGATGTGTTTTGGGCAATTTTATATTTTTAAAACATAAATAATATTTGAAAATTGTCAGGCACTTTGGCCATAACTGTGACAGAAGGCCCTGGATCTTGAAACAAACAGATTCCCATACACCATCTCGGGTTGAGTATCAGAATCTGTCAGAGGTAAAAAATTTACTTTGTGGTTTACAATATCCAGTACGTTCAATGGCAAATTACATCCAGGCAGCAATAATAATCTCTTGCTGTTTTGGACATTGGAATTTAACTAAAGGTACTCAGAATTGCAGGTGCTTGACCTCTGTGATTAATCAGAAGATTAGGAAGCCAGGTTCTGCTGCTGGGGTTCTAAATTTCTTCTCTCTCTAGCTACAGGGGAGGAGCATTTGTGGTGCTACCTGCAGGCTTTGCACACGATGCATGCAAGTGAGACAGGAACTTGCCCCCTGCTTAGGGCAAGCTCGTGGTCCCTGTTGGCCTGCTCAGCAATGCACTGAAGGCACAGCTTGAAACTGCTGCTCAGTCACACTTTTCAGAAGGAACAGCAGAAGCACATATTTGTCACAGGATCGCAGTACAAAAGACCAGAAGCAAACCTCAACCCCAGCTACTGCCAGGAGCCACCGAATCGTTTCCATGCGACCACGTCCATTGAAGTAGTGCAGCTTGGGTTTTCCAGACATGTTTCCACCTGCCTGATTCCCTGGTATCTGCAATGAAGAAAGCAGGGTTGCGCAATAAACATTCACAATCCTGGATTCAACTCTCTAATGTGCTTTCAATGTTGTCTTTTTTGAAACCAATGATTTATCGTCCAAGTCTTTAATTAATCAACAGTGGAGGTAGAACTTAGAATATATTGAGAGACTGCCGCGTATCATTCTGCCCTCAAATATTACTTACCCATGCAGTATGTTTAATCAAAACTCTGTACTTACAGCAATATGCCCAGAGAGGAAAGCAGGCAATCAAAACAATTTTCATTCAAAGTGTTCTGTTCTGACCAGAAAGCTGCTTGTGTTCATTGTGTATTTTGGCATTATATCAAAACACAGTTACTGTTTAATCAGATACATGCTATAAACTCAGCAATTGCTCTGCTTTCTCCAGCAGCCATTTATGCTCCATTATAACCAGCCAGAAAGGAATTCTTTCCATCAGTCAATCCCTTTTACAACACTCCCTACTTCTGAAATGTCTTTACACAAACCTCTAAAACATGGAAGCTAATTTTGCCTCTGGTAACATCAGATTTGCCTTTACCACAGGCACAGCCTCAGGGCAATGCTTGCTTGGTCCAGTTCCAACTCTGCTGGAATTTTGAGCAACAACAGCTTCTAGGCAGACACTTAAACCAACAACAGTTTCTAGGCAGACCGTCACCCACCCCACTCAGAACCATGTGTGCACATCAGCCACAAACACACCCAAACAGTGCCCAGCCTGTACCAGCCTCACAGCTCTTGACACCCTGTCAGCAACAAAGCTGAAGCTTTAACAGCAGCAACAGGAAAACGGCCAAACCACCACCATATTCCCCTTGTAAATAACATGTCAGCTTCTCGACAGTAGGAAGGAGGAGGTGAGAGAAAACACTCCCTTCTTGTTGCATCTGCACTTCTTTTTCTAATTCTCTGCACCTCAGAAGCAGGTGATTGAGAATTAACATTTGGTACACATAACCATGTTAGTAAAGAAAGTACATATACACATTTATTCTACAAAACCCATTCAATGGCTGAGATTCACATACAACAACTCCCTGCATGTCCAAATAAAAGGACCTACTTACCTTGTGCACAGTGGAACTCACACTAAGCTCTCAGCCGTTCTGTCTTTAGATCGTATATCTCTGTAGTCCCTCCTACAGAGAAATACAAACACTTCCTTACAAATAGGACACCTCTTTCTCTTAAGCAAACAATAGCACTTAGCTCTATTAAGTTACTTCTCACCTACAGAAAAATAAATTCCTGACTAATGCTGACAATGTAGATATGTAAGGTAGATGAGAGGTCATGGTCATTGGAAATATCTGTCCTAGCACGAATGGTTATATGCCTCCTATTTGCTAGTTTAAAATAATTTTAATGGCTGAAAAGCTCAGTTGAAAAGAATGCTGCAATGCCAATCACACTTTTATTCTAATGGCGTTTGTTTTTTTACTTTTTATACATTGCCACTTTACATAAATCACATCAACCAATTCAGCTCAAATCTGTCACAAGTTTCAATGCCTTGCTAAGTGTATATTCCTTCAGGACACTTCTGCTCAATTTCATCTCTGGGCAGCAGGGTTGGTTTTGAATTTTTTTCTGTAAAAAATGTTACCCTCACTTTGACGCAGCTGAAATATGCACCAGCACCAAAGAGAACTGTGTGAGACAGTGAATGAAGTGTGGTATCAGATGGCAAACTGCCCTCTGCACTCCTGAGTGCTTACATTATAGCATTGTATTGATCTGAGAAAGTTAGTACAGAATAATCCTCCTTGCACCATCATGCCTATCTAATCTACCTGGTTAATATTGATGTAGGCAGTACCTGCAGTCAAGGCCAACATACATATGCAAAATTTGGCTGAATTACAGTGAAGAGAGCAGTGAGCAGGAATATTCACTTATGTTACACAGGGAGGTTGTATGAATTGCAGAGTGTCACACAAAAGAATTGGTTTGTTACAGTAGGAGGGGTTTTCTCCCTCAGATCCTTCCTGGACACTAGCTGCAAGTGTTGCCCAAATGTTCCTGTGAAGCAGGAGAGAAACAGCTCCTGCAACAACTCTCTGCATCTTTCAGCATGCTTTTCTGCTGATGAAAAACATGGGTTTATTTTCTTTTTAAATGAAAAAAACTAGTTCCAGTAGCATGACATTTCTTATGAAGAAGCTGTTGGCTTTACCAAGACCTACAGAGCCTTGAGTTTGCCCAGCTGAAAACTGACAGTGCTCTAGTTGTAGCTGGATTTAGGGCACTGACTCTTTCATTTACAAACTTGGTTTATTTGATGTTTAAGTAGTATTACAGAATCATAGAATGGTTTGGGGTAGAAGGGACCTTGAAGATCATCTAGTTCCAACCGTCCTGCCCTGGGCAGGAACAGATTTCACTACATAAATGCACATATTTAACAAAGTGCAACAAGTTTATCAAAAGTCTTCCTAACCTCAGTAGTGGAGCTTGATTTAAGTGATTAAAATGAACAACTCCAGTACAACTTGCATTAAACTTGGTTTAATATACAATGACATAAGTCAATATGGATTCCTGCATTCCAGGGTCTCACTAAGACCTGACACCATCCTGAATCCTTCCTTAACAAGTTTTAACCTGCTGACCAGCATTTGTTTCTCAGAGACTGCAAAGGGCTTTTAGCTGCTGCAACAGACCTTCTGATAAAGGAAACATTGCTGAAGCTGCATTACAAGACTTCAAGTAACTAGTGGAAAAGCAGAGACACACTAGGAGCTCTGGTCCAAGGATATTCCAAGTTAAGCTCAGAGGAAAGCAGAATCCAAACATTCAACCTCATCTAGCCAGAACATGCAGGCTTTTCTATGAATTTCCTAGGGAAAAAAAAAAAACATGGCCTACTATTTGGGATAATCTCTCCTAATTTTGCAACAATTCTTGGGAATGGCAGAAAAACAAAACCAGACAGATCTTAGGCATAGAAGCAGCAGCAAGAAATCAATGAACAGCCAGGTTTTGAGTATCAATAGTAAGAATTTATTTCAGGTAGCTTTTTAGTTATCTAAGGCATTCTGTGTTGTCCAATATACCCCCTATTTAGTGAACTGTCTCCGTTGCTGGTACACTCATGTAGTTTAACACTGAAGTGTCTGCAGTAGGCTAAAACCAGCCCTATTGCACAGGTAAGATCAAAACCATTTTTTCACTCATTCCATTAATTTGACATTTCCATTCTTTTCATTAATTTCACCTTCCTACTATCTGCAAATACAATGAAACAGAGTTTCTGTGGCTTTAGGGTGCTGCTCAGGAGTAGAAAATTTTCATCACTTTGTCTACAACATCGTCATCTGATGGCGGCTTCCTCTGGCTGCCAGGCTGCAGGAATTTCTTTATTGTGGGGATGTTGCTTAGTCTTGCTTTGAAGCTCTAAAAAACAAAACCAAAACAGCACAGTGCTTAAGAATCATTGCAACTGTCAGACATTTCAATGTTGTCCATGTTCTGAAAGTCACATCACAGCTTGATGCTGCAGAAGAAACTATACACTTCCCCTCTTATGCTTTTGGGGTTGTAGTAACAGAATGTGGCAATAACAATGAGGATGTGGGGCTAGCTAAAAGCTTTTAGGATATTTTATTATTTTGCATGTAACTTCTGACCCTCTCACTCCCACATATTTCCCAGCCACTTTAAATCAGTGCTCTTTACAATTCATTCTCCATTCAAATTGCCCATTCATTTACCTGCAAGAGAGGAAATTTGGCAAAGATATCAGGCTTCCACTCCTCTACCATCAAAATGATTTCAAGTAATTGAACATCTGCCCTGGTCAGCTGGTTGCCAACCAGAAAGTCTTTTCCATGGTCTTTCAAAACCTAAAAACAGAGAAACAGAAGCAGATCATGTCTTTTCTCTCTCTTTTATCAGTTCTTTTCTCATAAATAGGGTGGTATCTTCAAAGCAGGGTCACACATTGCACAGAGTTGTCAGTGAAAGAAGGAAATGCAGTTCAAACACCTGCAGTACAAACAATGATCTGAAGGCACTGCCATCCCAGGCATCATCTATCAGCTCTTTCACTTCTACATTCCTGTCTGGCAGCTCAGTTGGGCTCATCTTGCCTTGCCTGCTGTAGCTGCACTGAAGGCTGAGCTGTATGAGATACAGGAGGAACTGCAATGCTTTTACACAGCATGTATGGTACAGGGCCATTTGCACTTCAGGAGGAGACTTGATGTCAAAGCTGGAGCTGTAGAGTCTTTTGTCTGAAACAACACACACATTGAAACATGGACATTTGGGGAGCTCTGTGTGTGCTGGGTTTTTGCAGCTGTACATCTCTCCCAGATTTGAAGTGCCTTCTGTCCCCTCTGTAGTGTCCTGTCTCCACCTTAATCCCAGCACCACTAAAAACCAGAGCATTGGTTTTCCAGGGGTACTTTTGCTTCTGTTTTCCTGCATTAAACCAGTGTGCTTCCACGATGGAGGTTCAAGGTAACAGCATCAATTGAGCTACAAGCTCTTTGCCACATACCTTCTCAAAGACTGGGAAGTATCTGTTTTCAGCCTTGTCCATCATATTTGCAAAATGCTGCTCCTTTTTGTCTGCTGGTTGGATTTCATATGTCATGAGTAACTCATTCAGATCAAACATTCCTTCCACGTACATATCGATTCTGGAAGGAAGAGATCCACTTGGTCAGGTCACACAGTAGTTCTGAACAGCACAATAACTCCTGGCACAAGCTCACTGAGATGCTGGGAAATCCCTGCCTCTTCTATCCCACACACACATACCCTGGCAAAGTTCCTCCTGGAATGCAGTTGCACTGGGGCCAGGCAGGGGGAAACTTGGGCCAAAGGCAAATGCAAAATTCCTAGAGAAGCCTAAAGACTGTAAGACTCCCACTTCTTACTGGGACTGATTCTTGTCTGGAATATGGGTTTGTGAACCTGAACTACGAAATTGTCATGTGTGCCATCCAGACTCGTGTCAAAAATCCAATAAGACAGCCTAAGGTTTACAGCAGGTCCATACCATTTCTAGCAAATATCGTGACACATGTGTTTACCAGGGCTTATTAAGTTGAAGCAATCAGAAATACCTTAGGTGAAAACATGAGCCCCAGGAGTCCTCTCCTTTAATAACCTGTAATTAAATCTCTACTAATTCCTGGTTATTAGAGAGAGAAGGGTTTTTCTTCCCTTAAAAGACATTGCCCTGAGTGTGAGGAGGGTAAAATGATGCTGCTGACAACTGCAGGAGAAAATGAAATGCAGCCTCAGTGGGACAGTCTGACCCCCCGACTGCTTTCTTCTGATAAGTGCATGGACCTCTGACTGATGATTCCTGGGCTCGCTTGCCCTATGGAATCCAGCTGGCTCTCTCTGCTGCAGACATCAGCTGCAGTCACAGTGGTCTCGTGCACTGCTGCCCTCTCCCACTGAATCGAGCTGGGAGCTGGATACCCTTGTGTTTCCCTGAGCTACAGGGTGAGCTGGGGTCTAACAAGCAAAGGTGGTACTGTTACAGTACAGGGCTCTCTCCTTCATGTCCTTCCCGTAGAGGTTGTACTTGGTTGATATGTAGTTGGCAATGGCTCTGGTCTGCACCAGCTTCATCCCATCGATCTCTACCATTGGCACTTGCTGAAAGAGCAGGGATCCATCTAGGCCAAACAGAAAAACACAAGGAGAAGTTCAGTCCCTCAGTGAGAACCACCCACATGTGTTAGGCAAAGAGACCACACGTATTCCTTTTTATTTAGAATCTGAATCAATCTGGCTGGATAAAATATCCTCCCAAGATCATCAAATCCAATTGTAAAACCAGCAATGCCTAATTCCACCACTAAACCCTCTCCCCAAGTGCACATCTACACACAGTGACTCAACCACTTCCTTGGGCAGCCTGTTCCAATGCTTGACAACCCTTTTGGTAGCAACCTTCCTCATTCTTACAGGAAAGTGTGGAAAATGCTCACCATGCAGCAGTGACATGTTAATAACTTAATAATATAGCAGTGAAGTTGTGGGACATTCAGATTGAGGAAACAGTCAAATGCAGAACTGGCAGCTGTCACACATTGAAAAATACATGCACTGAATGGCTCAAACACAGGTGATTTTCATGGACGTTCACAGAGATGAGGAGGACTGAAAAACCTGGTCCAGTCCGTTTCTGTCATGTTTTGCTAAATACATCTGGACTTTCTAATCACTGGCTGACTTATAATGTGAATACTAATGAATATATAAATAATAGTGAATAGAAAAGCATAGAATATCTTTGTGACAACTTTATTGACTTTATAAATGGCATCCCATGTATACAAGCAAGAAGTGAGACCAACAAATGTGTTCCATGAGATTCCTGCAAGACCCAAATATCACTTGGAGTGAGGCTGGAGCCATGCAATTCTTCTGCTAGTATGCAGAAGCCTTGTCCTAGCAAGAAGAAATACCTCCAGAAAGAGAGGTATCAGATCAGAGAGTCAGCAAGAGTTTTTTGCTTAGGGAATGATCAAATATGTCCCTTTTGTAAGTGTACATTTTTTTTAGCTTTATGCTTGTGTCCCAAAATACTTTTTGAATGGCAGCCTGTTACATAGGGACCAAGTCATTATTCCTACACGACAGCAGGACTGCAAATGATAATCCAAGCTTAGGTTGCTTTTCACAGGCCAGGTGAAGAGCACAGACATGCAATTTGGTTTGGAGGAAACATGATTCTCATGTTCAGGAATACAGAAGCTGAAGCAGCACGGTGGGTTGTTGCCTTGGGAGGCAGGAATGCAGCAGGAGAACAGGTAAACTTGGAAATCTGGAACTCTGTTTTCATAGGGATTATAAAGCAACAATTTGTAGGCAACCTAAGGTGCCAATGACTGTCAAGATGATCTGAAGACAAAGGTCTCTATGGCCATAGGATGGAAGGCAATGGACACAAAGTGAAGCAAAGGAGAGTCAACCATCTGAACTTCAAGAAAGGCTCTTTGACTGTGTGGGTTGTCCAGAGAAGCTGTACATTCTCCATCCTTGGAGATACTCAAAACCCAGCCGGGCATGGTCCTGGGTAACTGGCAGGAGGGGGCCTTGCTTGAAGTGGGGGTGGTGGAGTAGATAATCTTGAGAGGTCTCTTCTGACCTCAGCCTTCCTGGGATTCAGTGGAGGTTGAAGCAACTGGGTGGATGATATCAGCTATCAAACTGCAGGACCTCTCTCTGCACCTCTGAGAGCTCATGAACAAAATCCAGTTAAGAGACTTTCTTTTTAAAGCACTAAGACTTCAAAATTCTTAAATGTTCTCAGACAAGTAACTCTAATTCTAATTTTAATTCTGATTCTTCCTATTTTTACTATTGCTGCTGTTGTTATCTAAAAGTGAAGGAAACTTACCCTTCTGTAACTTTATCAGATCCTCCTTTTTCTCCAGGTAAGATTCTTCAAACTGTAGGAAGGAGAATAGTTCTGTTGTCATTCCATGATTTCGCCTCTCTACTTTTAAGTAAAGAAGACCTAAAGAGATGTGTTTTGGGCAATTTTATATTTTTAAAACATAAATAATATTTGAAAATTGTCAGGCACTTTGGCCATAACTGTGACAGAAGGCCCTGGATCTTGAAACACACAGATTCCCATACACCATCTCAGGTTTAGTATCAGAATCTGTCAGAGGTAAAAAATTTACTTTGTGATTTACAATATCCAGTACGTTCAAGGGCCAACTACATCCAGGCAGCAATAATAATCTCTTGCTGTTTTGGACATTGGAATTTAACTGAAGGTACTCAGAATTGCAGGTGCTTGACCTCTGTAATCAGAAGATTAGGAAGCCAGGTTCTGCTGCTGGGGTTCTAAATTTCTTCTCTCTCTAGCTACAGGGGAGGAGCATTTGTGGTGCTACCTGCAGGCTTTGCACACGATGCATGCAAGTGAGACAGGAACTTGCCCCCTGCTTAGGGCAAGCTCGTGGTCCCTGTTGGCCTGCTCAGCAATGCACTGAAGGCACAGCTTGAAACTGCTGCTCAGTCACACTTTTCAGAAGGAACAGCAGAAGCACATATTTGTCACAGGATCGCAGTACAAAAGACCAGAAGCAAACCTCAACCCCAGCTACTGCCAGGAGCCACCGAATCGTTTCCATGCGACCACGTCCATTGAAGTAGTGCAGCTTGGGTTTTCCAGACATGTTTCCACCTGCCTGATTCCCTGGTATCTGCAATGAAGAAAGCAGGGTTGCAGTTTTGAGTCTCTAACTGGTTCTCAAATTGTCTTGTTTGGAACCACTGATTTATTCTCCAAGACTTTAATTAATTAAAAGCGGAGGTAAAAGATTATATTGAGAGACTGCCATGTATCATTCTGCCTTCAAAGGTTTCTTACACATGCAGAATATTTAAGCAGAATTCTGTACTTAGATTTGGCCCAGAGAGAGAACAAGGATTTTAAAGTATTTCAATCTTTAGGTACAATGTGTTTTGTTCTGATCAGAAAGCTGCCTGTACTATTTGTGTATTATGTCATTATCTCAGAACACAGTTACTGTTTAATTAGATACATGCTATAAACTCAGCAATTGCTCTGCTTTCTCCAGCAGCCATTTATGCTCCATTATAACCAGCCAGAAAGGAATTCTTTCCATCAGTCAATCCCTTTTACAACACTCCCTACTTCTGAAATGTCTTTACACAAACCTCTAAAACATGGAAGCTAATTTTGCCTCTGGTAACATCAGATTTGCCTTTACCACAGGCACAGCCTCAGGGCAATGCTTGCTTGGTCCAGTTCCAACTCTGCTGGAATTTTGAGCAACAACAGCTTCTAGGCAGACACTTAAACCAACAACAGTTTCTAGGCAGACCGTCACCCACCCCACTCAGAACCGTGACACCCTGTCAGCAACAAAGCTGAAGCTTTTACAGCAGCAAAAGGAAAACGGCCAAACCACCACCATATTCCTCTTGTAAATAACATGTCAGCTTCTCTGGAGTAGGAAGGAGGCGGTGAAACACTCCCCACTTTTGTTATCGGCACTTCTTAATTCTCTACACCTTAAAAGCAGCTGATTGAGAATTAACATTTGGTACACATATCTATATTACTAAAGAAAATACATACACACATTTATTCTATAAAACCCCTTTAATGACTGAGTTTCATGTGCAAGTCCCTGAATTTTAGGGAAAACTAAAGCAAAAAACTTACTTACGTTTTGCACAGTGTGACGCACTCTAAACTTACAGCAGTTCTGCCTTAAGATTACGTAACTCTGGAGCCCCTCCTACACTGAGCGTTCCAAACAGATCTCTGCAAACAGGAAACTTCTCTCTCTAGAGCAAACAAAACCTATTATCTCTGTTTAGCTACTTCCGACCTACAGAAAATAAATTCCTGACTAATGCTGACTATGTAGAAATGTAAAATAAATCAGAGGTTATGATCTTTGGAAATGTGTGCTAGCACAAAATGGGTATATGCCTCCTATTTTTACTGCTTGTTACCACGCTGGCTAAAAATAATTATAACAGCTGAAAAGCTCACTCAGATTAAAAGAATACTGCTATGGCAATCTCAGTTTTATTCTAGGGGGTTTTTTTGTTTGTTTTTGGGTTTTTTTTACTTTGTACGCATTGCCATTTTACATAAATCACATCAACTAATTCAGCTCGAATCTTTCACAAGCTTCTATGCCTTGCTTAGTGCATATTCCTTCAGGTGACTTCTGTTGAATCCTCTCTGGACATCTGGGTTGGTTTGTTTTTTTTATATTTCCTGAATTTGACTCAGTGAAAAAACACCAAAGACAGCTGAAAGAGACAGTAAATGAAGTGTGGCATCAGAAGGCAAACTGCACTCCGCAGTCCTGACTGCGTTCTTTGGACAACTCAATAGATTTCAAAAAGTCATACATTCAAATCCAGCATACATTCCCATGTACCTTCCTGCCTATCTAATCTACCTGGGTAATATTGTTGTAGCCATCACCTGCAGTTACAGTACAGCAGGCTGTCACCTTCATGTCCTTCCTGTATGCATACTTGATTGCTTGGTAGCTGAAAATGACCCTCATCCTGTCAATCTTCACTGTTGGTACCTGTTACATCATTGTGTTCCATGCTTGACAATAAAATAAGCTTAATCATTTATTTAGAGCTAGAATCACAGAAGGATAAGGCATCAAAATAGTCACCACTGCAATGTATTGTCTTTTAGGAGGTGTCTTGTCCCCATGTGGAACAGTCTGTATCCCATTTGGCACATAAGGAGAGCCAGGCCTCACAGAAGAGGAGCCCTGACTGGCAGCACCTCTTGTAGCTCCCCATTCTGGTTAGGGCTCTATGTCCCTCTGTCCCCTTCCATCCAGCCTCTGACACTGTTGGAAACAGTGTTTCCCATATTTTTGGACACATATGACACAGAATCTAGAATAATGTAGGAGATTGAAGTTCTCCTGCAGTGACATGTGTACCAAGGTGCATCTGGCTGTTTCACAAACCCAAACCTCTCTTAGGAAACTTGTGTGGATTCACTATTTGTAGGCCTGCCCCTGATAAACTCTAGGAGACATCCTAAGTCTAGTGATCACCTGGTAGGGAAACATGAGTTCAAGCCTAAAAGTTAATCATAGTGTAGACAACTTAGGAAAACCTATCTCACCTAACTCTGTAGACATCTACATCTGGTCTAGCTGTCTAGTCTCCTTCCAATAGGTCCAAACTCAGGAGGAATCCCTCAGCTTGCTCTTCAGTTACAGCTGAATACTCAAAAATGATTGTGTCTCAACTGAGAGAGTTAGAAGTTTTGATGAAGCTAGTCCCTTCAGCCTTCCCTTAGAGGTAGGGGAGAGGAGCACCCTCTTCAGAGGGTGATTTAATGCCAACATTGACATTTCTTGTTCGGTCACAAGTATCCATTGAGATTTCAGGCAACTAAGTCTAATATGGTCTGTCTCATAACTTGACTTTCGGAAATGTCACTTCATTGAGGTATTTTGGGAAATATTATTCTTCTGTTTTCTCCCTCAGGTTCATTTTTCCATATTTTTTCTAATTTCTTTTTTTCTTCACTCATGTCATAGACTATTAAGCATCAGATCTGGTTACTGACAGTTGTTGGAACACAGTTTCCTTCTAAGCAGCTGCTTCTCTGTTGCATCAGGCCACTTCACAATGCTGTTTATTGTCTGCTGTAATATTTTTATTTGAAATTAAATGGACTGTATCTGTTGCTCTGTGTTCTGTCCTAAAGGTGTAGAAATAAACCCCCTCTGCCTTCCTACAGTCTGCAAAGCAGACTGCACCTTGCTTTCACAACACTTTGCTCTCAAGAGGTAATATATTTGTAAGCACCTTGGGAGTAGCTGGTATGATCATTCAGGTTTGAAATACCTGATTTATAGACAAAAGTAATCAGTTTTGAAAAAACTTTACTGAGGGACCTTAAAAATCCAGTTCACCCACAAGCTTTAAAATTGATAATGGAAATTTGAAACAACTTCTTTAAAGGGTAAGTGGTGCTGCAAGTCCTCTCTTTCTTGTCTTCCACAGCTGTTACTCTGAGCTTCTTTTCATGTACAAAATATCTTCTCCAACAAGTTGTATTCTGCCAATACTAACACTGCATTGTTCTTTTTCCAAATTAGTAAACTCCCAACCCTACAAATCGTTCTTTGCCTCCATACCCCTTTGTTTTCATGTTTTGCCAAGCATTTGATATCAATAAAGAAAAAGCTGCTGTCACATTGCCAGTGTAACAGAATGCTTTATTTCTGGTATGGGTTGCTTTGTTCCTCTAGTACTGGTTTTAACTAAAACAATACTAATTTGCTGAGCTTCCTTCTCCTTTGGTTTAGGGTTTGGGGTTGCTGCTCTGCTTTCTCCTGCTCTCCCAGCATTTTGGGTCTCACCAAAGGTGGCAAGGCTTTCATATCTTAAAAATCTTCAACACAGTTTCTACATAATGGGCATCTGGTGGGGGTTTCCTTGGGCTGCCAGGCTGCAGGAACTTCTTAATTGTAGGCATATTGCTCATTTTGGTTTTAAACACCTAAAAAAAAAATTAAATAATTAAAAAACAGAGCAAGAGAGGAATTCCAGCCACAAAAATGTGATTTACCCAGCATGGGGAGATGATTACTTCAGGACTGACCTCTAGCTCCTGAATACAGCATGCTCAGTAATTAAATTACCTGCAACTGAGGAAACCCTGAGAGCACATCAGGAACTTTCTCCTCCACTGCTAAAATGGCTTCCATTAGCTGAACATCTGCCCAGCTGAATTTGTTGCCCACAAGAAAGTCTTGGCCGTGTTGTTTCAAAACCTGGAGAAGACAAGAAAACATGGGCTGCAGATGAGAGTGGGGCGTATGGGCATCCTTGGCATCTAAATCTCACAGCACAGCTGCAGAGCTGAGCAGCAATTCTATCTGAAATTTCAGGGTGGACTTTTCAGCTGAAGTTGAGCCTAGATTTCATTATTGCTGGGAAAAAATAAAGTTTTGTTCATTTCGTGTTCTAGTACACAGACTACAAACTTTAGTCACTAAGTAATAATGAATGATGATGGGCACTAGGAACAGAAACAAAACCACATGCCTCAGTAGACTAGTAACAGTCCTAGAATTCGAAAAAGGGACAATGGAGGAAGCAACAAGCAATTTAAGGAATTCATAGAACTCCCATTTAGATGTTTCATGTGAAGTGATGTCCAATGCTCATATCAGGAAGCAAACTTAGAAATGCAGAATTGCAACAACTAACTAAAGAAAATCCCTGCCTTTGGGAACAGACTATTTTAGTGCTAAGAACTTGTGTGATGTTCAGCCTTTATTATTGTTTTGCAAGAAAACTAGATCAATATTACAAAAGTGGGAAATATTGCCAGATGCATGAATCATATGGGTTGGGTTTATTGTTTTATAAATCTGTGACTAGTTTTACTAAAGTACTCCTCTCTACAGGATTTGTGTACAAGGGATTTTTGCATTCCTCCAGTAAAACTTTTCCAAATGAAATTAAGTATGGCAGAGAGATGGGCTTCAAACAAATATAAGCATAGAAGTGCTCCTTCAAGAAAAATAATCACAAAACTTTTAGTGAAAAGTTTTTCTGTACATCTGAGAACATGCTGCTTCATAGATATTCAAATACCACAGTCCTGACAACACAAGCAAACAAAGAGAGGAAAATGTGTTGCTGTATTTCCCCTTTTCTGATAGCCAAAAAAGCTGAGGATTGGGAACTGACCTACACTACAAACACATTCTTATTTTGCAGAAACTTTCTGGATAATTGCAAGTTTGATAGACACATACTTGCTGTCACTTACCTTTTCAAAGACTGGAAAGTACCTGTTAGTAGCTCTCTCCTTAATTGACTCAAGATTTTTCTTCTTTGCATCAGGTGGAGAGAAAGGAAACATCAAAATCATTTGCATCAGATCTGATATTCCCTCCACATACATGTCAATCCTATTGGTCAGGGGAAGATGGGAGAAAAAAGCACAGAAGTTATTTCATCTGTTTTCCAATTAACTAAGGAATTAACTAATTAACTAATTCCTGACTTACAGGAATTTTATATCACCAATATAGTGCCAAGTTTCACAGCCAAAACTAAGCACAAACGAAACCTGAATATTCTTCTAAAAGAAAAGAAGCCTGTTTCTGATAGGAGCATTTCAGAAGCAGTGGTTAAATCTTATTGTTAGCCTTTTTGATGCCTTTATATGGGATTTACAGGATTGAATTTGGTTTATATAATGTAGCTATCAAACAACAGACTGCTCTGTTAGTGATAGGAGGTGTTACATACAGGGCTCTCTCCTTCAAGTCTTTCCCATAGAGATTGTATTTCCCTGCTATGTAGCTCATGATGGCTCTGGTCTGCACCATCTTCATCCCATCGATCTCAACCAGGGGCACTTGCTGGAAGAGCAGGGATCCATCTAGGGTGGAGAGGTGAAGGAAAGCCTGTTAGTTCCTCTTGCAAGGTGTACAGGAGAGTGAGACACTGAGCACATTTCTCTTGCAGTGTAGGAGACCACTGATGTCCTGCTCCAACTGTACAACTCACAGCACTCAACTAACATTGTGGGGAAGATAAAACAGCCTGCATCACACTCCTGTAGTAAAGTCACCACAGCACAGCTGGGCCCTGGGCTTGACAGCATTGACAGAGCTTCACTGGCTGGTGGAAGTTGGCCCTGCCTGCACCTCTGCACTTCTGGAGCCTACCTCATGCTGGCAGGAAAAGCCTGAACCAGCACTTCCAACCCAAGGAATAGGAGGAGAATGAAGATACCTAGTAAACCTGAACATTAAAAAAATCCAATTCTTTTGAATGCAGATCAATTCCCTGACAGGGACAGACATGGGTAGTACTGCAGCAAGATCAAGCTGCAGGAATACAGGAAAGGGTCAGGCCACTTAAAACATCCTGAAGCTACAGAGCTAAAGGAGAGCCTGTGACAGCTGTTGGTGTTTGAGTAAGTTTCACACAGTCACTTCAGGACCAGAGTTTGAGTGTCCCCATAGATTTTACAGGCCTAGTCTCAGTGCCATTCTACAATAATTTAGGCCTATATAGAAACATCTTTACAGTCCCATTTTCTGCTGGTGCTGGTAGGAGCAATTGTCTGAGCTTTCAGTGAGACAGTTCTGAGAGCTAAGTACACACAGAGATTTAGCATTGCAAAGTCAGTCTATTCTAGACCAGTTTTCTGCTGGACTAAGTCACTGTTTTTGGAGACACTCCCTCCTCCATCTACACACTACTGGCATCTAGAGAACAATCCTGCCCTGTCTATAATCACAGCAGAACTCCAAAACAAAATAGGCAGCAGCCACTTGCATTGCTCAAAATCAATCATTTATTTTAATTGCTCAATTTATATCTCTTTGGTGAATCCTTCTTTCAGATAGGAAGGTTCATTTCAACAGGCACATCTGCCTGCCTTTTTCTCCGCAGCTGTTAAAATAACTTGCTGGGCTAGAATTAATATTCTTCACTCATTCTACATTATTAATTTACAGTTGAAATTCAAAGAGTAGTTATCTCTGCAGCAACAAATAGCTTGTATTTGTTTCTTGTAAACATTCAGAGAAAGATCATGTGTGTTCTTGTCTTTCTAGAACACACCTCTGCACCTTAAGGAAGAAACATTACTTGGTACCCATCTAAAGAACAATAGAATAGGAAAACTAATAGATCTGGAAGAATATTTTTCAGCAGAAATATGTGAAGTGAAAAATATAATTTGTCTTTCTGGCCCTTGACAAAAAGCAATGCAGCAAATATGCCTGAATACACCATTTGTTTCTTATATACAGAAAAGAGGAGTCCCTCTTAAAATCAGTAGTGGACTGCCTCTCCTCCCTCATTTTGTAGGGAGAACTGCTTCACAGCACAGAATACATATACAGAATTAAAAGGAGTTTACCAGTAATTCCAGGGATTGGGCTGTGCTCTCCAAAGGTGGTGTGTGCAGCACACATTAAAAAACAATCACCTGCTATTTGTGACCAAGCAGCAGAGGTCACTGATACCCAGGTACCACCTGGGCAATCTTTGGCTGCACAGATTGAGCCAGGTTAGTCATCCCAAAGGCCAAGAGGTACAGGTCTGCACAGGCCAAGGGTATTTAACTCTCTTTGCCTCCAAAAGAGCTGTCTCTCTGCAAGCTGCCTGTTGGGAACAATGCCCCCACTGCTGGGGCATTGCCTGGAGGACCATCAGCTGGCACAGGCAAAAGTCATGCCTGGGCCAGTCTAATGATGCGGTAGTGCCTAAACACAGGAAACTGTCAGAAATCATATTGGTAGGGAGAGAAAAAAAGTTTAAGGGAGAAGTAATGTAGAGTTACTCCTGTTGAATCCTGCCCTGTGCAACTGGCAACATTTCAGAGGCCCCTTTATCAGGATGACTAATTTATCTATCTTTCTTCAATCCATTCTACTGAACCACACCTTTTTCTTTGTGTTCTCACCATCTTAAGCTCAATATATAGACATAAAATGCTTGATCTTCCTTATAAAACTTCCCTATCCTTTTCACAACCATTTAATTCTTCTCTCTGGATATCAATAAGCTCAGACACAATCCTAGTTACAGCATCACTCTTTCTAGATAACCTACTCTTGTGAAGGATATAGAGATTTGGGCTTTCAGCACCTGTGCTCTTACATTTGGAGCTATAATGGTTTGTGTACACTACACTGTCCTCCCACATTGTAAGAGTCCCAGCAAACTGGATCTGCAAATTTAATTCTCTATCTGCTTGATACCACTTTTATCTTATTTTTGTTCACTTTAGTTTTCCCTGACTGAATTTCTTTAGACACAGCTTTTTCTTTCTGAGCTCAGCCACAATGCAGGCAAGACCTCTTCCAAGCCTCCTTGTATGGCTTGGCAAGCCCAGCCTGCTCCGAGGTTTTTCTCACTTGCCTTGGGCAGCAGGTAAACTGTGGGGCACATGCACTCTCTGCTGCTCCTCACTGTCCCAACTCCTTCCCCACTCTGGCAGGAAGGTCTTCTCTTTCCAGGGTGTCTGTAGAGGGGTTCACTGCTGGGTTTCTTTTGACCAGATATCAAGAGCAGTGGCTAGGGGTTTGCACTGGTGTGTGGGAAGAACTGGTCTTGCTCCCAAGGCTGGCATGAAGCCTTTGTGGCATGCTGCTTTGACCGTGCCAGGCTTTCCACAGGTCTCCCTGCTGGCTCCATGCTTTTTAACTAGGGGAAGCTTCCCACCTCAGACTCAGGGAGTTCTATTTGCCCTGGACCAAAACTGTGCTAGGTACCATGCTGGAATGTACCATTCAACAGCATAGGTAAGTAAGTTGTATTAAGTAGAAGTGTTTGCCAGTTTAATGTACTAGAATAAACACAATCACAGAAGCTCTGGCTTTTAGATTATACCAGTTATTTGGCACTGGAAATAGCAGGTTTCTCAAAGCTAATATTGCACTATTCAAGGTGTGCACCCAGAAGTTTCCACTGGTTTAAGTAAATGATTTCAAACCATAAGTTTAGCTAGGCTGGACAATTATTTTGAAGGACTAAGTCTTAGGTGTCAGGAATCTTACCTTTGATTAACTTCTCAAAGTGCTCTTTTGTTTCCAAATAAACTTCTTCAAACTGAAAAAGGAGTGAGAATTGTGTCAAGCTGCTGTATTTGAACATTTTTCTTCTGTTAAGTGATAGCACATAACCATGCCCAGAATTACTGAGTCAAGCAAAAGGTAATGGGCCAGATCTGCAGCTGGACTGTTTAGGTGCAGATGTCCCAAGGATCCCTCACACACCCTGGCAGCTGATGGGGAGCAGAAGGAGGGCCTGGACACATCATTGCACTGATTCAGAAATAACTGAAGACCAAGCTCAAACAGTGTGCAGGAATCTACAAAAACAAGACAAGTTGGAGCCAGTGCCAAGGGAAACACATTGCACATCAAATATTTCTAACTCCACCCCAGCATACACACATTGCAACTGCAAACTTAAGACTGCTAGCACAGCTAGATAACTTATGATTAATAAAGGCTCTTTAAATGAATCCCCATTTTGTCCCCTTATGATTAATTACGTCAGGAGATTGCTACTACTTCTAATAAACTCTAAATGCCACTGAGTTTGCAGCCCAAGTATCAACCACGGAACAAGGTACTTACAAATATGCAGTGCCATGGGACAAAAGAATTTAGCCACCCTCATGCAGCTTTTATTTGCCACATGCATGTTAAATTGTTCCCAACTGAGGAAAGTAGAGAACACCAGTCTGTAACACTCTACTGGAAATGTCAACCAACCTCCACACCAGCTGCCGCCAACAGCCATCGTATGGACTCCATCCGGCCCCTTCCATTCAAGTAGATAAGCCTGGGCTTCCCCGACATGATCCTGAGCTCCTGGCTCCCTGAAAGATACTAAGCACAAAACTGTATCTCATAAAACTGTGTTTTAAGCACCGTTATTTTGAGGGGAGATGCACCTTTTAATCTTGCTATACCTGTTGAAGTTTAAATTTCATTTGGCTCAAAACAAAATGAGAGACAGGCCAGTGTCATCACACAGCCAGTGCTAGGAAAGGAAAGATGTGTGAATCTGTAAAGCCTTCCCCAGTGCTGCCAGGGAGGTTTCTTATGACTGTAAGCAAACACAGACCTGTTTAAACAAGTGATATGAGTCCCTAGCTACAGGGGGATGACTGCTGCCTATGAAGACAATTGTACAAAGCTACTGAAAATCCTGCCACATCCTCAGGGAAATTACTCACCTAACCTCATTGCCCATCATCATAATTGAAAAGAAGAAAAGGAAAACATGTTTTACCACTAGGCTGAAATTTGTCTAGCTTTGCTTGCCATATGTGCATTTGGCAGCTTCATAGGCAGTCCATTTCTTTCCTCAAATAGGGGTGAATGAATTATTGATATTCCCTTTATTCCATGAAACAGGATGAGAGCTTCCTTGGCCATCTTCCTGTAGCCAGCTGCATGGCTGGAGCCCATTTCCTTGCTGCTTATGGCAGCCTGGAGGTGTCCCTCAAAGCCAGATGTGGAACTGCGCTGCATTGGCTCCATGGGCCCTGAGAAGCATCCCCTGGGCACGGGGGCCCTGTGTTTCCAGGGGCACTGGCACATGGAGGCTGTCACTGCTTTGCTGTACCTGTGCCTCTCCCAGAGCACGGCAGAGACAGCGTGTTCATACTGAGCTGCTGCATACCGGGGCAAGCAGCTGGATGGCAGCGCTCCGATGTCAGCATGAGCACTTCTACAGCCAGGCCTTCATTGCTCTGTGCTTCGTGCCCTAATTACTGAAAGAACACGAATAGCATTCCCCTTCAAAGATGTTTGTATCATACATTGATTATCAGAAGGAATAAAACCCTTTAAAATAGATCTTCTAATCATATCCTAATGGCTTAGAGTGCCTTACTTAATAAAATTTCCAGATGACTCCAGTTTTCCCCAGAGTTAAAGCCAAAGCTGCAGCATTACACCTGTCACACCTTGCATCCACTTGACATTTCCTATTTGAATCAGGCTTAGTACACTCCAGTGGTATGTTTTCTTCAAGCCACAGCGCTTTGTAGATGTACTTAAAACAAACTACATTTGGAACATATTTTGCCCAAACTTCACCTAAATAAAAAACAAGATTGAGAGTTCCCCCTTGAGCAATTCCAGTAAGAACCAAGTCATGCTACTAAAATAAATTGGGATATTTGGGGTAATTTAATAAACATAATCCAAATACACATTATGGAAAAAAAGTATGCTCAGTTTTAAAATGCGAATAGCTGTTCCTAATTACAATGTCTGGCTCTAGGGACAGTATTTTATTAGTTTCTGCATCTTGTGTGATGCAGAAACTACTTTTCGCTGTAGGGCAGCTTATCAATATAGTTCACAACAACTAGCTAGTGCTTCTTTTATTATCACACTTGTCAGCTTCGTTGCATCTCTATCATGTCAACACACATTGCCCCAACTTGTAACGCACAGAAACTTAGAGTAAATAAGACCTTTTCTTTAACTAAAAAAGCCAATGACTGAAATATCAAGTATATGAACCTTAATCTGCCTGGAAACATTATCTTTTGTTTGCAGAAGAAGAGTAGGAGTAAGAAGCCTCAGGTATCATTTTATCATTTCACATGAACAAGAGATTTTATGTGGCATTAAATTATGTGAGAAGAACAATGACAAACATAGAATTAAAATTTGCCGTAAGTTTTTTTTTAAATTAAAAAAACTCTGTCAGCTCTGAGTGGATTTTACCTACCTTAAGCTTCCAACACAGAAAAAAAACCCAAAAAAACCAAACAAACTAACTAAAAAACAAAACCAAACAAAAAACCCTCTTGAGTGTTGGTTAAAAGTCACCTTAATCTTTAGATCTGCTGAATGCATCACTATCTCCTGACTATACAGGAGCTAACACCTGTAGCTCACATACAGGCAGCTACTTTCAGTTCGTGGGTCTGGACCCGAGTCCTGTCTGGTGGGCTGAGTTTAGTTGCTTATTGCCCTGTGAGTACTGACACCTGAGATTCCCAAAGATCAGAAGATACAACCCTCGACTATCTGGAGACTTGGCAACTTCTACGTTAAAAAAACAAACCTATTCATCCAGACTCTCAATACTTGTTTTCATTTATTTGGGGAAAGATACAGACTACAAAGCCAAGGCCTCAGGATTTCACTCAGACCTCCACTATTTTTCTAGTTTTACTAAGAGACTTTCAGGATGTACTATTTTAAAAAGTTGATCCATTTTTAATAGAATATGTTGATACTTTATTAACAGCCAAGTAGTCAATCTTGTATAGCTGACACCCATTCCTCATTGTTTGCCTTAAATAAAAATGGTCATTGGGCCTTTCTATATAAGTTACAATTCGTGTAAGGGAAGCACATATGTGTGCAACATTCTTCAGCAAGATGAGTAGCTATTATCTGAAAATCATATTAAAACAATTCAAAACATTCCAAGACCAGGTATTAAAACTAACACTTTTCAGAGGTTGTTGGATTCTGCCAGTGCCAGACAGCTCTTCCAAGGAAATAGGAAAACCCCTGATACTGATAACCTAAGGTGATGAAGGACCCACTCACTGGGCAACACACGAGGCTATGTGTTGAAGATTTTGAAGCTAGCTGCAGTTGTCCTGGGACTGCCACACTGTGGTAAATCATTCACCTTGTTTGCACAAAAAGGGCGGGAAACTGCCTCTGGGATAGAAACTGACATGCCAAATCCCACTACACTACTCCTTCCACCTGGGAAAGGAATGACATCACAGCTGTGCAGTAACCAGCCATAAACCCTAAAAGGCTCAAGCAGATGTAACAGATGTGCTGTTTCTAAATACCAATCTGGAATTGTTATTTGTGGGTGGTCACATTATTATTAACCTGGAATACAGATTGTTGACTAACTACTGAGAATGAAGCAGCAGAAACTCCACCACTCAGTCCAAAGCTGAGCACACAAGCAGCTGAATTATTTGCATTAACAAAGATCTATAAGCTGCTCTGAGTCTGTAAATATTTATGCTGATTCTTAGTATGCATTTGGAGTGTGCCGTGCCAGTGGGCAGCTATGGAAGCTGTGTGGATTTATGACTTCTTGTGGAAGAAATTATCAAATGCTCCATGAATGACTGAACTGTTGAAGTTCTACAGTTGTCACAGAAATGCATTATCATTCATCAGCCTGATCATATGGCAGAAGGACAAAAAAAGAGATAGGAGATGGTCTAACATATATTGCATAGCAACAGTACAAACCACCAGGCTTACAAGTAGTCCATGGTAAGAGCTGGTGTTTCTTGCTCCTGAAAAGCTATGTCTGACCTCTCCTGCTGAAGAAAATTGACTCTTGCAAAAGGTACAAATGGCCACATGTCCAGGGACTGTTGAGAACAGGCATGGAAACCCTTCTAATTTTAATTAAGTAATATCTGATCCCTATAGCCAAAACACTACTCAGGACATATGGGGACTACTGCACTTACCCAGACACTGCTGAAGAGTTGGTTCATGTCATGAATTTATGCTGCAGTACAATGAATAATTGCATCTTGCATACACTGCCCTGACATCTAGCAAAAGCCTCAACACAAAATTTGACTACATACAATTTTTTTAGTTGTTTTTGTCTAAAATCCATATTTCTATCCCATTTCCTACTGCCTTGTAAGCCTCAGTAACATGCCTGTCCAGAATTTCTGTAAGCATACATCTCAGGGATGCAAGAACAGTTTAAGAGATCATCATCTTCCAAAAACAGGAGCACTCAGCAGGAAGTGCTGTTTAGCCCTGGAGCTGAGATTAGAGTCCAGCATATCCCATGGGCCAGCTTTCCTGCTCAAACCCAGAAGAAATACCACAGTGCTCGAGACTTGCACTTTGTCCTCTCAGTTGTTTCATGGCTGCCTTTGTCACCTCTAGACTGCACCACAGAATTAATTTCCTGATTAAAACACACCTTTCTCTGGCATTTTCTCTCCTGCAGCTTCCACTGGGGAATAACTCTCAAGCAATTTTTAGTCTACCTGGCACACAGACCAACTAAGGAAAGCAGAGAATTTACATTAGACCAGCAGATGCCCTAAAAAACTTAGTTGTGTCACATTAAAATAGTCATGCAAGCACTTTAAGAAAAAGGAATTTTTAAGTTCTTACCTTCCGACCTTAACTCAGACTCCACCCAGCACAGGCAGGTTCCCCAGGGCTGTTTAAACTCTGCAGCTTGGGGGAGTTTCCAGCCATACCCAATAAGAGGAAAAAGCCTCCCAATGCTCTTAAACTGACGCTATCCAGTTTAAAGAGGTATGGGTCTGAAAACTGACACCCAAGCAGAGAGAGTCTTTGTTTGCTGATTTGACTACACCATGACACTAACCTCACACTTTCTAAGGTAGCCATCTATTCAAACTGTTCTCTTGGAATTTTGGGGGCATTTTACCCAAATACAAGAGCAAGACATTTGAAAACACTGAGAAAATTATAGATTTTTCCTGGGTCATATTTAAGGTAATAGTACTCATTTAAAGAAAAACCACTGAAGTTTCTAGGCTTATTTAGTAATTTGGCAGGTTTTTATTTTTGCTGCTGTATGGCATAGAGAAGTTACTCAAAAGTATGGAATAACAGGGCTCAATTACTTTGAAATACAATATCAAGCTTGCTTGATATAAAAAATGGACGAGCAGTTTATGTCACAACCCACCCTGTGTCTCAAGGCAATAGCACTAATTTTTGAAATTGAATGTACATGGCTAACATTCAAAGATTAAATAAATGATAATTTTCTTACCCATGAGAAGTAATTGTTTCAGCTTTTCTATCTGTATTTCAGCTAAAAATCCCAAAACTGAAAGTGGATGTGAACAGACACAAGGATAGCACAGCAAATGGAAAATGGGATTTGAGTGCCAAGATAAGGTTCTTTCCTCTAGCACAGACCCACATGTGATGTTGGGCATTGCTTTACACCCCTGCAGCAAACATCAGTACAATTAATCTGATGATCTGTTCATAGAACCCACACTGTTATCAGAATTGTATTTGTCTGTCTAAAGCCATGGCTCTACTAACACAACACCTCACTATGGGGAATCTCAAGACAAAAGTCTCCAGGTAACATTTTCCTCTCAGGTGGAGTTTTGTAATGGTTTTTCTGCTTGGTAATTGCTGACAGTTTCTTCAGAGGATGCCCTTCCCTTAGAAGCTTCCTGCAAATTTGTAATTTATGTGCTTGGAGGTTGATGCTGTCAGCAAAACCCAACTGTATAGTGCTTCTTTACACTTTGCCTACTTCCAACTCTCTCATAAGTTCATAGTACACTGAGTAAAGCATGACATTAAAAGCATGTGTCTGTATTTTTTCTATGTCCAAACCCAGTTACTAGCAGGCTACCCTAAAGAAAATTCCCAAATATGGATCAGAAGTCCAGCAGAGGCCCAGAACAATCCCCAGCTGGCAGAATAGGTACCCTGTTTTGGAATACCTGAACATTATGTAAATGCATGCTCTACCACGCATGGCACAGTGATGCCCATGTAATACAGATGTGGCTCCAGTAGGAATGCAGCACACACAGAAATAGCTGAGCAGGAAACGAGCATTTGTTCATACCTACCCACTACTGAATCAAGATTAATCTATTCCCGCTTTTGAGGTGTTCAATATCAGCATGCACCTGAGTGTGTGGAACAGAGACCCCAGAAGAGCATGCATGTAACTGTAGTCTCTGTCCTCTCTGCAGTCGCAAAAGCTGCCAAGGACAGCAGTAGGCTTGGTGGCAAAGAGTGGGAGGGAGAGGTCCCTAATTTAAGGGTCAGGGATGACTGAGTGGACAAGCAAAGCATTCTGATACTTTTTGGATTTGCTGACTATGGCCACATCTAGATTTGTCTGTTGTTTCCCTTTTACCCATTCTTATTTGGCAGAAAGACTTTCTCCCTTGCTCTCTTTTTATTTTGCTTCCAGCACAGCCTTTCATAATGTAATTACAAAGCTCCTTTGGAATCTGAAGGTAATCATATCAAGGAGGTTGCTGTTATCTATAACTTGAATGGGTGTTCTGTAAACCTCTAGAGCAGAAAAGAAAATAAGTTTCTTCTACACATGATTTGTTAAGTCACACCCATGAGTATTCAAGAAGCGGGCGTGGGGCCCAGGTGCTGCTGAAGGGATCTGGGCTTGGGCAAAGGCAGATTTTAACTAGTGAGCATTCCATGCCCTGGCATGTCCCCTTGCCACTGTGCTCTGCAGACACACTTCCTTGTGCTGTAGATGAGGTAGGTTCAAAGTCTTCTCAAAATGTACCTCCCTGCAATCCTCACGAAACACCAAGCAGCCGGCCTGGGGAATGATGCCTGAGTGCAGCATCCTCTCAGAGGTGAGCACAGGGTACAACACTAAATGCCACCAAAGAATTAAACACAGAAGTGTAGGAGGATTCTCCTCATGCTGCTTATTGCACTCCTAAACATACAAGCTCCTAAACTGACACACAACACCACTGTGATAAAGATACTTTGAGTTCACATGAATAGTTTGAACAAGTCATGAATCACTCAAGCCTTGCTGCAAACCTTCAGTGACTGCTCTGGTTCTGTGCAGGAAGCTTTACTGACTGCCCAAAGCAAGGTCAACCAAACCTGCAGTAACCCTCACACATATTTCCCTGAGCTCTTTGACTCTCAGCTGGACCACTGGCATGGGAAAGTCTGAAAACAATACCCCTAATTCTGATTTACACCCACTGTAGTGCTGTGAGGAGAGTTTAAATGGAGACCTGGGTTTTAGTACATTGTTATTTGGATTGTTTAGTTTTATATAACATGGTCAAAGGGCTGCTTTATCAAGGCGTGAGATAGGCAAGATCAAGGTTTCAAAGGTAACTGAAACAGACCTTTAGTATATTTTACAAGTGTAATTGTAAAATATTTAACAGCTCATGTATTGTAATTACATCATATTTTGATAGAAACTTGTATTAATGTATGTTTCCTCTATTTGGTATCTGTTGTGTTCTGGGGGTCTAGGGGTGTGGGGGTCTTTCTAAGACTCTCACTTTATGTGCATTATTACAATTAAAATTACTAATAACCTAAACTAAGGTTTAAAGAATATTTTTATTTTCTACTACTAAGAATAGGGTGGGAAAACCTTTAATCAAGCCAACAAAAGCCTGTGAAATCAGCTTCATCAGATGGTGGCTCAGGGCTGATGATGAGGGAGGAGGCAATTTCCTAAGAGCAGATGGTCCAGCTTCAGAGAAAAGCAGGTACAAGTCAGATGGTACAAGCCTACAACACAAGGTTTAAAACCACACAGTGATCAATACTGGCATAACCAGCCTTTCTTTTTCCAGTGCAAGACAGTTTAATCTTCTTGCACTGGAGAGCTGCTTAGCCCCTGAATGTTCAGTATCTTTCAAGATTTCACTGTGTTCATTATATCCTTCACATTACTTTCATCCATTTAAATTCCTGGCATCAATGACATGCTCTAACAATGAGAGCCACTGTCTTAGTGTGAAAATGTTGCTTTTATTTGCTTGTATTTTGCTGATTTTATTTAATTGTGTTCCTCCACTTCTATCATAAGATAGGGGAGATGAAAGCCCTTCTCTGTCTCTCGTACTGAAATCACATGCATAAAAAATAATTTATCTAATAATTTTTGTAATGATTTGATTTGTAATTCACTTCTCACATGCATTTCCCAGCTCTGCTTTTTTCCTTCTGTATTCTTTGTATTTTACTCTGTTGGTTGTATTTCCTGATTCTCTCTTATTACATCTGCATTATGTAAGAGTGCAAGAAACTGCCAAACATTCTGTCTTCCTCAAAACTGAAATATGTGTGCATAACTCCTTGATTTAATTTCCTGCAGAAAAGGAAACTTGGAGATAATGGAGGGCACTTTCTCTTCTACCATCAGGACAGCTTCTACCAGTTGCTGGACTTCTGTCCAGAGAAGTTTGAGAGATATGAAAAATTGTACCCAGCTTGATTCAAGAGGAAAAATGTTTACAGGAATTAAAAACCTAATGACTTTTCTGAGTTTTGCTCCAGAACAGAGGCAATGAAGTTATTAACAATCTAAACCTTCATTTCAGGTTTATTTCTGCATCTTTAGTCAGTTCTGTAGGTTGCACATGTACAACAGTTGTTACATTTCCATAAAAACTACAAATGAAAAAATATCAGGAGAAATTGGCAGTATAGTACAAGATACATATAAAGTGAAGGGAAAGATAAGTGCATTGAGTCAGATGCTTCAAACCTTCATGTGCTTTTGTTCTCTTGTCCTCAAAGGGAAGTTCTCAATGCAAGTTTGATAATGGAACAGGAATCTGGTTCACCTTGCCCAGCCAGTTAGCAGCGCTATAGACTGCTATGAGTGCCCAGTTCACAAAGGAACAGCTCCCTTACACAGAGGCCTCTTTTCATCAGCCTGCATAGTGAGAGGTTAAACTGAATGGATGTACACAGAGACCTGCACGGTCCTTACCACAGCACCAGTACTGAAAGATGGCTTGGGTGTGCCTAAGAACCATGCTGAAACTGCCTGTGCTCTTTATACACAAGGTAATGAAGTTGTAATAATAAAATACAGGACGTACACTCGTGTTAGAAAAGTGTTGATGGGGATATGTTTCATTGCTGAAAGTGGAGATTCCTAATCTTCTATATTGGAACGAGCAGAAAAGACACAAACATCTTTGGGGCCCAAACCTATACAGCTCAGTTGTCAGTTTTGAAGAGGCACCACTCTTTCTTCAAGGAGAGATGAGACACTACCCAACTAGTGAAGTCTTACATGGTAAGGGTAAAAATGACCCCCAGATCCTGCAGATACATGTTCTCCAGCCTCAGCCCTACACTGCCTTCATTTTAGCACCTGTTACTATTAGCAAAAAAGCACCATGGCACTAGAAAAATAGTGTGCCTGTCTAATTAAGACACAAACACTCCTGTCATAGCTCTGTTTTGCTCTGTGGGCATACTCTGGGAGAATGCAGAACAAGATGCTCTGAAAAGTATCAAAGTTATACTGCTTATGTCAAAGATGTCTCTGTGCAATCCATTCTGGAACTTCTCAGAACTAACTGTTCAATCAGACTTTCAAAGGAATCCAAAAGAGTTGTCTCCCGGATCACCCCTTGACTAACGTTCTGCAGCAAAACTGTCTGCTGAATAATAGCAAGAGTTAAATAAGATAACTACATCCTAGAGAAAGTAAGTGGAATGATATTCTCTGCTTGAACTAATGTGTATCCAAGTAAGCTGGCAGGGCTGGAGTCCTATGTACTAAGCTCTGGCATCTGAGGCTCAAGGATGAGGTGAAGCTCCCTCTCTCTTGCCAGAAAGGCTAACATTCCATTCCATCTTCTCTTGGATGACGTTTCCAAATGTGAGATTAAATGGTAGAACTGCAGTGTTGAAATTGGTCTGAAATGAAAAGTAATGCTTGTAGGGTAAGCAACACAAATCTGCAGCATAACTAGAAAATTGTCCCCTGTTCTGCATTAGGATTAAGTGATGCCTACAGCTAGTTAGCTCTTGGGTCAATGTCAGAGTCAAACATACAATGATGCTATTTGAAAATCTCCACTAATACACCAAGGTCACATAAGCACTTTCAGATGTCAGTAGCACACTGGGAGCTGGCATATGGCTTATTATCCACTGCATTCTTCAGCTGCTCCTCCTCTGAGTTCCTGCTTCTCACATCAGAGGGAATCTAGGCAAACTGCATTTAACTAGATTAAATGCCTCTGGTTTATTAATTCCTATGGATTGAATACTGTTTCAGATCACTGAGTTTCAACTTTCCTTCTTACTATTGCTTTATCTACTATGAAATGTGCTAATTTCTCTTTTACCCCCTTGATAAAAATGTGCAATAGTGAAGTGTCAAGGAGCTGGTTTCTCTCTTCACCTACCTAATATGTAGTTGCAGAGGGGTCAGGACCAGGCTCTTCTCAGAGGACCATAGTGCAAGTAGAACAGGCAACAGGCACACAGGCTGCAGCACGAGAAATTCCAACACACATCTGCACTGAAACAGAGCCTAGAAGGAGCTGCTGGAAACGTGTGTATATATCCTTCTCTCTGCCCTGCACTCCAGGGCGGCTTGCAGACATGCTTCCACTTAGGCACTCAGAGGTTAACTGTGCCTTACACATAAATTGCCTTCTGATAATATTATTTGTTGCCACGGACTCCAAAAGTGTCACATGTTAAAACCGAGCATCTGGTGTTTATAGGTTGCTGCAGCAGGGTCTGTCCCCCAGGCGGGTGTACTTTTGGGGCTCTGTGGCTGAGGACGGCTCCGGGCCGAACCGCCTCACTCCAGCCAGACCCCACCGAGGGCCCCTGCGGAAAGCGCAGGGCCCCACCTGGGGGCAGGAAAAGTAATGGCAGGCCAATTCCACGCCCAGAGCTCCCGAGTTGTTTAAAGGGAACCCGGGGATACGCCGAGGAGTTGCCTAAGACTCAAATTTTTCCCTAGCAGCAAATAAAAAAGCCTTTCCTAGGAGCAAGGCTGGGTTCCGAGTGCAGCCTCCTGAGAACTCCTCTGCACCAACAGTGTCCAGGCGTCCTGGACCCACGTCCTGCACGCTCTGGAACGCGAACTCTGCTCTCTTGGACCTCAAAGGTGTGGCCAGCACCAGCAGGTCCCGGTGATCCCCGCGACCCGCTTGGGAACCCGCAGAGGGACCAGTCTTTTAAACCAGGCACGGCTGTGCGGGGCATCGGCTCCAGCGGCGGCTCCGTGAGGGGCGGCCGGGGCTGCCCCTGCCGGCCACAGCCGGTTCCAGCCGGTTCCAGCCGGATCCAGCCGGCCACAGGCGGTTCCCGCCGAACACAGCCAGGCACAGCCGGTTCCAGCCGGACACAGCCAGGCACAGCCGGTTCCAGCGGGACACAGCCGGCCACAGGCGGTTCCCGCCGAACACAGCCAGGCACAGCCGGTTCCAGCCGGACACAGCCGGCCACAGGCGGTTCCCGCCGAACACAGCCAGGCACAGCCGGTTCCAGCCGGCCACAGGCGGTTCCCGCCGAACACAGCCAGGCACAGCCCGTTCCAGCCGGACACAGGCGGTTCCCGCCGGACACAGCCGCCCCCCACTCAGGGCCCGGCTGAGCCACGGCCGGGGCGGGAGTGAGGAATGAGTTTAACAAGCGCCAAACACTGAACGGCAGAGTGCCAGGGGAAAACAGTGGAGAAGGTGCCTTGCGAACACACGAAGAGAAGGAGGGGAGAAGGCAGAAGAGTCGGGAACAAAGTAGGGAGATGGAGTCTGGGAAGAAAAGGATTTGGAGGAAGGTGTTCAAGTTTTTGTTTCTCACCAACTATATTAATTGGTAATAAAGAAATTTTCCCCAAGTCAAGTCTGTTTTGCTTATGGTGGCAATTGGTAAGTGATACTAAACATAGGAATATCTGCCAAGTGCCTGCTAGAAGCAGTGTTAAGAATTCTCCGGTCAGTTGACCTGGCATCTTGCCTGGGTTTTTTTCCGTGTTGCTATAGTCAGGTGAGAAGAAGTGCCATAAGAAGCATGCAGGAGACTTGAAAAATTCCTATGAATAGGTGATGCTTCTGTTGCACGTTCAGATGTGCTTAAACAAATAGCAGAATTCCACTGGAATTAACTGCAATCTACCAAAACATCAGCAAGCACAAGTAAAGATCCCATACAGTCATCAGAAACCATAACTTGTACTAAAGCAAATATCCTGTACTCAGTAGTAGATCAGTGAGAATTATCCCAGTGTTTTCAATGGAAATGAACTTGTCATTCCATTGGCAGAGTGTTTTAAACCAAAAATGGTTGTATAGGATCACAACCCTTACCTCCACCAAACATAATTTATTTGGCTATCAGAATGATGTTCAGACTGATATAAATAGGTCTTACCAGAGCAAGAGTTGAAGAAAACTTCTAGTCCTTCTTGGAGAGCACATCAAAACTGCCTAACACCTAAGTGATTTGTGACAGGTAAGAGTGAAACAAATTTTGAGGTTACTGTGTGTTAAGTAATATTTAGCCAGGAATTATTGGGCTGGCAACATTGGAAGACATAGGAGAAACAGCAACAAACATCTGTACATTTTACTTGTTTACCACTGTCTTGAAGGTTGGTAGAAGAACTGAAGAGCTTTTATTGTGTTGTAAAAGCATTACTGAAGTCAGCTAACACCCTAAATAATTACTGCTAGAGTGCTTGCCGGGGCTCAAGGTTGCTTAGTGAAAAAAGATATTCTGTAAAAGGCTTAGATTTAAGCTGATTTCATCCCTAGTTTACCCAGAATATGGAAGATCACACTAATAGTTTGTAAACCTGCTGCTCTTTACAGGTTAGAAAGTAAATTGACAAACATGCGTGGGAATATAAAAATAAGGAGGTTATCAGACAGAGTTAACCCACAGCACTGGGTAGCCTTGCATAAGCAAACATGGCTATAGATTTTGTATGAAGTCCTCACAATGTATGAACAACTTTAGGTATTTTTCATTTCAAAACAAACCAAGAAAATAAGTAAAAAAATAATGAAACAAAATTGGAAGTTCTTATCAACAATTTACTGAAATATCAGGAAATGAACCATCACCTGGGCCAGACCTGGAGCCTTACAGGGTATGTCTACATTAGTGGTCTGGAACAGGAGAATGTTTTAAAAATTAATTTCTTAACTGTGCTTTGGCTCCCATCATAGTGTGATCTTGGAGTGTACAAACTGGATTCTTTCTGGATGAAATTAAACTGAAAAAGGCGCTTCAAGAGTGCACCAAATGCTGTTTAAGTGTCACTCAATCCACACAACCATCCCTGAGTTATGCTGAAGTTAGCCCTGTTCCAAACAGATGCAGTCTTGATGACAAGGCTTCAGTGCCAGCTGTTCTGCTCACAGTCATTGCTGCTGTACCACTCTATTTACTAATAGGAATAACCATCAGCTGTTAGGCTTATCACCAACAAGTACTGGCAGAGGCACCTCCTACATCTGCTGCATCTTTGATTGTGGAACTCTTGAACAGCATTACACAACAACTTTCCTCATTTTGTGGAGAAAAAGTTCACTTAGCAAAGGAGTTGAGATCAACAACTACTTTGGAAACACTTTGGAAAAAGTGTTTTCCAAACTTTTCCAATGAACTAATCTGAGATTAAACCAAGGACTGAACTGTAATTGCAATTGACACTACATTAGCTGATAAATTACTGTAGGTCAATACAAACTTTGTATACCTGGCAGTGAGGGGAAAGTGTTTGTAGCACTGAAAACTTCCATCTTGCTGAAGCTGAGGAGTCTGACGAGCTCTGAAGTGGGAATTGTTCATCAGATATCAGATGAGTGTCCAGCAGCATATTATTTCTCAACCCACAGCTAACAAGGGAATAAACCAGGCTGATCAGAGATTGAATACAAGTCTTTTCTTGTAAGCTATGTCATTAATGTAGAACTATAAATAGAAAATATGAAACACCAAGGTAACATCCTGCAGAGCAGCTTTTCATAAACGAAGTGCCATTTTTTGAAGTGATTAAAACAATTTTAAATTCCTTTGTCTAGCTGTCTGTGGAAAACATAGAATTTTAAAAAAAGAGGAAAAGAAACATTTTGAGTTTGGTTGGTACTAGATAGGACCTATATCAGCTTTGTGTGATGGTTTACTACCTCCCCTTCACATCTCCATTCTCTTGTTTATAAACACAAACAAAATATACCTTTCCTTGAGGCATGTGAGTTAACAACGACCCTCCTCATATCAAATAAAAATAATTTATCCGCCAAGAAAAGTAAAAATGATGTTTGCAAGCCCCAGCTTTCATTCACAAAACAACAGGACAATGTCACTATATAAAAAGTTTATTTGATTAGTACAGGTACTGTAGATACAGCAGTTAATCAAAAACATCATTTGGCAGTCAGTTTATTTCCTAATTCAGTAATAAAAGTGCAGCTGAGTTATAAAGGCACAGTGTTATAAAGGCACAGTGTTGACATGTAGCCAAATCACTGATGTCCAGTAGAAGTGGCAGGAGAAAGAACTCACTCCCACTTTCTTTAAAAACCACTTGTTCCATTTGCCAACAGTGATATTAAAGAAGAACAAAGGCCTACATTGGAAGCAATCATCATATAAAAATCTGATCTGGATCTAGAAAAAAGTCCTCAGAAATAGCATGACACACTGAAGCTATCAGTCAGCAACTCACATTTCTCTTTTCTGCTGTTCCACAAAGTCTCTAGGAAGACACTGTGCTTCCTGCCATTTCACTTGCTTAAAATTCCCAGAAAAAAATCTCGAGATGAATGAAGGAGAAAATAAGCTAGTACTGAAGTGTTATAAAAGACTCCTGCCTGCTGTATTTTGTGTGAGGGCATGACCTCTTTCCCACTGAAACACTTCTGGAACACCCCTTTGCCTTCTTTCACAGTGTAATTAGACATGTGCAATCAGGTAGCTCTCTTACGGCCTGCAGCCAGGCAAACTAATTGGCTTTTACATCATAATACATGCGAAGAACTCTCCTGACAGTCTCCACATATTTATCATCAGGAACAGGTTTCCTCTGGCTTCCTGGCTCCAGAAATTTCTTGATTGCAGGGATGCTGCTTATCCTTGCTTTAAATGCCTAAAAGGCAAACGGTAAGTACAAGGTATTTAAAGAACGGAAAGTAAGACAAAAAACCCCTATTTTACTGATTTGTGTAACATCCTTTAACAAGCTGTATGTGGAGACAAGACAGGAAATATGGTTTCAAGTGTGGATGAATTTTACTCCCACTCTCTTCAACCCCTTCATTTTCCACAGTAACAAATGAGCCATCTGTCTTGCATTGATATGGGATGAAGTGTTATCTGTGGTTTCTAATATGTACATTACTCAGATTGTTCTTGTGATCCAGAAAATATCTTCCACTTAGTATCACAGAAATGGTGAGAGTCAAAAAAAAGGAAGGGTTCATTTCTTCAGATGTGTACAGGGGTTACTCCAAAAAATAACAGTTTCTCTAGATGAAACATCTTACAAGGCTCTTCCTAAAGCAGGAAAAGCAAGACTACAATGAAAAAGTAACAAATGTTTGTGGAATTATTTACACGGAACAGACTGTGAAATATAATTTATCACATTTATAGCCATATGAGCATCTTGTTAGTGCAAGGTACCTGTAACTGAGGAAAGCCTGAGAGCACATCTGACTTCTTCTCTTCTACCATTAAAATGGCTTCAAGAAGATGAACATCTGCCCAGCTAAAACTGTTGCCAACAAGGAAGTCCTGCCCATGGTCTTTCAAAACCTAGAAATGTCATAGATGAAAACACTCAGGTGTGAATAGCCAGCTGAGGTTCATGTTTTCAAAATTCATAGGCACACCTTCTTTGACAACACTACTGTCTCCTTTTCATCCTTCTCTCCCATGCAGCTAACAGGGGAAACAGGGAATACACCAGCAGTCACTGATCTTTTTACAGCAGAAATCCAGAATACCAAATCCCAGAGTTTTTCTTACCAATCCTTTCTTCCTACAACTCTAGGTAACCTTGTGTACTAGACTATAGGGTTAGATACCTTCTTGGTATTCATGTCTTTCAAGTCTAATTTATCTGGATTTTTCTATACATTTTTACAGCTTCAATGGGAAAATAGAGAGTATAAAAGAGAGGTGATTGGCCTAAAGCATTAGGGCTAAGATGCAACAAGTGGAATACAGGGCAGAATGCACCCTGGCAACCACCTATAGGAGACTCTGCAAAGTGAAAAACTGTTTTCTCTTTAGTCTTTAAAATGGAGAGGAGCTACTCCTGCTAGATGATCCTGTCCATGCATATTAATTTCCATTGAGAATATCTCTTGGGTCCTATCTCTCAAATTATCAGTTAGAGAAACACCAAGATTCCAGTATGGCTACAAGTCAGCAGTCATAGCTGTGTATTACTGTGTTTACAAAAACCCAACTGAGATGTATTTGAAATGTTAAACAAAGAAGACAATTAGCACTGCTTTTGCAATGCAAATTACTGTGGTGGGGTTGACCCTGGCTGGGTACCAGATGTCCATCAAAGCTGCTGTATCACTCCCTTCCTCACCTGGACATGGGGAGGAAAATACATTGAAAGTCTCTTGGGTTGACCCACCCCACCATATCTGATACTGCTCTGATCCCCCTCCAGCCAACAGACAGTATGGATGTTCTGGTGTAAAGTACTGCACTGACACTTCTGCTTCTGGTTGTGGTCAAACACCCAGTGTTCCTATTGTTATCCCTCCAGAATCAGGGAAGAAAATGATCCTTCTCCATACCTTTTCATACACTGGGAAATACCTGCCCGTCGCCTTTTGAACTATGAGAGCACGTTGTTTCTCTTTATCCTCTGCTGATAAGAAAGGGAACATCAAAATGAAGCCCATAAGGTCATCAGTTCCTCCAACATACATATCAATCCTTAAAAGCAAAGCACACAAAAACCTTAAATAGAAGACACCTTCACAAGCCAAATCACCTTATATTTGTTTTAGGATAGTAAACACTGAATTTCCCATCCCCCTGTTGTGGTGCCTTCCCCACCAACTCCTTTCCAGGCTGCAGTGTGATCTGAGAAATGCTTTTTTAAGCAATCTCAAACACACCCCCTCATGGAAATTATTTCTGCAATTAAAAAAATATGTCCCAGTGGGAGTCTTACTTGTATTTGTAGTGATTTTGGCTCTTTACTTGCTTCATTGAGCAGGTTTAAACAGGACTGCACAGAGATTGTGTACCTTTGGTGTTACAGATCACTTCACAATCACCAAAGAAACACACATCACCACAAGGAGTCATTCCTAACTGACTTAATTGTCTGGATGTATCCCACCTTCAGAATGTCATCCAAAGTCCAAGTAGTGCCAAACAGATAAATAATGGGTTTGGAAGTCTGTAGCATACCAGGTTCTTCATCCAGCTAAATTATCAGTATAGCACTTCTTTGGATTGTCCCTTTCCCAGAGCTATCAGAGCAGGCTCTATACTGTAGATGGAACTTTAAAATGCTACATACTGAGACAGCCCCATCATATTTTTTTTCTTCACAAGCACAACATCAAGATGTAATTTCACACGGATGTTATTTCACATGAAACCAATAGTTTTTCAACAGCTTTTAGCTGTTCTTTCCCCAGCTCCCAAAGATCTAAACCACACACTTTTTACAGTGCAGTGGGACATCGTGCAACCACAGATATCAATGACAGCTCTTATTGTGCAGCCAAAAATTAGAAACTAACACCATTTCTTTCCAGAGTTTTCTGGTTACAAAAGTAGTTCAGCATCTACATGCCAGTCACCTCTCGAATACCTCTGTCAAGCTGTATTAATCTTTCAGTAAGGCACAATAAACCCATGACTCAAATATTTTTATGTGAAAAGTAACTGAGTTAGAACAAATCAGTTGGCTTGCATCAAACTGTGGCTTCTCAGGCTCACTGCAAGTTGTGAATCACTGAGGCCCACAGGTGATTGTGCACAGGTGTGTGTGTGCAACTATGCAATTAATTCTAGATGCATCTGAACTACTATACTAAATTCAAGAAGAGTAATACTGTTACATACAAGGCTCTCTCCTTCAGGTCCTTCCCATAGAGGTTGTACTTTGCTGCGATGTAGCTGAGGATGGCTCTGGTCTGCACCATCTTCATCCCATCAATCTCCACCAGGGGCACCTGCTGAAACAGCAGGGATCCACCTAAAAGGACAGACACACATTATTCGAGTGATCAAATAACTCCATGTCAGATTTCTTGCTGTCTTCAGAGGAACATTGCTTTTATTGTGAGCTTGCTGTGGGTAGCTGTTGTATTAAATTAGAGCTCTTCCATGCAAAAAATAAATTACAGTGGTGTAGACAAATTAAACTGAAAAGTACAATTATTGCGGGTTACCATCCTTCCTTTAAAAAACTTTCACTGAAGTTTCAGTCAGGACTGTTTACAGCAGCTTTTGAAATGAAATTGAAATGCAGCGGAGACAATCACACTAAACAGCTCAACTGAGTAAAAAGTGTCTAGTTCTAAACAATGTAAAAAACCCTCTGTACCATTATTCAAACACTATGTGAAGCAAATGTTAGATACACAGATTTCTCTCTTATGACCAATCTTTAGGCCATATCAGGACATAACATGAAATTTTGGGATACATATTTTCTGGTTACTGAAGCCCATGACTAAGTTTGTGGGACCAGGTGGGATGTGTAGACAAACAGAGAACAGAAGAATCCAGAGGCCTGGCAAACCCTGCAGGTTGGAAAGATACTCAGTTTGCAATTTCATCTGTCCACGTGTGGAAAAAATCAGCCTCAGCAGCTGCTCACAACTCTCAGCTTTACTCTTCTGTGTGGAAAGAAAGACACATAAAGTCTTCAAAGACTTCACACATCTTCTCTAAGACTGATTACACGTTTCTTGAGGTTTCACATGGACTCACCTTGCAGGAGTTTCTCATACTGGTCTCGGGTTTCCAAAAACTCTTCTTCAAACTGACAAAAGAGAGTGAGGAAGAAGAGGAAATAAGAATCTTTTCACATTTCTAGAAGAGGTAAACTTTTAAAGCACCATAAAAGGAAAAGAATATACATCATGGTTCTTTTCATTTCAGATATGGCTCTAAGGGAGAACACACCAAGGACAGAAGTGCTGGCAATATCTCCTGGACTGTCACACTTGATAAATGCTGCTAAGGGCAACTCTAGCAGAAGAACAGGCAATAAGAACTGGAGTGAGGATGGTTTGTTTGGTATTAAACAGGCATTATAATGTGTAACAATCAACAATACAGTGTAGGCTGTCCTTAAGATGCTTTCTGGAATGTGGAAAAAATCTGCTGTGTGATATTTTGATTTGGGAGCTAGACAGGAACAAATTCTTTGGAAGTTAAAACAAAGCATTTACAAAATAGTGTACAAGTAGCACGCCCTGCACGAGGTTTGATACAGATGCATGCTTCAGACACCTGAAGATTAAATATTCACAAGATGAGAAACAAGAAGATACAGAATTGCTGGTGATCATATGGCTGTAGTTGCACTCAGTATGGCTGAGGATGGCCAGTCAATCAGCGTTACTTAAGGAGAAACTGAGTTCAAGATTAAGACCCCAAAGTTAGACATCTACATGTATGTGTTTGCATGTGCCATACATGTCTGTGATCAGTGCACAACATGGGGACTAGAAAATGGTAGCTGTTAGCAATCCCTAAATGCCTTGCTCAGTCAGCCTCTCTCATAACATCTGTGCCACTCAGTAATTAAGATTTGCTATAGTAGAGAAACCCCAGAAGATCGGGCACATTAACACACTGCCAATGTTCAACCACAGCAAGGATGATCACTGACTAAATTCAGAACCCAGGTTTCTGCTGATGAGAAGCTGAGAAAATAATATTCCATGGAAAAAAATGTAGTAATTAGTACTTATCAACAGCTTTTTTTAAAACTTAAAAAAGAAAAAAGAAGAGAGAGGCACTTAGAACATAGCAACAAATGATGGAGGGAAGCAGACAGTTCTATCTTCGGCAAGGCCTTCAGAAAAACACTGGTGGTCTTTTAAAAAAACTTGTATTCCTTGGCTCAGTTCACAAGTAACTTTATGTATTATAACAGCTTATTGTGTAAAAGAGGGCACTCAGAGCAAATACTAGTCCTTTGTGTCCTCAAACTGTATTACTAGTTTACCACCAAGATGGCCAGCAAATGAATAAGTCAATCATATATCATCAGAAAAAAGTAAAGGCTGTTTTAGCTGTTTTACCTAAGTATTTAGAGATTTCTGATTTCCCTACACATGTGGGCCAGTTTGCTCACTTCACCCTGCTAAGTTTCATCTAAATGATGCTAGACACAATATATTTTGTGTTACAGCTTATGGAGGATGCAGCCAGTGGAATGAAAAATGAAACAAAAATCTCTGTGTGAGCATTCAACTGAAAACAGGAAGACGAGAGAAAGTAAATTGCTGTTTTATCAGGCACAGATAACACTTGTTATGCAAGCAACACATCTATCAGCTCAGCAGCTCTGGCTCATTAATCTTAATTAATGATTAAACTCATTAAACTTAATTAAGGATTGCACATTCTTGTGTTAAGCAAGTGCCACTGCTTACAGTGTCACTGCTCAGAAAACATGCAACTTGAAGCCATGCTTTTGTGTGCCTGAAGTAAAAGTATTTAATTACACTGAATAGCCAACCTTCATTTACTATTGCATCTTGGGATGCCTTTACTTTTTTGACTGATAACATGTGATCTGCCTCAAAGACAAGCTTACCAATGTGCAGCCAGAAGTTAAAAATTCTGAAACAAACCTCGACCCCAGCTGCAGCCAGCAGCCAACGAATCGATTCCATCTTGCCTCTTCCATCAAAGTAGTAAAGTTTTGGTTTTGTGGACATGACTTCAAACTTTCTGTTATCTAAAAGAGTTGTAAGAGATAGTAAGCTAATAATTATACAGAAATCTGATGGCAGCTGGAATAATGGTTCACCGGTCACTCACACAACAGAAATTTAAGTTAATTTTTAACAAAATATTTTTGCAAAGTTTCAGTCTAAACTGATTTGATTTTCTTGCTGCACAGTCAAGTCAAACTATAGACTTTTCATCCCCCTGAAATTCAAGAAAAGTAAGCATCAAATTGCTAAGTAGGAGATAACAGTAAAAAAATTGAAAAATCACTCTGAAGAAAAATCTTCAAATGTTTAGAAAATAGAAGTTTTAGCACTGAAGTTACACAGACACCACTAAAAGCCAAGTCTTGATCAAGGAGAAGAGGCAGTAACCAAGTTTCCAAAACTGGTAGACCTTGTATCGAGGAATGGCATAAGTCTCTAAACATTAATTCTACACATTTGGGTGAAGCATGGGAATGTACTTTTAAGCCTCTCACTTTTTTTTCTAACTGTGGTGATCCAGCAATCAGTAGAAACTTCAAAAATATCACAATATGAGGATCAGTAGAAACTTAGAAGAATGGCCTGTTTCTTCTGTAATAATCCAGATTAAAATACAGAGTTTCAGAGTGTTGCACTACTTATCCTTCTACAGGCTGCATTTCTATTAATAAACCCTGTTGCTATGCAAAACTTCATGGACTTTTCAGATGATCCAATGCTGCTTTGCAGGCAGCATTTTAGTTCTTTAATGACTTCATAAATGAGGCTATTAATTGTTGTTTTTTGAATAGACTACTGTTTAGGCCTCAGCAGGAACTGGATTTTGCTGTAGAGCCATCAGCCAAAAGAGCAATCAAATGTAATCACACTGGCATTCCACATGCAGAACTCCCTTACAGCAAGTCCTTGCTGCAAGTGAGAGATGTTTTCCCCCTGTAAGGTGGTTTATTGTCATTTCAATCCATAGTTCCAGTAATTCTGGAAAGGAGGCTCTTGGCATGTGAACAATAACCTCCAGTTACCAATGTTCCAAGAGCTCCTTCATAAGCAGAGGGAAAAAAGACCTTGAGCGTGCACAAAGTGATCTGCTTGTTAGCCAACAGGCACGAGAAGAGAACACAAAATATGAGAGTGCATCAGGCCATGGGAATTCAAACGAGCCTGGCTATTCCACCCCTTCCTGCTCAGGAGCCTCTGATCGCTCTTAGGTGACAGGGAACTAAAACACTGCCCAGTACTATCACTATCACTGCTAAATATAGCAGGGAATTAGAAAAGTATCACTGTGAACTACACAAAACAACAGAATTAAACAGGAGCTACTTGTAATACAGTTACTTTCAAAAAGAAAGAAGAAAAAAGCCAAGGGTGCAGTTTAAAAAACTAAAGAAACAGAAGAGTCACTCTTCCTCAGTGGCACTTCGGGAGACCTGCTCTTAGCAGGCAAGTGAACAGGTCACAGGACATAAACAGGTCACTGATGCCCAACACATCTCAAGGCAAAGGCATGATGGGTGCTTCTTTTGTAATACTTTATAAAAAATATCTTCTTAAATGCCAGGGGATCAACAAACTTTGAAATGAGCTGTAGCATTCTAGGTTCCTAGGACTGAGCCTGCTATGCCATACTGCAAGAGAAAGTCCAACTTGTGAACTAAAATCTGATGGAAAGAGCACCCTGGTGATGGGCAAAGTTTCTCCCTTCTCTGCCCTTTATCAGAAAGAAGTGGCAATTTGCAGCCAGGAGCCACAGTTACTGGTAGGTTGCTGTCCATTCCCCTCAGCCTATCTGACACCTCAACAGGAAAATGGACTTTGTGAAAAATTTGTTCCCTTGCTTCTGTGCGAACGGGGCAACGAGGGAACATGAATATCAGTGCAAGAAGCTATCGCTCCCACGCAGGGAGAACACGGCCCAGGAGAACATCGGTGAAGAGAGCCAGGGGAGCAGCTGTGCTTGGCACGTCCCGCACATCCAGGGCTCTGGGGCCCGATTTTCCCTGCCTGCATTCAGCAGCCCAGCAGCGCTTCCACTCTGCACCCGCAGCACCAACCGGGGGGCAGCGTGTGACAGGCAGCAGCCCCAGGGCCATCGGCTCTCTCCCGTCTCGGGGACAAGCCCTTGGCAGACGTGAGATGACGAGCGGTCAGCGCTGCGACACAGGGAGCCCGGGACCGGGAGCGGATCCACGGCTCAGGCCCGAGCCCGCCGCACAGTCCCGGCTCCCCGCCTCACCTGAGCCAAGCGCCCACGGGCACGGCTTGCCGGGGGGACAGGAAGAGGGAAATCCCAGGGGCCCACATTACTCACACACACGGAGGGTTAAGCGGGGATGCCCAGCGAGCACACGACGCCCCAAGGCAGAGCAGTCCCACCGGCCCCGCCCGCAGCCGCGATCAGCTGCAGCCTCAGCCGCCGGCCCCGCCTGCCGCCCTCCCCGCCCAGGCCACGGGAGCAGCCGCCAATGGGAAGCCGTAAATTTGCAAGTTTCGCAAAGCCTTCTGGAAAGACTTCTCACCCTAAAGAATTCCGCTAAAATTTTTAAACTGGGTGGAGAACTGTTTTCTCTAGGTGATTTTGTCGCTGCAAAGTGATGATTCCGTGCGTTGTGTTGTTGGATGTTGAGCCGGTTTCCAAACCATGACGTAAAAGGAGCCGGCAGTACCGAGCTATAAATACATTGTGGGGAGTTCTTATTGTCTGGATGTGAGGGCGATCTGGCTGCGACATCTGTCACCCCATTGATCGCCAGGGTTGATTCGGCTGATCTGGCTGGCTAGGCGGGTGTCCCCTTCCTCCCTCAACGCTCCATGTGCGTCCCTCCCGAAGCTGCGCGCTCGGTCGAAGAGGACGACCTCCCCGATAGAGACGGTACCGTTCATCGGTCAAGGGTATACGGTAGCTGCGCTCCCCTGCTAGAACCTCCAAACAAGCTCAAGGTCCATTTGTAGGAGAACGTAGGGTAGTCAAGCTTCCAAGACTGCAGACACATCCAAGTGAGGCGCTGCATGGGGCAGTCTGCCATTGTTTTGTGCTCTATGCGCACACTCTGTGAGTGAGTGTATGCAGATTGTTTTATTTCATTCTTCACCCACCTACACATCTGTGAGCTACTCATGTCACACCTCCACAACCCCTCCCGTCATGTCCACCTCCCCCCCCACCTCCCACCACGTAAAACTAGAATCATTGCAAATGTAAATGTAATTTTCACCTAGTTCTTCACCTGTGCAAGTGCCTGTCAGCCCACTTAAACAGCTAACAAAAGGGCTGGGCTTGTAAGGTATAAATTATTTTCAGCTTCTGCTGCCTGGAAAGCCGGGGACAAGGCTAAAGGGGTGACAGAAGACACAGAACAACAGAACAGGAATAGAATAGGATAATTTCCCTTAGAAAGGGACCCACAACAATCTAGTTCAGCTGCCTGTCCTCCTGTTATGCATATTGCAATTCAGTCTGGCAGGCAGTTTCAGAGGAGCTGACAGCCAAGGAAGACTAAGCAAACAGTTTTACAGGGAGCTCACAGTGTACTGCAGAAATTACATGCTTACACTCAAACCATGTGGCCAGTGAATGTGCAGTGTCCCTCCAAGGTGGCTTGTTAAAAAAAAAAAAAACAACTAACCAACCCAACTAAAAAAAACCTCAACCAAACAAAAAACAAACTAAAGTGCTTTCATTAAAAACTGAATAAAAGAACAAGTCAGTCAGTCAGTGCTTCCTCAAAGATAACTTTATTCTGGGCAGGACATTTGACACAGAAGGAATGAAACAAGCATTTAGAATGCTTCTGAACAAAAACACTGAATAAACAAGAACGATTATTTCTCCACATTTCTGACAATTCCACCCCCCCCCTTCCATATTAAGTTCTAAAATGTTCTTTCAGTACACGTTTTCCTCCTCACATTATGGAACATCCTGCTCATATCAACAGCCATACCAGATACAAGAACACCAAGAGAGTGTGATTCTCAATGTCAAGATTATTAGCTTTTTTCCCCAAAAATAAAAGGCTTTAACTTAGGAAAGTAGGAGATATATAAAAAAAGAAAATTATAAGTACAACTGACTTTTCTAATCTCTTGACTGGACCAACTAAAGCCTGAATGCTATAGTCAAGAGAATCCCTGATGGCCTGATAAAGGTTCAGAGATTACAGGCCAGGTTCAGATTCATCCTGTGCTACTTAAATCTCACAGAGTTGTCCCCCTCCTCAGTAGACACTCAGGTATCTCCAGAATGTTAATATGCTCTCAAATGATACAGATTTCTTTTGGCATGATTCTCACTCACCAGGGGTGAGTCACCTCACAACAAAGGAGCTCATACTTAGTATGATGAATCCAAGCCTCAGCTGCCTGTTCTCATGACTTGTCTCCTTCCACTTGTAGGAACTAAGTGTACAGACCTTACTTACATTACCTACTTAGGTCTAGGGACACTGGGATAGGTTCAGGGTGTTCATTCTTGAGACAAATTACCTGGTGATAAAATAAATTAAATGATACGTTGACATAAATACAGGTATTTATTTCCAAGAGAAACAACTGTCTTTCCAGTTCTGTGACAAATATACATATTTCCCTTTCCACTTACCCACAGACACCCATCAGTGTGCACTTTAGAAATCAAATGGCTGCTTTACTTTACTGCTAAGCATTGGCATCACTGCTGTGGAAGCAGTTAGGTATAGAGTTAGCACTTGCTATGCCCAGATAATAGGGCAGCAGGACACACAAGATGTCTTTGGAATGTGTAAGTCTTTCATGAACATTTTTGTTCTTTCTTTGTCTTGTACTGTCTCACTGTGGGCTGAGCCTATAAAAGCAGACAGTGAGCAGTGCTTCCTGTGCTTCCCCCTGTAGCACTGAGCCAGCAGCCTACCCTAGGGTAGTTTCCTCAAAATCCCACACATTCACCATGGGCAGCACTGAAAAGGCCAGAATATGCTCTCAATCTCGACCACAGCAGCTGCCCCTTGTGTGTGCTGGCAGATCCCATGGAGAGGATCTCATTGACACAGACACTATTCAATTCCTGTGAAATGGCAGGAAGCTGAGAAATGCACCTGCTCTGATCCCTTTAGGCTGGATTTAAGTCTCATAAATAAACTATTTTCCTGAGCTGATCACACAATGAGCTCAGTAAGATCAGAATTTCTGCACACTTCTGCAGGGAGATGCATTTTCTCAGCACACTTCAGCTTTGGCAGCACTGCTTCAGAATGCAGCTATGGAAAGTCCTCTCCCACAGCACTGAACAGTTTTATCTTTCTTCTGTAGAAGGAGGTGCAGAACAGACAAATGCTGACAGTGCTCTAAAAGAATCTTCTGCTGATGGCTGGACTCTGGCACTCCTTTCCAGAGCAGAACTAAACCAGATTATGAGGCTACTTCCTTTTCTCTATACCTTGATATAAATCATACTCTCATAAACTGAGTTAAACTGCTCTTCAAAGAACAGTTTTCCCAATTTAAAGTTTATCAATTTCAGTGAAATCAACCACAGTTTTACATTTTTTAACAGGACCATATAAGATCCCATTTTTTCCTGTAGAGCCTCTGGGGCTAATTTATGGAAGCTGACATATTCTTCACATTGTAAAAGATGTATTGAGTGAAGAAGAACTGAGTATAAACATAAGTAAGGTTAGACCGACTCATTTCCTCTGGGTTGTTTTGGTTTTTGAAGTTTTTTTTTTCCTTAAGTGATTTAGAACAGTTGTGAAAATTAAGTCAGCTGCATAGATCTTGTTTCCTTCAACTATGTTGCTGGCATATCATTAATATTTTGTTACTCTGAAACCAGTTTTATTAGTGCTATTAATTTATTGTTAATATGTTCTTAATATATCTCCAGCTTTTACATTGGCAACAAAAGAAAAACATGAAACAGAATCTCTTTTTTTTCCTTAGAAATCATTAGACCATTTACATGAATTTAACAGAGGTAGGTCCACATTCTATTTCATTGTGAACAATGCCAAAGAACAACTTTTAAGCAGGAAAAAGGAAAGCTGTGTCAGAAAACGGATCTACAGAAGAGTATTTACCCTTCACCAAACAAGAGTAAGATATGGTAAATCTGAATAGCAGTCCAACAAAAAACCTTTCAAAGGCAAAAATAAATTAAAAAAAGGTGCCTCCCACTATCTTTTCGCAGCCTCTCAGTGACTGTGAAGGAGAGTTTACACTGCTAAGTCACTCACTCACTCACTCTGATCTCAGTACGAAGCAATGAGCATAGGACAACAGAAGTGTGGCACTGAGACATGGCATTACTTGAAATTACACAGCCTCAATTAGCACATAAAACTTCAGAAAATGTCTAATGAATGCCCCTTCCTCAGTACTTCTTCACTGCAATATTGCACCATGTTTTTTTTTAATCCACTTCTATAAAAAAAGTTGAGTCTAATAAAAAATTTAAATTTTTTAAAAGTTCATTATAAAAATTTACTGTATAAAAATGCCAAATACCCTAAGCCTTATATACAAAATGCATCACTTTTATGAAAATAACTGGACCCATGTATACAACAAAACAATTTTATACAAAACGGTACAAGATTGCATTCAGATTAATGCAAAGTAGTAAAAACCCTCCAAAATGTCTCATTCATGTAAGATCTGCTCCTTTTAAATGCACAGGTATATAAAGCAGTATGGAATGTCCCACGTTGGGCACCGTTTCGGGGACGCACGCAGTGCTCGGAGGGCCCTTCCCAGGTCACCGGGGAGCGCCGTACTTGGCAGACCAGTCCACGCGGCCGTGGACGGGCTCGGCTGCTGGCGGCAGGGGCATCAACCGCGGCGAGCTCTTGGTGGGTGAGCTGAACGACGGCCACCCGAGAAGGGGCCTGACCGATGTCAGAGCTGCAAAATCTAAAGGACAAAACATTCTGTGATATAAAGGTTCAGTGAGAGCTGTCCATACTGAACAACAACTGGGTGCAGGTTCAGATCCTTACTTCTTCAGGAGGTAAGTCTCCTTTTTTAACAAAGTTTGCTGATGTGAAACAATAGTGGATCCAATCCCTAAAACCTTAGCAGACAAAGAGTATTGACATCACTGATTTGGCAAGTGTGAATTCTACACCAGCTCTCACAGCAATCTATAGGTCCCATTGAAATAAGCTGTAGATAAACCCACATATTTAATAAACAAAAGTAAACACAAACCAAATCCTTCTCTATATGAAGTTCTGCAAGGTTACAAACAATACTTCTAGTCAGTCATATATTGACAAATAATATAAAGCAAAGATAGGTAGTTCAGTGCTGCAGACATACAGCATTACTGGAGTACTGACCAAGGGATCAAGAGAACTTCAGTACTGGACTTACCAGAACATGGGTCCACAACTGGTGCTAACTGAACCCTCTGCCCAGCAGAACCTACTTCCTTCTTCAGGAATGAAGGGACATAAGCATTTGTTAGACCACTTGATCCTATGGGCCCTGAAAGAAATGGCAAGGAACATCTGAACACAATGGATCTCCCATACTGTCAACAGGAGACAAAGGTGTGCCCTGAAGGATCATTTTCAAGACCAAGCCTGATCATGGAATGATCAAAAAAAGAACTTAACTGAAGGCACTTGAAGTCCTATAGCTCCTATACAAACACCTGCATTCAGGAGAGCGTCAGCATCAGACTGCATTAGAGATGAACGGAAAACATGTACAAATTGTACCTGTCAGAGAGAATGGTAATTCTCTCTGACATCTCGGCTTTTTCAAGGTTTCTCAAAGCTTTCAAAACTTAGCATTTCAATTGGAATTATCTTGCTTGACTTTCAGCAACTATGTGATAAGAATATATTGACTCATGGTTTCTATGTAGTGAGTCTGGGGCTTTGGTGCTACACAAAGCTCTTAGCGAAGCCTGTGAGAGCACAGTTTAAAAATGTGGTACAGATTCACATTTCAGATTTTGAAAGCCAGCTACAAAACTTGTCCCTAAGATGAGCAGGAACAGATTTGACTGATCTGTAGGATAAGCCATAGAAATGGAACAAAACAGTCTAGAGTTGTTATAGCACAGAAGGGCACTAAACAAGGTATCATGCACAGAGCAGGGCCATCACACATGTGCCTACGCTGTACTAGAGCAGTGGCAAAGCCTATTGTGGGAAATGATGGTAATAAACAAAAAAAAGAAAAATTTAATGACATCCTATGCTGCTACAAAAGAAGCAAAAACTTGTAAAAAAGGAGACGTGCTATGTTTGTAAAGGTTCTCATGTAGTTTAGTTATTTACAGTGTCCTCCCATCCTGAATCTTTAAAGAGTGATTTTCTGATTAAATTACATCCAAAACTTTAAGTTGTTGTTTTGGGGTTTTTTAACCTGATTTTCTAGAGGCCCAAAATGCTTCTTTGGGCCAAGATTCAACACAAACTTTGGCAATAAAACACTTTCAAAACAACATATGTAAAAGAATTATGGCACTGCAGAACTGTATCACATGAAAACATGAAGCCATGGTTTAGAGAGGAAATACATAGATACAATCTAAAAAAATCAATGTGTTATTAACATGTTATATCTGATAAAAACTAATGTAAAAATCTGTAAATTAATTAGTTCAACTCAAACAGTGATTAAATACCTGAAATACCAAATGCAAAAAAAAAACCTGAAGAAGAAAGATTGAAGAGTTTTGCTTTTTGTTGGAATTTTTAAACTGTAATTACTACATTATTTTAAACATCATCAACTGAAAAACACAGCAATAGATTTTCTTTGCTTAATTCATGTAACAAGAGTGGTGTGTATGGCTAGTTCAATTTATACCAGCTTCCTCATGTAATTACAGCAATTTATGTACCAGGTGGACTAAAATAGACTGGAAACGAGAAAACATGACTTTAAGAAACTGAAGAGAGAAACTGAAAGCAGGAGGAAGAATTTCAGATTGAAGAGACCTAAGCTGTCCAGCCTTCTCTGCATGGGGTACTTCAGACTTGTGACGTTTCATTAGAAGAAATTATTATGTTTCAGTTTAAGGCAGTCTCCCACAGAAGAGCACTCATAATTGATTTTAACACAAAGAACAGACAGGGTAAGCAGGTGTCTTAGAAATGACATTTTGGAAATGGATGACTCCAAAATACACCTGTGGGGAATTGCACAGACATCACTTATTATCATTCCTCAGAGTCTTAAGCACACCTTCTTACCTGAATCCATCCTGTTGGTAGCACTTCCTCCCAAACCGGAGGTTTTCCCAGACAAATCAGAAGTGGGCCAGTGATTAGATGGAACAGACTCTTTGTTTGAAGTGGAGACTATGCTATTCCTGGTGCTTATTCCTATATTGCAAAAATGCAAAGATTACTTCACTAAAATCCTTGTTGCAACACAGGCCTGCATTCATTCCACCTAATGCACAATCTTAGAGCAGATGTCTGGTTCAACTTGGCCAAAACCTCTCCCCTCTCAGTAACTCTGAATCACTCTCCATCCTCTCATTGTACAGGAATACTGGAACTAGCCACAGGCCCTAATCCTGCAGACATCATAATGTAAGCAGCTCCACTAGCATCAATGGCTGCTTATATCACAGGCCACAAATACTCTCATGTCACAGAAAGTGAACCTTGCTATGTACATGAAATCTGTGCTTCCAATAAAAGCCTAACAGCAACAAGATAACTTGAGAGGCAATAATGGCAATTCCATTTCTCATAGTACTGTACTCTTTGTCTCTACTGAAACCTCAGATTATGCAAACAGTTTGCACTACAGTTCACATGACACCTATTATTTGTTTTTAATATAGCTCCCATATTTAAGCAGGGTACCTAACATTCAAGAATGCACTCACAATTCAGGATATGGCTAAAAGCAGTATTGGGATCAATGTGTTTTACAATTTCCTCTAGTAAAACAAGTTTTAGCTACCAAAACTCTAAGTGAGACAATTTGAAGTCAATTATTATTTCAGGAAAAAAGACTGAGTTTGTTGTCACAATACCTTCAAATTTACTTAATTAATTTTGAAGAAGTAGTACTACAAATGAATAAAAAGTTAACACTACCTTTAAAATAGAAATGATGAGAAAGAATATACTTATATTCATCTCATTTTAAATACTGGCAGACATGTTGTCTGCCTCCTGTATTCATCCTGCCTCAGCACTGGTTATCATGAAGACAGGCATGTAATTCTATTCCCACTACTAGTTTGCCTGTTGTTCATGGTACTATACGCTCATGAGGTAAACACACGGCACTTTCTTTTCCAGTCCAGAAGACCAGTCTTATAATTTTTAGGGAGACAGGGAGTAGTCTGGCACATATACAGACATTTTCTAATGCACTTCCAAGTATAAAAGTATCCATCAGGAGGAAGAAGTACCAACAGTCCTGTCCCCTTGTTTGTACTGCTAGACTACTAGAATGCAGTTTGTGTCGTGGCCATTCACACTACAAGCTCTTTCTGTCCTCAGGCTCTTTGAGTAGTAGCCCACCTCCACAAGTTCAAAGGGTAAGAGCTAATGTACCAATGATTATTTCATACTCCTGTTGGAACTGCAGGAAGAAAAGGAAAGTATTTTACTAACCAGGTCGATACCTAGAATGGTTTAAGTAGTGCTGCTTTGCTGCAGAAACTCGCAATGTAGGAGTGTCCTGCCGCAAAAAGGTCGCATGGGAAGTTCGTGCACTGCTGCCAGAGCCTACAGCATCCAAAGGCTTCAGGTCCAAAATGCTTTCAAATCTGTAATTGAAAAATTGCTATGCGTAGTCCAATTCTTATAGCACATGCTTATTCACAGCTTTTTCAACTATACCCCATCTCCAGGAATAATTTCCTTGTAATGTGTTTGCTACACCATAAACACACAGGCAACAGGGAATATTATCAACCCGAAGTCATGCAAGTGCCCCTGAAAATCACATCTGTGCTTCTAGTTCCCTTATATACTGCTTTTAAAGTCAGCAAGTTTCTCTCTTGTGTATACCATCCATGGAAACTGCAGCTTAGACTTATCCAAAACAGTTTATATGCGTGGAATATGTCAAAATTGTTCACATATAAAATTAAAAGTATATATTCAACTATTAACTTTGGGAGACTTACACCAGTTATAATTTTCAGTGGGAAAAAAAGAACATGAAATTGTTGAGATACACATTTCTAGATACAAAGAAAGCACGAAGAGTAACATTACTAAGAAAGAGGAAAAGAGCAAAGAAATAGACCAAATAGCACATACACATAAAAATCCCCTTACCTACAAAGAGTTTCATCATTCTGCCTCTTCTTGTTTTTCAAGTCCATTCTCATGATGGAAGAGCTGTAATCAAGGTCTTCCAAATCATCCCAGTCTTCAGAACTCTTAACTGTCCTGGGAAGATGCCCCCATCTTCGCCTAGGTTTTGGTTTAAGTTCACCATTTGTATTCTCAGATCCAGCAGATGTTTTCTGTTACAAAGATTGAAAAAGAAACAAACCTACATGCTTAGACCACAATCCAGGTGACAGGAACAAAAAGGACTTTTTTTTCCTCTATCTCAAAGAGTAACAGTGATAGTAGAGCTGTAACAACACAATCTTCAACTTTCATTAAACACCCTAAGAACACAATCTGTAGCCTGCTGACATTACATATCTTCTGCATTTCGTCCTGCAATAAAGCATCTTGAATTTATACAAGAAGAAATTTATTGGGTCTCAATTGCAATTCTATTCATGTTCCAGTATGCACCTCCCAAACCATTACCTTATACTGAATTTTTACTTCTAGACCCATGCTGGGAATATAAAACTACATGAATGCTTATGCTTCCACAAGCCTGTGTCTAGACACCTAATTTTTTTTTTCTCTTACAGGACAGCATAGGCACAAATTTGTGCCTCTTCTGTCATTCAGACTCAGCAGTACATTTTGACTTTGTGTGACACTGGTCAGAACAGACTGCTTATGACTGACCCTGCAGCAGTAGCATTCACACTGTCTGCTCTCACCTACTTTATGAATCCAGTCTCCTCATCAGTAGACAGAAAGGGTACATTCTCGTGCTTCAAGAAGAATCTGTTGGTTTCCATGTCCAGTTTGGAAGACCAAACTATTTTATTCCCAGTCAATAAACTGGATGCCTTAAATGGGCAAAGGCAATAGTCTCCTTCATTTCAATACTATTTAGCTTCATACTTTTCTCTCTGGCATCAATCCCATTAAATATTTTGAACACTGTACATCCATTTTATTCATATGAAATCAGTGTAATCCTGTAGGTGGTGCAGGTGTAAAGGGTACCACAAAATGGCTCTAAAATGAGAAATTGACTTGCTTGTTTTACAGCAACTGGATTAAGACTTCGAGAGGAACTTCCAGTTTCTAGCAGACAGTTGGAACACTGGAACCATATTTTAGTTCCACTCACTGTCCTTTTAGTGAAGTACAAGAACCTTGAAGGAGAACAAGAAAAAGAAACACAAGGAAAGAAGCCAGGCACTATATCAGAAAGCTTATGTTATGCTAGATGGGTATTTACCTGCTGAGGAGCCTTGTTGTGTATTGCAGGTAGAAGAACCTGGTTAGACTTGTCCTCCTGTGCATAGTTACTGCGCTCAGCCCCAGAGTTGTCTGTCTTACATGCATACACCACGTGCTGAGAAGACTGGCTTTGCTGAAAAGGCCGTGATGAAATTCGGGCATGAGGTTTCAGAGGGGGCTGTGCTGGAGGGACAGGCTTAATATGCAGAGACAATTTATTATGCAGGTCCTTTTGTTTTCCCAGTTCCTGAATGCCCAAGGCCTGCCCAACCTGGAAGTATGAGTATCGAAGTGCCTAAAAAAATAATAAAGATGTTAGGCTTAGAAAACCAACTTTTTTATTTACCCCAGTCCTATGTGTCAGCATAAATTTAATCTCCTTTTTTCATGGGATAGGAAACAGTACAAGACTCATCTCTCAACACTAGATTCCAGTGAGCACAATCTACTTCAAAAAAATGTTGCAATAGTAGAGAAATTTCAAGAGATACTGAGTTATCAAATCCTCTGTGGACTACTACAGAAGGAAAGGTTCTGCAGAATTAAGATAGTTAACCAGGTAAATGGCAGCTAAAGACATGTTTCATTACATGCTGTCTCTTCATGTGTGTGTGTGAAACACATCCCCCTCATCATTTCAGATTCAGCCAGCAAAACTCAATGACCCCAGATATATCGGCTCCATTCTCCATTTCTGAGACTGAATTAAGTGAAAGAAACACAACCCTTATGGAAATTAGCCACTACCTTTTCTGACAAGTTAGTAAAGATAGTTACTAAAAGTACTTTTATCTGCCTTACAAGTAATTTGGAAGTTGTCAGTAAAGGCAATTAATATATCTTGCTGTTTCAGGCACACTCATCTTCCCTTCCCAAAGACTTCTTACTTCAAAAAGCTTCTAAAAGCTCAGATTCCTCACTCTATTTGTACTTTACTGTAAAACATTTGTTAATGCTTTTAATACTGTTACAGTCAGTGGTTTTTTGTTCTTCATTACCTTTGAGAGTTCATAATCTACTTCACTTTTTAACTGTTTTCATTAAATTTCAAGATTTTAATTGCACTTTATACTGAAGGTCTAATTAAATCACAAAGGTTCAGCTATGGCCCTTGAAGTCAAGTGTCAAGAATCCCATCTGTTTTCCATAAAGGTGCCCTGCTCATTGTATTAGTTGAGTACTACCCAAAACCAGCAGCTACCACCACCTGTATGTGCAATACTGATGACCTGGGCAAGGCTTATGCACAGGACATTGGAACATACCTGCAGTGCACTTGAGCTGAGGCTGCCCAGCAAAAGCAAGCCTTATCCAGGCAACACTGGGCTGGAGGATCAGAGAGCAAGGTGGACTAACAGATGGCTGAAAGGTCAGTCCCAAAGGGTGGCAGTCAGTGCAACAAAGTCTTGGTTGGAGGCCAGGAAGTACCTGTGTCCCCAGAGGTCATTACTGGGCAAATACTGTTCCAGCACCTCCATTAACGATGCTGCTGGTGGTGCAGAGTGCACCCTCAGCAAGTCTGCTGATGACACAAGTAGGAGGGGCTGACACACTGGCTGGCTGTGCTGCCACCCTACAGGACTGTGGCAGGCTGATGAAATGGGCTGACAGGAACCTCACCAATTTAACAAGGATAAATACCAAATCCTGGGAAGGAATAATCACATGCACCAGTCCATGCTGAGGTCAACCACCTGGAAAGCAGCTTTGCAGGGAAGGACCTGGCAGACACCAAGTTGAACATGGAACAGCTACCAAATATGCCCTTGCTGCAAATAAGACTAAGTCCTGGGCTGCCTGAGCAGGAGTGTTGCCAGCAGGTCAAGAGCAGTGATCCTTCCCCTCTGTTCAGGACAGGTGAGGCTATGCCTGGACTGCTGTGTCCATTTTTGGCCTCCCCAGAAAAAGAGAGAGATGGACATAGCAGAAAGAGTCCAGCAAAGGGCCACAAAGGTGATTAAGGGACTGGAGCATCTTGCATATGAGCAAAGACAGAGAACTGGGACTGTTCAGCCTGGAGAAGGTTCTTGAGGATCTTATCAAAGTATGCAAAAGCAGAAGGGAAAGTGCAAAGGAGATTGACTGAGTCTCTTTTCAGGTGTGCCCAGTGACAATGGACACAAACTGAAACACAGGAAGCTCCTTCTGAACATCAAGAAACATTTTTTTACTCTGAGAGTAACTGAGTACTGGAACAGGCTGCCTAGGGCAAGGTGACTGAACCAGATTCCAGTCATTCTGTGGAACACCACAATGAAACAACAGCAGCTCAGCCTTCAGCCATACATCCTACCTTCACTCTGCTGCTATTCATAGTGACTGGATTACACTTAATTCAAGTGTATTTATACATTTGATTATTAAGCACATACCTCAAGCAGCTGATGTTTCATGCAAAAGATTAATTACTCTCCCTTAATTACCCTCCTTTGTCTTTCAAATTGTTCTTGGATTCTCCTCCCTTCTAAGAACTGCACCCCTGAACAACTGCTAAATGACTGTTCCCTGCAGTAAAAGAAAAAAATCACAAGCAGACAAAAAGAAAATAAAATCAAACCTGACTAGCTGTTGGCCGCTTTTTGGGGTCCCACTGCAGCATGTCTCTCATGAGCTGCACTGCTTCACTGCTAGCATTAGGGATGAGAGTTTTTAGGTTGTTCGGTACACACTGAGGCCAGCGAAAATTCATGGAAGCTGAAAGTTGGTAGCCTTCAGGCCAGTCATTCTGCAAGAATGAGATTTTCAAACACAAAAAAGTTCAGCTGTAAAGTATCAGTCCCTAAGCACACTAGCACATATTCTACCTGAAACAGACCATGTCCAGCTTACTCTGGTCTTGTATTGAAAATTCCACTATGAATCTTCACCCCAAACCTCTGGTGAGAGGTGAGTCTTGCTGTACATCTGACAGAGTCAAGGGCACAAATGGAATGAGGAAGTAGGAATCTTGCCATGATCCCAGTTTTTAACCTCTTAAATCATAGGTTTTTATGCAATGTACAAGAAAAAATTCAATTCCCACCTAATGAAATCACAGTCTAAGGACTTTGTTTGCTATGCAGGAGCCTATTTTTCCTCCTCTGTCAGGTATAGCATAATTACTGCACAGAAAGTAAGTTTTAATTTTGTTTACTGTATCTGAAATCAACACCATAAATTAACAGTAAGGAGGAAAATGTATTATTTTTATGCTTACTGCTACTGTGCCATTGTGTACTGTAGAACAGCTGCAGGATTATTGCAGTCTGGAATATCACTTCAGTTACCTTTTTTGGCGTCCCTAAGACTTGGCAAATTTTGAATATAGTATCAATTTCACTGGCGCCTGGGAAGAGAGGCCTCAGCGTGTAAACTTCTGCCATTATGCACCCAACAGCCCAAATATCTATTGGAGAGCTATAGCAGGTGGATCTCAGAAGTACTTCAGGAGCCCTGTACCTGTAGAGGAAAGAAAGAAAAGGAAATCCCAACAATCAACACAATTCAAACATACATGAAATTGCTCACCTCTTCATTCTTTGCTATTAAGAGCAAACATTCTTTAAAAACCTCCTCTCCTCTCCTGTACACACTTTTTTCTTTTCTTGATTAAAACTACATAATCTGCTGTAAACTCTCTCACACCTTCCTGACACAGCAATCCTAGCACATTCCAACCTGTCTTACTACGCTCCCACTCTGCTCCTGTGCTGTTGCTATCTGTAAACTATCTTGCACTAACTGAAGCTTTTCAAATTATACCAAGCCTAAATTAAAGTTTCCTAATGAGGAGGCATCAAAAGTAGTACAACAGTCAGCACGAATTCAGTACTGTACTACTTTTAAGTGTTGATTGCAAGTTCCTACAATGTAAGTGAGCACTGGCACTTACCATCTTGTGGATACGTAATCGGTGTAAGGAGGTCGAGATCGGATTTCTCGGGCTAAGCCAAAATCTGCAATTTTCACAAGTTCTGGTCCCATGCAAAGCAGGTTTTCAGGTTTCAAGTCCCTGTGAAAGAACCCTGAAATTCAAATGAAATATTGATGTGGATTGCAATGTCACTCTCAGCTGCATCCTTTATTTTCCAACTGGATAGTTTCACTTTAGTTCTTATCATTGAAGCTGGAATAACCCCACACAGATATTAAAGTCCTATGTGATCAGCAGAGCTGATTAGTACAGTGTTGTTCAGTCAGAACAGTGAAGAAAGTATACACAAGTTGGCTATCTTGTAACAATTCAGAGCATTTATTCAGACAGCTCTTTCAAGTGACACTTCCCTAACATAAAAAAATTTCCACCATTTTAATGCTAGTTTCATTCTAACTGGAAACTGACCAATGAAGTTATCAATCAATTATATAAAATTTTATTTTAAACAGAATATAAATTTAAATGAGGAGGTTTTTTGCACTTCAGACTTTTTTTTTAATCTGAGAACATAATCGGCAAGCACTGAGCTACTCAACACCACGTAAGGAGATCTCAGTGTATTTTTTTAGTGTTCCCTGCATTCAGCAAAAACTGATCATGAATAAATGCTTGGCAAGAGCTCTTTTAATACAAATGAGAGAAGAGGGCTAGTGTATCAGTGACTACTGTCTCTGAAATTTGCTTCCACCATTAGCCTGGAAATCTTGTCCTGCTTCTTTCTTGCAAGTACCTGAACCACTGTTCCGAGACACAGCTCCCTCTGCAGTACCTAACTGAAGCTCTCAGCTCCTTTCCAAAGACTCCAATATACTTACTTTTTCCATGGCTTTGAGTATGTTCCCACAGAAAATGGACTAAACATTGAAACAGGATATTTCCACATTGTCCAGTATAACTAGATTAGCTTTTGTTCATTAGATTAATGTATAACAGCACTGAAGACACAGAGCTGTAGGTATCTACTAACCAGGAGACTGCATCCTTCCTAGGGATGTTCAGTTGATATTCTGGTGCCAGACTGAATTACTGCTTCTTTGTGAAAGGTACCAGGCAAATCAATCAAGGCTGTTCTTAGCATTTAGTACAATCACTTCTGTATTTTGCTGCACAGACATGCACCAACAGAATGTTTGTGAGGCAATTTATTTCATGACAAACTTGTAGATAGAGCAATCTGTTGTGTACTCAAATATAAAAAGATGCTTAAGAGTTTGGATGGACAAAGAATGTAAGAAGTTCACTTGACAAGCATTTCTATGCTACACAGGAGCAAAATGGAGAAACAGAGAGAGGGAAAAAAACGCTCATGTGATTTTTTCCAAAACTGGTGTGGAGAGAATCTTGGGATACTCATTCTTACTCTGTGAGCCACAATATCATCACAACCATCCTGTTGAGCTTGCCAAATATTTCCAGGTGTTCTTAACTACAGATTTGCAACACCTTGGCAGAAATACAAGTCTAGTGTGGTAGAAGGTCAGTGAGGAAGGCAGTTTTGACACAGAACTGTTCAGTCTCAACAGCTATAGTAAGCTAAATAGCAACATAAGCTGTTCTGAAATGCTGCTATCCATTTGACAATTCACTGAAAAAAGCTGGCTTAGATTTTTGCAAATCAAGCATAACATTTTTCTATACATATATTTGTTTACATATGTATGTTTACATATTATGTATGTCACCAAAACAGACTGGAATTTATAGTTAGGTTTCAGATGAGTATCCAAGCCCCATCAGAAGCGTGAGTAAAGTAATTAGCTGGAAAGTATTTTGCAAAACACAGTTAAATGTGTTCTTCAAGAGAACTGTAATGCTGGTCCTTATAAGCCTTTCACTTCCAGGACTCCGACTACCGATGTCAGTTCCCTCTGATAACCCACAGAGCTGCCCAGCACCAGACCCCTCACTTTATCTAGTGGACAGAATTGCAGGGGTCAGCAAAAAACAGTGAGGAAGCTTTTGTTACAATAAGATGTTTGTTTTGAGATTTTTTCATTAGTTAAGTGGGTCTTGTTACTACTGGCTGGTACATCAGCTTTACCTTTTACCATTGTTATAAATATTAGTCAGAAGCCCATGCAACAAAAGCTGCTTGTCACTCAGACTTTATTACTTTAAATATATTTTATAGAAAATGTGTGTTTTATTCAGGTGTCTGTTAGTACCTGGAAAAAAGAGTAATTTCTTCTTTATTCTTAGTCTCAGGGGACCTTTAAATCTATCAAGAAATGTGTTCATTAACATCCAATGAGTTTGAGTGGCCAGCTGCCAGACTGAGACAGTGGAAATCTACAGAAAAGGAACTGAGAAAACCTCCAGAATGAAGTATTAGGCAACTATAAAATACAGGTGTTTTCAATCATCTGAATCTCTCATACAGAGCCATTCTTTTGATCATTACTAACTTCTACTGAAGTTAGTAATGCAATTGCTTGTGTATTAATCAAAAAACTTACACAAATACTGTCTCTAATTCAGAAGGTTTATAGCAAAAACGTAACCTACCATGCTTATGAATAAATGCAAGTCCTTGCAGGATCTGATACATAATATTCCTAACTGTAGACTCAGGGAACAGTTTGTTTCTGTGAAATAAAAGGGAAGAAATAAATATTAATTACTAAATTCATACATTAGCTTATGCTATCTAATGAATCAAAGATAAAAGGTAGCAATGACAAATAAAACTGCTAGTCAGCTTCCATATTTGCCTACCTTCTTTTCTTGTTACAGAAGAAATTCTTACTTCTTATTCTACAGTCCCTTTCCACGAAACTGGCAATTAACTAAGAATTAAGGAAATAATTCACATTCTTAAAGGTCTGACTTACACAATGTTTAACAAGTCCATGGCCTAGCTAAACTGTAGAGTATGATGCAAAACATACTCTTAGAAACATCTGGGCTTTTTGTTTTTGTAAGAAGGTAGGATATCAAGCATTTCTGTGACATTCTCAAAGATAATTGGTTTCTGTTATAGACTTGAAAAATTTCTCCAAAGTTCATTATTTCATATAATATATATCCATATATGTGCCCAATTTAATTACAGTTTTCTATCCCTGCACACGCATTGTGTCTTTATGCTTAAAAAGGTATTTCATGTGGCATTCACATAGATATATTATAATTATAACCTTACTTTCTTAAATCAAGGAAGATTCTTGTCATCTGCCAGGCTCATACTATGGTCCACAGAGAGAAACATTTCGAATCAGGAAATTTTGCCCTCACTTATCCTCTGGTGGATGTTATCATGGCCCAAAGGCTAAAACTAAGACTTTCTTAATGGTCCAGCAAATACCAAGCTACATTTTATTCAGAATGCTGACAAATGAAACAAGCAGTCTTTGGTCATGTCAGTTCAAACAGCAAGGAAAAATAATTTCTGGAAGCAATCCAAAATTTGATACCTCTTGATTACTGTTCCAACTACTTTTTATTTACTCATTTATTTGAGGAATCCATAAAAGAAGAGATGGTGATACCAATTTCTTATAAAAAAGCACCACTGGAGTACTTACACCAAAATCAGAAGCTCTAGGTCCAAGGCCTCTTCAGTGTGAGGACTATTAAAACCCACAGTTCCTACCTCTCAAAAGAACACCCTACCACACTAATGTGGGACAAGACACTGGAAACTCCCACTAGACTGGCTGGAATATGCTCAAAGGGGACAGTCACAGCTCCTGCTGCAGCCTGCAGCTTTAAGCTATACTGATCCAAGCCTAAACAAATAATCCGAAGTCCTTTGAACAGTATCAGAGGTGTTAAAAGCACATTACACAAGTAATTAATTTATATCAGGAATAGGTGATGCTGTAACATACCTTTCTTTCATTAACTGATAAAGATTTTCCTTCATGTACTCAAACACAAAATACAGATGATCATTTTCCCTGATAACTTCTTTCAGCTTTACCACATTGGCATGGTTTAATTTCTTCAAAGACTAGAAACAGAAAATACAAACAGGATTTTACAAGGGTCTTAATACAGTGAAGGAGAAAAAAAAAACAACTTATTTCATTGTTGCAGAAGGATTAACATCAAAAACTTTCTGGTGTCTTAAATAATCAGATAGCTCTGAGAACAAAGACCAGATCTCCGAGTATTACAACATGCATATACTCTGTACAGCAATTTAATGTGCTGGTCATTCAAAAGCCAGATATCTCCTGTCACTGTCAGCACCAAAACAACTGCATTTTCTCTGTAAGAGACTTCCTAATGGCAGAATTTACACTCTTCTTGCACCTGCACTGGCAACAACCAGGTTAGAGTCAAGACTAAAAACAACCCTGGAAAGTCTTCCTTGGTATTGTGGATTAACTTTTGCAGGCAGCTGAGCTTGTTCAGCCACCCAAGCGGGATGGGGAAAACAATCAGAAGGGCAGAAAGTGAGACAACTCACAGGCTGAGATACAGAGTTCAATGGGTAAAGCAAAAGTCAAGCATGCAAGCAAAGCAAACAAAGGAATTCATTCACTGCTTCCCAGGGACAGGCAGGTGTTCAGCCACCTCCAGTACAGCAGGGCTCTATCACATGTAATGGTTCCTGGGGAATCAAATGCCATCACTCTGAAGGTCTCCTGCTTCCTCCTCCTTTCCCCAGCTTTTGATGCTCAGCACAATGTCTCATGGCATGTTCCTTTGGTCAGCTGTCTTGGCTGTGTCCCCTCCCAGCCTTTAGCCCACCTTCAGCCTACTCACTGACAGGGAAGCATGAACAACAGAGAGGGCCTGAGGTTGCCAAAGCACTGCTCAACAATAACTAAAACGTACCTGTATTATCAAGACTGTTTTGGTCAGAAATGCAAAAAAAAAAGACCCATAGAAGCTGCTACAAAGAAAACTAACTCTACCCTAGCTAAAACTAGCAAACTTGGGTCTTCTTTCTTTTCTTAGATTTTAAGTGTATTCGATGTCCATTTTTACAGGGTACTGTAAGAAAAATGACCTAGGCATGTTTCTGCATGTTTTCAGTGCTGACATAAATTAAGGAGGCCCCTAGAGCCTACCCTCCAAGTTTTGCTGGCATCAAAATTTCATGCTGTAAGTCTGTCCCCAAGCCAACTATAGAGAAACAATTGCATGTACAAAAGTTAATGCTGCACAAAGGGCATGTGTTCTCAAGCTCTGAAAAACAAGCACCAATCAACTCCGGGTGTTGTGACAGAAAAGCTCTCACACACACACTCCTCACTGCAGCTCTCTACCACTAAATAATTTTATAAGACACTCCCTTCTAATGCAGAGTCAGGAAACAGAACAGTAATGCCATATGCTACAGCTCACTTTGGGAGTAGTGTTTTGGCACAAGAGTAGTAAGGAATTTGATGTGACAGTCAATTTGAAGTCAACCACTGAACAAAACAAGTACCTTAACCTCTCGAAGGTTCATGCACTCCTCCCAGGAATAAAACTTCCTCTTCATTCTACAAAAGTAGAGAGAAAAAGAATGACTAATGCATTTAAAACATCAGCTGTTGTTAGAATCAAAAGCCCCACTGCATATTAACAATTCAGTTCTTCCATCAGAATTTAAGACACTAGCTCCTTTGCCAAAAAACTTTACATCTCTAGACAAGGTATAGTCAAGTTGATTTACTAGAATACACACTCAAATAGAATTACAGTCAAATTAACAGTTACTATTACACAGGACTGCATTTTTCTGTATATAAACCTTGCTGAAAATAATTCAGAGCCTTCAACAAGCCCAGGCATGCTATTTTTCTTTCTGATATAACAATGTGGTAGAATAGAGTCTAACTGTGAAAAGAACAAGGGTAGTTTCGACAGTTTTGACACAAATCAAATGAAGATCCAATCACTTCACTGGATCTCCAACCTTATCATACTCTCCTTGCTCCTCTTCTCGATTTTTTATTTCTCTGTGATTTTAGTATTTGACCATATTTCCACATTTTCCTTTGACCACTATTCCTCATGTTTCTACCTCCCTTGCAAGGTGCATCTATCATGCCAACTGCTTTTCAAATTCTGCTTTCCCCTTGAAGTTTATAAGCAACTCTGATTCAACAGAAACAAAGTGTGTGGAAGTTTTCTCCCAAGCCAGACTGTAACTCTGAACATAATATTTGTGTGTAATGTATGGTCCTGTATGTTCATACACATTTTGATTACCACTCAGTTCTTTAAGATGTAACTCTATGCTTTAGGACCAAAAGGATGAAGACTCACACATACATGCACACAGAAGATCACAGATTAAAACTCAAAAAAATACTCAACTGTGTAGAGTCTGGATTTCACAGGGAGTTGAGCACTCTCTGAAGATCTGAGCCTTTGCCTTTAATGATAATTCAGTATTACTTATTATTGTAGCAAGTTTCCTGTTTGAGATTGGCTCTCACAATCAGAGTAGTTTAAGAACTACAAGCCCTTCGTGCCATTAAGGGGTCTGGAATTTTTTTCAGCAGTGTTTTTGCAGTTACAGTCTTGTGTACTCAGTTACTGGGCCACTTGTGTTTTTAACAAAGGATCGGCATTAACACCTAAGTAAGAGAACACTTCTGGTTTGTTCTGATTTTTCTGAGTTTTTCCCATACTGCAAACTGAAAATTAAAGCAAGACCTTCTAAGCAAGGTCTGATACAGGCTAAATACCCTCAGCAGAGGGGATTTAGAAAGTTGATAAAGCCAGCTATTGACTGCTCATACAAAATAGCATTGTACAAAAAGCTCTTTTGACAAGCCTGTCCCTTGTCATGGTCAGTATTTCAGGAAGGTGCCTGCAATGTTTTACAGCTGTCTCTTACCACAGCTAGGACAAATAAGCCATTTACAAACTAAAGTCACTACTGAAGCAGAAGAGAAAAATCAAGTGAATTTATCAAGGGATTTCAAGAAAATCTTAAGTTGAAAAGACCAGTATATCATAGCATAAAAGATACAGATAATGGACAATGAGATCAGTTGTGTTAATTATCACTGCAGTATTAATATTCCATTGAAAATTAGACTACAAAATATATGTTCCATGTATGCAGCAGCAAAAGGGCTGTAGATTCCAAAGCAGCACTGCAGAATACTCTAAGTAATATGTAAAACTCGTTTGCACATAGCAGCAGTGTGCTGTTACACAGTAAGCCTATATATCTCACCCTCTTTATCTCCTGCTGAGGCTTTGGAGGACACAAGGCACATTTTCATGCTGTCCAAGTACAACTCCACACTAAAAAGCTGCACGGAATGTGAAGTACTCAAACCAGCATGACCAAGTTGATGCAGACCTAGAAAGGAAAAACCTGGACTATGCATTATTAAGTAATGTATGAGAACACTTACTTTTTAATGGCTATTAGCTCTCCAGATTCAATGCTTCTCCCTAGGAGAACAGAGCCGTAGGTCCCATCACCAAGCTGTCTGATAGTTTTGTACCTATTCATGATGAGGATACTTCAGCTGCAAGTGCATTTCAGTCCTCGGCGTTTCCTGCGGTTTTTCTCCTCCAAGTGTAACCAGTTCTTTCTGTGGCAGCATAAATACAGAGCACTCAGGACAGTGTGAACAGTTGCAGGAATCATGTTTTCAAGATTTAGCCTTTGGTCTGAAAGCACAGAACATAATCCATTTGATTTCTGTACCCTTCTGAGATTGCTTGTTTGCAGACTCCACTCTCGTCCAAGGGAACAGTCCCTGGCAGCCATACACAAACACTTGTCCTGGAGCCTCACCAGAAAGGGCCAGCCCGTATCTGGATGTAACTGGGTATAATCCCCAAAGCCAGTCCCAAGCTAAAGCTAAAGGTACCTTACAGAAAGCTTGCAGGCAGCCCTGAAGGGAGACACTATTGCTAAAGTCACAGGATAAAGTCTCACGGCCTGGACAAAATCATCTGCTAGCAGAAAACATGAAGCTTTACAATACAATAGGAGGGGATCTGTCCTAGCCAGCTTTTTAGGCATGTAAGGCATCACCTTACAAGTCACACTGCCATCAGTTAAACCAATATCCTGAATTTCCATATGGTCCTATGTGAGAGAGCATAGCCATATGCATTCCTTTAAACAAAGTGTGCAGAGGAAGAATATTACATTCATGTCAGGTAAGACCAAATGTATTTTACCACAGTAACTCTAAGCATGAATCAGTCTCTAGAAGTAGAGGCATCATCAGATTATCTACTTAATCTTTTGTTGTTACACTGCATAAACAAAAAAAACCCCATAGAACAGTTTGGATTGGAAGGCACCTTAAAAATCATCTAGTTCCAACCCCTGTGCTGTGGGCTGAGACTCTTTCCCGTACCCAGGTGCTCAAAGCCTGACCCAGTCTGGCCTTGAATCCTTCCAGGGATGGGGCATCCACAGAATCTCTGCTGGATAATAAAGCAAAAACCTTCTTGTTTCTAGTTTAATGTAATTGTTGCTGGTATTTCCTCCACTGTAGTTGAGAAAAAATGGAATCTATTCTATGTAAACTAATCATACATTTAAAATAAAATTCCCCTGCAATGAAGGTTTGGTCACTTGAATTATCTCATTCTTCACCCCTTAAAAAGACAATTCTCATGACTTGTGACTTTTGCCTTCTGTAATGTGTACTTTAATTACATTTTCTTTTTTTTTTCTGTAGTAGCCTTGTATCTTCCTCATTTCACAAAGTTGTGTTATGATTTTAGAGGTAATGGGATTATGTTACTGGAACTCTGAAGTGATATCAGTGCAGAGCCACAATCCTGTGGATGCAAGATGCTGTGAACATCCTTTATTTTCTGTCTTCTAAGCCTATTAGCCCCACTAATACTGATACAGGAATGAAGACCAGGAAATCTGAAGTTAGAAGACCTTTTGACAATCTACCCATTGTGCAGCACGTCTCTAAATCTATCTCAGACACCAGTCAGTGTCTCAGACAGGCAGGAGGAACTGCCCCATAGCAGCATCTGTTTCTTTCCACACACTCACTACTACAGAGACCCAGGACTGAGCACCTTACATTGGAGACCTAATCCCACATTTTGTACTACTTGCCAAGGAACACAGAGTCTGTCCCTAAAACAGCAGTTTCAAGTACCAGTTCCTTTTTGGCTGGTTTTCAGACTGTGCACCTGCATAGCACAAAGCTATGTTCAGTGGTCTACATCCAGGTTAAAAAGCTTTAACCTGCTTACTCCAACTGGTCAGTGACTGGATGGCAGCTCAAAAACCCTCATTCAGATCCCTGGCAACAAGATTACAAACAATGACACCGTCTTGCATGTTCTCCTAGTCTGAAAACCTAAAATGTATTAATATCCAAACAATTTTATACAGTAATTTCAAATCATCACAATTGGGACTTGTGGACTCTTCTGCACACACCGCCCTGATGATACAGTTCTGAAACTGTGATCCTAACAGCTGTGATGTCTTAAAATTCAGATTCCTATGCTGTCCCTGATTTACCATTCACATATCCCTTTCAGGGAACTGTGACTGAAGAGTGGAGGAGCACCCTTGCCTTATATTTGAGACCACAGCAAAACTAAAGATGTTTAACACTACTAGCAATAATCACCAATGGCTGGATAGATTGTTTGATGTCTCTTGAACAGATGCAAGTGGTGAACCTAACTATTTATTCATTACTGAGGATACTAAGTGCCTCTCCTTCCCACAGCCACCAATTTTCAAAAAAACTTGTATGAAATTATCTTTGAAATTGTCAAATGTGACCAAAACAGACTAATTGAAATATTTCTGAAGAACAAAAGTGAGAATAAAAACCCAAAACAAAAACCAAACAAATCAACCAAAAAACCCAAACATACAAAAACAAACTCCCCAAAGCAACAAAACCCCCTAAATCCAAAACCAAACAAAAAACCAAAACACAAGAAAACCAACCCCCACCCAAATGAAACAATACCCCAAAAAACAAACAAAAAACCCCCCAAACCCCAACCAACCAAAAAAAACCACCCCCAAAATAAACAAATAAACAAAAAATTCCAAAGAAACCAAAAGCAACAACAACAACAAAAAACCAAATCAGTCAGAAAACACTTATTTCAATGAGGAATTAATGCTAAAAAACATGCCAGGATGCACAGAAATTAACCCGGCTCCCCTGGAAGCACAAATCCACCTGTGTGAAAACCCACTGACAAAGCCTGAATGAAGTATTCTCTAGTTAACTCAATCAGCACCATTTCTTGTTGTTAACAGTAAGGTTGTTTTAAAATCTACTTTACTTGGCCTTCAGACTGTTTCGCCTGAGCCCCACTGAAATTACTGAAAAGAGCACGAGTCTCCAACAAGAAGTCTGCAGAGCTACAACACGTATCATCTAATCTAAAAATACAATCTACACAAATTCGCACCACCAGAAGATGTAAATATAAACTGCAAAAATATCTTAAAGCAAAAAGTGTGTGGATACGACAGAGTAAAATGTAAACCCCTTATTTCCACCGTGTTGTAACTCCGAGTTACCTCACCTATACTTTTATTCCCTCAGAAATCGAACAGCAAAACGCCTTTAACAGCAAGTCTAATTCAATATATCGAGAGTGTTTTTTAACTAAGTACAACTCAAACCTACTGTTGTCGCTTATGAACCCTTTAACTACGTATCCACTCCAGTCTGAAGTGCTGAAGCACCGAGAACTGAAAGCGAAACTGGCTCACTGTGCCACAGCCGAGAAACGCAGACAGTAAACAAACAGCATGTGCCTTTTTAAACTCGTCCTGCGCCGTAGCAATTACTCGAAGGTATTACAAGCAGGCAGCAGTGAGAAAGGCGCGGTTCAAAGCCGTGGGTGCCCACGGGTGCGGTCCCCGCGGTGCCGCGTTTGTCACGGAGGGCTCCGGGGGTGCCCCATGAGCCGCACACGCAGGCAGGGACAGATGAGCGATGGCGGGGCCGCCGCTCAGGCCAGCTCCCGGCTCCTGCCCGGCCTCCGCTGCGGCAGCGCCCGACCCCTCAGCCCCGGTACACTCGAGTGCCCCCATTCCTCGCCGTACGGGACCGCGGGTCCCCCGGCCCGCCGTGCCCGTGCCCGGCAGGACTCACCGCGGACGCGTGTCCCCGCTCGGGCCCGGCCTGCGGACAGGCCCGGAATGGCGGCGGCGCCGCCGCCCCGCGGAGCAGCTGCGGCCCAGAGCGGCCCCGGCCGGCCTCGCTCGGCCCATGGAGCGGCCCCGGCCCCCGCCCCGGCCCGGCCCCCGCGCCCCCGGCCCGCCGGGGCTCCCCGCGGGGGGACAGCGCCCCACGACGGCGGCCGGGGAACGGCCGGGCCCCTCGCAGAGGGGGCGCTGAGCTGGATGTTAACGAGAAAGAAACAAACAAACCATCTCTGGAGCATCCCTCTTACGAGAGACTGGGGGAGCTGAGCCTGCTCAGCCTGGAGAGGACTGGGAGGGATTTCGTTAATGCGTCGATATATCTCAGAGGTGGTGCCAAGAAAGATGGTGCCAGACTCTTTTCAGTGGTGCTCAGTGACAAGACGAGGAGCAATACCCATAAACTGAAACACATGAGGTTCCATTGACCGTGAGGAAGAACTTCTTTCCATTGAGGGTGGCAGAGCACTGGGACAGGCTGCACAGGGAAGTCACAGAGTCCCTCTCCGGAGACATTGAAAAGCCACCCTGGATGTGTTCCTGTGTAACCAGCTCTAGGTGACGCTGTCTTGGCATAGGGGTTGGTCTAGATGACTTGCACAGGACCTTACCAACCCTAACAGTTCTGTGATCCTTGTGAAAACAAAACCCAGCCGAGCAAACACGAACCCACACTGATGGGCGTCTCACGTCTCAGGAGTTTAAACAACAAAACTAGAATGCAGAAACACCAAACTGTGAACAAATGGGAAGAATATTGATATTTTAAGGGGGGCCTGTGCCTTCCTCTCCCAAGCACCAGCAGCTCACCCTGGCTCTGACAGCCAGGGTGAGCTTAAGACATAACAGGAAGAGCAGTAAAAGGAAAACAAGGAACAAAAATTTGATCTAAAACAATTGATTATCAGGACTGTAAGAGTGATTCAGGAAATATCAGCTTCTTTTTACACTTCATCCCTTAGGTTTTAAAAGTAAAGCATATAGAGTTAATTCCCAGGGTTTGGAAAGACAGGATGAGCTAGTGCTGTTATTCAGGAGTACAGTGTAGGATATGTCATTCATGTGCTAAAACAGGTGTGGGGAAAAACAAAGCCCTGGGTGCCTCCCCCACCCCACCTAGTCAGAGGCTAAACTTTATATTTACAGGAATATATCATAAAGACTCAAATTCCCTTCAACAGACAGGCATGATTCTCAGTGAAGCCAGGAGGAGCAGTGTACACTCACATGAGATTTCTGCTTTAAGCCACCCATATTACAGCCCTCGTGCACAATCACGTATTTGCACTCAGCCCTGCGACAGCCACAGGATGCCGTTTTTCTGTTGTTACAGGCAAGGCTTTTTCATTCCCAATAGAATAATAGAATTATTTGGATTTGAATATTTGACCTTAAATATAATCTAGTTTCAACGCCCTGCCATGGGGCAGGGACACCTTTGCCTACACCAGGTTGCTCAGACCCTCACCCAAACTGCCCTTGAACACTGCCGGGGATGGGGGATCCACAGCTTCTCAGGGCAACCTGCGCCAGCGCCTCACCGCCCTCACAGTGAAGGATTTTTTACTAAAATGTAACGTTTAGTAAGTATCTAAGCAGAGGCACACCCAGTAGGAGAAAATGAGCCTTGACTCCAAACCAGAAGCAGCACTGATTGCTGCTTCTATTGATAACCAGTCGTAGCCACGAGCACCCCATCTCAAATCCTCGGGTAGCCGCGTCATCCCCACTGCTCGCACAGCCCACAGCAGCACCCAGTGCCCCGCTCCGCACCAGCCCCGGCTGCCCGGCCGGGGATCGCCGCCCGGCCTTGTCACAGCCCCCTTGCTGTGACTGTCTCCTCTCCACAGAGCAGCGCTACGGTCACCTGGATCGGAAAGCAGTGCCGATGCCGTCTCCCAGAGCCCTTGCAGCCCCATTTCCCGGGCCCGCTGCCCAAGCCTGAGCGCTCACCTGCCCCTCCAGAGAAGACACACGCCTCCTCATCCTCCTCCTGAAAACGCTCAGGGCACTACACATGCACAAAGGTTCACAGATCCATACACGTGGTTTTCTTCTGGAACAAAAAGACTGTGATACGCTTTTATACAAATAGGTTTCGTCCAATTTTAGAAAATCTGAGAAGACGTGTGCTGACAGCAGGTGATAACTGTGCTCACTGAACTGGACGGGCAAATTACCACGGCCACGAGATTCAATGGCCTCGGCACCGCTGTTACCTCCACAGTGCGGCACAGAGCGCTGTCCCGTTACCTGGTCGGCAATTTGCCTGTGCCAAGCTCCCGGCCTGACCGCAGTCGCAGCGGAAATCGCGGCTCCCACTCCTGGGATCGCGCCTGCCGGGATTCCCACTCACTACAGTTCCCGGCAGCCTTTGCTCTGCCGCCCTTGCCCTGGTGTGCGCCGCGGACTACGCTCCCCAGCAGGCCTTGCACCGCGCCGCCGCGGGCGGCAGAGGCGGCACGGGCCGCGGTGCGCTCTGGGATGGGGAGTCCGTGCGGTCGCGCGTCGTAGCGGCCCGCGCGGGAGGCGGCGCTCTGACCTGGCGGGTTCGCCCGGGCCGTGTCCCGCCGCTCCCGCCGCCGGCCCTGCTCGCCGGGAAGATGGCTGCCGTCCGCAGGGCCCGCAGGGACTCCCGCTGCGTGGTGCGCTTCTCCGACCGAGAACTCTGCTAAGTGCCCCTCGTGGGCAGGGAGGACACACGGACCAAGCGGGGGAGCAGAGCCCCCGGGACGGGACAGCGCCGCCCGCGCGTCGGCAGCATGGTGAGCGGGCCCGCGCGGCGGGGGCTCGGCTGTCGGGCAGGGACGGCCGGGCGGGAGCGGGACGAGGGGGGCGTGCGTGGGAGCGGCTCCCTGGCCGAATTGCTGGCAGGCTGCCCTGTCCTCCCTGCCCGCCCCCGGGCACCGGGAGATGCTTGTGGGAAACGTGCCGTGATCCCGCCCCAGCGCGGCTTGCCACGGCCGCCTCCCGCAGGGGGTTTTCATGAGTGGGGCTGCTTGGTTCTGGAGCGATCTAGCCTTCCGTAGGAACGCGTGAACAAAATCCCTGTGTCATTACAGCGGAGCGTGCCCTTCCTTTCCCTTTCTGCCATCAGAAATGTGGTGGCATAAAATCAGTCAGTAATTTAAAGGACTCTGTGGGCCAGGGACTCGAGATGAGTTTGTCATTTAACATACCAGAAATACTCTTTGGTTCGGTATTGCTTTATTGATTGCGTCTCAATATGGATTCAAGTATCCATGATGAGAACTCGATCATTCAAAGTTAAACCGTTTCTATCACACAGGAACTGTTAAAATATCTCATCACGGTTATAAAAGCTCTTGTTTTTGAACACAGTGTTGTTTCTACCACATTTACAGAAAGAGAGGGTGGCTTTCTCATTTTTTTATAAAACCAAGAGGAATGTTAGCTGGCAGTCACTGTTTTGCTTTGCCGTGCTTGCTCCTCCCTGAGTTCTGTATGGTTCACACATAACACAGCCGTGTTCAACTGGTGACGCTCAGCTTCGAACTGTTTCTGATCTTGGTTTTATTTTGCTGAAACAGAGATCAGAACTATTAAAGGTCTTGACGTTACAGACAGTTTAGTGGGCGGTTAATGTACTGTGAGGAAATCAGCATGCAATTACTGATTGCAAGACAAAACTGAACTGTGCAAATAAACTAGTTCTGCATTTGGCAAATGGTTTCTAATGCTTTGCAAGCAAATCAGAATTGAATCTACTCAGCTGACTTCATTTTTTATGAGTTGCCACCTAAATCAGATGTTTACTTTTGACATGTTACCTTTTGGTGGCTTGATAGACTACTACTTTCTTCATGGAAAATGAATCAAGCCAGTCAGCCAGTACACGGTATGATGTCTTCCTTTCAATCAGGATGAAGTCACTGTTCCATGTGACAGCTGACTTGTATCAGGGGAAAGGCCAGCAAGCACAACGATGAATATCTAGATATATCCCCTAAGTAGCAGTTAGAGCACAGTGTTCTGTGGATTTTAGAAACTGTAAGTACAACACAAGTATTCTCAGACTAGGGGCAATGAGCCAATTTGTGCACATTGTGAAGTGCTTTAGGTGTGATCTCATGACCTGTCTGCTGGTGAAGGTCCTTGCTTCACAGTACCTGTGTTTATTCACTTGTCCCAGCAAAATCATAGGGTTTCAGCTGGTCTGATAAACAGTGGAAGGTTGTTAATAGGCATCAGTTTTCCAGCTCATTCCTATGCAGTAGCAATGAATTCGTTGCTTTACCAGTAAGTTCAGAGGGCTGGCCACTTAGGCTGCTGCTACTGCCAAAAGACAGCCCTTTGATATGAGAGGTCACACATGCCTACAGTATAGGGAAGGTAATGGCAGCACTTTGGTTGTAATCAATTTCATGGTGGTTTTTGACAATTTTTAGACTGTAGGCCAGGTCTTCATAGTATTTCTGGTTTGAGTTGAGAGCATATTAAAGTTTCAAAGAGCATCAAATGAGATTTTAGGTGCAGTTCGTCCACTTCTATGTCTGACTGTGACTCAGAAATTAAGAAGTAGGGCAGCTGAATGGAGAGGAGGGGTTGAAAATCAAGAGTTGAACAGATTAGTGAAATGTAAAGTTTTTGAATGAGGTAAACTTCATCCAGCTTCCTAACCTGCTAAGCAGTTTCAAAGCTTAAATCAGTTTGTTTACAGACTTCAGGAGTTAAAGGTTTTAATGGGCGTGGCTTTATGCACCAGAAGCTAGTGTTAATTTAGTTCAGAAATTGGTAATTTCTGCATTTTGCAGATAAAACCAGGCTTATCTGCCCAGACTGGAGAGCTGCCTGGACATAATTCAGCTGCAAACCAGAAGACTTGCATCCTGCACAGACAGAATTAGGCCTCATTTCTGTCAGCCCACAGACATAATAATGCACTTACAGACACCCATTTCAGAGCTAGCTCATTCCTAGGCTGCCTCTGCTTGGCCAACAAAATATTCCTGGATGCTAATAATGTGGTAGGACTATCACAACTCATAGGGCATTAACTGCCTGCAATTAAATTCTGGAATGAAAGCCCATTAAATTTCCCAGTTATTTACTCCTTGCTGAGATTTAATGCCACTACTGTTTTATAGTGTTCTGGCTCACCTGTTTCCTCTACTGGGAAATTAAAAATGTACGGAAATTAAAAATGAGAATGCAGAAGTAGATTGAATATCTGTTTATCTTCAGCCAACCAACCATGTCTGTCAATTGTAAGTGATGAATTATCTGAAACCTCAGTGAAAGCACTTTTAGAAATTACAAACCAGTAAGGTTATGGTTGTTGGGGAGCCTGAAGATACGTTCTAACTCCGGGGAGGTGCTTGTCACCAAAACAGAGAGATTAAAGGTTGCCTTCCCATCACATTTGGTAGTATTCTGTAGTTTGATCAGAACTTCCAAGTGCTCTAAAAATGGTATAAATTTTCTGAGTACAAGAATGCTTTGATTTCTGCACTTTGACTGTGCAGGAGGTAGAGATTTCTTTTTGAGAGCTTGGTAGAATCTCAGTGACAGAATGTCACCTCAAGTCTCTGAGTACCGAGTACAATAGGAAGGAGTGGGAAATAAAACTTTTTTAAGTAGTTGTGATAATCTTAATGTTAGGTTTGCCTGCTTGTAATCTCACTTTGCATTATCTACTTGCAGAACTATAGATGTGAATTTCAGTGCAGAATGGTAGAAAAACTGGTTTGCTTCAGCTGCAGGAAGAACCTTAAACAAATGTCTTAGTTGAGATTTTGCGGTCTTTTTCCCCCTTACTGGCATCTTGCTGTTGTCATTTTAGTGGCTTCACACTAATGCTTGGAATTTGTTTTCCTTTCTTTTAGTATAGACTCCATAAATCTCAGTATATTTCACTATAATAATTAATTTTCATATTTTTAAGTTTTTTTCTTAAACTAGCTAGTTTAACCTCCTACACAGAGCCATGTTAGGTTTAGGCAAAGGTCTTATTTCAGGTTTTATTTGTTTAACCTGTCTCACAGTTGTACTGTAAATAAAACCAACTGTCAAGCTCTCATGATAGCTTTTTATTTCATTTTCCAGTACATTTCTTGTTTAGTTTCACATGTATATGTAAAGTATCTATTGTTGATTCAAAGCACTTTTGTGCTCTTGAAAATATTAAACAAATCAAAACTACTGGTTATCTTTAGAATGAGAAGATAGTGATTAAATTTTAATTTGTTGGACAAAGGACATTATAGTTTAATACTGAAGCTTTTGCTCTGTGCTTTGACACAGACACAGTGTATTTAGTCAGGTATGCTGGTGTATTGCAGCATGGAAGCCTTCAAGTGGTACACAACTAAGCTATGTTGGATTAAAATGCAAAACCCATCTTCATTAAATATGAACTTCATTAATATGGAAGTACAACTGATCTCATTAGTTTTAAAATTAATTTTTATCATCAAAAGGGAAGCATGCTTAATTTTTTTTTACTGTGTGTCAGTATCTGTTGTTCCTGTGAATGTGCTGTGGGGACTTCTGCAGACCCTGTAATGACATTTGACTTTTCTTTACTAGGCAGAAGCTGAAGAAGATTGTCACGCTGATTTGGTAAGAACTGATGACAGTGAAAGATCTGGTGAAGCAAATCTTCAGGTACGTCCCTCATGCTAGTGGGATTTTACAAACATAGTACTGCTGTGAGTTAAACTGCATCACTTACCTTCATTTATTTACCACACATTTGTTGATCTGACAAATGCTTAATCTTCCTGCCCCTCCAAAAGCGAGATAAATTTTGCATTGTGTTCCAAGTGTCACATTCAGTCTTCAGCTATCTCTGTAGATGAAAAGAAAGCTTGTGACAGATCTGGAATTTCTTTGAAGAGCTGTAGAACTTGGACAGCAGTTTCTGTGATCAAATTCCATTTTAACTTGTCACTTTCTACTGGACCAGAAAGCTGATAAAAGCAGTGTAGTAGAAAAGTGTGTTCTCCTACAAGACTAGATTTCTGTGTAGGTGCTCCCCAGAAGTTGTGATGATTGCAAGAGACCTGTAAAGTGTAACTTCAAAGATGCTCCAAAAAAAGGCATGACAGGAATTGCAACTTGTATTATTTCACAGAGCATAGTCCATACCTTTTAAAAGAGAAAGAAGTAAGGTCTTACTTGTATATTATATAAATTGCCATCTTGAATGTTAGAGAACTTAGAATGCTTGTGTACAAAAACCTGGATTTTCTAAATTTTAATATTAAGAGCTAATTGATTTATTGCTTATGATAATTCTACATAAACAAGAACAAACATGATCATGTCTGGAAAGATCACTTTTCTGTGGAATGTTAGGTCATAACCATAGTACTAACAAGCACTTCTTGAAACATCAGTTTTTCTTCTGAGGTGAACAGTCCAGAACAAAGCACTTTAGTTATTGAATGAGACTGAAGAAGTTCTTTTTTGTTTTAATTTACCATAAAACAACTGCTAACTCTCTGTGCCTAAATTCTCTGAAGCCATCAAGACTTGGAAAACATAGTTTTGAAATTCTTTTTTGTGTTTGTACTTTATAATTTCTCCTCAGAAGATATACTGTCTGAATATGTGATACTGTGTAGAATTAATCATGTTTTTTAGGCAGAGCTCCAGATGTTCAGAGCTCAGTGGATGTTTGAGCTTGCCCCAGGTGTGAGTTCTAGTGGGTTGGAACCTCTGCCGTGCAGAGCATCATCAAGAGAACCTGGACTAAAATCTGTCGATGCCAGGGGAAAACAGGAGATAGCAAAAGAGGAAAAGGTACAGAAAAATTGCATAATACTGAGGTTTTATTTGTCTGTATTACTGTTCCACTATAACTTTTCTAAAAGTTAATGCTGAATTAAATCTGGAGAAACAACAGAGGTTATTGTCTCATTGTCTCCATACTAATGTCTACATAATCCTACAGTGATTTTTCTGGTCGTTATGTTTGCCTTGGTGTCACCTTCACAGTCTGCTTTCTGAAAGACTGTGTGTAAAAGGGGTGAGCAGCAGGAATACAGTTAGTTTGTTAACTGGGAATTTCAGTCATCTTATGTCTTGTAGCATATGGGAATGTCTTATTTTGGTATCTCTGTCATAGGTACAGTAGGTAAGATCAAAAATAATTCTAACTCAAATGACTCCTGTTTATAAGGAGTAAAGAACTGCTCTGTGTAATTTATTGTGCAGGCAAAAGAGCTTTTCCTGAAGGCAGTGGAAGAAGAACGAAATGGGGCCCTTTATGAAGGTAATATGAAAGTCTACAATGAACACCCTTATTATAGAGAAATTTACCACCTGCAGATTTATGGGCAAGGCTTCATGGTGCCAGTGAGCCTAAACTATGGGCTAACAGTGGTTTGAGAGCTCCATCATTCAGATAAGCAAACAGACATGCTATAGAAGGAACCATTATATCAGTTCTAAGGTTGAGGTAAAGTAAAAATTACATCAAGGAAGGAATTTGTAACTTTCAGGCAATATAACAGTATCTTAGAATGCCTCTTTATGTGACTTCTGCAACTTGAAATTAGCATAATAATTAATTAAGGCACTAAACTATTTCCTATGCTCACAGTTCTCATCATTCTACTGTGAACAAATCTACTGCTTTTATGCTTTGTTGTTTGGTTTTGGGAGTTTTTTGGTGTTTTTTTTTTTCTTTTTTTGGAGAGGGCTCTTTGGGTTTGGGGGTTTTTGGGTTTTTTTTTGGTTTTTTTTTTATTAACACAGCGTGCTAAAATAGCTTTTTCAGGAATTCCTGCAGTGGACATTCAAATCTGGTAGTCTTTGAGGTTTGTCATAAAATATTTAAGGTACTTAGCTTGCTTACCTGCACTCTTGCTATCAGCAGTAGTAAAAATGGAAATTCAAAGGTTTTTTTTCTTATATTTAGTTTTCAGAGTCTAGAGAGTAAGAAGACTGTTCTAACTTCCAAGTTCTGTAGGTCATTAGTGGAGATACCAATTTTCTGTTTCTTTCTCCCATGAAAGAAAGCAAAGCAGAATGTATGTGCCATCCTGCTCATCCACCAGAGGCTTGGCCACTGTGTTTAAAGTGCAGGTGCAAAATAATTCAAGATACAGAAATCTGAGAGAATTCTGGAAGCTCCTGAATGCAGCCACCTGCTGAATACAAAATTTTCATTCCATCATGGGAATTTTTCTTCATTTTCAAGGGATTTCTGGTTGTTGTTTCATATCTCATATTAACTGAGAGAAATATGAGTCCTCTGTAGTTAATAAAATCAGTTGTCTCAGTTTCAATTTGTTACATTTTTTTACAGGGCACAATTACTTTAGGCTAAGATATGGTGGGTGTTTGGTAAAGGATTAAATGCACAGTAAAAAATATGTCAGAACTAAAAATCTAAAACTAAAAAGCAGGAAAGAAATACTAATATCTAACAGTTCCAGTCACAAAAGTGTTTCAGACATCTGGATTGCTTGAATATGAATTCATCTTTCTCAATTGAATTCGACTTGAAACTTAGAGAAACTAAACTGATCTATTTCTACACATAGATCTCTATGAGCTAACTCCTTATTCTGAAAAAGTACATGAGGTTTTTAGTTTAGATCTATATGATCCATGAGATCTTAGGGGCACGGTCCTATGCCAGACACAGATATATTACTGAGCACATGTTGAGACATCTGTTTTCAGAGCAGGATTTTATTTGCTGACCTTGCCCAGGTCACCAGAATCCAAGCCTGCTTCTAAAATCTGCTGATACCTGGTGTTTGTGAGACAGTTATGTGCTGCAGCTTGTTCTTGCTTAAGTACAGTTCCGGCCTTGTCTGCAAGATTAAATGCTAAAGTTGAGACTGATCTCTATTTAGCTGGCTCCTGGTATTTCCAAACCTCAACTGCCAGAGGATACAATTTGTCAGTCACTGGCCCTGACATGAACTCAAGGAAATAGGAACATTTACCAGTCCCAAACTCAAGTTTCTCAGACTCATCAGACAAATTCTGAGTTCCATGCTCACTGATGTTCTATTTGAGTTTTGGTTTTAAGAGTCCAAGCTGAAGAAGAATTGCCCTCTGATCTTGGTATCATTATGTCAGAATACAAAGAAACATATACATGCATACATGATTTTACTACTGGTATTAAAATAGATTGAATGTGCTTGCATCAAATTAATTTAAATTAAGAAGGATTCACAGAGCAGACTCAGGAGGAAGACATTCTGCAGCTTAAATAACAGTTTGTTGCCACAGTAGTGTTCCTGAACCTCTTTCTCTGGGAAATCTTTGCAAGTGCCAGGCACCAAACAACATCAGGAGTTTGTAATGTTCTAGTGTAAAATTTTCTACTCCATAGTTGAATTTGTGGTAATGAAGATAAATCTGTAAAAGCTGAGCTAACTCTTTATTCTGAAAAAGTGCATGAGGTTTTTAGTTTTGAAAACAGGTCTTTAATGTTCCTCTCTTCTATATTGAATTTAAACCTAGCAGTTTAGACTAAACAAGCTTTCCTAGGCAGGGGCATTTTCCACTTTTTTAGTACTTTTAGGTGAAACTATCTCTCTGAAAATAGTCTTTTCTTTGATAAGCTAGTATGGACATGGGATATGTTTGAACATCAAACCTTTATTTCCAGCCATCAAGTTTTATCGTCTAGCCATGCAGCTTGTACCTGATATAGAATTTAAGATCACCTATACACGGTCCCCAGATGCTGATGGAGTTGGAAAGAGGTGGTGAGTATGAAATTTTACTAATTAAGTGCGTAGGAGTACTGAAACATGGCATTTTTTTCTGAAGGATATCAATATTCTGCTGTAATAAGCAGTTGTCAGTCTCTTAGTATCTGGAAAACTTACCCACTCTCACTTGAGTAGACTGTATTTTCTGAAGACAGTAAAAGGCTTGTTTGGAACTAGCTAATTTCAGGGGGAAGGATTACAAAGAGTTATGCTGTTACTTAATAAAAAAAAAGCATCAGTCACTATTTTGATTTTTGATTTTCAGATTTAGGATGATATACAAAGTTGTAGATGGCAAAAAGATGAATCAGTTAAAGCTTCATACTAATAAAATAAGCATCTTAATTAAGCAAAGGAATAATCAGTTCTTGTGCCAACACAGCCAAACAGGAGCATTTTCAGTAGAGCAATGTATTTTGAAGCTCAGAGACTGCAAACTGCATAGTCTAGTCTTTGTGCAGTGACTTAAGGCTGCCCTAACTTGAGTCCAAAACTCATGTTTAAGGAGGGCCACAACTTCTGTTCCAGCCCCTGCAGCATAACATAGGCAAGTTTATGAAACAGCTTCCCAGATTCTTGCTTGCTCATAGCAGCTATTGGTGCCCCTGATAGCTGCATCAAAAAATCCAGAGTTTTAACATGGAGAAGGAAAAAGGAAAGCACAACCGTGTCACTGTGGTATTACTAGCTCAGTCTTGTTGCCCCAGGACGTACAGCTCCAATGCAGCTGTTGACTTAATATAAAAGAGTGCAGGATGAGCTAAGTGCTTTATTTTCATCCATTAGTTTCATATCTGAATGTGTTGCTGGCATGAAATCTTTGCTGTGCATTTGTGCACTAGGAAAACTACTGAATCGTGTGCTATAGTCATGTAAAAACCTTGGTTTTTATACGATTATTTTCTTACTTTAGCATCATTTTCTCTACTCCATTAGGACTCTCTGAGCTGAAATTGAGCAGGAGTGGTCCTTCTGGAGGGTGGGAAGGCTCTGTAGAGAGATCTGGATATTCTGGATCAATGAGCCAAGACCAGTTGTGTGAATTTCAGCAAGGCCCAGTACTGGATCCTGGGCTTGGATCACAACAACCCCATGCAGAGCTACAGGCTGGGGACAGAGTGGCTGGAAAGCTGCCTGTTGGAAAAGGACTGTGGGGTCCTGCTTGATAGGACATTGGCTGAACATGAGCCAGTGTGTGCCCAGGTGCCCAGGAAGGGCAGTGCCATCCTGGCCTGTACCAGCAATAGTGTGGGCAGCAGGAGCAGGGCAGGGATTGTCCCCCTGCACTCAGCACTGCTGGGGCCACACCTCCAGTGCTGGGTCCAGCTCTGGGCCCCTCACTGTGAGAAAGACACTGAGGGGCTGGAGTGAGTCCAGGGAAGGGCAGTGGGGCTGGGGCAGGGTCTGGAGCACAAGGGCTGTGAGGAGCAGCTGAGAGACCTGGGGCTGTTTAGCCTGGAGAGGAGGAGGCTCAGGGGAGATCTTACTGTTTTCTACAACCACCTGAAAGGAATTTGTATTGACGTAGAGGTTGGTCTCTTCTCCCAAATAACAAGCAACAGGACAAGAAGAAATGGCCTCTGGGTGTGCTTTGGAGTGAATATTGGGAAAAAATCTTCCCAGAAAGGGTTGTCAAGCTGTACTTGAGCAGGGTACCCAGAGAAGAGGTTGAGTCATCTTGCCTGGAGGTATTTAAAAGATGTGACATGTGGCAGTTAGGGACATGGTTTAGTGCCGGGTGAATGGTTGGGCTTGATGATCTCAGAGGTCTTTTCCAGCCTAAATGATTCTACAGTTCTGTGGATTTTTATTTGGTCTTTTAAGTGTTGCTGTACTGTTCCGAGCACTTTGTGGCAGTGAGGGAAAAACAGCCCATAGTCTCAACTGTTACTCTGCTGTTTAAAAGCAGTGTTTGCAGAGATGTATTTCTTGGGAGAGATTTTAGTTTGTGATTTCTGAATTACTGTTGTAGGTGTTTCATAGAGTCTTGATGAGATAATCAAATTACACAATTAGATTTGAAAAACCAATTTACAGTGTGGCCTGTAGGTACTGGGATTGACCATCACCCTCATCAAAATAAAGGAAGGTATGTTCAGTACAACTTCCTCCTGTAGTCTTAGGACAGGTCCAAACATAATTGTCTTCTCTATGATACTTCAAAACCCATTGGTAGGTCTACCAGTTGCTTGCTTATATTCTCAACTCATTCTAGTAGCTTGTTTAGAGTAGAATTGAACGGTATTAAAAAGTAACTCTAAGATTTCTTAACTAGCCGTATACCAAGTCAGGGAAAGAAACACGGTTTGTGATGTGCTCAGGGAGTTTTGTGTCGTTTGTGGGTATTTGGGGCAAGCAAGCAGGCAGCTATTAAAAGATCATATTATGATATACAAGTTAAATTTAGATTTCTTTTATTAATGTGGTAATGTTCTTCTATCACTTAGTAATCCTTCAAATTTACTGATGAGTAGCAAGCTTGTTGTTTCTGTTCTACTATCTTGTTCTGGCCCCTGAAATTTATTATTTCTGCCTATTTACAGAATAGGTACAAAAGTAGTTTTCCTTCATTACTGTTGAACCAAGGATCACTCTTCAGTGAATAAAACGAACATGAAAAATAATCCTTAATTGTTTCCAATATCTTATATCTTGAGAAGGATTACTAAATACAACTTTCATTAACAACACTTTATCTCCTGCTTTTGCCATATCTTAGACAAAGTAAAAGAAAGATGAGATTTTTCTTTTCATGAGGTCAAGAAATTCTTCAATAACTTCAATAAAAAAACTGAAATACAAAATAAAAAACTGGGATGGGAATTTAATGAAAAAGCCCCAGTTGTTACTCTCAGAGCCATTCCAGCAATGTCTTAATGACCTTAATCATATTTCAGTAGTTGTTTTATTGTATGATGAAATGTGATTGCTTTAAAAATGTACAGGGAACAACTCTAATGAATGGGAGTATGGCAGTGGATTGATGCTAAGATGAGGACATCTGTTGGTATGTTTTATCCAATGTTACAGTGTTGGCATTGCCCTTTTTCTAGTGTTGAGGATAGCAAAGAGGATGACAAAATGGCAGATCTCCTGACGGATTTCCAGCAGCAGTTAACTCTTCAGGAATCTTCAGTCAAACTTTGTCAGCCTGAAGTTTATGTCAACCAGACCCACATCTCAGGTAAGAGTTAAGATACTCTGTAAGAGTTGAGAGGCAGAATTTATATTGATGTTTCACTTCATTAAAACATTTCTCTCCTTCATTCAAAAGTCACCTTTGAAGAAGTGAGTATATTATCTCTTTATTTACTTCTGCAGCTAGATATAAAGGAGAAAAAATTATCAGCTAGGTAAACAATGTTGTTCTCATACAACATTGTAATGTAAAGACAAGCTTGTCTTTATCACACAAGCTTTTTCCAGGTAGTATTTCTGAGTAGATCAGAGGCATACTTAAAAGTTGCAACTTCTAGAAATGGACTTGCTGAAGTAAGCGTATTCCAGTTTGCTTTCCCGTTCTTTTAGTTTGGTTTTAAAATACAGTTACTACTACAATTTTTAAGTTTGAGTAAGAAGCAATTGTTTTGTAGACTATGAATCTTTACATTTCTTGATTTCTTTTGATTCTGTCTGAGATTTTTGCAACAAGTATGTTTTCAGGGTCAGAAAGACTAAATAACAGAGCTAGAAAGTCTTTTGAAGGTTAATGACTTTCAGTGCTTCAGTTCTGGGACAGTTATCCTGAGACTTCCTTATGAGATCTAAATTGTAGAGAGTGTATATGAGCTATGATCTCTCTTAAAAACAGATGGCTTGGTTCTGCATCCTAAATTATCAGTTGCACTTTGAAATCTTGGCCTGATCTCCTTTGATCTGGTCAAGGAAAGAAAATAAAGTAAGTGAAGCAAATCAAAACATAAAGAAAACAGGGTTTTAAACATTATTTTATTTTAATAACTGGTGCATTGTGCACTTGGGAAAATGTATTTTCTTCTTTTACCTGTAAAGACAAGATGTTGCAGACATTACTCTAAAATTATATCAGGACATGTGTCCTTGGAGAAGCAGTGTTGGTCTTTCTAGATTTATATTGTACTTTCCTGCCAGTCCTGTGTTATAGTATCTTTTTTACTGACTTTTTTTATAGCAGGAGGAAAACTTTTAATAAATCACATCAGCTTCAGAAGTTAGTAGGCTAAAAAGGATCAAAAGGATCCTTTATGGACATCACATGTTATCTATAGTGACCTTTTAAGTTAATTTTTTTCATTCTCTGGCATTGGGCTACAATGTGAAAAGTAGAATTTTTTCTACTTTTCTACTTTCAAAAGCCATACCTGGAATTATGAATCACCTGTTGATTTACAGGTTGCATCTAACAAGGATTTCTTTTCTCTCTTTAGCGTTGCCTATGGAAGTACTAATGTACATTTTCCGATGGGTGGTTTCAAGTGACTTGGATCTGAGATCATTGGAGCAATTATCTCTTGTTTGCCGAGGATTTTACATTTGTGCCAGGTATTGTAGATAATTTATCTAGAATGAAGCTGCTCTTTTTGCACTAGTATATCCTGCTTTTCCTTCCCACAAACATTCTCATGTTAAGCTCCTCACAGTGCTAATCAGTTTCTCAATACACTACTAAATGTGAGATAGATTACTTTACTGTAATAAAAATCTAGCAGAAAGTATTACTTGTTCTACTTTGTTTGTAAATTAGTGTTTAAGGTTTGTAGAATATTGTTGTCATGCTCATATAGCCACACAGAGATGTGCAAGGCTGCTGCAATGTTGTGGTTCTGTACTTGGATGAAAATGACATTCTGTCAGTCTGTTCCTCAGTTTCACTGGGAAGAGGAAAAGGCTTTCAAACACTCCAGGATGAAGTAAATTAGTCAAGGGTTTTAAATTATGAGCTATTTTTGTTCAAGAAAGTTTCTTTTAGTTGCATCCAAATTAAGTAAGAGAGTGTTACTTTGATATATAAAAGCTAAACAGAGTTTGTAGGGAAGTTATGGGGTTTGCTTTTTTCTTGTTTTCACTAGAGATCCTGAAATCTGGCATCAAGTCTGTTTGAAAATATGGGGCAGGAGCTGCAATAAACTTGTTCCATATGCATCTTGGAGGGACATGTTTTTGGAAAGGCCTCGCGTTCGATTTGATGGTAAGCTGTACTTTTGGAAATATTTGTAATTGTGCAACAGAAACAATCAGGTGGGTTTGATGTTTGTGATTTTGTTAGACCTAGTCTGAATTTGTTTGTGCATTTCAATTTGTAGAGTATCTGCAAATAGAAGGGAAAGGTGCAAGAGATGAAAATAAAAACTTCCATGTATTTAAGTAACAAAACCATACTCAAAAGTGTTAGATTATTGGCTTTTTCATCATAAATACTTTATGTTCTTAGTTTTTGTTTGTATATCTTCCTTTTCTGTAGGTGTATATGTCAGCAAGACAAAATACATACGTCAAGGAGAACAGTCTCTTGATGGTTTCTACAGAGCATGGCACCAAGTGGAATATTACAGGTAGAACTGTAGTGCAATGAGTGAGTGAAATGTTTCTCTCTTAAGTTCTTTAAATCCACCCCTGGCTATCACAGACAATAATTCTGTAAAACTGAATGGGGCTGCTGCAGTGTGTAAAGCAATGTGTATTTTTTGAGAATAGGTTTTAGAAATAGAATCTAATAATAGATCTAATAATAGAATTCTATGAATTAGAAATGAGCTTAGAGACATGTTTCATGCTCACTTAAACTATGTCACATGGCAAAAGCTTATAACAGTTTATACTTACCTACAGATTTCTTTCCCTAAACAACTTTTGTTTTACATGTCTGATACAACACGACACAATTCAGCAAAGAGAATACATGTGATTATACAAGAGCAATCATTTAGCATATGTGTAATCAGTTGTAAAAATCAAGAGGCTGAGCTTTCTCATCTTGCTGTAAATGCCTTGCCATTTATTTCCTCAGCCTGATTTTTTGCTGTTGTTCATCTTGCTGCTCCCAGCATTTATTGTTTCATTCTGCCCTCTCTTCTGAGGCTGGAAACTGTTCATAGAAACCATTGAACCTGATGGCTATTGCTGTAGTCTCAAATATTAGCACAGTACTTGAGTACTGCAAAAATCCATCAGGTTCCTGAACCTGAGAAAGTCCATAGGACATTACTAATTTTGTATTGATACTGTAATTTAGATTTTGTTGCATTGGTCTCAGTGGATAGGAATGGAGAAACTTGGAGGTCAGTTTTGATGCCAGTTTTGATGCCAGATGTCAGTTTTAGCAACCTTGCTTTGGTAGAGGTGACAAAACTTCATAACTCTTCATAACTTCCTCTTTTAATATTCATAACTCTCTTTTGATTTCTGATCTCTTTTATTTTCTGTCATGCGTGAAGAAATGTGTTTTCAAATGCTATTACCAATTAAGTTCTAAATCCTTCTGTGTAACATCCTGATTTTAAAAGCAAACAAACAGTAAACCAGGAAAAGAATATATTTTCTAGGTTTGCACTGTGTAATTATGTTTTTGCAGGTATTTGAGATTCTTTCCAGATGGTCAAGTTATGATGCTAACAACTCCTGAAGATCCTCAGTCTATAGTTCCTCGCTTACGGACTAAAAACACAAGGTTATTGAAATAAAGTATTTGGCTCTGCAGTTTTCATTTTGCTTTTACCCAGCAATTTCTATTTATTTCTGTCTCAGATTCTATATCCTATCTTAGCAAATCAATGTTATTTGTAAGCAAAACAATGTTATTTATATTATGTTATAGATATTTATAATTCTCTCCTAAGAACTACAAATAATTTTTATCTTTATGCAAAAATATCTTTCATTTTAAGGTCCTGATATTGTAATTAGATTTCCTTTGTGGATTATGTGATTTGAAATTTTTAAGGCAAGTAGATGGAATAATCCTTTTAAAGATACTATTTCATTACTGCCTGCCTTTTCACACTTCCTTAACAGAAGGAAAGTGAAGATTTCAGTGGGATAGGTTGCAATTAGTACTTTTTGATGTTTGGACATAAAAACATAGAAAATCGTTTGCAGCTTCAAAACAGGTTTGAGCTGTTCACCAGAAATCTATAAATATTTAGCAGTAGGCTAGGTAGAACCAACTAACTTAGGTTTACTGTCCTGTTTGGGAAAATTAGAAGCAAGTTTCCAAAGTGTTTTCACCATTTAATATCATTGATTAGGCTTTACTGAATGGAAATAAGAAATAGTTTGTATCATTATGCTATGTAGTCAGTTTTTGTTTCATTGCTGATGCACATCACACTTTTGAGACGCAGAATATTTTTATGTCCTTGACATTATCCTCCTTTTTAACCTTCCAGAACAGATGCAATCTTGCTTGGCCATTATCGCCTTTCCCAGGAAACAGACAATCAAACCAAAGTATTTGCTGTAATAATGAAGAAAAAGGAAGAGGTAGGTAGAAAAATAGAATAGAGGAGAAATAGATTTACAAGATTTTACTCAGACTGAATGCTTTAAGGGACCCAAAGATTTGCCTTACACCAAAAAATTAAAAAAACTTTTAAACAGTTTAAAAATAAAATATAAATAATAAGCATAGTGATGTCACTTACATTTGTCCCCGAATCTGTAAGAATTTATTAAGGCAGATAAATACCTGGTTCAAATTGAAGCAGTTGTTCTCCCCCTTAGTTTCCATTTATGGTGCTATTAGGTATCAACATCATTAACAGGAAAGAAGGATGAACAGGTCATTTTCTGAGAACAGATTTGACTGTGTGCAGTTATGTTCCACAACATTTAGTAAAACTAGATAAGCAATATTTGTTAGTTGAACTCTGAATTATTTTACCCACTTACTTACAAATTCTTCTGATGACCAAAGTGCTAGTCAAGAAAGACTTTTGAAGAGGTAGTGTTACAGTGACTGTGCACAGTTGTGTGGTGTCCTGCATGCTTCTTTCGCTTTCTGTGAAAACTTCTTCCATCATTAACATACACATTTATGTATTTTGAAGGAACCAGTAGTACTTATTTTTGTATGAGAGATTTACCAATCTGGTCTCACAGTTACTTAGGATAAACAGTTGCACAATGTGTTCTTTGTAGGTCACGAAACTTCTCATTTCTCTGTACAGAAACCAGTTGATTACCACAAATACAGGTATTTCCGCCGAGTTCCTGCTCAAGAAACCGATCACAGTTTCCATGTAGGACTGCAGTTGTGCTCCAGTGGGCGCCAGAGGTTCAACAAACTTGTGTGGATACATCATTCTTGTCACATCACTTGCAGGTGAGTAAATGGAGAACAAGAGCAAAGAAAGATATTGAACTGTAGCATTAAAGGTGGCATTAATTTGTCCAGTGCTAAGTACAGAAAATGTAGAGTCTGATACTTTGGTGGCTTTAACAAAATGTAATGAAAACAGTAACTGGTCCTGATTTGAAATACATAATGAACTTTTATGTAAAGAAATCCCAAGATTTTAGTAACCCGTTTTAATGATAATAGGAAGTTTCCTAAGTAGTGTAACTATAGTTTTTTTAGCTTTTTAAAGGATTTATGCAGAATGTTTGATTTCAGAACTGAATCAGGGTTGAATGACTTAATGTGGTGTTAGTGAGGGGGTATGGAAAGTATATATTCATTAAGATATATATCTTTTCCACTGTGGATGTGCAGACTAAAGATGTTTGTACTTTTCACATGAGAATTCTAATGTTACTAACTATATAATTCAGCATGCAGAATATGGGCATGTGACCAGCCCTTCTGATCATTTGCCAGGCAGGAGCCATGACCTCTGTTCTTGCACCTGACACTCCAAATTACTGGCGAGTTGGCTTTCCAGATATTTGATGTTGGCAGTTAGGGTGGATTTACTCCTTGTCTTCCAGTGCTCTTAATATTCAGTTTTTCTATAGGAACATAGCTTAGCTATTGAGCTGTGAGAATATAAAATGCAGGAAATAAACTACTTGGGGGTTGAGGGTATAGGTAACTTCCATAAACAGAAAAATTGCTTTTGTAAAAGCTAGTGTTGTCATACCTAGTTTATATTGCAGACATTCTTTTCAGCATGAAGTTTCTGTACTGCTCAGGTCTTGGAGCTCATAATAAGAGTGGAAAGAGAAAGTGGTTTCTTAGGTATGAATGTAGAAGTGGATTCTGTATAGTGTAATTCAGCTAAAAGTCAAATGCTTTCAGAACAAGACATTACAAAAGACACTTTATTCCAATTGTAGTTTGATGCACACACTGTACTATGGAACATAGGGACTCAAACAGCAACTTGTGTCTCATTTAACTTTTACAATGCTCTTTGCAGATCAACTGGTGAGACAGCTGTTACTACTTTTGACATTGACAAAATGTACACCCCTTTGTTCTTTGCACGAGTGAAGAGTTTTACTGCATATTCAGAAAAGCCGCTCTAAGAAACACCTTCTCCTCTCACAACTTTTGCATGAGTAAAAGGTTGTAGCTAATAAGCACTTAAGTTATAAATGTGTATATATTTGGAGCATTTTAAAATTCTGGGAAATTTCTTGAAGGCAGTATGTTCTATTTGATTGAATTGCTGGTATTTTGTTTTGAGATTTTGTTTTGATTTTTGTTTTGAGAAGCTAATGGTTGTTAAACACCTTTTATCTGTGATAAGTATTTGATAAACAAAGTTTTGTTGGGTTTTTTTAAAAATATATTTTTAAATCAGTTTGCTTAAAATGTGAATCTTCATCTGCCTAGACACCAATTTGTTCAAAAGGAATCAATAGGAAAATGTCACTGTTCATGGGACAGTGTGTATGGTCTCTGCTGAAGACTTGAAATGTGAAAAGGGAAAAAAGTTTTCATCTGTTAAACTCTGTGACCTAAAAGAACTTCAAATAAATGTTTTCTTTAATTAAACTTATTTTGTTTGCCTTTAAGATCTGGCATTTTGTTGACATCAACCTTAAGGAAAAACCGTCAATGGCGAGCAAGCACAAAATATAAAATTTAACTGCAGAGGTACATTCCCACCAATGCAGTGATGTCAGTTTGTCATCAGTGTAATTAGATCTTGGTAGAAGTTCAGTGGAGCCTGCCTTCTCCACAGGATGTGCGTGGAGGGGAGAGGGATACAGGCAGTGAATTGTTCCCTTGTGCTGTGGGATGAGTTTGCAGGTACGTGGCCCTGCTTGGGCAGTGTCACAGTGCAGGGGTGAAATGGTGCTGTGTACTGCTTGTGCACTGCCCTGGTGTGAACACACAGGTAAGCAGGGCTCACTTGGACATGATTGTTACCTGCTACAACCCATCATCTAACCTTGCCACACATGCTGTAAACCCTTTGAGCATTTGTTTTACTAAATAAATTTTGAGGCTGCTGTAGATGTTCAGGTGCTGTGTACTGCTAATCATGAAGTGTTCCTTGAGGTCTGGTACAGGTACTGTACGCTGCTTCTCCTGCATTTATCGCTTGGGGGTGTAGTGCAGACATTGTAATGCTGCTTATTATGTGTGTATCTTGGATCCTGGAAGAACTGAAGCTTTTTACTGTAGGTTTTTTTTAAGCCATTTTGCATTATTTACCTTTGACCGTCTTGTTTTAAAATACTGACCTGGACTTGAGGACTAAAATATGGAAGCTGTGGAAAGAACTATACTTGTTCTATAATTTATAAACTGTATCTTTGCAAGGAGCTAAATGATTAAAAAATACATCAATAAATTATGATTTTGAACATGCAATCACTTGCAATTTCTTATTTTTCCAATAAATTCTTATTGTCATACAGTTAATGGTGATTAGTTATGAGCTACCATGCATAAACTACATGCCAGGCAAGATTGACAAGTGGAATTAACCTCTTAATGACGTTTTATTTCACTACTTACAGATTATCTGAGAAAAGCAGAGAAGTTTTCAGGTACATGAGTTCTCAATAAGGATGTGTATATCTCAAAGTTGATGATGATTCTAGCTAGTAGTAAGAATCTGCCTACAAGACTTTGGTCTGCATCCCTAGACTGCAGTTTCACTTAGTACTTCATAAACAGAATGTTTAATAAAGAGTCTGTTGTGTTCTCATTACTCAAAGGAAAAGCAACTGCATAAAATATCTGCTTGAGGTTCTGAAATATTGCATAGTTTGTGAACAGGAAAATCTGTTAATTACCTACACTTTTTGTTGAGGGTGAAAGGTAAAGGTCTGATTCTGCCTGCTGAAAAAGTCAAAGTTTTGCCAGAAGAGTCAGATGGTGATAGTGATTATTAGTTTAGGTACAGCCTTGTCCAGTAAGCAAGTTGGATGTGATAGAGGAGCCTTTTAACTCAGAGCTCTTTTCATACCAAGACTTTGTTGCTTCTTCTGACCTTTTGTTTTTCCTTGCTTTGGCCATGTATTGGTCCGAGCATAAGGAAAAGATAGCTAGCTACAAATAGAGATGTTGATTCAACAGAAGTCTCAAGCAATGATTATTTTGAGATGTTATGAATTTCACCAAGATTTTATGAATTTCACCAAGAAAATTATCTGAACCTTCTATCTCTGAGACTGAGATGTGATGAATATGCTTGCAATAAGCAATTTAAGAGTCAAGTTAGTTTTGTATTTTGAAATGGTTAATGAGCAAATACTATTACTGTTTGTACTTGTGCAGCTATTAAAATAGCATCTGCTTCAGCAAAGAATTGGTGACTAGTTGCTTTTCCTTCATTCTGTATAGTGTTTTTCAGTAGTCCAGGGCTCTAATTACTAGAGGCTCTATGTTTTTATAATTTAGTTTTATTGTCCTTGTAATTATAATATAATGACATTAGTTGGTATAACTAGTTTACTGCTGTGAAATTGTTCTTTGCTAATTGTATTAGTAACTTGACTAAAAGAATAAGATGTGCACCTCTACAGTCCTTTTTCCCTAGAGTTTACTGAAGGCGTTGAGACAAGTCAACTTATAAAAATCAAAGGGAGACTACAAAAGGTGATAGAAACATAATTCTTGGAGCTGTGGATCTCTTGTATTCATTGAATTAAAGACAGCAGGGTGCACTGTTTCGTGTAGAGAAGATGCTCAGGTGATCAAGTGTTAAACTGATTTGTCTCAGTCGGATTGGAGATTAGCATCAGTTAAACCTCCTGTGTAAAGAGACTCTAATTCAGTGCCCTGGGCAAGGGACCAGCAAGTAGACATTGTCCAGCTGCTAGTTCAGCTCCTGAGTCACTTGATAGCCCTGAGCCAAGCTGGTCAGGATATAAAGAACGTGGTGTTTACATGAGGTTCTTTAATGGAAGAGAACAATAGAATCTGTTTTGTTCTGTTTTTGTTTTTTCTTTTTTAATTCAGAATTCCCTTGGAATGTGTGCCAGGGTATTTGGAAACTTGTGTTGGCTTTAAAATGCCTCAAGTACTCAGGTGCATCACCGTTTTTTCTACGGTCCAATACGAGAAAAACTTAAAAGCTGCCATACATTTGTGAAATTTGGATTTCAGAAATTACTGTTACCTATGCTACTTAGTATTACTAACACCTGTGGAGAAATCAAAGATTTCCATTTAATTGTTGCTCAGTCTGGATTCAAGCTTTGTCCTTTATGCTAAGACTACAGCTTGCTTATTAAAATAATTTGTATAATTTCTTCTTAAAAGGAACAGTCAACACCTTTGCCTTGCCTCTGGCCTGGTCAGAGTCTAATTCCTGAGTCCTTAAAATAACTGTTAAGAGCCAGAAGTCCTATCTAAAACTGACTGAAACAAAGGATTGGGAGGAGAAACAAGACTCTTATCAAATGGACCTTCTGAGGTTATATATAAAAGTGGCATTCTCTTTTAGCTAGGACTGCTTTCAGCTCTGGTAGTGTAGCCCATTTGAAAGGTGCACAGTGCTGGTGTGAACCTCTCATTCAAGGCAGTAAAGGACACATGTTAACTTTACAGTACAGAGCAACTCCATGGAACACATGTTCAGAGTATGAATAGGAAAAAAATCATGGAGCATGACTGCTTCTGGAGACAACGTTCCTGCATCTTTGGCAATTGGCATCCTTCCTTGGCAACTGCAAGTTTTTTGACATCTTTTGAAGATACTTGTAGGATGTTTATTAATTTAGCCTCAGAATGCTCTATGAGGAACAGCTGGATATGATGTAGAGGTAAGGAAACTAGGACTATTAAATGCTGCCAAATTAAATACTTCTTTAATGTGAAAGGCCAAGATGAGTAGACATTTTTTCCACTAATTTTATTTCTGAAGGAATGAATTTCCCTTTACATACAAGCACCGTGACCCCTATGTTTCCATACTAAATTTACGCACTAAGTAAACAACTTTTAATTAATTCTACTTCCATGAGGGTAAGAGATTGCTGAAGTTGCTAAAACAAATTTTCTGCCAGATTTAGTTTGCAAACTTTTTTTTTTTGGCAAAGGAATTTGCCAGCTTGATTTTTTTTCCTCTTTTTAAATTTAATTTCTGAGGTAGTGCTGCCCCTGCAGGTTGTTGCAGCTTAGTAGTAAACGAGAGCTTTGGATGCAGCTTCCTGTGTTTCCCAGGGCAGTATGCACTGTTGCTGTTGTGCTGTGACATGGCTTGCCACAGTGTGAAGCTTTTCTTTGTGCTTCATAAACTTAGTATATTTATTTTCCCCTACAATTTAAAGTTTGAGAACATTCCAGGAAAAATAGAGGAAATTGTACCAAGCAATCCATACACATTACATTTAGCCTGGCAAGCCTTCATCTCCTGATGTTTCTGCACTAGGAAGACATTCACAATAACACAGCTGAATGGGAATAAACAGAAAGGCCAGTTCTTAGAAGGGATTTTAATTATCTGAATCTCAGAATCATGGCTTCCAAATGGGATCTGAGGCAGCCAGTATGAAAAGTTACATGAGGAAGGAGGATGCACTGAAAAGAAGTGCCACTTGGACAGTGTAGATTCCCAAAGCAGGAGTCATCATTTCAGTCCCTGCCCTGCTCTGAACATTTCTGTCCAGTCTAAGTTTGCTGGGGCAAGGTTGGTGGTCCCAGCCAGGGCCAAGCAGACATGCTTTTGGGGGTTTTGGACATCCTGCCCTGCAGTATGTGCAAGTAATCTATTTGTTATAGAACAGCTTTAGTGAGGAATAACAAATATCTCCCCAGAAACCCTGTAAAGCTGGTAAACATGGATATGAATGGGGTGCCTTGGTGAGAGCAGAGAGGTAAACCCATGAGCTGAAGATGTGTATCTGTAGGATCTCAGCACCTCAGGACCGAGGTGCCGAGTCACCGAGACCACCCTTGGGGGGCTCGGGAGTCCTGGAATGTTGCCAGAAGTGTCTGGTGGCTGGACTTTGATCCTACACAGGAGACGACACCTGTATGAGGATAGGAGGACTTCACCGGGTGAATGGTGAAGGGATAAGTTAATTAGAGGGTGAGACACAGGGTTTAGAATTTATGTACAGGGGGGTTTAGAGAAGTAAGATGGAGGAATTGGGGCGTGTCCTGTCCTTCTTCTTCTTCTTCTTCTCCTCCATCTTCTGTGGTGATGGTGGCACTTTGGGATTGGTTATTACTAAAAGTGCACTGGTTAATAAGGGTAAAAGGTATTGGGGAAAAATGATAAATATTGTACACGTAACTTTGGGTATAAAGATAGGTGACCGCCCGGAGGGTGGGGGATTGTGCTCATGGCTGGCTGCTGAGCAGACCTCTGTCGGGCCGAGAGAAAATCTTTTAGATAAGCAATTAATAAACACCGAGACTGAGAAAAGAACTGAAGCCTCTTCTCGTCCTTTGAAACGCGGGCTGCCCCAAGGTCACCCCGGGCCTTTCCAGGCCTTCCAAACAGCCGAAAATTGGACATGTATCTCCCCCAAAGTTTGATGCTGCATCACCTGCTGTCTTTGGGGAGCGAAAAGGAGTAATCCTTTCTCACATTTTTAAGAGGATACTGTAGGGATTCCTTACTGTAAGGAGCATTGAGGCAGCTCCTTTTTATCTATGCTGATAAGAGATTTGGTTTAGGTCTGGTATTTCACACTTCAGAGTTTCTTAACCTGAGATGGCCAATTAAGATATTTTATAGGGGTATCACATTTTATTAGCTCTCAGTTTCATATTTCAAGAAAAAAACCTACAAACATTTTTTTCTCCTTTTTCACTAGAACCCATTTTCTGTTGACTCCTGACTCAGTGTTCACACGAAGAGCTGACTTTTGTTTTCAAGACAACTTGAGGAGCAGGCATCTCAGGGTTGGGAAATAGGATTCAGTGGCTTAGTGCAGAGTAAAATACACAAATGTCTTCATATGAAGGAAAACTGACAAAATGTGTGTGAAAGTGATACAGTTATTATCTGTAATAATAGGTTATTATTACAGTTATCATTAAGAGCATATCTATCAGGGGCTTTAAGGGTTTTTTACTAGCTGACTTATCCAAATGCGTATGGCCTTCCTACACCTCACTGATTTTTTTGGGGAGTAGATGGGATACTCAAGGAAAATATTGCTCCTATTATACAAACTTCAAGAAGACCTTTGAGGTTCAGAGTACTTATCACAACTTCAGTACTTTGAATCAATGTAAAAGTCTTCAATTTCATTTGGACAAATTGGCATCTGCCTTAAATGACAAACATGAATATAGTTGGTTAGATCTGTTCTCCCTGTAAATTTAATCATAAAAATGTTTAGAAAGAAAATACTGAGTACCCTTACACTTGCCTTGAGTACACATATTAGTAATTGACAGTGTCTAGACAGATGGTGATCTGGCAAGTAAGGTCTGAGAAAAATAAACTTACAGATATTAAAGTCAGCCACATTTCCCAGTGGTAATAGAGGGAGAAGACTCTGGGGGGCTAACACAGTTGCCAGCAACTTTGTTTGAAACCTACTCCCTCTTTATAAAGTGTGCCTTTTTAAACATTTCACATAACAGCTCACCAAAGTCTGTAGAACCTGAAAAACTACCACAAAAAGTAGTCTAATGACAAGATGAATATTTGTCTGAGTGTGTGCAACACAGTGAATCAAGTTTTTCTTCTTTCTTCTTGAAGGACTCAGAGTCTTTTATGAAACCATAATCATATAGTGTATTGTCAGCATGTCATTACTAATGTCCACAGGAATTTTAAAAAATAACAGTGAGGCACACTATTATCAACTGGTGAACACTGAGCTGCAGCACAGCAGCATTCCTGATCATCTTGTCTTTAAATTGCAGTTCAGCTTCTCATCAAGCTTGAGGATGGTTTGCTGTAGAAAAATTGTAACCTAAACCAAGTTTAAACTTATGGCACCTGAACAGAGAAGAGGTTACACCCAGTTTCCAGTAAGCCTAAGTTAAAGTTCCCCAAAAGACCCAACAGAACCAGCCACTCTGCCCCCAGCCTGCAGCTCTGCACGGGGTGGTTGTGACCCCAGTGCAGGACCCAGCACTTGGCCTTGTTGAGCCTCAGACAATTAGCATTGGGCCATCAATTCAGCCTGTCCAGATGCCTCTGGAGAGCCTTTTATACAGTTCTCTAACAAAACAAATGTTAACCCATCATCTTGTCATGCCTGACAGATTCCACCAAAAGCTTTTGAACTTTCTGACCAGTTTTGAACAGATGGACCAAAGATTCAGTTGCACCAAGTTCCGATGATGAAAGTATGAAAGTAGACAATGGGGGAAAGAGACACATTTCTGGTATCTGCATGGAAAGAAAGCCTGTTATACAACATCTATTTTCAGATTTTATTTATATAATCACAAGTTGTCTTTATAATACTTTAATACAGTTCCATTACTAGAACTCAAAGAATTCACAAGGGAGAGTTTGGCAGAGGAAGCCAAGCCCAGCTTCACAATTTCTGCCATGTAAGATCAAGATTTTAGTCAAGTAGGTAAAATTTTGCATGGGCTTCTACAAGTGAAATTAATCTTCAAGAGTAAGTGTAGGGAACTATAAGTCCACTCTATGCAATGACAGGAGAGAGGGAGGAGGCTGTCTGGAGTTCAGGACACCGGGTTTCCAGTATAAAGGAGTGATCTAGCTTGGAGAAGAGTAGCTATATGTTGTTTGAGGGGGTGTGGGTGGCCAAGAAAAACCCACTGACAAGATAAAAAGATCTGCTTAGAAAAACTTTACCCTTCTTTCTGAATAATGAGATTTTTTTTTTTTTCTTACAAGAATAGGGCTCTCAAGAGACCAACTTTTTAAAAACACTCAAGCACTCCCTTGGTAGGCATCCAGAAAATAACCTTCTGAGAAAGCATTAGTTTTACAGGAAAGAGCAAACCAGACCTTTTTTGTGGGGTCAGGCAAGATCTGCTGTGTGGAGAGGCAGAACCTCACCAAGCTGCCGAGGCCACCCCAGCCTTCTGTCTGTCTTCAGAAGAAAAAATTAGATTGGACAACCCTTGGAAACAAAATATTTAAGCCACATCACTGATGACACAATTGCCAAAAGATGTGAAGTTTAAATCTGATTTGGAGAAGTGAAAAACACTCATCTGAGACATGCCCCACAAGACAGTTTTGCTTCCTCACTTACCAACTGGAAACAGCAGAAATGAGCTCAGAGTGAAAAGCTGGCCAAAGACCTTCCTCACTTGTCCTGTCCCCTAAGACATCATCTGTGTCATAGAGAAGATCATCTCATGTTGATCTCACAGAAATCAAATAATCCAATAAGGAGAGCAAAGCATGCTTGTGGCAATCACATTGCTGATGCTTGCTGTCTTCAGGGCCACAAAGGCTGTGTCCTGCTGCCCCAGGGTGTCTTTCATATGCCACATTTCAGATAACTTTCTGCATACACCACACTGCACATGGCTAATTCAAACAGAAACATCTGGAGACTGCAGCTCTCTAGTATAAGAAGAGCTATGGCTGATCCCAGGTGTTACCAGAATCACAAAAAGTTTCAGTCCACTCACCAGCCACTTAAAAATCCCATACTTCATCAGCTTGTCTTTGAGGATGTTTTAGAAGACTGTGCTGAAAGGCAGGCTAATGACAACATAGAAAATACCCACTGCTTTCTCCTCATCCACCAAGCCAGCCCTCTCACTGTAGACTGCTCTGAGGTTGGTTAAGCACAATTTCCCTTTCATAAATGCAGGCTGACTGGCCTTAATTACTTTGTAGTCTTCCATGTGGTTTGCAAAGTAATGAAGAGGATTCTTTTCATTACCTTTGCACATTTCAAGGTGTAGCTGGGCAGTGTGTAGTTTCCCTGATCCTCCTTCTTATTCTCCTTGAAGACAAAAGTTGCATTGATTTCTTCCAGTCTTCATACCCTTCCAATCACCATGACTTTTCAATGATTATTGAGAGTGACCATGTCGGATCTCAGGATCTCAGTCCTGAGGTGCTGAGCCACCGAGACCACCTTGGACTTACATATGTTGAGCTTGTTTAAGTGTTCCCTAACCTGTTTGCCCTGCATTGATGGTGAGTCCTCCTCGTTCAGGAGATGAGCAGTGCTGGGAAAGTTCACCTTGTGAATGACAAAAACCTCTTAGTGCCTGGGGACTGCAGCTGCTCAGGGAGGAAAAGGATTTACACGGCATGGGGACCCAGGAGAGGCAGAGGAGGATGGGAAAATGATACAGTTCGTTTAAAGAGAAAAATTAAGGAAGTCAGCTGGTGTCAGGCTAAAATAGATGCAATCAGTAATCAAAGCAGAGCATGAATAGGAATTGAAATTGCACATCTAAACACCCAAAGAAGTTGAACCTGACTCGTGCAATCTATGCTGACTGATCCTGATTCAGTACAGAGCCTTTTCCCAGCCATGTCCCTGCTGAGATCCACCACAGGGGTCACTTCTACATGTTGCTTGCAATAAAGTAAAACACTGACTTCTGAACCATAGTTATTAAAAATCCCCAAATTAATACCCTGAGGGAAATCAGAGCAAAATTGCCAGGAATACCAGACACATAGATTACTAAATATCTCGAAGACCACAAGGAAAGAAAAGCTCTCTACAATGAATGGAGATGTATCCCCTAAAGCTTCCTCAGCTGGAGTTTTTTCTAGCACCAGAATTTTGACAACCTTGTTTCATTTAAAATATAGAAAGTGCATTTAGGACCATATTGTAGAAAATAGTCCATAGCCTCACTGTTGCAGTTTGAATTGCTGCTAGTAAAGTCCAGGGTAAAGAAGCAAAAAGGTTTTGTATAATATCCACAGATGTTTAATTCAGCTGTGCAGTGAGATGTTCTCCTCTCTGACAGACACTCTCCCCAGGGTCCTGCTCTCTCCCCCAGGGGCCTCCTGGCTGACCTTGGTCTCCACACAGTATCAAGGTGAGGCCCAATCAGGGAAAAGGGAGGGAGAGCCTCAGGAGCACCTATGTTCAGGCATAGGAAGAGGGGAAGGAGCCAATGGGGTGTAACTTAGGAGAAGCCCCTCCAGGGCCTCCACACCTCACCAATCTTCCCAGGGGCAGGAGCTTTGTACAAGGGGTTGAAAAGAAAAATATGTCTTTGCTCAGTCTGACCTGCAATTTTTTCACATGCAAAGGTAGAGGTCCTGGGGAGAGGAAAGCCAAAAGAAACACAGTGAATGTTTCCAGGGCTGGAGAGATGTGGGTGAAATCCCTGTTTTGTTTTCTCATTTTCCCTTTGCTGTGACTGATACAAAAGCATTACCCTTTCTCAATCTGATGTTCTCAGGATAAATGCACTAATAAATTCAGGTGTGCAGTTGCCTTGTAGGTAGTTCCTTGTTATAGTAGCCTCCTCGAGCCAGGTCTCATAAGCTCTTGGAGGCCTGTAACACACCCAAGATAGCTCAGCTACCCTTGGAGGCATAAAAACCAGCAGGAGGGCTTCTTTTGCAGTGTTGGAAACAAAAAGGTTTAATAAAAGGCAAAATAACAAACAGAGAAAAACTGAGCCAGGTGCAGGAGGTCCTTGCTCCTGGTATAACACCTTACAAAAGCAATTAGTTTCTTTGTTCTCTTCTTATTCTAGTAAATTGCCCAGGGGGGACTTTTTTGCTCCAGTCCAATTGGCTATCCTTAAGTTTGAGGTGAAGTCCTCTCGGCCTGTGAGGTGGCTTTTTCACCTAATTGAGGAGAGAAACTTCTGGGCTCCTTTCCTTTTTGAGGGGACAAAGGATAGTTTTGTCACTGTCAACAGGGGGCACAGTCCTATAGTTCCTTATCATTATGTGTCTATTTCACCTTTAAATGCTGCATGACTCAAAATCCTCCAAACATCGAAGTTAGGTTTTTGTAAAATACAGCCTGGCTAATGTAGGACTCTGAGGAACATTGTAATTCTCTGAGGGGCTCAAAAGAGCCCTTATATATAAAAAGACTTGCTTCAGAGCAAGCACAGATATTGCTCCCAAAAAATTAGCCCTTAGATACTTAGGCCAGTGCTTTCAGAGCTAAGAGCTCAGGAATATAGTATCATCATCCATGCCATGTATGGGGATTTGTGTTAGCTTTGCCAGTAGCTACAGACATCAGAAACAGCAATAAGCCAGAATTAATTTTGCCTGTGTAACCATCCACATCCTAACCTCCTTGCATCTCTGCTGGCTCCCTAATGCTTTGCTGCACCTGGGCCTTGCAGAAAACCATTTTCAGCAGGAGAGAACAAGGTCACAGGGTTACCTATGGGTGGATCCTCACAGATCAATTGGTGTTTCTTAATGAAGTTAATCTGAATAACCTGAGTGTTCATCATATTTTCTTAAGTATAGGATCAGAGGATCATGTATCCAATGCTCTTTCAGCTCTGATTCTCCCTCTCCACTATGCTCTCGTGAGACTACACCTAGACTGGAGTGCTGCATCAAGGTCTGGGGCTCCCAACACAAGAAAAATGGACCTGTCCATCTTGGAATGAGTCCATAGGAGGCCACTAAGTTGATCACAGGGCTCAAAACCCTTTTCCATGAAGACAGGCTCAGAGAGCTGAGGCTGTTCAGCCTGGAAGAGAGGAAGCTCTGGGATGACATTATAGCACCTTCCAGTACCTAGAGGGGCTCTAAGTAATCTGCTCTAGTGGAAGGTGTCCTGGCCCATGGCAGTGGGGTTTGGAGCTAAATGGTCTTTAAGATCTCTTCCAACACAAACCATCCTATGATTCTACTATTCTTATCACTGCCCAGCTGGGCACAGTACCTTAGAACTGGTAAAAGAGGCTTAAAGCAATGATACATATGTGTTTCTTTTCACATATCCCAAATTGAAAAAATAATTTCAATTCCCTTTGAAAAATTAATTTTTGTGAAGGTCAGAGATGGGGCTGGTATCTTTGTAAACAGAAATAAATTTGGTGCTATATTGACCCCATCGTGCTGAGTGTATCTGAAGTGGAAGGAGCTGCTGCCAGTATAGAAGTTGCTTCAAGAGCTTGGAAATGATGCTGGCAGGTTATAAATCTGGAAAGACTTTCTGTGTCTAACCTTAGAAAAATCATAAAGGTTTAGTTCCTCCTTTTTAAAAATTAATAACCTGTCCTCCTTGAGCCTGAAATGTGTTTCTGTTGGAAACAGGCTGGGTGTGATGAACGCTGCATGAACACTGCGTGAATTTTGGGTCCCCCCAAACTGCATGTCAGTCCTGCTTTTGCAGGATTACAAGCATGGAAACTGCAAGCAGGCATGGCTCTTCTATGGCAGGGAGCTACTCAGGGGAGCTGAGATCACTGGAATAGGTTTCATTTTGGAAGCCTTTTGATTCAGACTCAAAGGCAAACCAACAAAAAGGCTCTTCCTTCTCAGGCAGGGAGAAAGGTTGGTAGTAATTATCTTTTAGGGAGGTTCAGTTGTAATAGACCCTTAGGAAGCCTGTGAAACTTAGTAACTGGATTCTACCCATCTTAAAAGAGTTGAAGAAATGGCTGATTTGCAGGAAAGAAAGTCTGATGAGTGAAAAAATGCTAACAGCTGGGATTAGAACAGAGAAGCCATGGAACAGGATTGGTTATCAAATCCCCTTTGCTGGAAGTTTCTAAAAATAGAGGAAGTGTTTGGTGTGTGAAAGGGGAACTGATAGAACTTTGGTGTGGAAACAATTACCAAGGAGCCTCCCAGCCACACATCTGAATGGCTCTACTGCTCAGGGGTGGTGCTGGCAGCACTGCAGTGGAGAGGCAAGGAATTCAGAGAGACAAGGTGAGACAGAGCCAGATGACCATGGCAGGGCCATGCCCTGTGCAGTCCCTCACCTCTGTGACTGGACTGAGGAATCCCAGCTGTGGGACACCAGCCCCAGCAGCCTTGCCTGTCCCTAATCCTGCTGCTCGCCTCCTGAAGCACAAGTGTTCATGGCTCCTATTAATTTCTCTTTTTGTGTCTTAGAGGTTATTACAAATGTTGATCAAAGTTTCCTTCTTTGAGTTAATGACCTGAAAAATCATAAAACATGCCAAGTTTGGAATTAGTGTGGGAGTAACTCAAAGACTAAAAAAAGTTTGGTGAGTTGACCTTCATGTATAATAGTACACTGTTATTTTGTGATCTACATTTAGATTTTTTCCACTTAAATCACTGTGCATCCCATTTCACAAATTCCAATAAACATTTTGAAACACTCTATAAATTCATTCTTGTCTTGTAAAAGTCTCTGAACTACACCCATCACCAGGAAAGTGGTTTCTGTAGAAACTAATATAAAAACTAAGGGAAAAAAAAATCTAAGACTGAAGCTATCTGATGTACACGTTATACATCCCACTCTGAGGTACTATGAAGTTTTTATTGCCACTTGTTTTGTAATACTGTCTTCCCAGACAATGTGGCCCCATATGTTGTACATGACATCCCTCAGCTCTTTCTTGCAGAGGTGGCAGCAGGGCTGTGTGTCAGTGCCTGCCTCTGCAGGGGAGGTTGGTGGTCCCTGGAACCCAGTCCAGAGAGCAGCAGAGGCCAGTCATGCAGCAAAGCCATGCAGATGTCAGTTGTGGGAAAGCATAAAGGAATCTTTGCCAAAGGTGTCTGAGCTATTAAGTTCAGGCAAGAAAATTCCTATTTGGCACCCTAGTTTTTTAAACAAATGTAGAGAACTGATGGGTCCTGCTGAAATACAGCTTATGGTAGGGGTCAGCAAAGGGGATGATGTATGGAATGGATGCTGAAGGATTCTTTACAGTCTGCAATGAAAGAAATGAAAAGTGGCTGGAAAAAGCAGCAAGGCACCTTGAATATATACATACATGAAAGTGGGTCCACCCCTGCAGGTAAGGACTTAGGGCAGTTGGTGTATTGGACATAATGTGCATATGCAGCTCAGAAGCCCAAATATATCCTGGGCTGCATCAAAAGAAATGTGGCCACAGGTGGAGGAGGAGGATTCTCCCCATCTACTCCACTCTCATGAGATCCCATATGAAGTCCTGGATTCAGCTTTATACAATGTGTGTCCAAGGCTCTGCAGTGCAGGTACTTAGGTCTGAAGAGGACTGCCTGAAGAAGCTGGAAGAGTGCAGAAGTTTGCACACGATAGTTGTGGTCCTTGAGATCATCCATCCACCCCTTCCACAGTCCCACAGGCTTGAACAAGCTTGAAATGCTACCAAAGCAGAATGGCAGTGAGGCAGTCTATAAGAGGAGCGAATAGCTTTTATTAGATCCATGAAGCAGTGGTGGGAAATAAGGCTGTTAAATAAAAAGGAACAAAGACAAGCCTTCAGGAATGAAAGCCCCCTCTGGGGCCTGCAAGAGGAGCTAAAGTGAGACCTGTTGTGGTAGCACTTTGACATCTGTGTTGCCACAGGGGTGGAGAATTGGACCCATTGCCAAAGGAGAGTCGAGCAGCGACATTTGAACAAAGTCACCGTAACGGGTACAGGTTAAAAACCATGTCGTTGTTGCAGTAGTTGAGACAGACTTGGTGCCCTCCCCCACCCCTGTGTCCTTCCCTGCCCCGTGGAGGCAGCGGGAGCTGTGGCTGAGGCCGTGCTCCCCTCGCCATGGGGCAGGGCCCTGCCTGAGGCGCGGCGGAAGGCAGCACACAGGGGCCATAGGCCAGCAGGGATTCCGTCCCACAGGATCCATCTCCCAAAGGGCCCACATCACACCTGAAGGGATCATGGCCACCCTCAGCCATGGGCAGGACGAGCTGGGTGCTGAGGTGGGTGCACTGCTGGGGAGAAGGGGCTGTGCTGGGCACGGCAGGGACACCGCTCAGCCTCTCGGCTCTGGGGGTGCCCCTGAGGGACAGGCCTCGGCTCCAGGCGGGTGCCTCTCTGGAGGCCCCGTCCTCCCCAGCTCTCCTCGGGAATGGAAGTTGCCCAGAGCAGCCGCTCAGCGTTGGCTCCTGGGAGCTTTTGCTCAAGTGTCCCCTGAAATTAGCAGGTGGCATGTGAGCATCCGGGCTGGAAAGAAGCAAAGGCAAAGGCTCCTGTGTCGGCACTGCACCTGTCAGAGACTTGGGAAAGCAAGGCATGGGTTAGTAAAACATGGTGGGGTGTAGCACCTCTCCTCTGTGAGCTGCTTACAAAGGCACTCAACCAACACGATGGTTTGGTTTGATGGCCTTAGATGTCTCTTTGACCATCCTGTGGTTCTGTGAACACAGGTAACAAAGCAGACGGCATAGCAGAGCCTCCCCCACCACAGTGGGGGTGCCCATGGGCTGTGGGGGCAAACTGAACAGCTCCCAGCTCTTGGCCCTGCTTTTGTTTCACCAGTTTTTGCCCAAAGCCTGTTTTACACTGAAAGCGTTGTTTAGACCTTTGGGTCCACTGCCAGCATATACTGAAGAAGGACCTACAAATGAAATTATGCTAATACCTTTGACACCACAGATTTCTTTTTCTGTGCAGACTGGAAAAGCTAAGTGTGATTTTTTTATCCTGATTGTTCTGAAGTGATCTTTTCACTACAAAAATATTCTTCAGCTTTACTAGAGTCTATTTCTAATTAATAAATGTTCCTATCTTTACATTTTTTTACCCCAGAAACAGAAATTTCATTCAGGTAGGGATCAGCACACAAGAATTTTTCTTCTGGGTCTTCTGTTCTGGATATTTCACAACTTCTTTAATTGCTCCAATTATTGGATTATAATTATGCAAACTTTAATTCCTTTCAGACCATTCATTTCTAATGAGTGCTTGCAGGTCTTTCTTCTTTATAATTCTGCTTTTTCATCCATTTAATTATAGTGGTTTTACAGACTGCTGGAGCAGCAAAGTGCCTTTCAGTTGTTCTCTACTTACCATGAGAAAAAATTCCAACAATCTGGTGTAGGACCCAGCCCACCTTCAGCTATAGACCTGCCATAGATGCCATAGAGAGACCATCCTATAAATCACTTGCTCTATTTTGGGCTCATACCTTTTTCTGAAGTTCTCCTCCCTGATTTCTTGTGAGCACATTAAAACTGACTCTTTTCAGAATACGTTTTCCAGATTGAACACATTAAAACTGAATCTTTTTGGATTATATTTTTGCAGATTGAGCGACATAGGTTCTATGTGACAGGTCAGACTCCTGGGTTAGTTGTACCACAGCTAGTTTGGCAAAACATGAATATGATGGGTTACTCCCATGGAAAACCTGCTGGAGAGCCATGAACTGGAAAACCAACAAGGATAAATGGTTTAGGTCTGATTGTAGAGTCAGAACAGCTGAAAAGCAGGCTCTACTATTATACTTTTGTGACATCTTTGGTCTGTTTCTAATCACACACAATTGAAAGTGAAAGCCTCAGGAAGATATTTGAGGAAGGGAAAGATGAAGGCATGTCTACAGGAAACTTGACCTAAGCAAGCAGGCTCACAAGTAGGCTCAACTATAAAAGAAAGCCATGTGGCTCAGTCATATTTCCTAGGTGGAAACTATTTCAGTGTTCATGCAGACAGAACTAAACCAGTGATAGGAAAAGCATTGGTTTTGTATTTGTCAGGCAATTAGACAGATCAGCTAGTTTTCCTTATGCTTTTGTTCCCAGGCACTTGTGTCAAAAGGTTCTGGTTTTTAGTGTCCTCCTGAGTATTTCCAGTAGAAATAACTGCAGCTTCTACATTCACATTCTATTCAAATGGGTTTAACTTCCTGTGTGCACATTTTATCTGCTTCTTGGGTTCCCAGATCCCCTTCCTTCTCCATGTCATCCATTTAAGAAATCTGTCCCCACCCAGAGCAATTATCCTTTCTGTCTGTGGCTGAAAGGGCGTGGATTACTATCTCCAATATCAGGTTGGGGGAATGCACCACCCCTAACATATCAAAAGACAAACTGCATATGAATACTGGTGATGACAACTGAGTTTAACATAGCCTTTGCAGGAAAGTCACTGGGATTCCCTCCATCAGTCATGAGGCAGTCCCAAGGATCTCTGGAGATACTTTCACAAGGGTTTCCACACCCATCAGAGCAGATGTTTTAACATCAATGCTTCACAAAGTCCTTCAAAGCACTCTTCTGCCTTCAAACCAGGCGAACCAGGCACAGGTTATGCACCTTCCCCCTTTCTTGCAGAAACTCAAGGGGAACAAGCAGAGGTGGAGCATGCCTTCACCCTTCTCGGTAGTGCCAAGAAATAGGACAAGAAGCACTGGGCAGAAATGTATGCACAGGAAGCTCCATGTGAATGGTGATGAAACTTAGCCTGCCCTGCAGCCCTGCTTTGTTTACCAGTGTAGATGCAATCTCCTGCTGCCACCAGGTGCAAATTTCCTCTGGAGAGGAGGTGCTGGCAGTGCATGACAGCACTAAGGAGAGCACGATGCTCAGGACAGCCCTAGTCCTTCTTGGCCTGATCATGGGCATGCAGAATGTGGAGATGTAAAGCCTGCTCCCACCCAGACCCAAAGCCCAGATAGCCTCCACCATGCCTTGAATCACAGACTGCCTGACCAAAATTTCATTGACCAACAGCGAGAGTTACCTCAATCTCCTGGATTCTTTTTAGTCTTAGAGAAGATGAAGAAAAAGCTGTCTTTGCTTTTTGGATTGATCTTCTTGCTTCTGCTTCTAGTTTTGTTTCTGGACGTGGGTGGTCATGAGCTCCTTTGCACTTTAGAAAGTAATTATGGTACATTAAAGGTAGAAGCAATCTTGTTAATAATCTTAAGGGAACAGAATTTATACCACAGGCCAAAATCACATATTATGGCCTAATTTAATGCTCTGTATTTAATAGGATTTAGTTCCTGTGAGCTCAAATAATAAGCATATCCCAGATGAAGTGGGATGGGTAGGGTAGAAACCCTTTGAAATAATAAAATCAGTGCACCACATTTATTTGTAGAAGACAGTTCCCCCAACAGAGCCCCAGCTGAACCCCCTGCAGTCACTTTAATTCTTCTTACAGTTTAGACATATTTATCTGAACATTAATTTTCATTACCTTCCACAGAGAATTAATTTTATTTAGCCTGCACATAAATGAAAGAGTGGAGAGCAGGCAAGTGGTAATGTTACTAAACCAGGACTACAGCTTCCAGAAATAGTGCCCATTATTTAAACACTTGCATACACTGTGTTCCAGATATAAGTTACATATAATACATAAATGGCATTTTCCATAGACAGTCCCTTGGGTACAACCATCTCCTCTTCCAAATTCCCTCAGGATTATGCGTAGTGTCTTGGATAAGGAGAAGACATAATATGGTGTTTCTGAGGATTTGTTGGTCCTATGTACCTGAGGCAAAACACTTCAAAATCAACAAGTTTTCACAGAAGCCTAAATAAAAAATACACTGTGCTGTAAAATCATAGTAGCATAGCCTAATTTAGGCTGGAAGGGCCCTTTAGCTCATCCTCCTACTCAGGCAGGACTAACTTCAGAGTTAGATCAGGTTGCTTAGGACCTTGTGAAATTTTTTTCTCCTTACAGTCATTTGACCTTGTCATATTCAATAACCCCTATCTGTTGGAACAAAAAAAAATTGCAAAATAAAACTTAAAATACCAGTCTTTAAAATTAACTTGCATAATGTTAAGTAATTTTATACCGACCTGGAAAAATATGAATTGGCCTTCATGCCTCCAGAAGTTGGTAACTGGGTAACCACCGTGGCCTCGGCAGGAAAGGAGTCGCAGTGGTCCATTGCAGTTTGGACAGCATTTCCCTGGAGCAAGGGGAGGGGGAAGCATTTTCTATACAACACCAGTTAGATGAATCCCATGTGATACCATGGTTCATTGGTGGCAGATTGCCACTTCTGGTTTGGTGCTCAGAAATTATACTGAGAGAAACTATGTGAAAAACTTCCAAACATAAGCAAAAATCAATATAAACAAACTAATCATGGAAGGGATTTTGTTCTGTCCGTTATTAAATATAACCTTCAAAAATTATTTCTATTACAATGTTATTACAATCTTATAATTTATTATCATGGTCAGTTTTTTTTTTGGTTTTTCTCTTGTCAGTGTTTGGAATGTCATATGTGTTTCTAGAGAACACTGTTCTGGCCCCAGTGAGCACCTGAGTAATACCTTTCTTTAGCTAAAATGTACATCAGATCCAGAAATCAGTATGTGCTAGCTCTACTGAGCAATCACAATTGTTTGGAATGGTCTTGTTTAAAATGTGTGTGCAGCTCATGTTCTCTGTTTGCATTGTCTGGCTCCAGTGACGTGACTGTGGGGCCTATTTTCCAGTCATCACAGTTTATGAGCAACTTCTTTCCGGCAAGACTTGCCTCCTGGGCCAGTGCAATAATGAAGCCAACACTCTGGTGGGCAGGAGCAGCAGGGCAGTGCAGGAACTGCCTGCACTGTGCAGCTTTTTCAGTGCCATCACTAATGGGCCTGAGAAGGCTGGGAAGCAATCCCTAACCAGCAAAAATAGAGATTTAAAAATGTTTAGGGAAAAAAAGAAAATGAACAAGCAGATGACTACGCTCCAACAATCAGAAGTGTAAAATGCATTGTTCCAAATCAAGAGTTGCATTGGAATATAAGGAATGGCAGAAGGAAGGCTGGGTAATCCAAAGGGTATCCTATACTTTGATTTCTATGATGTGTTCACTTATGAGCTGCCATACAATGAACTGCCATGTTTGTACTCACGCTGTTGTTTTTGCCTGGCTTTATCACATATGGCTGGTCTTAGGTAGATCTTCCTCCCCTCCAAGGTAGAGCAGTTGTTGCCACAAACCACCACCCCAAGGCAGGACTTTTTTAAGATGCGAGAGTTGTGGTTGTTGGTGTTTCTCATTGCCCAGCTGCTGTGGTGCCTCTGAGCATTTTTATCCTCTGAGCTATAGATATGCTTTACATAGGAATCTGGCCATTCTTGAAACCAGTCTGTCTGGCTCACATGCTGTGGAAAAAGAAAAGCAAGCCACATTTTAGGCTGGGGAAGAGAAAAGCTTGTCCAGGAGCAGAGCAGAGTTGGACCTCTGCTGGGTTTCCTGTAGCCTAGGTGACTCCAGCACCCCAGCAGGTGATGCTGGTGGTAAGGAGGGAGTGGTGGTGATAAGGCAGGAAAAACACAGATCTTTGTGGCTCCCTGCAGACCCCAGAGCATTGGGAAGGCCTGGCCAGGAGCTTGTTCTCATTCACCCAACCAACCAACCAAAAAGAATAAAAAACACAAAAAAACCACCCCAGAACAAACACCATGCCTCAAGAACAACAGAGTAAGGAGCAATAAAAATAAAACTGGGGAAAAAACTCCAAAGACCCAAATCAAATGCAATGTGATGTGATCAAACGTCGTCACAAATGTGATGTGATGTACACATCACATCAGTGTACATCAGTGAGTACAGTCAATATAGTAAAATGCAGTAAGCTGTAAAGCATCTACCATACCTGATGATGATTTTGAGGGAACAGTTCTTGTAAGGGATACAAAAGCTTAGTAGAAATTTCCTTTAAATTGCCAATCCCAGAACTGAGAGCCATGGCAGCAGTAAGAACATCAACCAAGAAGAGAAAAATTTCCATACTCCCTGGTAGCCACTGGATAGTGTAGGGAAGGGTGTCCATGATGCCTCTAGACTGAAGTGCAGGTGAAGGTGACCTTGGGCTGAAGGGCAGGGAAGAGGATATTCTGGAACATGGAGGCTTTGAGCAAACAGGACTGTTATAGCAGGGAGGAGGCTGGGATCCAGTAAGAAGGCAGGGCTGGGAGCTGAAAGGCAGAGCTGGATGCTGAAGGATTGCAGCAGGAGGAATCTGGCAGAAATATGCAGAGCTGAGGGACAGGGAGGTGACATTAGTGTGCAGGGTGTGTGGGCTTTCACTGGAGAGCATGGTTGAAACTTTTAGCTAAGAGAACTAGAAAAGGATAGAGGGAAGATCACTCTTGTGCCTCTCAGCAAACCTCTGCAAACATGAGGGAAGGGTTCTCTAGGTGCTCATGGAAAGCCTTGCCTCCATATGGGAGGCAAGAGACTTGCCTCCCTGTGAGCTCTGGAGCTGGAGCCCAGTGTGCAACAAGACTGAACACCCACAGTAGCAAGGCAGTGGTGCATGCTGTGCTCCCTTCTCAAAAGGCACTACCCAGGGCAAAAAGCAAGTCCTGGACAGCTCTAATTAAGTGCCCACAGGAGGAGGCACCTTTTTCCCCTCTGCTTTCTCTTCACCTAACCCACTAGTGAAAACAATGCCTTTGCAGTGTTGCTGTATTTCATCCATCAGCAGTTCTTTCAATGATACATTTAAGGAGAAATGCATGGAAATGTCAATATTTTCTCAATATTTTCTAGCAAAATTCCCCCATAGCTCAAGATGACAAAGAGAATAAAGGCAATGAGTCATAGATGACTGAGAAAGCATTTAAGATCAGTGGTGGAGATGACTGGTCAGAACTAAATAAATTTCTACGACACAGGCACATACCTGAGGAAGTTTGATGTCATTGATATCCCAACTCGTCATTTCTCCATGTCGGGAAGCAGAGTCCTCCTGCTCCATAACAGAATCATCTGCACCTTTCAGCATTTTTGAATTCCTTCCCAAAGTTAGCAAGAAAGTTGCTCCTGGCTGCTTTTGAAGTTGCCTGGCTGTCAGCAGTCTCAAGCAGTTTACAACCAGGAAGCTGTTTCCTGAAGCTAAATGATAGAGAGGCTGCTCATTAAAGATAAAAATCAGTGTTCTTCTGCCAGAAAAACTTGTTCCATTAAAAGTTTTGCAAGCCAGCAAGGCAGTGGAAAATATAGCTTAGAGATAGCCTGTGATGTTACAGAGACATCATTAGCAGCAAGCAAATCGTGCTTGTGGCATCTGATTTGCTTGCTCAATCTCCTCTCATGCCAGGTTTATAGCCATGTAACTCTGCTCTCAGGCTCTTCATACAGCTGATCCAACCCTGGCTCTGTTCTCCCAGAGCCAAACTGACTGAACAGCTCAGCAGCTGTGGAGGGGTCTTTGAGTCGCTCCTTACCTGTTACATATTTCTCACTCTGCATGTGACAAAGGTGGCAAAAGAGGGATCTGCTCCACCCCTTCAGAAGAAATGATGCTCCACCATTTCAAATATTGCTGGTATCTCTGAGGGCTTACCAGTTGCACCAGGGAAGTATAGAAAAGGAGACTGGGTTATCTGCATTTTTCTATTTCAATGGCACACTGAAAAAAAATACCACCAACGCATGTTTGTTAAAACCAACAAGTTTTCCCTGAAATTTTTTAAAGGATGCGGCAGCCCTACTCTGAATTTCAGTACTAGCCAAGCTTAATAAAATATTTTGCTGGTTTTGTCTGGGGTAGAGTTCATTTTCTTCACAGTGATTTGTCTGAACACAGAGTTGATAATGTAGAGATGTGTTTGAGTTTGATCCTCAGGGATCCCATGCATGAAAAACTTTGTTTCCTTTGCTAAGGAGAGAAAAGGTGAAACAGTTTTCTCTTTCTGGAAACTGGGAAGTTTCTGTGTTTTCAGGAAGGTCACTATAGTTATGCCAGTTAAGGATTTATTTAAAGACTACTGAGTAGCGAGAGAAGTAAAATCTACCTGATAGTCTAGTACACAGCCTTTCAAAAGGATAATGTATTTCATTATTATTTCTGGCTCTTCATATATGTATGGCTCTCAGAAAGTGAACTGGCCTCTTTGCCCTTAGTTTACTTATTTATAAAATACCTGTGATCTTACTTTCTCATGTTATATTATCACCTCTAAAGGAAGACTGTGGGTTTTTGCAGAGCACTTGAGATGTTTGGCTGTGTGGTTCTCTGGCAGCATAGTCAGAGCACCATTGCCCCCTGTTGTGGCTCAGATTGTGGGGGAAAAAGAAGCAAAACCTCCTCCACGGGAACAGACTCCCACAGAGGGGGCCTGGGAGTCAGCCCCAGACTCAGGGGTCTGAACTGAGGGCACTGTACTGGGAGGGCAACCAACAGCTTCAAATGAGATGTTAGTACAGAGGAAAAGGGAACACAATAAATCAGAAATAAAAACCTCCGTAAGAAACATTAGGTCTCCATGTATTTTCCTACTGTGCTACAATGAAATGGAGATAGTAAGGTCAGGACAAACAAAATACGAGGTGCATTAGAAAACTGAGTTGAACTTGCTAAACGAATCACCCTTGACTACTGTGTGCTCTAAAACACAAATTGATTTGTTACACAATTCAAAATTATAGTCTCATTGCTTTTAATGAGAAATGAGAATAAAAATTACTTTTCTAAATGAGATGGCTTGGAAATTGATTTTTAATTTGCTTCATTAGAGAAAATAGAATATTTCTTCTTTATACTATATTAATAGGGCTAAAAAAATAATGAAATATTACCTTAAAGATTAACAAAAGACACAGATAATTCCATCATAATGCACACAAAAAATGAAGTTCAAGAGAATCGTACATATTTAACTACTTGCAGGCAAAGCCTTCCACTACTTATTTCTCTAGACTCTTGTGCTACAGCATTGATACTAGTGTTGCTGTGATATGTCATGGAAGTTGAACACTAGGGAAGACAAAGTCAAAAACATGGGAAAGAAATAATATCTGAAGCTCTGCTATTTAATTCTTATTTCTATATAATATCTGAGATGGGTTACAATACATTTAGAAAGATATTTAAGCCATATATTTTATAACTTAACTAGCAAGGATTTGGAAAATTTCCTCTATTTTCCTTACAAGTACTTGGTGTTAACCACTTAGGAAAAGGATTATGAATTTTTAAAATAAATTATGTATATGAATAATTTACATGAGTCTATAGGTTAAATTAATTCAATATAATCTACAAAATCTTATTTGGAAGGACAGTCTGGCCGACCATAAGCACAGATAGATTTCAGCAGTTCTTCAGCAACCATCTACAGCAAGAGATTGAGGACTGAAAAAGCGCTGGAGCTGTAAAAGGCTTCTTGCACTCAGGCTCCTGCTCTGGAGAGAGCTGTGCAGACCCCGCAGAGCAGCCCCCGAGGAAAGCAGCTGTCCCTGCAGGGGCTGCCCACAGCTGTCCAGCTGCCAGCTCTGCAGTCCTGCTGGCATGTCGCCTGTCACAGGGCACTCCCCATCGTTCCACCAGCACACAAAGAGGGTTCTTTAGTCAGCGCTTCCATCAGTTCCTTTTGCTCTTTGGTGTCATCTTTCGGTGATGACAACCTTTAAGTGACGTCAGGCGCAGTCAGTGGAGCTTTACCTGGGCTGAGTGACCTGTCCCACCAACAGCCTATGTTGCACTATCTTCCATGGCTGCCTTTGTGCCTTGCCTCCAGTTCATGATTTCTCTGACACTGAAAGTTTCACCCTGCTGTGGGAGCTCTCCTGCTTCACTGCTGCTGTTTGCCTTTGCAAGCTCCCAATCCCACTTCTATTACTGCAGAGTTTCATGGTGCTGCTCCACAGGAACCAAGGAATGTGCATATTTATACCAAGATACTACTGATACTCCTTGAGGAATATTGCTCTAGACTGAACTGACTTTTTTTTCTTTTTTACAAATACATTCTGTAAACTTAAAAATAACAACCAGTTTTATCTTTCAGTTCAGCCTTTCTGTTTGATAACTGTGGCAGCAGGATGAAGCAAGATGATTATCCCCAGATGTGGAGTATAAACTCACTGCAAATCAACATGCCATTTATAATGAGAAAGTTTCTGCCTGTGGAAAAATGCACTCACTGGGAATGCTGTGTATTTTCAATAAGCAGGGAGACAAACTTTGTTTTCAGATTGTCCTGACATATCCTCAAGTTGGCTGCCTCTATATTCAACATCATTTGAAATGCTTATGCTATCTTCACCATTCAGTATCCAAAAGTGGAAGCTTCTCCCCTGTGATCTGGGTCTTAGAAGGAAGATGGACGTGTTTTGAGACAGAAATACTTTTAAATCCTTGGTTGATTTTGTTTATACTTTGTTTCTCTTTAATTCTTTTCTCAAAACTGTTATTTTAATGGCCCCTGAGATCTGTAACAGCTGATGAGCTCATACTTTTGTTCAGTTACCATACTTCTGAATTCTGGACTGCTCTGGATAAAAAGTCAGTTGTAGGTGGTGTAGTTCTCCTGGCTTTGCTGCTTCAGCCACATTCAGTGAACAATTTTTAAAAAATGCTTTGTAAAACAAGTTTTGGTTTCCTACCTTTTCCAAACAACCTCTTTCTAGAGCACTGTCTCAGGTGACATAGTCTTCAGGCTTCTCTGGTTGTCACATCACGTAACACAGACATATCTACACCACAGATTGTAAACCAGACAGATCAGCACAGAGTTCATCTCAAAGCTCAAACATTGATTCATGTCTTGGCCTCCTTTTTCTTTCATCACTCCTGCCCTCATGGGCTCAGGCCACTGCTCAGACACTCAGGGTGTCTCTGCCAGAGCACTTGGGAGGTGCTGTGTGTTCCTGCCTGTGCTGCACAGAGCAAGCATGGACACATGGACCATCCACTGAGGGGATATTCAAATCCTGCTCTTGGGATGGTAATTTCTTGAACAGCTCTTATTCAACTGCCTGCAACCATCTTAGTTTTTCCTCTGTGTCAATTGAACAGTCATTTGGCTGCAATATTCTCATTTTTCACTCTCTATTTTACTTTTCTGGCTATTTCCAGAAAAGAGAGGCAGCTGGGGACATGATTTTTCAGAGGCTCTGCCATATGAGGTTTGTGTCCACACACTTGTACTGCATAGGGTAAATATTTTTGCCAGGCCTCTCAGTCCCTCTTCATGAGGAAACTGATATCCATCCACATCTGAGTTAGCTTCCAAGCTGTATTCTCAGCTGAGAGCCTGGTAGTTTGACTTACTATGGAACAGAATAGCATCAATACTCTGTTAATATTTTTTTCTTTTTCTCCAGGACAGTGTTTTACTATCAAATTCTAGAAATGTGTCGTTTTCTGCCATGTGAAGAACGTAGCTCCGAGTGAAAGGTTTGAGGCCTGAGCTCATTTTAATCATTGTTTGTAATGCTTGAGTATATAAAAATACATATTTTACTTTATTTCTTGATATCTCGTTATTAAAGCTGTGCTGTATAATTCTTTGGCAGTGAAGTCTAGATTTTTATTTACTTTATTCACCTCTTTATTTTTTCTGTATTAACATATCAGACACTCTGCAAAATGTGTGATGCTCTAGACATCATATTAACTTACTGGGGTAAAAATAATGATAGCTATTCCACAGATGCAAAATTGCCAGGGCAATATATCAGAATTAATGTTTTGATGCTGCAAAAAATGTACGTCTGGGTAAAATTTTGGGTTAACTTGTTCATCTTTCTGACCATATAAACTATCTGTCCTCTTTTGTGGAGTTTGTTTGCTTTTGTGAGGTTTTTTCACTAAGATCATAAATTCACATGCTTTAGCTGGAATAGCTGGTTTCTATGGATCTAAAATTTTAGTTGGAATGCTTTTTGTAGGTCATGTTTAAAAATTACAATCTCTTAGTGACAGTATTATGATGCAATTTAAAAATTACCTTAGTTTATGGACATTCTGCTTTCTTATTTTGCTAGTTTCAAAGAATAAGGCATTCAGTCCTTTTGTCTCTTTATCTGATATTCCATTTCTTATCTTGCCTTTGCATCTGGTATAAATACATTTAATTTTGCAGTTCTGCCTGGCATGAACATCACGTGCATGCAAAAATCTCATTTCATGGATTGACACTCATTTACTGAATGCAGTGCTTTTCCTTACAATTCTTCAATTTTCCCTTTTGTGATTTAAAGAATGTGTAATTGCTAAATGAGTTGTCTTTCACGTCCCTCCGCTTCAGAACAGGAATTTGATATGTCACTGTGATTGCTGTTTTCCTTGTTCCCACTCTGTTGCTGCAATATGCATTTTAATTTTGAATTGTTGGAGCTGACTAATTTCTGATATCTCTGACAGCATGCTCTGCTTTTCTCCATGGTCAAGTGGTGGAGTATCATAGCTACCAAATCCATCCTCAGCTGCAGGTAATTCCAAAATAAATTCCTATCAGTTAACCATGCCCTAGCTTCAAACAGCCAGATTCTGGTATAATCAGCTGCTGTGGAGATCCTGTGTTTGTTCCTCTTTCTACTGACCATGTTATCTCACAGATTCAACTGTTCAGGCAGAACTGTAAAAGTTTAACTAATTTGGTCTGCCATACCTTCAAGAATGAGAGGAACTTTTCCACAGCCTGAGCACTGGAAGGGGCACTGTGTGGGGAAACTGAGTTTTGTTCTGGTCACTTGCTTTGCAACAGAGCTCAGCTTTCTTTACTCCTGAGAAATCACAGCTACTTTTCCTATCGGGCTGGGCTCAGTGTGCAGCAGGCTGGTGGAAATGTTAACAGAGACACAAGATCAGATCTTTTACAATTTGAGGAGTGCCAGATTACACTTGATTATCTATTTGGTTCCAGGTCCTCTCTCTGTTGGCTTTAGGAAAAAAGAATCCCAGCTATACGCCTAGGTTTGCCAGTCTGGTGTAGCTTCCTGACATTGTCACACCCTGAAATTTCTCAGCTCCCTCCATGCCATTGGTCTCATCTGCTGCAACCCAATACCCTCTATTCAAAAATTTTCCAAGCTCCTCCAACATCCTCCATTCAAAAATTTTCTCCTTGGCCTTCATGGCAGTCCCCAGCAACTATTTCTGTAGATCCTTCACAAAACTTGTAAAGGCCAGCTGCACTTCTGCCTTATGGAAACAGGTAACAAGTCAAATCCAGACAGATCTGTCCACTCACATGGGCAGTCCATGCTTGTACTGATCAGGTAATAATTATTGCATCTTTCTTTGTCAATATTATGGCCAGCATGCCCTTTTCTCATTTGGTGCTTATCTATCACACTAGTGCACATCTAAACTATTTCTTTCCCAAGATTGGCTTGAGAAACATCTGTCTTACAGGTTTTGCCTGTCTCTGCTATTGTATCTCCTCCAGGAGAAAGAACACAACTGAGTTTCTCAGGCTCATGAGCTGGTCTGACACCTACAATACCCCTGTGGGTGATGCTTCACCCCCACATTTGCCTGTGCACTCTCCCTGTATTTTCTCCTGGTTCTGTCTGTGGTAGCCACATTGCAGACGTGTTTCACTGGCAGCATGGATTCATATTAGGATACCTGTAACTCCAGGATTGCAATCCAATGGCACAGGACAACACCTTGTTCTCTGAAAATACAATAGACTCTCTATTGCAGCTAAGGTCCTCACATGGTAACAGATTCACTTCTCACAAGTGATGACAGCAGCATTGTTCCCCATGTCATGTTCCTTTCCTCACCTTCTTTCTCCATTCACACTCACCTATTTCCCCAGCTATCTGGAGAGTGCACAGTAAAGTGCACTACAATGATCTACAATCTACAATACCTACACATTTTCCAAGTAGTTTTTTTAGTATAGAAAAGTAGGCAGCAAAACTAGTAGCCCAGGATGCCTGGTTTGTTCTTTAGCTCTGAGGCTGACCTCTGCTCTTCCCTTGACTGAATCATGTTTGCAGAATGACTGACTGACTTGTCAGGCACTCCTGCAACCTGATCCCCCACTCCACCAAAAGTGGGTATGCCTCCATAAAGCAAGGTAGCTGGTCAGGCCCTGGGAGCTCTGCAGCTGCATTACGAGGCTGCTCTGCTGAGGTTACTCAGCTCTGCTGGCTCTACTTTGTACAGCCTTGCTGTAAAAGCCCAACCACATGAGTGGCATGGTATTGCAGGTTGTTCTGAGACTGCTCCAAAGAAACCACTGCCCTCTCAAGAGATGGACTGTGCATTTGGAACTAGATGCAGTACAGTTTTCAGCAGATCTAATAACACGGAGCAGCAATGTTCAGGTAATCTGATGACACACTCCAGTGACTGCCTATGTATCTGCTGTCGTGCTGTGGCACAAACTGCAGCAGGAGTCTGGAAGCACCACTGGGTTTCCTTACACCTCCTGTTCCTCTCAGCACAGAAGGACAAGCCTGTCTTTCCTTTTCTCTTCATTCTGCTTGTCCATTTGTCCTTCATGAAGAAGAAGGCAAGCAGCTTCTTCTGCACTGCACTAAACTGAAGTCTCCGGACTTGGATCTGTCACAGCAGCTAGGGAGGGCACTGTGCAATGTGGTGCTGGTGCCACAGACCAGGGACCTTGCTACTGGCATCAGCATGGGAAAGCAGAGACCAAGGACAGAAGTTACAGCACAGTGTCCATTAATTAGAAGCAAATTGCCATTGACTGTCCTGAAAACCCAGACCTTGTTTTCATGGGGCCACCAGAAACAGGAAGGCAACAAATGAGAGGCAGCAGCAGACAGGGAACTTGTGTGTTTGGGCAGAATCCTGCAGGGACACCCACAACCTGTGGCAGGAACTCCTACTTATTTTATGGTGTTATTTATGCATCTTAACCTTATGGAAACAATGCACCCCTGGTGCTGTACAACTCACTTCAAAGCACTGAGACCGGAATAATTTTACTGCTGTTTTCTGAATTATTTTTTGCTTGCTGCCTTTTAGCTCCTTCCTTCTCTGGGGATCATCTAATTTTGTGGCAAAACGTGCATGGTTTTAATTGTTGTTGATAAATAAGTGAAAATTGCTTTTTACACCCTTTCCAATTACCTTCAAAGCTGCTAAGCAGAAGTTCTTACAAAGTGAGAAAGACAAAGAAAGTCGGAATGTTCTTGTCCATTCCTTCCACAGTATGTGCATGACTCCACCTTGACAAAGGCAACAAATTGATCTGGAAAGGTCCATATGAAGAACTACAACTTGAAGAGAGCTGCTAAAATAGTGTCCTAGTGCTCTAACTGGCAGCAGTTTTCATGCCTTCTTCAAAAGCTCACTGCCTGCACCCTGCTCAGAAACAAATTCCCACTATCTCCTCTTCATCTGGTGAGCTTTCTCTCCTTTCCACATGTATTGACTACAGTTTAGTTCTCTGGCTTTGCAAATGATGATTTCCATTCATAGCTGCTGTTTAATTTTGCTGTTTAATTTCCTCCTCCTCATTTAAAATGTAAAATATTTGAACTATGTAAGTTTTAAGCAAGTACAAGCAAGAGATGCTCTTATAAATGACCTTGGACATAAAAATGGTATCTGTACCTTTGCTGCATATTGTGCATAATATTTGGGCACACAGAATTACTAATATCTCTTGATTCCTTAAGGGATCCCTTAAGTCAAATCACAGAAATGAATCTCTAGAAGATTTTGTACAGGAAACTAGAAAAAAGCAACATCAACAAAAGGGGCAGTATGGCTGCTGGCATTAAGACTTGGTCATGCAACTTCTCTGAGGCACAAGTGGAAAAGTGAGGATTGAGTATCACTTTTATGAGTGACCATCCCAGAGGTGGAGACTGCTGCTGACAGCAATAGCTGAAATCACTAGGGCTTTTTTTTTAAGCCATAAAATTCACTTATCTATATACAAAGAATTTGTGCAAAGGGGCTTTTCAGCCATGACTATAGCAACAATTACAACATCTATTAGTCACGTAACAGCAGAAAAGAAAAAGTAGAAACATGAAACTACTTGGAATGCAAAGTTTAAGCTGCTTCTTTCACTCCTATTCAACAAACTGTTCAAAGAAAAAAAAGAAAAAAAACCTTGAATTAGTCATCTTACTCGGAACAAACAACTTCTTAGGGAAAATCATTAAAAAATTGGCTGGATTTGTGATAAACATCTACTGTTAATATCATACCCCCATGTAATGAAACACAGAGAGAAAACAGAGGACAAGATGGGAAAGGGCTTTGTGCAGGTCCAGGATGCACAATGCCTTTACACATTGCTCTCACCCATTTTCTGTCCCTGTCTTTGACAAACTGTGGAAATAATTCACAAAGTGAAGAGACTTCCAGCCACCTTCAAACCCTTCTTTGGTATAACAGCCCCAAAGTATCCCCAGGTGAAAGGCTGTGGGGCAGTCAGCTGTGTCAGTTTTCCAGCATTCGTTTCCTGCCACTGGCTCTTCATTGGTATGAAACCAGAGCTTTGCTGTAGCCTACAGGCAGCAGAAGACTTGGCCTGAGTTTCAGGATGTTGAGAAATCAGCAGTTTCTACAGAGATGGAACAGAGAACCATCCCCACTGTGCTGTGTGTGCTCCAGCATAACTCCAGGAATCACTGTGTCACCTGAGCTGCTCAAAGGGAAAGTTCCCGTTTGAATCGTGTGGGAACTTGAGCAACCATTCCTAAGCACAGGTCTGAAAGGGACATGTATAAGGTGCTGAAATTGCTCTCTGGACAGACGCTGTCTGTTTGTCCTGGATGTTACTAGCTCCTATTTCATGTGCTGTGCCTTCATATTTAGCCCAGTTGCATGAAATTTAAAACATGTTCCCGAATTGTAAAGCTGGGAGTAACAAACTTCAAAAGTCACCCAAACCCACTGCTTGTCTGAATTGGTTCTTTCTGCTCCAAGCTGTGTGCAGTTTGTACCCAAACTGTGCTTTAGTTTTGCCTTAGGGCGGTGTTTAAATTTTTATTTTGTTAGAAGAAAGTGCTCTGTAGTGACCTTAATAAGTAAGAGATGGACACCTATGTTACAAAAGGTCTCAAAAATCACTTTGGGAAGCTAACACTACACAGCCAAAAGATCTCTTATCATCTTCAGCGGTAACTGAATACCAGCCCTAAAATGAGTGGAAAATCTCAGGAACAACTTGCCAGCTATTTTCAGAGTGCTGAAATGAGCTGTGCAGGCCGAGATCATTAACAAGACTATGAAAAAATGTATTCAGTGCAGTTTCCCATCTATTAGATTACTTTGCCTCTCCAGCAGTCTCCAGAGAAAGCCTCTGGCTGCTTCTTAAGGTCACTGAATCATTTCGCTGCAATAAATGCTCGGGTTAGCTGGAAACGCTGGCGGGGCTGCCCGTGCTCGGCGCTGCCGTGTCAGTGAGTCACGGCCCGCCCGTGTCAGTGTCCGTGAGTCACGGCCCGCCCGGCTCACGGGTGAGCGCGCACCGCGCCCTGCCCGCCCCTCCCCGGCCTTCTCCTTCTCCTTCTCCTTCTCCTTCTCCTTCTCCTTCTCCTTCTCCTTCTCCTTCTCCTTCTCCTTCTCCTCCTTCATGTGCTTTTACTTTCCTAACACTATCGAGCTGATAGAGATCTGTGTCTTTTACTGTCTGTGTCCTTTACTGTCTATGAAATGAGAACACAGACCATAAAAGAGGGGGGAAAATAAGCAAAACCCCACAAAACATGATTTGGGCTCCCTAATCTTGGGAGTCTTTGCCACGTGTAGGCAATTACAGGAAGGAGTCAGCGATGTTGCTGTGGGGCTCTGGCAGAGCAGAGAACAAAGCGTCCCAAGGCAGGAACAAAGCTGCCTTCCGCACCACTGATAGCCTGGAGCCAGCGAGCACTGACAGTCAGGACACTGAGGCATGCCAGGGTAAGGCTGGCTGACATGCATGCTTTAGCACGCCGTGTAATCAGTAACAGAGGGAATTGTAGGTGCCATCAGCCGCCATTCTGTCACAGAGAACAGCACCATCTCCCAGATGCAATCCAAGAGAACACTGATGAAGAAGACCAACGTATCTTTGATAAATGTCTTTGTTTCTGTCAGTAGGGGATAGCAGGCTGTTCCCTTGGTGAAACAAATTCCAAAAAACATCACTTGGCGATATTTTCTATCCTTATCCCCAAATGCGCAACACATTTCTCTTCCAGCTTTGCTCTTTTATCCTTATAACTTGCCTTTCTTCAAGGCTTGTTCTTCTATTTGACTGAATCCTTGTAGGAGAGAGGAACAAATAGGCACCACTGGCTTACTAATGGGTAGTTCAGTAGTGCTGGTTATAAACCAGGCTCTCTCTCAGTCACTCTCAGAGTTCATATATGCAAAGTTCATGTGCTACAAAGCTGTCACCAGCCTTCCACTCCTGTTCAGGCATGCTTGGTTTGGGCTGAGTCCAAGGCACTGTGTTTCCACTTTTTCAGAGTAGTGATTTCATCACAGTTGCTTCCCCCCTGTAAACTAAATCTCAGATGTCTGTCTCTGTCTCTCTGCACAGATACAATCACAGAATAATTTGGGATAAAGGGTCCCTCTGGAGAGCACCCACTTCACAGCAAAGCTAATTTCAAAGTTATAGTAGGATGCTCAGGGCCTAATCCATTGAACATCTCCAAGGATGGAGATTAGCCTCCCTGGAAAGCCTGTGCCAGTCTTTGCTCTCATTGTGAAGGATTTTTTTTTTCATACATTTAATCATAATTTCCTTTGCTGCAACTTATGCATTTGTCCTTCCATTGCACTTCTTGGTCCTTTTCTGGTCCTGCCAAGACGACTCTGCCCATCCTTCTCCTTGGTCCACTTCTTGGACCTCCTTGGTCCACTTGGTCCCCTCCTTCTCTCTTGGTCCTCTTCTGGCCCTGCCAAGAAGACTCTGCCCATCCTCCTCCTTATAACCCTCAGACAGCTGAGAACAACAGTGAGGTGTCCCCCTCTTTACTCTGCAGCTCACTGAATCTCAGTGCTCTCTGGCAGACAGAGGACCCAGAAACACAGGTGCTTTGCCAATAGGCATCCTCAAAAAGTGAGGACAACAGAAAGACTTCAGACATCTTAGGTATAGACAAGCCACTTCCAAATATCTCATTTTGCGTAAAAGTCCAGGGGAGTTGGTAAAAAAGGTCATCCTTACTGAACATTGGTGGGCAGAGTACACAGCCTCACTCAATTAAAAGTTAAACCTGGGATGCTTCCTTTACATATTCAGTTCTTATACTCCTAAAGACCCAGTCAGGATTTGATCTGGGATCTTCAAGTTTCAAAGGACAAAAGAGTGAAGTCAGAGTGTCCTCTAATTTTGCATCTTGCAGACTTCTTCATTTCTCCACCAGATTATTTTTAGAACTTGTTCAGTCTCCTAATGACCTCGTTTCTTCATGTTATACCTTAAATGATTAATGTGTAACCTTTCCCTTGAGAGGATCCTGCATCTCAATAGTCAGAAAAGTTTATTACAATTCTGCAACAAAAGTTCACTTCTGGTCCAATCATAAATATGTTTCTGATCATTATTCTGAGAAGAAGTTGCTCCACGGAAGTGAATTGCTCTTTCAGCAGCTGCTGGACAAGGCTTGCTTTTATAGATGGCTGCTTTAGTATGACAAATATCAAGCAGACTTCTGGACACTGAAGGCTGTGTGTTCTCTTTCAATTTATGTTTCAGTGCTGCTTGTGGAGAGTATTTTTTGTGTTGTGTTTGTCTATAAATCACTTTGACAGAAATGGAGTAATGTATTTTTTCCATAAGGAAAAAAAACCCATGATATTTTCAACAAAATAACTGAAAAATACCATCTGAAATAAGAAAGCAAGGAAATGTTACCTTAGGGCCTCAGTGACACCTGGTGTTCAGGCAATGGATGTGATATTCCCCGGGGGAGGGTTCCCAGGGAAGTTGTCACTAGGAGCAGCTGAAGGGACAGTATGCTACTGGAGGAGCTTCAGCGAGGAGACAGACTGAACACTCACTCCCAGGTGCTGGCCATCCTCACTTCCTCAGGGGATAATCCAGCCCAGCATAGTGCTGGGGATGGGCCCAGGAAGATCAGATCAGAGGGAATGAGGGGAGGAGGAAGCCCAGTAACCATTTTCTTACCTCTTCCACTGCTCCCATACTGCACTGTATTTTGATTTTCCTGCTGGATTGGTCTCAGCTTTTGCTGAGCTCCCATTGCCCAGGACAGAGGCTAAGTGCCTGGAGAGAGGTATTCCCACAAAGCTGCACTGCTAAAGGCATCAAAGATATGTGGCCACGAAGATCTGTGGCACTTATTTCAACACCGGTATTGGGGTGCTATTCATGCCTCTCTGATGTCAACCTATTTCTGCCTCTACAGGTGCTTTAAATGATTCTGCTTAGCAAGAGCCATCAAGTCTGGAGACAAGGCTTATGAAATGCAGAGGAGCTCCTGCTCAACAAAACACGACCAGGTAGCCTAGTGCAGAAGATGCTTGCAGCAAACAGCAACATCCCCATGTGTGTGGAAGTGCAGCCCCAGGTTTCTGTGCAGAGAGAGGAGGAGGCTCAGCGGGGTGGCAGCAGACCCCGCAATCGTCAGACCCAGACTGGGGTCACGAGAAGCAAATCCATGCCTGGGTGGGGACCTGGTCTTCTGAGGTAAGGCCAAAGGAAGAAAGGAGTAAGGACAGGGAACACATTTCTTAATGCTGCTTGAGGGAAACTTACCTCTGTATCAAGCTGAGCTGTGGCTGCTCTGCAGAGAGCAGGGATGGTTTTGGGTGTTCCTCAAACACCTACTGCTGAGGAGACAGTAACTGCAGCCAGTCAGAAAACTGATCTGGTGTCACATTCTCATCTCTGCACAATCTCCCTTGCCTTGCTGAAAATGAGAGCAATTTAGTTCATATTCTCCAGTTTCTCTTCCTGTCCCTCTTCTCAAAACTGCCATGAGGGCATTCTTCTTTCTTGCCTGCTAGAGTCTCTCCATTAGCTTTCTTTCCTACCATTTTGTGTGTTTTCTGCTTGCTGTATATGTTTTCCTTTGGACTGTTTCCTCATTTTTTCCAAACTAGCCTTCTGTTACTGAGAGTCAGAGCAGGGAGGATGCTGTCTTCTGTAATGCAGAGGAGCTGCTGTCCTAGCACCAGCCTTCATGGTCTTCTTACAAGGCCAGACATTTTGGGGTTTGCTGTCCTAAATTTATCTACTCTAAAGCATGGTGAATACTGAGTGCTCTTAAATAACTACCAGTCACTTGTATGTGCAGGACAGCTGGTGATGTATTATGTTAATAACCATTACAGGCTAAGCTTTAATGAGAAAATACATTTGATTTGTGATTTGGCCTGAGTTTAATGAATTTGTTCTTTTTTTTCTTTCCTGCTTAAATGCATAAATTCACCTCTACCTATAAAATGCTCTGAAATATTCCTGGGTATGAGGATGCATGGATCAGTATTCTGATAATTCAAAACAAAACAGTTCCTGCTTTTCTGTGAAAGCCGAAGTTCCCAAGGTTATTTGTGCAATCAAGGTCAGGTGCATTATAAAAGCCATTATGTAGGATATGCTTGCTTTTAATCTCCTCTCCCTTTATGATCCCTGTTTCCAGACTAGGAAATGCTCTTGATTACAAAGTCTTTGCAAGAGTTAAATAGAAGACAACCCAGTGGTTTATTCTTGTATGTGGTATTCAAAAGCAGTCTGATCATCTGTACTACTACCAGGAACTACTGTGCAGATGTTTCTAATACAGGTCAGGAGCTCTGTTTATCTAACACCTCTCTGCCCAGTCCTCCTCTTTTAAGAAGGGGCTAAACATGATCTTCAAAGAACACACTGCAGTGCAATCGCCAGGGAAAAGTCTCTGCCTGTGAAATCTCTATCTCCATATATAGATACTGATCTGCCATCCTTGCCTGTGCTAAATGCTGGCATATTTGTCACTGGTGCCAGCTACATCTTGCTATGAAATTCTCCTGGTTCCGGGTGCAGGAGCAGCACTGTGTCCCCGGCTGTCCCCTCTCAGGTGCTGCCAGGAGAGGGCACCGGCTCCCAGCGCATCCCGGGGTGCGCAGCCCCCGCGCCCTTCTGGCCCGGGATGCTCCCGCACTTACCGGCTCCTGCTGCCGCCTCCTCCACTCCCCTTCTCAGCCAGCCAGGCTGACATCAGCCCTGGGTTTATTTAACCAGTCCTGACCATTGGAGGATTAGGTTTAAAACACCAGTGCTTGCTTACACCATTCTTGAACCTCCTTAAAATCATCTGCCTAAGAGACAAAACACCTCTGCACATGCTGTTTAGATCGACTCTCTCCAATTTTGAGGCCAGAAGGCAAAACTGAACATAGCTGTGTTTGGGGTTTTTGTTTGTTAGTTTAGTTTTAGTATTATCTTTGCAAGGTGAGATGAATGGGGTTTGGTTGTGAGCAGCTGGGGGTGGGTATTTGTCTACTTGGTTTTGGGATGTTTTTTACTTTTACTTCAAAAAGTAAAATCTCACATTGACTATAATTTTTTTTCCAAGTTCTCTGGATGGATGGAGCCAGGTAGCTGGCCCCATAGTTTTGGAGGTTTCTGAAACCTTGTATGTTGCTCCTTTCTGAGCAGGAGAGAGTCAGTTGTTAATTATTCCTATTTTCCTATGTCACAAGGAAACTTTTGGCAAATACTGCATATTGCAAAAATACCAGGAAACCAAGCAGAGCATCCACCACCAAATTGCCTGGTCTGGTTTCAGGAGTTCCCACTCATTTAAAAATCTACTTGTACAGCTTTATACAGTAGGACTGGGCAGCAATTCTTCATATCTACTTAGCATGGAAACCAGAGTCAGATGTAAAGACTACTTCTTACCTTATTATTAAAACTCCTGAGAACATAAGAGTCTTTTTCATGATGATTTGAAAAAATCTGTGCAAACAATTTTAAAAGGAAGCACAGCTGATAATAGTTAGATTATAATAGTTATGCCATCTATATGCATGGGATGCATTTCCTGGTCTTTCTCACAAACTCATCACTATTCTACTGAGCAGAAGTGCATTTGCATCAAAGATGTCTCAAGTCCCTAACAGCCCAGCACACCAAGAGCTGGTCTCACACTCCCTTCCAACCCCAAGTGCTGTGGGAAACAAAGCAACTTCATAAATTAACAGAAGATCTTTCAGAGAGGCAATCCTTTCTAAATATACAGAAAGGTGTTAGACTTAGAAAGGCACTGAAGAATTGAGATGCCATTGATTTTAAAGGAAGAAAGGCATTTAAATAACTACAAAGCTGCAGATTTTTTAAAAAAAAATTATTTTCATAAAGCTCTTACTTCTGGTAGGTGAGCTGAGATTCTGATTTCCTACAACAGCTGGTAAAATTGAATTAGCATTTAGTAAACATTTGGTCTCCAGCAGCAGACAGAACAGCTGATAAAGACATGCTTCCTGCTTGCTAAATGGGATGAGACACCATATGTCTAATCAATTACACAAATAGCACAATACCTTACTTCAGTATGTGTGGGAAAAAATTTCACTTCATTTTCCTGTAAGTATTTTTACCAAGTAGTTTATCACCACATAAAATTACCTCTGGTGCTGACTGATCCTGGTGGAAATGCTGTGAATATCCACTTAGGCAAGTCTCAGGCAGTAAAAGTGCAACAGTGCCCCAGGGGTTGTGCATTCCCCATTACACCAGCGCAGGAGCAGCAAATGCACAGGAGTAAACAACTCTGTGGGATTGCATTTTTATGGCAACACATTCAGTTCACTTGAAGTCTCACCTGCTCCCAAATGAAATGTGACAATGAGTATGGTTTTGCATTTCTTCTTGTCACATGGACCATCCCTGTTTGAGCTGGAGCTCCAGCTGCCTCTGAAGGGTGTGAGGCAACTCCTCTCACGAGGGAATTCAGGATCTTCTGAACACAGGCTTCCTTCACACAGTGTGCCACTGCAGTACCTTCCATTAGCACATAGGAGGTTCCTACACTGCCTTTAAAAACTTGCCAAGAATTATGGGACAGATTCCTGGAAAATGTGTTCCTTTAACATGTGTTAGATACGGAAAAAAAAAGAAGAAAAAATTTAAAACCCAAAACAAACAAAAAAACCCCCAGAAAACAAAAAACCCAAATAAACTACCAAAATAACCCCAAAAAACAAAACAAAACAAAACAAAACAAAAAAAAAAAAACAAACAAACAAACAAACAAAAAACCACACCAAAACCAAAGCAGCTGGTTCACTCCAGGGAGCATATCTTCCCAGACTACAAGACTGCCAGCTGTACCACCATGGCCTTCAGGTTTTCTGGTGCCTGGTACGTCGTGGCCTTTGGCAGATCTTTCTTCTGATCAAGGAAGCTGCCTTCTGCCTGACTGCTGATTTGTAACAGAACAAAGTGTCCATGTGGCATGGGGTGACCTTGGCCACCTGCCACACACCCACCCACCCAGCTGCTCTCTCCCCCTCCTCAACAGGACTGGGGGCGGAAATAAGATGAAAAGGTTGAGGTTTGAGATAAAGACAGGAAGGTTACCCAGCAATAATTGTCATGGCCCAAATGGATTCTGGGAAAAATAATTTAATTTACTTCCAATTAAAATAGAGCTGAATGTGAGACACAAAGACAAAAACTAAAACACTCCCTAGCTCCTTCTTCCAAGGCTGTTTCACTCCTTCATTCCCACCTCCTCTACCTCCTCCATGCTCCAAGTGCTGTGGGGGTGGTTCTGATCAGTCCATAGCAGCTCCTCTCTCCTCCTTCCTGCTCATGTTCCAGTGTGGGCCTTTCCCTTGTGCTGAACTCCCTGAGGCAAAACTTGCAGCATGGGCTCTCCACACGCTGCAGTTCCTTCAGGGCGCTCCACCTGCTCCACCATGGGCTGCACTGTGGGTACCTTCTTTGCCATAGGCTTCTCCACAGGCTGCAGGGGAATCTGCTCCAGCAACATCTCCTCCCCCACCTTGGTGTCTGCAGGGCTGTTTCTCACCCTTTTGTCATCACCTCTCTCTCTGTTTTGCCCTTCCTTAGATATACTTCCACAGAGGTACCAAGAGCTGCTTTTTGCCAGAATGCAGAGCAGCACACCAGGGGTCCCATGCCTGGTTTTACCAGCTTTAGAAGTGGTCAGTGACCCATCCTCAAGCAATCCCCCAGACCTCCACACTACTCTTATGGCAACAGAGCCATATTTCACCAAAAAAAGCACTCACCTATTTCTAGCCTAGGAAGACTCTTGGGTAGCTTATACCAATTTGATTTGTGTCATACCCTTAAAATAGCTAGCTTTCTTTCACAAAAATTTGAATCTACTGATGTGATACGTGTGTTGGCTGAGGTTACATGCCTTCTCAACACTGTACTTGTTAAACATCTGTTTTTGAAGAATTTCTCCATTTCTTTGCCCATCCCAGTAACTCTTCTGTACAGCAGATCTTTTAAAATCAGTTTTCTTGAGAGCTGATGTATTCATCAAAAGGAAGTCCTGCTAGAGTCTCATCTTCCCATGCTAGCACATTACTCCTACTGAAAATTGACCAATTAGCAAATAAGAGACTTTTCCTTTTTTTTCCCCCCCACAGTTGCAGCTTTAAGTTGTTGAAGAGATGATTTGAAATATATCTTCCTTCTCTTCAGTCATGTCCAACTGGAACTCCCATGGAAACAGCTGTTACTGGTGCCCAAGGGGGATTTACAGTAATTCCATTCCTTACTCCAGCCAGCAAGATAGTTGCTCTAGGAGATGTAATCTTCCTTGGCACTGACAGTACTTTCTGATGTTGTCATCTCCAAACACTGTTGCAAATAGTCCTGGTTTTTACATCACAGTTTCTTCTAAAACATTATTAATGGGCTCTGTTCTGGCTGAAAGCATTGAGACAAAGCATCTGCTCATCAGTCTGACCTTGCTTGTCCATGGATCCTGTTGCTGGTCACCACACCCTCTAGTTTCCATAATAATTTCCAAGATTAAAAATACTAACTATTCCAGAGGGATGGAAGATATATTTTCTTTGTCTACACAGTATTTTTTTAATTAAAAACCAATATGGGTCAATCAGATGTGATTACTTCCAGAAAAGCAATGTTACATTTTTTCCCATTTTCTTTTTACTTCCTTTTACTCATTCTTCGCATTTATTCTGAAATCAGACCATCAAGTCTACCATCTACCAGAGACTTTTTACATTCCTCCTATAGAAAATATAGTATCTATATTATATATCATTGAAACACAAGACGTGTGCGTCTCTCCACATCCCGGTTTGACTGATTTAAACATAATACACCTTTTTTCTTTTTCGTTTTTTTTTTTACTGGACCTTTGTTGCTCTTTTCCCTCCTTTCTATTGGAGATAATTTTAATACCTTTGACATAAAAATGAATGCCTCTGCTACTGTCATGTCATGGGTGGCCCTGGGGACTCGAGGTTCCCCTGCTCATATAAATGCATTCTACTGAAACTGGGAAACATATGGACCTTGTTTTGTATATCCATCTATTTAAAGTAAATGAGTTAAAAATCAAAAATGAAATAAAAGTTTGTTCTATGAATCAGTTTGTGAAACATCCTGATGATCACAACTAATCACTTTTGCTGGTGCAGGAATTCTTGGCAAGAGGATGACAGTGACAATGTAAGTTAATCCTCTGTACCACTACAACTTGGAGCAGCATTTCTCTAACAGATCTCTACCTGTATTTCATCATTCCCTGCATTGCCTCAAAGGGTTTCCCTGCAGAACCCACACAGCTCAAGTAATTTGGCCTGTGATTTTATTTATACTTCTCTTTGGCATCCATCTTACTTTTACATCTCTTTTCTTGAATAAATGTATATGTTTTAGCACATATTCCAGTCTCATACAAGGAACACACTTTATCAACTTAAACACAAGACAGCTACCAAATATCAAAGGCAGAGGCAACCCCCAGAACAGCTTTCTATGAGTTTTGTGGCTATAAGTCCTATCATAAGCTCCAACACTTAGTATCTCTCTTGCATCAACCACAAAGATTTCCATAATTGTTCTCTGCTTTTCCTCTTCCTGCCCTTCCTCAGAATCTCAGTTCCTGAGTGATCCCAGTCCCACAGGTGGCTTGCACATCCAGGACACAGCACTCAGTGTCAATAGCAGGATCACTGTAAAAAAGCTGCTTTCTGGCATTTGAGCTTACCTATCCCATTCACAGCTGAACAAAAGCTTAACATTTCATCACTGAGGCTGTAGAGCTTGAGTGCAGGCAGGGATTTGGTCAGCTCATGAACTGCACAAGATCTCAACCTAGTGATTTGTAGCTTGGTCATTCTCTCTGCAAATAACTGAACTGTGTCCTTCTCCTCAGCCACCTTTACATGAAACCTCTCCATCCTGTTGGCAGCAGTTCATCTTTTTTCAGCTCTCCTGCCTTTCAACACAAGAAGTCCTTTCCAATCCCAGCTATTAGGAAAACTACAAGTGATCAGAATTGAGGCGACCCAAAGGCTGTTACTTGCCCCAGGTCAGAAACGATGCACTGGAAGCTGAGCCAGGTGGGCCAACCCAAGGCTCGTGCTTGGGTCCATCAATTATGGCAAGATTATGTCTGATCTAACCCATCCAGCTCCCACTTTTCAGTTGCTGCTGAGACTGTAGAAGAGCATCCAGGAGACAGTTTTTGTCACACAGGTGTAGACACTGCTGATGTTCCCAAGGTCACACATCTCCTGCCAGTTCCGGACAAAGTCACTGGGTTGTGTCACCACGTGCCATTAAGCTTGAAGGTGAGGTTTGCAGCAGAGCCCCATCTCTGGTGGCTCACACAGAGAGGCCAGGTTGGTGCTTCTGCCTTTCAGGAACCCTCCTGGAGATTTGGCCTAACAGCCAAAGAACTGCATCTCACTGAGCCTTGCTTAGAAACACAACAGTTTCATAGTTGAACTGGCATGTGAAGGAGAGGAACCTGTCTTAGCAACTACCTCAGGCACTCAGAGAACCCTCCCAGAGGAGACCAACAGAGCATGAAGCCTCTGAGCCTTTCACACAACGTGTAAACCCACTTCCCTGGTCTATGTTTTTTGTTTGAAAAGCTTGCAAGGGAGAAGACAGCCAGCCATGTAAGTAGCTTTCTTTTACCAAGTCCATCACCAGCCTATCTATCTGGAGTTGTTGCAATGTTAAACACTGAAATCAGAGAGGGTTCTAAAACAATCACCTAGGGGCAAAGGGAGCTAAAAGGAAGTTGCAAAAATGCTCTCATTCTGGAGAGAGGTATTATCCCCATTCTACAGACAGGACTGGTGAGGCAGGAAGCCCCTCTCAGTCACATTAAGCTTTGCTCCTGGCTCTCATCACCTCAGGCTACTGGGGCTGCTCTGCATTCAGTGAGTCAGTAATCCCAGCAGGAGTGAAATCCACCACACAGACCAGTATTTCTAAAGCCAGGCGAGGGAATTGTGTTCCCTGTAACTGCCAAAGGTTTCTGTAAAGATTGTGTTGCCAAATCTCTGGTACACTATATGTCCCTGAATATCTGCAGCTGTTCTTCCACCATGGTGGCTCCTCCTTGGCCTGGCACAGGATGGGGCAATGCATTGAATCTCTACAGACCCACAGAATTCAGGCAGAGATCATCAAAAGTGTTTTAATGATTAAACCATGTCAAACATTAACAATGAAGTATATTCAGATGAGCCAAGAGTTTATTTCTAGCACATTTAGACAGCCTATTTTGAACAGTATAGCTGCTGTACTGAGCTATGTAAAGACTCTGCAAACCAGTACCTAGAAATGAAGACACACGCACAAGCTTTGATAATGTAAACATAACAGACACTGTCTCCTTCAAAACGAGGAATGAAAACCCACAAGCCTAGTAAGAGAACTTATTAATTCCTTAAGAGATGTGCAAAAATTTTAAAAAAGATTTAAAAACAATTAAATGTGTTAAAACTGGCATTTATATAAATATCAAAAAACCAAATAGTTAAACTTGAGCAATGACCAGCAGAATGTCTTGCACAATTCAATTTTTCAGAGCTTAATGGACTCCATCATGGAAGATACCAGAACCAGCAACAGATATTGGCCCTGCAACTGACTCCTCATATGTGCAAGACAGGATTTTACAAGAAGGAGTCACTTTAACCAGCACTCAAACCAAACCCTTAGATAACAAGCCAAAACATTACCAGTGATATACACAACTCACATTACAGAAACATACATTTCCAGCACATTTCAGTAACATTTAAAAAACATTAGCTATGACTTTAACTGTTTAAACTTGCTTATTTGGGAAAAAAAAATCTTTGTGTTAGGCACATTTTCAAAGTGAATGCTACATGAAGAACAGTTCAGATACCAACTTACACACAGACAATTCCATCAGAAAAGCATCCTTCTAGCTCCACTTTTAAATATACTTTTGGATATGTCACAGACTTAAACAGCAGCTCCTAAAATATGGATATGGCTATGGTAATAACACTTGAAACTGCCAGTTTCATATTAAAAACCACTCTTCATTTAGCATTTAAGAATTCTCAGAAATAAGAAAGAAAAAAAAAAAGAAAAAAAGTAAAAAGAATAGATGGGTCCACCCTGTATATGCTCTAAACTTTAGAGACAATATTTAAATCTTACTCGACTGTGTAAGCGCCAATTACTTTTATGTTAGTGATGCACTTCAAATAAAAAAATAAGATCTATTAAAAAGGTAAAATAACTTTTCCATCTGTTTTGTGACTGTTGAGTCAATTAAAGCCAAATATACAAAACTAAACGCGCCATTTCCAATTTCACTGCATCGAGTAAGAGATACGTAGCATCGTGTATCACACACAGAACAGTAAAATGATCAATGGATTCTTCTAAGTGACTTTTTGATAAAAAGTCAATCAACTGAAAAGTTGAAACATACCCTAATTTTTAAACCAGTAATAAGCTTTGGGCCCTGCTTTTTAATTTAAGGCATGTGTGTTTATCTACTGAAACCAGCATCATACAAATTACCTCTACAATCACATGCATGATCTATAGTTAAAAAAATGGAGGTTTAGATTACAGTGTTTTCAAATTGTGAATCATAATTCAGCACCTATCATATTGACTAGTAAGGCAACAGCAGTGTTGGATAATATGATAATACTCCCTTCCATAGTCTATAGCAGGGTCAGTGACAGCCCAGAATTATTTTTAAACTTTAACCTACTTTAATGTTCTGTATACAGTTTCTAGGGTGTTTGCACTGGTTAAGTCCTACATAAATCACACTATTCTAGGCAGGAATAGTTACAGTAGCCATTAGAGTATTAGTGCACAACTCTCATTGTGCTTACAATCAGATGATTTTGTTGTTGGGGTTATCAAAATGGTTTTTCAGTTTGGTCTTCAATCCTTCCTTTGTTTCCTTTGTTTCACATTGTTCTCAAGGGAAGAAAAGCTGTTTGTGTACCCGTTTGCAATGGCCGTGGAGCCATTCTGATACTCTTTCCTCCTCGAGGATGCCTTCTTGTTGTAAGTCTAAAATAGATGGAAAGACACATGGTTTTGTTTAATTAGACATAAATAACCACTTTTTCACAGTAATTCTAGAAACACAAAAGTAAACTTGCATTCATCATTTCTAAAGACCTTGTGCCGGTGGAAAGAGTCTAACAAGCTCAACCACTTTTTGTGTATGAGACTACACTACGCCTTTCATTCATCACAGTGAGAGGAGTAGTTCACTTGAAAAGAAAAAGGCTTGGCAGTATGATGGCAGTGTTATACTAATAGTAAATCAGAAACAAGAGAAGCAATTTTATGAGCAGACTATGGAATAAGAATATACTCAAAATGACATGTGAGGAAGGAGGTTTGAGGCACTGCAGGTGACAGTACCTTGAACAAAGCCAGAACATGAGATAGGTAAACAATAAAAGTAAGGGAAGTTCAGAGACAGAAATGTGATGGGAATTTCCATTGGGCTAAGACAAGAATCAAAAACTAACAGGATTGGGGAGACTGTTTAAAAAATAATAGACAGTAAAATATACATCATTTTTTTCAAAGGGGGTCAGCTGCCTGACAAAAGCAGATTTCCCCAACTTTATGTGTGAAAGAAATTTAAACAATTAAAAGTTAAAATATGAGCAAAATTGACAAAGAAAATCAAGTAATATCTGGAATATACTATAATGTTTACTTAGCATGTTCATATGCAGCAAGTGATAGAAATCATGGGACTGATTTTAAGAAATACCAGAAGAACAGACAGGGAAGCCTGCTGTGTTTCCCCCCATGAATCATTCTCACAGGAACCAAAATGACATTTGAAACATATAACAGGGTTTGCTTGTTTGGGGGCAGCAGGCTGTTGGTTTGATTTTCTGTAGACAGTAGTTGTACATCTTTGTACAGAGCCCAGTTATGAACTGCTCAGAATAACACATACCAAGTCTGGATCTGTTCAAACATGAAATCAGATTTGTAGAAACACAACTAAACCCACTTATTTTCTGTATGAAAATACAAAAAAAGTGCCTGTAGAAGTGAACAAAATCCATATTTCTGCATGTTGTGAGTTTAGGAAGTTTCCCTGGATAAAAACCAAGCATCTCCCCTTGTAAAAGCAGAAATGAACAATTCCTTCAGGTGCTTCACAGGTTCACATGCTGCTGGTTTATTTCAGACTGGAAAGCTTTGTCTTACATAAAGCTCCTCCCCCTTACCTGCAGTTAAAATTGCAATGAGCCATTTTTTTTGTATTACTGGCTTACTGAAGTTACCAAGCATTCTGAATGATGGGTACAACTCATCAGAAGATTTGAAAGTAGAGGGTGGGTCAACAAGTGCAGTACTTCAAGAACATATGCATGTTAGTGAAGGACAGCAAAAGGACATTTCCAGCATATCTTTCTGTCACAGCTTTCCAGTGAGATACAGCCAGCAGAATGCTAGAAAGAGTTGATGAATGTTACTTTTACCTGAATATAGAAATTTGTGAAGAGGATAATCAAAGAAATCATGTAAGAAATCTGAAAATACAGCCAGCCCTGAGGAAATGCACATGGCCAAACAACACCACAGCTGGTCTGGAAGATTGTCAAGACAAACTGAATCTGGGGAGAGAAAACAAAATAAGAGAAATGGACCACATTAATGGAAGGAGGAAAAAAACCATGAGTGACCAAAACCTCAACAGTTATTTCCAAAACAAGTAAATAGTATGTAATATTGTGTGTTTGGCAAGTGTTTTCTCTGTAAACCTGAGTTAGCAGATGTTCAGATTGTGGTATCCTGTTAAGTGTGTTTATTTCTATTTTTCCATTTTAGAACATCAGAGTAACTTAGGCAGAACTGATATCTAAGTGTCCCAAGGAAGAAAGACCACCTTCTTCCTAGTGAGGAGTTCAGTGGGATTTGACTTTACCCTCCTAATGGAGTAGATCTGCATCTCACTGCTTCAGCTGCAAAAGACCTGGGGTCACTTGGTCTACACACAGACCCCTGCAATCCCTTCCCACAGACAGGAACTGTCTGACATACGGCTCCAGTGGAAGAATGTTTGGGGTAGAGGCTGCAGGGAAGCTGGGGAGCCAGGGAGGAGGAGAAGGGTTCAATTATCTTTAATTATCTCTTTTGGAAAAACAGAGTTTGGGCTTATGCGATGGAGAGGGCCTTAGGCAAAATTCATCCTCACATAAAGGCTACCAGATTAGGGAATGTTTATTTTAAAAGGGAAAGACTGTTTGTTCTGCTTTGCTATTTTGCTGCCCTAACAGCTATGCATGCAGAACAGGCAAGGAAGTGAAAGCAGCTATGACAATAGCCAGGAGAGCACCAAGACACTGCACTCTGTAGCACTTGAACAACCAGGATGAAGAACAGAGCCTAAATCTGGAAAGAAAAACAGAAACAAACCTCAAACCAAAGCAACCCCATGCCTCCCATGAAAATAATGAGCCCTTAACTACAATACTTAGCCATCCTTCAGGAAGAACAGTGCTAAAAAAAACCATGTTGAGAATCAACACTGTGAATTGCTGGCAGTAAATGTTATTAATCATCACCAGCAAATGTTATTAAAACTATTCACAGTTTTGAGAAGGGGTGGGGTGGAGTGGGACAGGGGGGAAGAAGGGAAGAATATAACAAAGTAACTTTAGGTTTCAGTTTCCCCCGCCACAAAATGGGGAAGAGAGAACACTCATGCACATTTCCTTGTGGTGTTCTGTACACATTGAAACCTGGTTCTTGTGCAGTATCACTACAGCATGTGTTGTATTACTGAATTTCACTGCTCTTACCACCTCCAGCATACAGTGGTCAGGCTTCAGCACCAGACACACCAGAAACAATACAAACTGATACAAGGAGTCCAACACAGAATTACAAGAGAAAAATCTGCCCATTTAAAGTGCAGAAAGAGAGCAGAAATATTGAATAGTTTTTAATAAACCATTTGCAACTGCATGCAAAAGTAGGACAGAAAAGGCATTGTCCCTCAGGACTAGAATGGCCCTTGTTAGCTGTGGATGGCATTGCACTGGCTTTCTGGTCTGTCCCAGCCTGACCAACCAAGCACAGGGAAGAGCAGGCTAGCTCAAGAGGGCTTGTAAGAAAAGCCTCCTCCCTGGCTACTGAGTCCCAGAAATCCCAGCACTGCAATTCCCAAATGCATCTAGCCACACAACATGGGGTGGGGGAGAAAGATCCCACAGACCTCAGCATTGATTCATGTACATCCCCAGTCCCCATGGTCCTGGGCACAGAGCAAACACACGTGCAGAAGCTGGATTTCTAAGGTGATGTAGGCACTACAAGGTGTCAAAGGTACCAGCTCTCATTCTCTTTTCTTCCATCCCCTGCCAAAATTTCCTGATTTGGTAAAGACAAGAGGACCTCATCACGAATAAAGAGCCTGCTGAAGCATTGAAGAGCAAGTCACTCACCAGCTGCCCCTGAGTGATGTACTTCTTCCACCACAGATAAGGACGCATTGCTGGAACAGCAGACAGTCCGTAGTAGGAGTACATGAGGACATGGATAAAGCTGTTCAGTGTGGCACCAAAGTAAGCTAAAAAAAGGGCAAGGGAAAAAGCAAGTACACTGCATTACCAGGAAGGAACATGCTGTTTCATGGAACCTACAAAAATAACAAGTTCAAAATGTTACTATTTAAAATATTATTTCTCTTAGAAGAAAAGCAAGAGGGTTCTTTTTTTACGCCGTTTTTTATTCTGCCTACCCAATAGAGCAGCTGAGCTGCTTTGCAGCTTTGTGCTTTACACCAGCCTTCTGGTTTTGTTTCCTCAAATTACTCTTTTTTACATCTACATTATGGTTTCTCAAGGGAACTGAGGAAACTGATAAAAAGGAGGAATGCTCACACACCAAACAATCAATAGCTTCACCCATCTACTTTTAGGCTGATTTCACTTCCTTCCAGGCAGGAGCCAATTTTGCCATTTACAACCAAAAAGCTTCAGATACCTTCAGAAACTGCAAGTTAGCTATTTTATTTGTCCTTGTTTACAGCACCTTTAGTCATTAAAGAAACTTCTGGCTTAACACCAAACTGCATCGAGCTGTGATTACGTACCAGAACATAAAGCTTGGAAGAAGAAAAACACAACTAGAAATAGCACAAAAGTGTTTTCAAACTACATGAGCACAAGATAGATTCCATGTACACGCAGTTTTGATTGCTCTATGAACAAGGACTGACTTCCTTGGAGGAGAACGTGTTTCCAGATGCAGACTTTTTATAAGTTCAGTATTACTCACTGTTGTGCTGACAACACAAAACAAATACAAGTTTCTATGCTCTTTGGCTCAGAGACCAGACTCCTGAGGAATGCAGCCTGCATTGCCAGTAGCTCACATCCATGAGGTTTGAAAAGGTTTCTCTTGAATGGAGTGTTCAGCAAAGCCAGTATCTATAAGCTGCACATCTTAAACCACAGCTAAGCCATGATAATGCAGTTAAGAAACTAGATGCCAGCTAAATGCAGTAGAAGAACTGAAGTCAGATTGCCAAAGGTTAGCAGGATTTAGACAAGAGAGACATGGAGATTTTCCACTTAAGATTCATTTGCTCATGTTCATTAGTGGTCAGGGGACAAGATTTTAATTGAAATCATTTGTTATGGCCAGTGGTATAATGAGATTAAATTAAGAAAGTCATATCTCAAGTGAATTTTACAGATACAAGGACTTAGAGTCAGTTTTAGCTGTTTTACAGCTGAAACAAGCTTCTGGCTTGACCTGGAAAGAGGGCATTGTTTCATCAAAGGGTCTGTAACTACAGCAAAAATAGAGAAAAGCAAGGTTGGTGGGTATCTGACATGGGCTAATGCACCTGATAAATGTCACACTGCCACAAAATCTTCAATCTACACAGACATTCCTTTCCTAGAGGCTGTGCTGCCAGCTTAATTCCTGCAACCATCTACAACAGTTGCAATTCGGCAAAGCAGCTTAACGTGGTACAGAACAAATCCTGCAGCTGAAGGTGCCAGAGATGTTTGGTTTGATCAAAAGACCACCAGAACAAGGCCCCTGATGCAGATGTTCCCCCACCATAACCCAGTACTTACAGTGACCACAAGGCACCCAGTTCATAACAAACCACCAGATGTTCAGCATTGTTGCATGGTGGTAGACATGCAGAACAGTGATCTGATGATTATTTTTCCTCAAAATGAAGAAGAAGGTATCCATGAACTCAATGAGTTTGGAGAAATAGTACCACCAGAGGACACGTATGATCTGGAAGGAGGAAACAAGTTTTAGAAGCATTGCACATTGTGGGGGTTTTCAACTCTTATGTTATTTAAGTGATTAAAATCCAGATTCTGTCCTGCACTACTAGGACTGAAGACACTGCTGGGATCTTTGGAAATACTTCTGCCTCAGGTTTCTTCATAGGAGATCGAGGTACAAATCTACAGCTACAGCTGAAAACAGGATGACAAAGACTGCTTCAGGAGGCTACTGCTGTGCACCTGGGTTGCCCTTGGAGAAATAACAAAATATTTAACCAGAGCTGGTGCTGCAGTGCTCTCTGTAAAGGAGAGGTCAGAAGTGTGACCAGAAGAAATCATCACCACATCTCAGAAAGAGAAGGGTAGTCTCAACACAGAGTGGTTGGATACAGTCTGAACACCAGGTCCTTATTTTTTGATCTGGGGACTCTTGAAAATTTGCACATAATTACTAAAAAAAATACCAACCATGAATATATCATAGATGAACTATTATGTCTGACAGTGCATTGTCTATTGTACTGCAAAAGAAGGAAAAAAGCTTATAGTTTAACCAAAATGTGCACAATCAATACTGTTCTGTTCTCCACTTACACTCAAGTGCACAATTTGAAACATTTCCAGCTCTAAGTCTCCATTACAGTACCTTCATATCGGCCTCTCCTCCACTGTGTGTATCCTGACAGAAGAAATTGTATCCTCCTTCCAATACTCCTGTCACCAGCTGAGCAAATAAAAAAAATAAAGTGTTATTTGGGGAGAAGGCTGAGCTCCATGGCACCTGCAAACCTCCACAGTGGCTCTGCCCAGACATCTGGTGTCAAGAACATCCTGGGCATCTAAGGCTGGAATTAGGTTGAATTCAAGTTTCAAGCAGTGACTGAATCATAGTGAAGGGTGAATTAATAAATTCTCCCAACTGGGGTATACCAGAATAAAAATAGGAGAAAACATTTCATCCCCACTTATCCCACAGTGTGAGCATTTGCAGAGTGAAGTCTCCTTCTTTGCTGATGATCTCATTGTTAAAGAAAGTACATAACCAAAGTTCAGTAAATACATTTTTCTTCTGATTACTTTTGGAAAGAGCTACATCTTTAAAAAATTTTGTACTCAAGAAATGTGCCTACAATTTTTTCAGCCATGTGACAAAGCATATTTTCAGCTTTGCTCTCCTTAATAGCCAACAACACATGCTTCATTGCATTGCCATTCTTCAAGATCTTTTTAAGCAATTCACTCATGCTAAGCACATTACCACCTTCCCACCATAAGTGACTTCCTCTGCAGGATATGCACTGCCTTCCTGACATAACAGGTAACAGCTCAAACATAACGGAGTCACAACAAAGAGTAATGAGCAGCTATTAGCCATGACAGATGACAGGGTGTCTGTTGAGGAGGGGCTGGCTCTAATCTCTAGAGAAACAAGGTCCATGTTGGATGTTCTCACTCTTTCACAGGTGGTAGGAGATGGTAGGACAGGTTGACTTGAATGGGAGAAGGGAGCGTGTACAAAGACATGAACAAGATCCCCTTTAGTATCTCAACAGAAGGGATCATTGAACATTGTTTATAAAGATGTTCTTCTTCTTGGGAATAGCATGAGAGGAGTAACAACTTGAGGCAACTCCCAAGTGTAAAAAAAATTGTTTGGTATCTCATAAAACATCTGAAAGGCAGAAGCAAGTTGTATGTTTTTTGCCTTATCTACCTGCAGGATAAGAAATAGCTTTGCAAAGCCACAGTAGAAATTCCTTATACTAAAAGTAATTTTAAAAGATCACTTGATTAAAGGACTCCAATAACAGGTATGACTAAATGCTGCTCAGAACTGTGAACAGGAAGCTAATTTTAAAAGGTTCAATAAAGATTATAACTTAAATGATCCACCTTTCCCCAATGTTATTTCCTTCATGCCTCATTTTCCTCCTAAATTAGCTTTTAAAATACTCAGCCAGCCTAGGTCATTATTTTTGACCTTCTGAGATAGTATTATTGCTGTGATTTAGGGGAAAAAACGTACATCTAGTTATATAATAATATACAGACCTGAAAGTATCTCTTGTATTAGAGATAAATCAAGAGCAGCCTGCCACAGCAAGGGCAGCATGCACATCAGCAGCAGAGCCAGGCACTTCCCTGCCCAAGCAACAGAGGGAAGGCAGCCATGCAAGGGCTCCTCTCCTGGCTGCAGGGCTCTGCAGAGGACACCACTTAGAAGTGGAACCTTGCTCCAGGCCCAGCTGTGCCCCAGAGCAAGCTCTGCACCAAGGCACCACCAGGCCACCGAGGGAAAGCCTGCACGCCTTCAAGCGCCCACCAGTGTCCCAGACAGAACACCACACTGTGCTGTGGTCATGTTAAGAGCTTACAGATGTTCTCATACACTTCTCATAGTTCACAGCAGTGTAAGAAATAGAAGGATAATCACATTGTTTACATTGTAATTAATCCAAACAACATCCATCATTAATGCTGCACTCCATAAAGCTCTTCCCAGTAAAAGCTGGCATAGTGAATCCACAGCTCTTTTCCTGCAAGCAGTACAGGTTCACCATCTAAAGTGTAATGCAACCAAAGGTGTCTCCGTGGATCCCACCTCTCTAAGGGACAATGGCATCAGTGTGGCTATGAGCAGAGCCTTCACCTCAACCTGAGTGCTCCCTTCTTTACAAAAGAATGTATTATTGTAGGCTAGCAACTGTAATACTCTCATAGCCACAAATGACATAAGAAAAGCAACATTTGTAGGAAATGTCAGCATGTTTTATCATATAAATAGCTAGTATAGCTACAAAAATAATTTCCTTCCCCACTTTCCAGAAGGAACTAATTGGTTAAAAGCTGCTACAGCTGCCCACAAACTGCTGTTGCTGCCCACAAACCTTACTCACTGCAACATACAACATGTAAATAATCTTCCTCATTTAGCCAGCTGCTCCTTTGCCTGGCATCATTATTTCTTGCACCCACAATGCTTTCATGCCATGCTGGAAGGCTTCAGAAAACAAAACCAAGAGATCACTCTGGAACATGACCACAAATGGCTCCATTATGCATGGGTGTAGAATCCCAGGAAGCTGCTTCCCAGCCACCCCAAAAGCAATAAGGAGAGGTGGGAAATTTCCAGCAGTGCATTTAAGCCCTTGCTCACACTTGTGGGCTGCTCCCTGGATGCCAGCATTTCCAAGATCTCCTTACACCACTGCACAGGAGGTGTGAAACCTGCCCAGAAAGAGAGCAGTGGCTCCTCTGCCCACACAGCCTTGGACTGCCTTTCCTTCCTTGCCTGCTCTCTCCAGAAGTCCTTCATCTTCAGGCTGGCAGGAGTCCAGGGTGCTGATGGCACTGCTGATGGACAACCACAGGAAAATCTGTTCTTGAGAAATTAACACGTCCAGAAAAGGCCAATTATAGCCATTTGCACTCAAGCAAACCACTTCACATGGTTTCTAAGCAGCACAAAAAGACAGTCCATAAGCCAATTTAAATGGTACTCAAACTCAATGTTAAGCCCCTCAGCTCAGGGGAAAACCTGCAGCTCAAGAATCCATTTGTGCTGAAACAACCCACACTTTCTTCCCCTGCAATGAAGTCTTCTTTTTTCCTATTGCTTTCATTTTGTAATTCTGTTGCTGAATTCTTTGAAATGCTGAGGCACATGCTTTTTTATCACCTCTGCTACCAAAATAGGCCAGGACACTTATGCCAGTCTGACTGGGTGGAGGAGAGGTGTTACTGTGGAGGACTTTGTTTTTTTCTCATGATAAAACTGAAGTCTGAGACTAGCAGGAGAGGGGCAGATAAGGGACCTAGCACTGCATCACACTGTCAAGGCTGATGGGTTTTAAAGGCTCAAAACACAGCTAGATTAGAATGAAGAGAAACAGAAATTGAGGTTGATCAAAGCAAGCAAATGCCTGCACAGATACAGAATTTTATCTTTACATGAATGCAGTTACCCCAGGGCAGAGATAAGAGCTTCAGGAGGGTGGAGAAAGAAAGAGGAGAGGAAAGAGCAGCCTAGCTGCCACCCATGGCTCGTGTGACACAGCACCTCTGCACAGAGTCCCCTGCTTCCTACACTTTTCCTACAGCCTATGCAACACCTCACTCATCAGGAAAATCTAAGACTTTTCTCAGGCAGATTCAGTAGGGAATTTTTCAGATGAAGAAAAGAGACAGTAAAGAGTCACTTTAAAAAGTGAGCCTTCACCACTGACCCGTTTTCTCTAATGTGAGCCCAGGTGCTCCAGATCACTTGGCCAGTTTTGCTACCAAACCCCCACAATACCACAGGTCTGTGTGCAGTGTAACTGGGTACGTGGCACTCCCCCCCTAGCTGAGACTCAAGCACAGAGGCACGGGCCCTTGCAGGGGCAGGGGTCACAGCCCTGTGATGCCAGCCCAGAGCAGCAGCACGGGGCAAGCAGCGCTGCCTCTGCTGCTGCAGCTCCCCCAGACACTGCCATGCCAGCCCACACCCTGTAACCCCTGCCAGCCCCTGCCAGACACCTTCACCACGCAGGAAGCCATTCCTTCATGCCCCTGCCTGAGATATAAGCGTGTTATTTCTCCTTAAAGTCCAAGCACTGTAGATTTTTACAGAATAAAGCATTGTTTGTCCCTAAAGAACATCCTGTCCTCCTGAAGTATGTGACAAATTAGCCTGGAAAAACCTCTCCAGCTCCCCTAGATCTGCCTTGTCTGTTATATTGTCTGGGACAACAGCAGTCCTCTTCTCTGCAAGTACCAAAACCCAGTCAAGTCATTAAATATCCTAATAAAAAAGGTATAGCAAGCACAGACAGAAACTATTAGGAATTCCACATAACAGGTCTAAAATTTCTAGTGATTTTAGACCAAAGTACACAACACCTAGAGTTACACAAATCCTATGATGCCGAATTTCCCCATGTTACTACTTACAATCATTCAGACATAAAGGTCAGAAAACCAAGCAGGTCATCCTTTTCATCCCAGTTGGGAGGATACCTCACTTTAACATCTTGTTTTGGTCACATAATATGCAAACTGAGCTGTGATGCTATGAATCATGACCTGAATCACCATAGCTGTAACTCAGGAAAAACTTCAAAGTAGGGTTTCAGGTGTACTGTACACAAGCTATTAAAGCAACTTCTTTTCAGACACGCTACTAAACAAGTTCATAAATGGTGACATTTTATGATTTTTCCTCACAGTAGGATTGAAAAATCTTAATCCAACTGAAATTCAAAATGGAGTCTTGAGAGTTCCTTACAACAAGGAGGAGAACAGGGAGTTACTCAAGTTTTCTGAATGCTGTTCCTCATCATTCTGTCTTTAAAAAAAAGTAAGTGCACTATAAAGTACTGATATATGGCTAATCCTTCAAAGGAAAATTTCCAAGACTGATGAGATATGAGCAAGGGTATCACATGCTGTGCAGGTACTTCAGATAGAGAACATACCTAGAGGTGCAAGAACCCATTTTTCCCTAGGTCCTTTGGTTCTCTCCCTGCAAACATCAAGCAGTGTGGTGCTATGTCAGCATGGCTCTCTGCTTGGCAGCATTTTTATGGGATCAGTCCCTTGTTGCAGGGCATCACTTGCCCTCAAATTCAGCTTCTAAGTGCTGCCAATCACATTTTATTGCCACTATAATGTGTTTAATCATCTTCATAATGCTCTAGGCTTTGTGTATGCCCATTTACAAGGAGAAGGCATATTTACAACACTAATGAACAGTTCCATATGGATAATACTAGATTAAGAGCAACACTCATTTTCACATGAAGTATTTCAGTATATAGGAAGGAGGGGTCATTATTCACTGCATTTTAGTTCTGTCATTGCTCCACAATATAAAATAATATTTATCTGGTTACAAGTATGAGGACTTCTTCAGCATATAATGAACAGTCCTCCCTTGGTAACCAGTTTATTGTTAGCAAGAAAAAGACATTTATAAGATCAACAGTTTGGGTATTTTCTCTTGTTTAAATTTACCAGCAGGTTTTGTAACAGAGCAGAATGTTACAGTAATTTAGAAACTATGAGTCCAAGTATTCACACTTGGTACAACTGAAGAAAAGTCTGCACTTCTAAACTCTCAATAACATTACTAGAGGTTAAAACAACAGATCATTATATAACTGTATAAATAATACCTGCATCAAATAATGCAGATGGACATTGAAGTCAACATCAACACTACATTTAGACAAATGAAACTGATCAACACCCATATTTTCTGGATTAGAACACCCTGACAAGGAGTTTAGAAATGTAAGCACATCAAGAACACAAGCAGTTCCAAGTACCTACTGAATTCAAAACTGCTCCATACTGAACAATTAAGTATCAAATTTCTTAATAAACCAACCAAATAAATTTTGAGTAGACAATTCACTACAAAAGAGAAATAACGTTGAATTTAAATCACTTCATCTCTAAACACTCACCTTGTAAAACACTATAGAATTAACTACAAACTTAAAGGAGAATTGCAGCTTATATACACTTCTAAGCTCATGCAAAAAAAAAAAAAAAAAAAAATTGGTAGTTTTAGTCCTAGGCTGCATTTGAAAAGGCTGTAGTGAAAGAATTGAAAAGAGGATGTTGAAAATTAAATATCTCCTTAGAGAAAGAAAAAAATACTTTGCTTAAAAGTGTGCCAGAATATTCTGTACATTAAAGCAAAAGAGTAATTTTCTGACCACATCATTATTTACACTACCATAGTTCTTCATTTTCACTTGAACAAAAACAGGCAGGTCTGAGTAAAAGCAGCTAAAGAGCTCTTTGGGAAAGTGGAGACTTAACACTGCCTAAACATTTGGGTTTTTATGAAAGGAAATAAGTCCACAGAAAGGTCAATTCAGTCTGAAATCTATTTGTATGTTTAGATTTTTGAGCTCAAAGAAACAGATGAATCACAATGGCATTGTTTCAGCAACATTTTTTTCCCAGCAAAACTAAGAGGATGCAAAAGAACCTATTGCAAGCTTACAGACACAGATGCAAAGAATGTGTGCATGATTAAACACGAGTAAATAAAACATTTTGCCCTGCAGATAATGCCACAGTTTTGCTACAAAGTACTTTGTACAGTCCACCAGCACAATCACATGGAACAAGGAGACGTTACTGAAGGAGTAGCCAAGTTCATGCTGAAAGATCAAGACTTCACTTCCACTGACTGAGCAAAGTGCATTTGAAGCATTGCTACCCAAGGTCAGCAGAGATATTTAAGGCAAGGTTTGTTTCACACATCCTTAGAGGTAACATTACTATTAGGGTTTCTCCCCAGACAAGTGACATTGAACATGGTTGCACCATTTCTGCAGATGCTTCCTGAATTCAGAGGCACTGCTCTACTTTCAACATGAGCCAACATAATTAAAACAGATACTGCAAAATAAGCCTGAGCAACCCTCTCTCTCTTACCTCATAAAACATATACAGAGAAAGCAGTGTGAGTCCAAGGTTGTAGATCACTAGAATACCCCTGCATGAGAACGGCTGCTTATTCCGCATGTACTTTGGTCCTAGCCATACAATTAGTAAGTACAAGGCTGAGAAGATAAAGGTTGGTGTATAGTTCTCCAGAAGCAGCCATCCTTTTACTCTGGGGTCTGAAACAAACAAACAAAAACATACAAACACTTAGATTTTGTAAGGAGAGAATTCAATTCAACTAAAAATAGTTGTACCCAAAATTATTCCAGTGCTGGAACACCAAAGAAAGACAAAGGAAGTGCAGCAAGCCCTTTTACTAAAGGCCACGTTGCTAATTACAAACAACATTTTATTTACACATTTAAGAAAGCAGAAATAATTATTTTCCTAAGGCAAAACTATTCTTAAGTTATTACCACTATTATTTTTAAATACTCATTACCATTCAGAACTGTCACGCACTTGAATACCACAGATAATTATAAAGAAAAGTTTCAACAAATCTCTCTCCCTTATTTTCTCAAACCAACCCTTCCTGATGGTACACATCTTATTTCCTAGTCAGCAAACCTAGGAGTGAAGCAGACACCTCTGCAGTTATAGGTGGATGATCCTGATAATTATTTTCCAGTCAATCCTAACACAATTAGACTTATGTATGTGCTATTAGAAAGAATTAAATTTTGGGGTCCTTGTATGAGCAATGGAACACAGAGCAGCCAGTCCTGCCTGAGTAACCAGTCTGGCTGGCAATGCAGCAGCTTCTCAGGGAAAGCAAATAAACAACCCTCAATCAGAGAATTTTAGGGAACTACTTGGAACATGAGTGCGATCCTTTTGAACCACATCTGTGTTGTCCACACCCAGCAACAGCACAGTACCTCACTCCTCTCACTAAAGTCAGCCCGAAGTACTGAAACCAAGTTAACCAAACTATGAATGAACAATTCAAGTATTGCTGTCATTCACAGTCTTGACTTAATTTTAAAGGAGTCATACATGGATCCTGAATGTATGAAAGGAAGCCTTAAAGCTGTAGGTTGGAAAGTAGGTAGGCAAGGCAGGGAATTGTTTGGATTTGCCACCTTCATGGTTCATGATTTTTCTCATACAGCAAAGAGAGACCATATGCCAGCACATGCAATATGTGAAATTAGCCTGGATGTTCTGATGTAAACAGGCCTAGTATGAAGAGAGAGGCAACAAGGGCACCAAGATACTAAAAAAGGAAACAGAAAACACACTTAGAAGAATCAGAGGCTTGTTCCATCTCCTGTGGACTTTCTCCTGAGAAGAAGGGGCACCATCACTGGATCTTGAGTGGGACAGAGAAAAGGCATTACTGCAGCAGTTAGAAGAAGAAAGCACACGCCCCTGAGCAGCACTGCTCTGCACACTCTGTGCAGGATGCAGCCATTTAATCCCCCTGGCCAGAACCAGGTGGAACTGGACCCTCCTACCCAAGCCTGCAGCATGAGGCCACTGTTTGTCCCCATTCCACAGCCTCTGGCTTCCTCACACGGACCAGGACTGCACTTCTCCACCTGCAGAGTTTTTCCCTGGGTAAAACCTACCAAACCTTTTGCTTCTTCAAAAAAGAATGGTTTCAAAGAAGCAGTGTTTCCCAAAAACTATAGATATTTTTAGTGAAAAATTCCAGAGAAGATCAAGTTATGAAGGCAAGAGTATTTTTTATTTCATTAAATGCAAATTAAAGTGGCTTTTTTAGAATAAAAGCTATTAAATTAAAAAGAAAAAAAAAGAGCAGCAAAGATCTGAGTGAGGTAATTCACCCACTAAGACAAACAACATGAGCTTAACTGACAATAAGAATGACCTCTTCAGGTCAAAAGATCAGGAGCATTGAATAGACTCTTATTTATTACACTGTCACATTTTGATGCTTTGCAGATCCTAAAGAAAGCAGTTACCTGTCAATGTCAAGTTAGAGGAAAAATGTTGCTTATGTTCTAATAAGATCAGTTTAATTTATGCAGTTATTATATTATTTTTATTTATGCATTTTTTTATTAGCTTTTGAGAAATCTTACCTCTGGGTCCAAGCCAAACATCAAAGTAACTATTGATTGTTTTATCCACAAGTTCCATTATACAACCTACTGAAATGGAAAGAAAAGGAGAAAGTTAGTTTTTCTGCTCAGGAAAATAGTTTACTGTTCAGCATCTGAACACATTCTGTTAGGGTTAACAAAAAAAATACTAGCATGCAAAAATTCTAGCAAACACAATGGACTTTCTCAGCATATATTAAGTACATGGAGCTTATTCTAGTCCCAGAGAGTCATTGGTGTACGAGTTACATTTCACACTGAAGTAATTAATCACAGAAGCTTAAAATAATGAGCTCAGATTAACCTGAAGTTCTTTCTAGTTCTGTATTTTGTACATGTAAAGAAAAACAAGTATCTTGAAAGATCCCTCAATGAGGAGGAGGACTGGACTTTGAGAAAGCCAGCAACACTGAAATTTTCAGATAAAGACTATGAAGCTATTTTAACAAAGAGTCTCAAATAACTAGCAAGGCTAGCTAGGGAAGAGGAGAGAAGGAGGAAAAAAGTAAACAGTGGCTCTGCTATCACCTGCAGATAGGTGACTGATTACAGCTCTGATTAACAGCCCGTAAAACCAAGAGATCAACAGTCACCCAGTGAGAGAGGGCTGCAGAGTCCAGAAAATACAGCATCTCCTGGCATGAGCATCTCCAGTTCCAGAAACTGTTTGCTGCTAAGACATTACCAGGCACAATTCATCCATCGTCAGTAGAGTGGTTCAAATGTCACCTGTCAGGCCCTCACACAGCCACTGTTTGTGGGCAGCACCTGCTCTGGACATGGAGGCACCCGCATGTGGAACCTCACTATGGCTAAAGCAGGAGAGAAGCAGCAACACTGGCCACAACCAGGGACAACTGTGCACAAAGCTGTTCTCAAGAAGAAGTAATTTTCTTCTTGATTAAGAAAAAACAAACAAAAAATAACCACCAAAACACCAAACCAAAAAACCAAACCCCCAATTCTCCCAATTTCTTCTTTTCTATCCAGAACTGTACTGTACTTTCACTAATAAAATTTTATCTACTTCTAATAGAATGGTATTAGCTTTGTGGTGTTTCTATACTAATACTAATATTAAGAACAATTTTTAGCTATGAGAAAATAACATCGGCAACAAAAGCTGTCAGTATACCACAACACCAACCAAAACAATTACACAAAGTTATATGTACTTGTTAAGAAAAAAAAAGTTGGTATATTCTTTTTTTTTAGTTCCACCAAAAGAAATATCTCCCTTCCACCTGTGCAAATCCCGTCTCTAGGGGATTTCTGATTTATGCAAGTTAAATGAATCATATATCCTCTGGTTTTAGTCAGCTGGAGCTGAAACCTCAATTTCATCCCAGTCCAACAAGAAAAGCCAAGCAGGATCCAAATTATGCTTTCTCCCCAGTCCCAAATGGGACTGGGAGCCAGTGCTGGAAGGCCTGCAGGGGCTTTGATTTCCCATGGGACCAAGCCAATGCAAGGGGCTTAGGTCATGCATTTCCACTCCGTGGTCTTCTCCCCCTCCCCTGAGGGCCCCGGGCAGGAGGCCAACACCCCCTGAGCTCCCTGGGCGCTCCTGCTGCACCTCCACCCACCGTGCCCTGCAGGGCTCGCAGGGACACGCTGAAGAGACTTTCACTTCCACGTCACAGTGCTGGGACTACAGAAAGCCACAGGAACATCACCGGAATCCGATCAGCAGGCACAAACAAAAGGGCTTGATTGAAATAACCAGAAGTGTTAAAAGTGTTTTGCAGCCCTAATTCGTACTGGTTTTATTTTCTGACTTAGCAAGCCCAGCCCAAGAAAGCAAACACTTCAGAATAAAGAGCATTTTTGGGATTATGTCACCTCACCAGCTATGGTACTATGAGCACTTGTGTGAATGGCCACAGCACTGGCACACTGGTGTCCCACGAATAAGGAAACATAACTTGTGTCACCAGAAGCACAAACATCAGGAAGACTGTGAGAAATGAGTATATAATTACAAGGGAGAACAAAAGATATTTAGAGAAAGCACCTTTTTTTATCATCCCATCATTTTTTTTCATTTGTCAGCTATTAAATATTGCCACGAACCCACTCCCTGCTGGATGATTCATTTTGTTGTTTGAGATCCCCACTTAAACAATTTGTTGCTCTTTTGATCCAGTACTAATTGGCCTAGTTATTATTGGCAGCACTGCATCAGCCAATAATCTGCATCTGACTTTAACCTTGCTTCTCACAGGCAAAGGCTTTAGATGGCCGAGACTGGTACAAACCCAAAGGTTTGTTATACTAAAATATACAAAAAAGCTCATGCCAGAAGTGACTTGCTACATACATTGCTACATTTATGTACACTAAAAATGCATATATGTAAATCAAACAAGTTAGAAACCAGAAACAAACTCTGCCTAGCTATAGTAAAGACAGCAAGAAATGAAAGTCCACATTGAAGTCCTCCATAAAACTGAAAGAAAAACTCATTGCCCAAGAGGAGGAGGCTCCCTGCAGAGGTCTCAGCTTTTTTGGGCTGGTACCCCAAAGCAGCTTTTTGTGCCAGCATTATCTGACAGCAGATTGTAAAAGACACAGCAAAGGAAAAACTACTCCTGGTGTCGATTTCCAGAATTTGCAGAAAAAGAAATTGTTTCAAAAGGAACTCATTTGTGTAACAGAAAAACAGAAGGAAACAATCTGCTTTTGTTCGAGAGGGGGTCATGTGAAAATGCATCAAGTCTCCTGCCAACAGCCACACAACATTAAACACTGCTTCAACAGCAGCAACTACAAGGGTTCTTTTTAAATTAGAATAGTTTCCCAATTCAGAGAAACATCGACTCCCAGAAAAATTAAACCAGTGGCCATTTGAAACACTGTGATTGGCCTATTTCCTAATACTGAAAGTAAGGTAAGCAAATTCTGCAGCTGACCGCACACATGAGAACATCAGCAGCTCCTTTACCTACAAGTCATCCCACAACAAGGCACGCTATTCACAGAATCATGGAATGGTTTGGTTTGGAAGAGACCTCTGAAGCTTATCTAGTCCAACCACCTCACCATCTTCCACTCAAGGTGCTCAGAGCCCCATCCAATCGCAGAAGTTTTGTGCATGGGGCATCTACCACCTCTATGACCAACTTGTTCCAGTGCTCCAATGTCCTCACTGAAAAAACTTCTTCCTTACATCTAGTCTAAATCTGCCTTCTAGTTCAAAACCATTGTCCCTTGTCCTAACCCTACAGTCCCTATTAAAAAGTTTGTACCCATTTTCCTCGTAGGCCCCTTAGGTACTGGAAGGCCACAATAAGATCTCCCTGGAGCCTTCTCTTTTCCAGGCTGAGCAGCTTCACCTTGCTCAGCTTGTCTCCACAGGGAGAGATGCTCCAGCTCTGTAACCTCCTCTGATCTACTTTAACATGTCCATGTCTTACCTGCACTGAGGACCCCAGAGCTGGATGCAGCACTGCAGGTAGGGTCTCACCAGAGCAGAAGGGCACAATCTCCTCCCTCATCCTACTGGCCACGCTGCTTTGGATGCAGCCCAGGACACAGCTGGCTTTCTGGGCTGCAAGCACAGGTTGCCAGCTCTCCTCTACCAATTCCCCCAAGACCTTCTCAGCAGGGCTGCTCTCAATCCCTCCATCCCCCAAACCACGCTGATGGCTGTGGACTTCCCCAGCCCAGGAACAGGACCTCACACTTGGCCTTGCTGAACCTCATGTGGCTCCCAAGACTCACTTCTTGAGCCTGTCCAGGTCCCTCTGGATGGCACCTCAGGCATGTCAACCACACCCCTCACCTTGGTGTTGCCAAACTTGCTGAGGGTGCACTCAATCCCACTGTCCATGTTGCTGATGGGGACACTGAACAGTACTGGTCCCTCCATGGACCCCTGAGGGACACCACTGTGGCCATCAGAGTCGCTACCACTCCTCTCTGGAGGTGGTCATCCAACCAATTGCTTTTCCAGTGAACAATCCACCCATCAAATCCATATGTCTCCAATTCAGAGAGAAGGATGTTGTGGGGCACTGTGTCAAAGGCCTTGTAGAAAATGACTGATTACATCCATAGCCCAATTCAGTACCTACAGTCAGGGAAAAAACACCCAATTGGGCCACACAATGCTTTTTAAAACATGTACCTCTATATACATCAGTTATTTTTTCCTAACCTGCCTTTCTACGATGGAAAAATAAATCATCCTCTCTGCCACCAATTTCTACCAGTGCAATAAGGCACTTGACTGGGGCAAATTGGATCAGAGTCTGGAAGACATTTCACTCCTTCAAGTCCAAGTATCTAATCCAGAAAAAAACCCTATCTGATGCTTTAAACAAACAAAGTTACTGGACTTTAATTCTGCAACACAAACATAACAAAGGGTAAACTTGCACCTTGCCCCAACAAATTAAGCAACATCGTTATAATACTACATTTTCAATAATCCTCTAGATTTTGACAGACGGTTTTTTTTGGATCTTTTGTTATCCTGGGTTCATTTCTGGCACTATGAGCTGAGACAGCCACCATGCTCCAGCAACCACACAAATATTTGGCAGAAGATGTGAAGCTCTGCCCTGCTGCTCAGTCCAGGCATTGATAGCCCTGGTGCTTCTTGGTGTAACAATCAAAAATACAGTTTAAAGCCTACACAGAAACATGCTTTTCTCGTAGAATACATTTCAAAAATGTATTTATAGAAAGTGTTTCATACAGGCTACCAGCAATGACAGCCTGCTCTTCTAATGCATGTAAACTACTCTCTGAGGAAATGGCTACTACATACTGGAGGATTTCAACCAGCTTCTGCCCTTCGGAGGAAATTCTCCCCCATGCTTTCCACAAAAATGCATTCTAGAGGGTTTATGCTATGAAGTAATTTAAGAATTCTTCATCACATTTTGATGGTGTTTCTTGAGTTTCTTCTTGGAGTAATTTTCCAGGTGTAAAGATGATGCATAAAAGTATAAAGGTTTGCTTTCTATCTCATGGCACCCTTTTTAAGCAAATCAAACAGCAGCAAAAACAAAAACAAAAAAAAATTTAAGCTGAAAGCTCAAAGCACTGCTCCCTTTCAGAAGCATCCTCCAGCTCTCACCCGGCTGCTCAAGAACTCCCTGAAACAGATCCCAGTTTTCACAGCTAAGTGCCTGAACTTGAGTTCTAATAAAATCCCCAAAATAGGCATCTAAATAATTGTTCTGGCTTCTGAGAGAAATGTGCTGTCAGGCCTGGCTGCTCAGCCTTTTTGGAAAACAGCCACTTTCTGTTCTTAAATTAGGACTGCGAAGCCTAAATTTAGGCACTTGCTTTTGCTTTTGGAAATCTTGATTTGTGTTTTCTCTTTAAAGTAATGTTTCCCAGCCCCTGCCACTTCAGAGGTGACTCCTCTTGTTCCTCCAAAAGTACAAACTATCCCTCCTCCAAAAACCCAGTGATCACACTGCTGTTTGCTATTGTAGATGTACTGGAATTGAAAACGTTCAGCTGCTTGAGAACTGGACGACAACACTGCTAATCAAAGCTGTCACCGTTTTCTGTCCATTGCCAAAGCTGCCCAGTTTCTCCTTTCAATTCCCCAAGCCCAAACCACCCCCTGAATGTGTTCCCTTTGCCTTTCAGCTTCTTGCCAGCTCCAGATTACCCTTTTCTTCCCTTTCTGAACACCCTTGTAGGGCCCAACCATGCCTAATGTTAGCAATAGAAAGGACTTCAGAATAAGCTATAGTCCATATTGATCTGAAAGTGGAGGTATTTTATGAGAAACCAGGTGAAGCATGGGTGCTGCAGATTTTATTAACAACATTTAAGTTTTGTTAAAATACAAGAAGATATTGTTAAATTTTATTTTGAATCTCTGTCTTTAGCAATGTGATTCAGATTTTTGGCCCCCTGGCATCAGCAGCAAACCCTCCAGGACCCACAGCGCTGAGCTTTCACACTCACCAGCAGCACGAGCATAAGAAAGTTTAGAAATCATTAATTTGTATACAATTCAGAGAAGTGTAACAAATGTGGGACAAATGAGAGAAGTTAGTTTCAAACAGTTTAACCTCAGTGGGATTTCAAACCATTTGAAAATGCATAGTTTAAAGAAAGACTTTGGGAAGGGTGTATATAGGGGGTAATATATAGGAGAAATTATGTCATGAAATTACATATATATATATATTACATATATATTATATATGTGTATATATATATATGTGATTTCATGACATTACTACTTCTGTCATTCCATTCCCTCAAATCCTTCAGTAATAGTTACCTTATTACATAAAGAGAGATGTGGTAAGAAAGTATTTTACAGAACAGAAAGAAATACAAGAAAGAATACTGCAAAACAGAATAACTAATTGCACTCAGTACACAATACCTGATGAAATCAGAATCTAATGATCCTCAGATAGGCAAGTTAATAGAAATTATAGGTTCTTGCAATTTTATTTACAATTTCAGCAGATCTAAAATAGCTCAAATTAGAATTTGACTGTCCTAGGATTAGAACACATGAAATTCATCCCCTTGCACTCAACAGCTCTTGATGAGGCATGGGATGACTTCAGACAGAGGGAAAACACCAAGGGTGATGGCCAAGCAGGAAGAGCAAGTTAGAAACAAGCACACAAACACACACACTCATGGAAGTATTAAGAATCAGAGAAAAATGGTTCATGAGTGCCTCTACGTGCCAGAAGGATGTATCCAGCATCCTTCTACAAACAAGGACATTTTGTGCTGCAGAGCCCCCTGAGCAGCAGCAGATCTGGCATCACTCAGCACTATGGTTTTCACAAGAGCGTGCATTTTCCTGCAATGAAGTGTCCAGGGGGTAAATCCTGCCCCTGCACACTGTGCCCATACCCCAGCACTGGGATCCTGGAAACCTCCTCACTGCTGCCAGCTTACAGCCTGTGCTCTGACAGCAACACAGCCAGGACTGAAGGAGCATCTACAGAAACAAAATGTGGAGGAAGAAAAGGCAAAGCATGCAGGTTTATTTCAACTGCTGTAATTGTAATATACAGCAATGACACTGCAGAGAACTTCTGCCTAGGGTTTAAGAACTGCTTCCTTTTTATTTAAAAAAAAAAAAAAGAAAGCGAAAACAGAAGAGTGAAACAGAAGAGAGTGTCTGTAACAAACTAGGTTAGATGAAATAGGGGGAATATGTACATGGCACAAGAGCAGCAAGGTTGACTTTTTGTAAGAAAAGCCAAAGCACAGCATTTGCTAGATAGCTTAGCTCAAAGCTCCCCTCTCAAAGCACTATGGGCAGTGTTTATTAGCAGCTACTTTTTGAACCTGAAGCTCCATCTTTTTACAAAAGCTGTGCTTGTATTGTAATTGAGAACAGGGGTCCTGGCTGATGACCAGTTGAGTCTGAGTGAGCAGTACCCTGGCAGCCAGGAGGGCCAATCCTGTCCTGAGGGACAGCATCACCAGCCAGGCAAGGGACGGGATTGTCCTGCTCTGCTCTGCACTGGGGCCTCACCCTGAGCCCTGGGGGCAGTTTTGAGTGCCACACTATATAAAAGATATTCTAACTATTTGAGAGCTTCCAAAGGAGGGCAACCAAGATGGTGAAGGGCCTTGAGGGGAAGCTGTATGAGGAGCAGCTGAGGTCACTGGGTCTGTTCAGCCTGGAGGAGACTGAGGGGAGACCTCTCTCAGTTACAGCTCCTTGTGAGGGGAGGAGGAGGAGCAGACACTGATCTCTGCTCTGTGGTGACAGTGACAGGAACTGAGGGAATGGCCTGAAGCTGTGCCAGGGGAGGTGTAGGTTGGATATTAGAAAAAGGTTCCTCACCCAGAGGGTGGTTGGGCACTGGAACAGCTCCCCAGGGCAGTGGTCACAGCACAGCCTGACAGAGTTTGAGAAGTGTCTGGACAATGCTCTCTGGCACTGGGTGTGACTCCTGGGGATGGTGCTGTGCAGGGACAGGAGTTGGACTTCATGATCCTTGGGTCAGTTTCACCTCAGCTTATTCTGTGATAACTGCAGCTCACAACTGAAAATTAGCCTCAGGAGGCCTGGGAAGCTAAAGAGAGCTGAGAAGATGAAGGGAAAAAAGCTAAGTCCAGCCTGCCATAAGGATTTTACCTTTCATTTCTGGCTTCATATCTTTCATTCAAAAGCCACCTGCAAGAAAGCCTGAACATTTTTTTCTATCCTTTAATAATGGGATTCCTGTAATCTCTGTGATTACAGAGGAGAAAAAGTTACATTCCCCAAAACCTATTTTAATGAGCCTTCCTGGTCAAAACAATGCATTTTCTAACAACAGAACCAATGAGACTACAGTCAGTAAGACCAAAAATGGAGAAGCCCAGCCTTGCAGGACCATTGTATTCAAGAGCACTGTGTACTCAAGACAGTAAGCTTCAACTTTTCTTTAAATGCCCATGCCTCATAATTGCATAATAAAATTTAAAAATAAGTAGGAAAAAAGAGTGACAAGTGGGACTTTCCATGCACATGTCCCTCATTTCCTCCAACACCTGCAGCTGCACCTCCAAATCTGAACACCAAGAACATTTGTCATCCACCTGCCCACTTGCTCCTCCCAAAATCCTGCATTGAGGTCTGAACCCAGGGGACATCTCAAGAATAAAACTCAAAGCATGGAGATATGTAACTCTTGGTTACCTCATTTAGTATCTTGACACATGAAAGTTTGCCATCTAATTTATAAAAGTACTTAAAATTCTCCTGCACATGTGAAACACTGTACGAAGAAAAAATGGCTGTGTGCACTTATTCTGTAAACAAAGCTTAGCTATAAAAAGGTTATCTCAGGTTCACATGCTGACTAGATACAGCAATCCAATGAAAAGTGGAGGAATTAGAAGACCATGAAAGCTGAGCATGACAGTCACAAAGGTAATGCTACACCATGCAAATCTGACTTGTACAGGGATAAGAGTGCACATAAAACCTGAATTAAGATGCCCTGCTAAGATGTGAAACTACAACCCCTGTGTTCAGGTGGGTAACTGACACCTTTCAGAGGACCACTTGTGTTTTGGAAACCAGATCACACTGAAAAAGCACACAAACAAGTCACCCTTAGGCAAGCTACACTATGTTAAGTATTTATTTATGTGCTTACTCTATTTCCAATGCTTGTGGGGTCGTACCTGGAGTGCTGTGGGAGAAGTGAAATTCTCTGAAGAGCCCCAGCACACAAAATTGCATGCAATACACTAAAGTAGTTTCACTCCTCAAATTAATTTCTGTAATTTTACCTAAAATAAGAAAGTATGCATACTGGCACTATAAATACACCCACTTTCTTTATACAGTCACCCATGCTATGAGAAGTCAATCTTAAAACTTTCCTATGTTCTGGCTGTACACCTGTGAGACCCTGTGTGGCTGCAGCTGTACCAATACTTGCTGCCTTCGTTTTAAGATGCTAAACATCATGCCAGACTGCATCATCATACATAAGTAAACAGTACTAACAGAGGTCAGGCAGGTATGAATGACAGCTAACTTTAAATAATGGCAGCTAACTTTAAAACAAACAAAAAAAAATCCTCCTTTACCCACCATTCTGAGAAGTAAAAAAAAGAAAAAAATTACTTAAGATCCAACTGCCTTTCTAAAGGAAAAAGGTGCTAACACTATAGAAAGCAAGTTTTTGACCTTGTTCCTGCCCAGGTTGCAGAAGGAGTACTGAAAGTGAAGATGACATGTCCCAGCATAGGGACAGAAAAAAAAGAGTCAGGAGATTTCTTGCAGGTGCATTTGTCAGATCATTCCCCCATACCTTTCCCTTCTGGTACAACACTTCACACATCTGTAAATTGCTATTATTGCCAAGCCATGCAGCCAGCTGATGGCATTTCTGTTATAGAAGCTCAGGACTGCAAAGCCTGGTGAGTCTTGAGGCGCTGAACATCCTTGCCTGTACCAGACCCATGTCAAACCACGTTCTGCTGAGAATTTTTGGGGTACCAAATCATTGCTGTAACAAAGGGCCACATAAAACTGACTCCTGGAGTAGTTAGAAAATAAACCATTGGTACCTGCACATTTCCTTTGTTTGATTTTGGCAGCACTTTCTGAAATGTTACCTCATCAAAAGACCCTGGTCCAGGAGGCAAGTACTGCGGTTTCTTGTATTTTATTATTTGTTATAAGGGTAGAAAGACCAGCCAACCAATTAAAAGGAAATTCTGTAATGGTACAGCTGTGTGTGATCCTATCACTTGCTCTTTCTATGAACTTTAAATAAGACCATTGGAGAAAAAAAACTCCACATATCTGGCAACTTCCAAGATGTTTTCTGCAAACTCATAATATAAAGGCTTCAGTTACTTGCAGAAGTCAGGCACTGAATTCTAGGAAAAGGTACCTTTCCTCCAAAGTTTAGCCACTCTTTTCTTTCAATAAGAGGTATCAAATTCTTGGTGCAGTGAAACCCTGCTGCCATTAAAGTCTGTTCCAAGGAAGAACACAGCTAAACTGAGCCCACAGCTCCAGCACCAAGATGCAGAAAGTTTTGCTTAATTTGCTTCCTACTTTCACAAGCACTGGAACAACAGCAGGGTCAGCACTGTAACTTGATGTAATGTATCTGCTTTAAATACAGGGACAAAGCAATATCCAGCCAAACAGCAGGTGACAGGTTTCCTTCCCAACCCAGCAGCTATCCCATTCTTTGCAGGGCAGCAATCCCCTGGAAAAGGGGGCACCAGACATGCCTCCCCTGCCTCACAGTGTGTGCAAAGCCTCTTAAACACCATCTTCAGCAACTCACTCTCCTAAAGAGAAGCATCTCCATCCATCCCCTTGTGATGCCAGCTCATGCCCATCAGCAGCCCTCAGGCTCAGAGTCATCTCATCACCTGATCCTTGCTCTGGCTTCTCCATTCAGCCTGGTCCATCTATAACCAACCATAACCACATAACCATCTACACTGCCATGCCCAGGGCGTGTGCAGGAACAAGGAACACACAAGAACAGATGTGACACAGCTGCAAGGCTGCTTTCATTCCTTCCCTACTCTCTACCATGCCTTGGTGGAAGGAACCTGAAAAACTGAAGTAGCCCCAAAGAAACCAACCAAGCAAGAAGATCAGCTCCCAGCTGGGTCCATCCCACTGCAGATTTACTGCAGGAGAAGCAGCAGCATGGTGAGAACATGTGGGTGATGAAGAGATCTTACATGGCTGAAGATGAGCACAGCCAACACACTGCACCCAGCAAGGAACCACAGCAGAAAGAAAGACAAATTAAACAGACAATGCAAGATGCAGAACTCTAAAATGCTATTAAGAGGAGGCCAAAATAAAATGCATTGCACAACCAACATTTTACACAGAGGAATAGTTCTAGCGAAAAGTACAAAATTTGCAGAGAAAAGAAAGCACAAAGTAACAAAAGGTCATACATGATATGTCAGGCAGAGCTAGCTTAGAAGATTTCTTAATTATAATTGTAGCAGCATGAACTGACAGATTATTGCACTGTAAAAAGCAAACACCAAAAAAAATCCCAACCTTGATATGTTCAAACTATGAAAGAGACAGATTTTAGGATGTGTTAGCCTGTTTCTGTCTTGATAACTGCAGGGCTAAGGATGGTCTCAAGGCAGGTGAGGCAAGGGAAGGGGGAACAAGGTAACCATCAAGAGAGCAAACACATGAAGAACCAACTTGAATGTTTTATTCAATCACAGCTAAAGTATTCCAACAGAAATGGTGCTAATGAAAATAAATACACAGAAAAAGACTGAAATAAAAAGCTAAGCAGACAGTGGATATGACGAAAACACCCTGGCCTGAGGGGCTTGAGGACAGAGGGGAAGAATCTCCCTTATTTCACAGCTTTATATGTCATACTGTAAGAAACATGTTGTGCTGTAAGAGACAACAAACAACAACCCTACCAGTGATTTGAGACACATCTTGAACACAGGAACCCAAGACTAAATTTCAGTTGGAAGTTTGACTTTCTGATAATACCAAGTGTTTTTCACTTGATGCCCAAAGCTTATTATTAAATTTGTTAGATGACAAAAACACATTGCTGTGCAACTGGTGATTTACACATAGGAAACAACGCTGACTGCAGCAAAGTGAAAACCTAACTTACAGTGTGTAAGTGCTCATGTTCTGCCAGGAGTGAAAGGACAGAATCAAGTAGTGTTTCATCACCAACACTTGTAAAGCAACTCTTTAAAAACTCTGGGCAAAAGACGTGCTTTTTAGCCTCTATATTAAGACTCTACACATTAATTATAAAAATGTCAACATATTAGAAGTTGCTCAGCAAGTAAACCCTGAATACACTCTGAGTTCTATTCTGAGTGTACCTATTTCATACATGTTTTGTACAGACTGTGTAGGATACAGAATAATGTTTCAGGCAATTAAATTGCTTACTCATGTCAGCAGCTCTCTCAAAGTCTTCCCCTCTGGAATCTCACCACAACCACATCTCTATTTTTACTGTGTGCTAAAAGGAAAACATGTTTTTGTGCAAAACCCTCTTTCATTAAGCAATTTTCAAGTGCCAAAACACCATTCCTATAGTTGCAGGTAATTTTTCCACAATGTTCTTATCTCTGTGTAATACAAACCCTCCACACAGATGTGTCATCTCTAAACTAAACAGCAGCAAAAGGACCCTTCAATTAAACAGACCTGTTATTCTTGACCAGGGAGTTTTAAATGCTCAAGTTCATATCCCCACACTGGAACTGGTATGTGGTGGAGGAATAAGGGTAGGGTACTACCAAAAAACCTTTGTTAATATTCTACTCTCATGTTAATGACTGACATTAATTTGGTAAGAATCTTAGAAGAGCAGTGATGCTGTAAAGTGAGGATGTGCGAGAACCACCAATGGCTGATTAGAGCTTCAGTGCAAAACCCAGCCTTGCTCCTCCGTTCTGCAAATCAACCCTTCAGGGTGTTGGGTGAGTCAGAGTTTAAAACCAAAGACTGAAAAAGAGATACAGACAGACATACAAAAGTGTGAAAAGGTGCAGCAACAAAAGATTAAGTCAAGAGAGGGGTGCAAAACCACATCACTTCTCTGCTAAGCTTCTTCACACGTGCAGTTGGCCACTTAGTCACTGCAGGTTCAAAGATGGCATGCATCTCTCCTTCAATGGCAACACAACACTAAAGGATGTAAATAAAACACTCCAAGAGGTCTGTTTTTCATACACTGTAAAGTGTAGTTACAATCTGGCAACATGACTGTGTTCTCACAGAGAAACATCTCCATTTCTCACCCTTCAGGATGCAAAACTGTACTTTAACAGCTTCCTAAATGTATATTTTAAGACCCAAAGTTAATCCCACAGATGCTTAGAAAAGTGAACTGTGCTATATGCAACCGATACCTGAGCTGATGCATCGTTTGAGCCTGACGTGTTTTGTGAAACCAAGAAGCATTCAGTCTGCACAACTGGAAATTCATCATAGCTCTGCAATTGTTCAATGAGAGTTTAGATTTGAGTCTCTGATCTAAAGAAGTGCAGCACTGAATTTAGAAAATATGAGCCAATTAAGACAGACTTTAAAAAAAAAGAGAAGCATTTGAAAACAACATTAGCAGTCCCTTCCTGCACCATAATGCAGCCACTTAGCAGTGGTGATGGAACAAGAAATCAATACGAAGAAGTACCAAAGGATATTATTTTTATTCTGCAAGGCATGACCAGACTTGCAGCCTGCTTTTGTGTGCTTCAAAGGGAGATGATGACGGTTTTGAAAGGGCTAAAAAAAGAATAAAGAAGTGAGAGGTTCTGGGAACCTGTCAAGTAAAAGTGGAGAATTGGGTATGGCCTCTAGAAAAAATTACTGGGAACCTAATGAAGGCTGCAAAACCAGAGGACAGCGTGTCATGGCTTGACTGTACCTGGTAAATTACACCCCACAGCTGCTTGCTCACCCCTCTGCAGACCTGATGGAATGGGGGAGACAATCAGAAAAAGGTAAAGCCTGTGTGTTAAGAACAGTTTAATAAATAAACTAAAATTAACAATTACAGTAACAACAACAATAATAATAATGAAAAAGGAGATGAAGAGAGAGAGGGAGGAATAAAACCTAAGAAAGACAAGTGATGCACATTACAGCTGCTCACGACTCATTGACTGATGCCCAGCCCATCCCTGAACAGCAATTGGAGCCTCCCAGCCAACTCCCTCAGTTTACACTCTGACCATGGCATTCTGCAGTGTGGAATATCCCTTTGGCCAGTTTGGGTCAGCTGTTCCTAATTGTGCTTCCTCTTGGTTTCTTTATGCACCTGCTCACTGGTAGATCACGGAACAGTGATAAGTCCTTGATTTAGAGTACACTCTGCTCAGCAACAATTGAAACATCAGTGTGTCATCAACATTATTCTCATACTGAACCCAAAACACAGCACTGTACCAGCTACTAAGAAGAAAATTATTCCAGATGAAACTAGGACACGCAGCTCTTACTATTTAAACTCACATGACAAGTGGTCTGACACCGTCAACTCTAAAAATTACTTACAGCCATGCACAATTTTTACTTATAAGAAAGCAGAAAATGAAAATTGCAGCAACAATTCATGCATTAGCAGGGCAATGATCTCCACTGAAACACAGTGGCCTTTCTGTGATTTCCTGTATTACTATTATTTTACTCCTCCTTTTCAGCTGAACAAACAAATGCAGTACTCCTTGCTGACTTGCTCAGTGCCATCTCTCTCAATCTCTGTGTAAGGACCTGCCACCCTGTACTGCTGGTGTTCCCTCGTACTTGTGTTCTCCTCTAGTCCTCACACTGTGTTTTAAGCTCTTGCAGATGGTGATGGAGACACTCACATAAACCTTGCCAGCCCATGGCTGACTCCAGTGGCTGAGGCCTGGCAAACCCTCCCACCCCTCCTACAGCCAGAGCAAACAAGAGGCTGCAGAGGCAGCCATGGTCTAAGCTGCACCTTCTGGGTGGCAAACAAGTCAGAATTCAAAAAAATATTAAAAAACCTGCTCAAATCTTTTGAAAGAGGCTTTTCTGCTTAGGTGTGCTACAGACACAGAGAAAAAAATCCATAAGTAACCAGGCCTACTGGACTGGCAGCTTACTTTCTGTCACTATATCACATATGTTGATTAAAAAAGAACATTCTGCACCATGCTGTACAAACACAGGTATTTTCCCCATTAATGAGGCTTTATGCATGCACAAAGTCATGCTCACAAGATTAATGCAAACCTTAACAACATGCCAAAATGCCACTGTACACCAAGTGAATCAAGGGATAAATGTAAGATGCAAGGGATAAATGCATGACCCTAATTTAGGACAACCAGACGAGTTTGCACCAGTTCACAGGGTCTGTGATCAGCTAAGCGCAAACTCTCCACATCAATACTGCAAAACAAAAATGAACCACCAAACCACAATCAGACATTCACCATAAGCTTCTGCTGCTCTGCAACCCACAGAAGCACGTACATAAAATGCAAGCACAACTTTCACTGTGTCCTGCAAAGCCAAATCCAGATTGGTGTGCCTTTCCCAACAGTGGCCCTTCCTCACCAGCATGTGAGCAGCCATGTGAATGAACTGGCCCCACAGAGCATTTCCAGCAAGCACACAGGCCATGCCCCTGAAGTAACATGACATTTGAACTTCAGCATGCAGAAAGTTTTCTCAAGTTTCTTTTTCTAAAGGGCAGGATGATGTTAAACATTGAAGAATGTCATCCTCCTAACCAGTTAAACGTTTAATTATTGTTTTTTAAGTCAAAGGTTCTCCCTACTGTTTGGCAAGGAGATGATTCTCAAAATGATGATTTGAAACAGTAGTATTTTTAAAAGTAACCCAAGAGCAAGAAATATTCCTTCAGGAAAAGGTTAACTGAATGTTTCTGATTCAATTATGTGCATAGAAGTAGCATATCTAAAGGGAAGCCTACATAGATTAAGGTATAAAAGCTTATAGTTTCCCAAATCTTCAATGTCTCAAGTGAGCCCAAACCTGAGGACACAGGATCAGCTCAAGGACTAGACCTTTACTTTCAGATGGGGACAGTGATACAGCAGTGGCAAATGCAAATTTCTTCTATTAATTTCTAAGAGCTGATTTTAACTCAGCAGAGGAGCTGCTCCTCCACAAAGTTGTGGTCTGCTCCAAACCTTAACCATATGGCATCTAAGGGAAGAAGGTGTTTTCCCACAACTAGCACTTGCCAAGGGCTCTGTAGGCAACACAGGCACAGCAGAAATACTGCTTTAACCCAAAATGCTTCCCAGCAAACTTTTAACAACAAAAAGTGAGGGAGGAAAAGAAAAAAAAATAAACTTGCTTGGTAAACTTGCTTGCTTATGAATTAACTAGCTAAACATATGAGGTGTATTTGGTTTAATAAACTAAACTACATTATTCTGCAAAATAATACTTGTTAGTTATTGTCTAACCCTGATAACATCCTTAAGGTGACACAAACAAAAACTCCCACTGGCATACAGAAAAGCTGGGGTGTTACCTGAAATCAAGACTACCTCCTTTTCGAAATCAAGTAGATGTTTTAAAGCAGAGAGCCTGAACATGCGCACAGGAAGAAAGAATTACCCTCCAGTCACTGCAAAGACAGCTGGCAAGAGGAAAAACAGTTTTCTCAAGGTCAAGAGGGAGAGGAGCGCTTCCAAGCGATAACAGAAGAGTAGTCACTTTGCTCAAATCACTGACCCAGAGTCTCAAAGAGGAGGCTTATGCAGGGATCAAAGTGCAGGGCACAATTTGAAAACGCAGGAAGAAAGGTTTATTCCACATTTGCTGTATTGCACAAGCAAATTTTATCTCCTGAAATTCTAGGGCAAGTCAGCATATTTAGCCACTGCCCACAGCGTATCAGTTGGCAGGCATATGTTTGATACAAAGTTTTGACATAGAGGTCAATTAAACACAGACAACTTTAGCTTAAATACAAGCTCATGAAATGTCTGTATACTTCTACCTGCCCAGTATGCTATTGGTCATTAACAAAGCTATCATTAATGAAGCACAAACTCTACAGTTCATAAAGTTTTAATAAGGGCATGAAAAATACCCAGTTGCAATGGGATGTCAAGGCCAGCTCAACTCACAGCACTGAGCTCAGCATAAGTAGGATGATTCATTTCTTCATGGAGAAGTGACAATTGCACTTAGCAGCACACATCTTTTGTAAAATCTCTACACCTGGTAAGAAGGTTTATTCCTGTTTCACACAAGTCTACTATTTCACCAAGAAAATAATTCTCCAATGCATCCAATACAGCAGGAAAGTATTTACCAACCACATACTTCAGACAAGTTTGCTCTTGTGCTCTTATTTGCCCTGTAAGATAATATGTTCTAAATGCCAAAACACAAACAGAGAAACCAAGGCAATAAATTTCAGGATATTAATTTCATTAAATAGATATAAGGAGACCCAATGCATACACAGTCAACAGCAACTTTACAAGTTATTTCCATAATAAGACTGAAGGCAGCATTTATTTGATTTGTCAATCAAAAAATCAATTCATGTCACTGTTTGCATTACCCTCATCAAACAAAGACCTAACTGCTGTTCTGTTGGATGATGGGAACAGGCTTGGGTGCCCTCAGAAACCCAGCTATAAATCACTTTTACCAATCAGTACTCAGGGATGTCAGCCCAAGCAATGCTCTCTTAACTGTACTGCTGCAATACCAAATTTAAACAGCCTTAGGAAAGGTCATAGCAGAGCAATCTGACCTGGAAAAAAGTTTTTAAACAGACCAGCTTCTGTGTAATTCATTGATTATCCTTTTCATTTGTCCTTGTGTGTTCTTCCATTTAAGGGAAAAAGCATTTTCAATGCTAGTGTGCATAAACTGCAGGAATCTCTACATTTTTAGCACATTTAAGAATCACAAAACAAATCAGCAACTATATTACAAAGATTATTGTCAGTTTTTTGAAGTGTCTGGATGCACAAGGAGAAGTGTGCTCTGACTATCATGCAGAAAGCATCAATTTCTTCAGTCTATTATATAGCAAAACAGCTTTGAAAAGCTTATTCTGCAGCCTGGAAGAATGTCATTTTGTAGACTGTAAAAACAGAAAAACAAAAACTGCAAGAGCTGAGGCCAACAGCCACCATGGTATTCCTGTCTAAACAGTTTTATAGATCTCATCCCCACACAACCAATTCAGGACATGGTAATGACAGAAGGTAACAAAAGAGGATTGACATTAAGAAGACAAAATGAATGAGTTGTTATGCAGGGGAGGTTACAGTAAACAGCATAATTACCTATACATGCCTTCTCACCCTAAAGGAAGAGCTGCCAAATCTAAGTGGAGCTTTTGTAGCTGTGAAGAGCCAACATTTTGCTTGTGATCCACTTTAAGACAGCAGGAGTAAAACAACATGCCAAGAAGGAATAGGCAGAGGTATTTGTGACTCTTCTCTTCAGCAAGGAAAGAGCACCCCTGCCTCTCCTAGTTCAAAGCCAGAAAACAAAATTTCCATGGCCTGAACAAAAAAAACCAAAACAAACCCAAAAAACCAAAAACACTCCACCAAGAGCCCATTCACTCCAAAGGACCCTCTCAGTGCTGAAGAGCCTTCCTGGCATGAGCTGTCACAGGGAGCACAGCACAGGCACTCTGGCTTCCTGCCCCTGTGGGGGAACCCAGACCCAGAGAGCCAAGTCCCCTGCCATGGGGGCAGCAGGGTGACACGTGAGATGGCTCTGAGCCCCCCCTGCCATCCAGCCACTGCTCCTCACCAGCACACTCAGGCAGCAGCACGACTGAGCGCTCACTGGTGACATCCTTTCAGCCCCAGGTCCAAGAGGGCCACAGGGGACAACAGCACAGAGGCACGACACTGTTTTAACAGGGCACTCTAGGCAACTGCTCTTTCTCTCCCAAAATTTTTCTCAGGTGGGATGCAGACAGCATTAACTGGGAGATTTGTTTTGTCTGCCACCGAGCAAGGGTTGCTGAGACCACCAGAAGAAGGCAGAAGACAAGTATTTTAACCTTGTGCTTTGGCTGGGTGTCTTTTTTTTTCCACCGAGCTCAGCAGAAACAGAAGCTTTTGATGTTGCAATGTTTACTGCCCCAAAAATGAGGAAGGTAAAGGAATGAGGTCAGCTCAGTACTTGAGAGCATTTAACCAATTAGCAACTGAATGTCCCTTAGAAGGAATATGCCTGCAAAGGGGCAGCTCTGGATCACTTAGGCTGGGATCTCCATCTGTGGCTGCTGGACTTGTGCACCAGATCAATTTGAAATCCTAAAATATTATCAATTTCACCATCACTCCAAAAAATCTGAATCTTCAAACATATTTTCAAAAATCTGCTCCTAGCAAGTTGCAAAAAAAAAAAAATGCAAATAAAGGAACTGTCCAGAGGCCTGATGGATCTACAGTACTATTTCAAATTTTCTTTTTTTTTGTTCTGTTATCTTTCAGTTAATTCCTCTTATAAACAATACAAAATGAAAGTCAGCAGGGAAAGAAGAGATTACACTAAAGAATTCAAAATATTTTATTTCAATTCCGGCTGTACTAAAGACAAAGAATGTAACAAGAATTCATGCTGAGAAATTTAAGAACAAGATCAACTTACTAAAAATACTGCAATAAGTAAACCCAGAGACTGGTCAGACAGCACATAAACTAAGTATCATTAATGATGCTATTTAAGTACCAAATATGCATGAGTTTTAATCAAAAATAGTCCATCTGATCAGCTGCTGCTAGGTAAAGGCTAACTTAACTCACATAGTGCATGTGCTTTTTAAAAAGCAGCATGAGGCACAGAGACCATCAGGCAGACCTTTGCCAGCTTGCAAGACAAAGCCACATTGCATATTCATTTCACTGCTGTTCTCCCTAGTTGCATTTGAATGCTAAAATACAGGAGACTTAAGTCAGAACACATGACACATTCATTTAGCTACTTATGAACAAAAAACACAAAGAGCTTCCAGCATGTATTACATATGCAATGTGTGCTTTGTACAAAATTCAGTAAAGTCAAGCAAAATTCTGGCATCTCTTCTAGCGCTCTTGACCAATATCAGCTGGCACAAGCATCCCTGAGAGCAAATCCAAGCCTAATTTCAGCAAACTCAGCACAGTGGTCCTTTTCATTTGCTCCTAAGTTCCCATAAAGGTAGGAAGGGATCTCCACCCAGCTGACCCCAGCTATCTCCAGGTACAAGTTTCAGGTAAAATCCTCCCTCTGAGCAAGAACAGCTGCCTCCAGCCAGAGTACATGCGCTGGCTACTTGCTGCTCTGAAAGCAGACTATTCTAGTGCACGACAAATACATGAATACTCATATTAAAAATTCCAGCTTTTATTGCTACAGAGCATCAGACGGTCACGTGTGCCACAGGCTGACTCTCCCCAACACAGCTTCAGCTGCTGTTAGCAGCGGTGAGCCTGCACCAGGACTTATCTCTAGCTATGGAGTATTTCAACAGCAGAGGAAAATCTCGGGCTGTGACTGCACCAAAGGAGCGAGAAGGAATAGAGTGAAATACATCGCAAAACTCCCCAGCGTTATTCACAAGTTCTTACTTAAACCAAATAAATCCCCTCCCTCTATGCTAGCAGCTTAATACTGATGCAGCAGCACCACTAGCCCTCATCTACCAAACCTTGGCAGCCGCCAGCCCTCCACCCAGCCGCGGCCGGCGGCGATGGCTCCAGCCGTGGCTGCCAGTCCTGGCAGGAGCTGCTCTGGCAGAGATAACCTCACCCTGGAAGCAACCTGGCCCAAAACTCCGGCGAAAGGCTGTGCCGCCACGGGAGACGCCTGCACGCTCATCCTGCTCTAGTTTCAGCTGCAGGGCGTGTTTCCCTGCACAGAGCGGTTTTAGAGACTTCCTGATGGGAAGCATCCCAAGCGCAGCCATGCCCCTGCCTTGTTTTCCCTCGCCACGGCTAGGAGCCGGCTGAGCTCTTTGCTGGAGTTTTCTGTCACAGCCGCGAGAACTCGGCCATGGCACAGAATCCCACGGCCTCAGAGAGCACCAGAAGCACTGAGCATACAAATGAGCCGAGCGGGGCACTGCCGTTCAGCGGCGGCTGGGGCACGGAGCGGGCAGCGCACCCGGCTGCCGAAAGGAGGGACGGAGGGAGGGAAGGAGGGAGAAACGCCTCTCGTGTGCCAGGAGCCCCCGTGCTGAGCAAGCCGAGGTGCTACCGCTCCTGCCCAGGTCTGCAGAACTGACCCTTCGTCTGCAGACTCACAGCACAGATCGATAGCGGAAAGCTCTCTGGAGCGGGATCCTCAGATGCTGCATCCCTGGGAATCAGGGGAAAGAAATGAGGGCAGAAAAGCAACAAACGGGGCAGAGAAGGAGAAAACACACTGCCCAAGAGAATTCCTCACATAACCCCAGGCACTGCTTCTAATGCTGCTGGTGCCGGAGGGCTTCCAGGAGATGAAGAGATAAAAGCAAAGTCATAAAGTTTTTAAGAAAGTCCCTGCACAAGCATCTGACACACTGACACATTTCTGTCGGCTGCCCTTCCTTTACTGCTCACTTCCTAAGGCATGTACTCTTTAAACACATAGGTTTCTAAACGGGCCGGCCCCTTTCAGAAGCACTGCACATCTCCAGGGCCGAGCTCTTTGCTGGTTTAACGCGGCGTGTGCCCTGTCCCACACTCAGACCCGCAAACTACCGTTCCAGCGGCTCCAGTTCTAACCCAGCAAGGCGGTTAGGGGCGCTGGGCAAGAGCTCAGGGAAGAAGTAACAGCCTTCCCTTCCGACGCCGACGAGCCCTTCCGCTGACACCGTGCCTCTCCACCGGGCTGCTCCCCGGCCGCCAGCGGCCGCCTCAGCGGGCCGGGCCGGCGGGATGCACTCCCCACACTCCCCGCACACCCGGCACGGCGGAACAGGACGGATCAGGGGTTCTGTCCGGAGCCGTGGCACCGCCCAGCCCTCCGCGAGCTCCCCGGGAAGGCAGCTACGGTCGAGGACGGGGCTGAGGTGCGGGGTCTCCTCCCTTCCTGCCTCTGTTATTTCACCCCACCCCGTGCCCCGCACGGCGGAAAGGGCTGCCGCCGCCGCCCGGGATGCAGTATCCATGGCAATGCGGGATTGCATCATGCTTTTGACAAAACCGGCGAAAAGACGCTCCCGGCAAGAGCCCCGTCCCTTCCGCCGCCCCGTCCCCTCCCCTCCCCGGCCGGCCGGCCTGCCCGCCACGGCCGGCTCCGTCCCCGGCTGCAGCCCCGCCGGGCACCAAGCCCTCCCCTCCGCTCCGCGCACAGCCAGCTGCCGCCACACTTGTTGCGCGCCCCGCGGAGCGGCGCCCCCCGCCCGCCGTGCCCCCCGCTCCCCTCGTCCTCCGCATCCCCCTCCGGGCCCGGGCGGCCGCGCCGCATCCCGTCTCCGGGCGGGGAGCCCCGGCGCTGCGCTCCCTCCCGGGCAGGGACGCGGCCCTACCTGGCGGCGGCGGCGGCGGCGGCGCTCGGGGCGGCGGGCGGCACCGGCCGGTCTGTCCCGCTGCGAGCCGCGGGGCGGGGCCGGGGGGCGGGCGCGGGGCGGCGGGCCCCGCCCCCCCCGCCGGCCGTGGGCTGACGGTGACGTCAGAGTGGCGCGGGGGGCTCACGGGCGGCGGCGGAGGGGCGCTATGACGTCACGGCGGCAGAGAGCCAATCGGGCGGCGGGGGCGGCTCGGGAGCGGCTCGTGCCGCCCGGGACTCGGGGCCCGCGCGTCCAACAGGTCCCGGGCGGGACGGGGAGCCGAGAGCGGGGCCCTGAGGGCTCTCGGCCCGGCCTTGGCAGCGGGGGGCCCTGTGAAAAACAATATCGGACCATGTAATTAAAGACTCTCATAATGAGGTGAGCCGCAGGCCTACATTAACGGTCCCGGGCAGATGATAGTTGGTGTTTCCTGTGTTTTGAAGTAACGGGCTTCGCAACGTGATAGCATTTTTGAATGTAAGCTCTGGCTGCAATTAAGTAGATAGTATTTTTAACTCAATCATATAATAAACCCGCTGGTTTTGCTGTGTAATTTACATGCATACGCTGAGCTGGTCCCCACAGTGTCAGATGTCTGAGGAAGGAATCTCAAAGCACCCTCTTTGGCTCCTTTCCAGTGGCAGGGATGCTCAGCAGAGGAAGAAAAGTTCTGTCCATGCTCTCCATGAGCATGGTGAGGGTGCTCGATGTTCCTATGGCCAACAGGAAGAAACCAGTTTGTTTCTTTCCCTCTCTCATGTATTCCCTCGTGATGGAAGATGACCTTTTAATTTTTTCCCCTCCGTAAGAGTTTGTTCCATCTCTTTGTTAATTAAATGAAAATGCTACGTAAATAAAGAGCAGCTTTGCTTTGCAAAGTAGAGGAGTCAAGCAGCAATTTGCATGGGGTTAATTCAAGATCAAGTATCTCCACTCTATGGGAAGCAGTTAGCAATTACCACATTTGGTCACCACAATATAAAAAGGACATCAAGCTATTTGAGAGTATCAAAAGGAGGGCCACGAGGATGTGAAGGGCCTTGAGGGAAAGCCATATGAGGAGTGGCTGAGGTCACTTGGTCTCTTCAGCCTGGAGGAGACTGAGGGGAGACCTCACTGCTCTTTTCAACATCCTCATGAGGGATAGTGGAGGAGCAGGCACTCATCTCTTTACTTTTGTGATCAGAGGCAGGACTTGAGGAAATGTCATGGAGCCAAGTCAGAGGAGGTGTAGGTTGGATATTAGAAAAATGTTCTTCACCTAGAGGGTGGTTGAGCACTGGAACAGCTCCCCAGGGCAGTGGTCACAGCACAGCCTGACAGAGTTCAGGAAGTGTTTGGACAATGCCCTTGGGCACAGGGTGTGACTCTTGGGATGCCCTGTGCAGGCTCTGGTGTTGGACTCAATGATCCTGGGGAGTCCCTCTGACCCAGGATATACTATGATCCTATGAGTACAATAATGCAGAGTGTTTCCCAGTGGGATCAGAAATTATGTTCCTTAAGCTCTTTGGGGATAAGACAAAATCTCTCACTAAAGTAAGCATTGAGGCTATGCCACTTGTTCTGAGTAGAAAAGTTGTCCATTTTTTTTAAAGGTTGCAGAGCTAACAGGTTAAACCAATTGCTGCTAAATTGGAGTTTTAACTATTTGTTGTTAATAATTTGATGTCATAATCACCCATTGTTAATAGTTTTTCTTTAATTACCTGTTGTTGATGGTAAGAAATCCCTCTTCATCAAGTATCACCCTGCTGCTTCCTGGAAAATGGCACCCAGGACTGTGAGGGGGAGCTGACATCGGGGCTGGTATACAAATGTAGAAACACCTCACCAAATCTAGCAGGAAAAAACCCTAAAACAACGAGCCACCATGGAATTAAGAGATCTAAGGGATGTCTAGAGGTGAGGAACTGAATTCAGTGTCTGCTGAGATCCTTTTCACCTTTCACCCTAACCTAAACGATGTTGGCTAGAAAGCAGACCTCGAATGTCAAACTGAAAAAGCCAGAATCTCCTGGTGGTCTCATGAGGACAGAAGCCCCAGCTCTGCCTGCAGACCAGTAGACACAACTGCACTCTTCCTCCTCCTCCATGACACTCCTGGGAGCAGCGGTGGTGTGTGCACGACCTGTCGGTTCTCCCCGCCCGAGCTGATTTTTAATAAAAGCATTAAAAAGGAGAAAGATCTCCTGCCCTATTTATTTCACCACTGTTCTTTAATCTTACTTCTTTTATTAGAGTAAGATGTTAGGAATGCTCTTTGATTGATGTTGCAGGTATTTTTTCCTCTTCTTTGTTTTAAAGCTCAAATCATTATTTCCCTGAAGGACCAAACCCTTGCCTATGTGTTTTAACACTTTGGAAAAAAAACCCAAACCCTACAAAAACCAGCACAACTGTCAGGTGAGTGTGCCTTTCTGAAGGCCCTTCATCCAAGTTTTGGATGTTTCTGAGGCATCCTTTCCTATTTGTGAGAAGTCAAGCCATCTTAATTGTAAAAGGCACAGATCCCATTTTTTCTCACTGGAGCTAAAATGTGCTGAGCTCACTGAAACATGACCAGCATTAGGTCTTTTCACATCTTCCCCACTTTATTTAAAGCCCTTTTCAATGTGCTTTAAATAAAATTCCTTCCCAACAGGCATACACATTTGTTTCCATGGTTTATTGATGAGAGATGATTGCAGTGAGTGTTACTTTCACAGCCAAAACAGCTTTCTAAATCTGGAAGGTGCTTAAATAATTAAGACTCAATCTGGCTGTTTAAAAATAAAAATAAGAACTTGAGATGCAGGAGGGGATGGAGTGGGGCACAGAGAGTGTAGCTGGGCAGTGAGCAGCAACCTGTGCTGGAAGGAGGTGTGCTGATTCCTGGTCCCCACTCTGCATCCCACAGGCAGGGAAGAGTGCCCCAGGCCCACCAGAGGCTGGCACGTTCCTGCTGTGCCTCCCTTCACTGTGGAACTTGCCTTTCATGTTTGGTGGTGGGGTTTTAATGAGACTCTGCATGCCCAGGGTGCCAAGTAAGTGGCACTGGAGAGGGACCACACAACAGCTGATGGAGGAAACGATGAGGCTGGGGAGTGAGATTTCGGGTTTGCCAGCCCAGCTCCAGTGTGAGACTCCCAGACTGCCAGCTGGTCTGCTGGTTCATCCCTATCCAGGTCTCTCCAAAGTGCTCATGCTGTTACCAGTCAGAGAACAAGAGCAACGTTCAAGCATGGGAAATGTCATTCCAGAATGACCCATTTGGGAGAACGAAGCAAACAATGCCAAATGTTTTGGGACTAATGTTTGGCATTTAATAAGGGTAGGAGCTGGCCAGTGTCATTCTGAGCTGCAGATGTACTGAGGCCCAGCATCATCCTCGTCTTCTTGCAGAATCTGCAGGTTTGTCAGGAGTGAAGACATTACCATTGACCCCTCCACTGAGCGCTGATGAAATTGCTGCTGCTATGTTTGCTCAGGAAGGGCTTCAGGGCTCAAAGAAGGGCAAATGAAACACTATTCAGGATTTAGACAGAAGGATTGCTAGGGCTTATGTAAAATAAATTATATCTTGCATATCATTTTAACCTGTATCTCATTGTGTTGTACTCCTGCTTTTTGAGAGAGAATAGGCAGAATCTGAGCACTGTGGAAAGGCATGTCCTAGGTGAGCCAGCCTAGGCAGTGGCAGCAGCAGAGGTGACAAAGAGGCCTCAGCAGATAGGGCTATCCTCACTTAATGGTACACAAAGGGATGAGGTTAAATAGTTTGAGAGTATGGGTAGGAAGAAAACAGCTGGAACATTTGGAAGTAGAGTGAAAAGTCAGTGAGAACTGCAGCACTGAGAGGACAAAAGAGCTTGGAATGGAAGGCCCACCAGCATGGTGTTTGAAATTAGCCTGGATATAGGGTTAGAAATGTGTGCTCCAGGGAAACAAGCCCACATGGTCTGCTTTTGGGGGGTGAGTTACCAAATCTGTCTTCTTTCAAAAAAAAGATTGTTAGAAATCCTAGCTATGCCTATGTAGTAGTGGGTCATCATACACACTGTAATGAATAGGTCCTTGTTTTGATTAGAAACAAATTAATCTAGATTTTCCAGAAGTAAATTAACAAATTGATTAGAATAAATAACTATCATCTGCCACTCAGTCATCTTAACGGGATTTTTCAGTTCTGTCTGAGTTTGCCTTGGCATCCATCCAAACTGACTGTGGCAGCTCCATGTTCTTTATCAGCTCAGTAAATGGGATGTGATTACTGTTCCTAGATCAAACACTGGACTAAAGAATCAGGCTTAAACTGCAACATCTATTTCTCCTGAATATGGTGTTTTCTTCTGTTGTGCAGATGACAAATGCCTCATGCTGTGTGTACAGCTCTGTCCAACTTGTAAGTACTTGACTGTTGTAGAAAAAGCTTCCAAGCAAGTCTTTCTTCACAATTTTGTATTTTCAGGACTCATAGCAAGTGACTGGATGAAGCTGTTGCTTTGAGACTCTAACACAGAACTGGGGTGAACCCGTTCACTTTCTGTTCTGAGGCATGATCACGTTACAAACTGCTCTTAGCTTTTTGCAAAATCCGTATGGGCTAGAGTGGAAAAAAATTCTTGGTCCTGTGTTTGAATCCATTTTCGTGCATTTTACATTAACAGTAGTTAACTATTCTGCATTTCCTCTTCCTCTTATGTCTCCCTGCAGTGTGTGGTACTGTAGGCAAATGATTGAATAGGATTGAAGACCTGCACCAACTCACCAAATTTACAGTGTATTTTAAGAGCCAGATTTACCCCAAAGAGTGTCCCACAAGACCCAAATATTTTGTTTATTGTAAAATAGGTCAAATAATTATGGAATTTTCTCTGTCACTGGTGTTAGTATGTTCTTCTTTCTCATGTTCATCATTTCAGAGGGAGAAAATGTGATTGAAGTCCACCCTTGTCAATGCTGATACAGCTTTAACTACCCCAAGTTCAGAAAATAATGAGTCCCAAGAATCTTGCCACTATACAGCAGCTAGTTTGCTCCTATGACACTTCTGGGGCTGCTAATAGGAGACACAGAAAGAATGACAAGTACTTCCAACATGGGCAGGAAGAAAGAGGTCACTTAAGGCAGAGTTCCGCAGCGATTAACACAGCTAACGTGGCCAGTGCCGTCTGTCCGCAGCCTGCCGCCTCTTTCAGCGGCTGCAGGAGAGGTGGAAGTTGGTACTGGCTTGTTTATAACCCTGCCTACATGTTTTTGAGTGGTTTATATAACTCAACCCACACCTCTGTCTCTGGGGCAGAGCCAGGCTGTGGCGGGGCATGGCCACCTTGGCCCACCCAGGGGCTGGCTGGTGGCTGCAGTGTGCCGGGGAGCGGCAGCAGGGACAGTCACCCCGGTGTGCCCCCGTCCCACCGCCCTGCTCCGACCCCAGAGCCCCGTGAGCCCGGCCCAGCTCTCTCCTTCCCTGCCTGCTTTGGGTATGCCCCTCAAAATCTGGGCACATCTGAAGGGAAGAGTAGAAGCTCTTCAGGGGGGAAAGTTTATTTTCACTTCATATAGCAAGCAGCTTCTGCTGGAGGAGAGTGATTTTATATGAGCTAATGTTAATCACAGTAGGGTAAACAAAGTATAAACTGCATTGTTTTGCATTAGTAATTGGATGCCTTGCTCCTTGCCTCTTCCTGCTATGGTGTATTTCTGTTGACTTGCTGAACGGATTACAACATCTAATCCTTCAAAACAATGTGTGGTTTTCCAAAAAATCATAAATCCATCATTGTCCATTGCAGCCTGACAACAATTTTCTTCCTAATCTCCGAACTGGGACTGAGATTTGGACCTATCATATAACTCAGTATAAGAGAGCTGATAAGAGAGCAACACTGTATTTCCATGAAGAGTCTTAGGTGTTCTGATTTAGAGAATCAGTTAAGGGCAGCATTTACAATCCCTCTTCATGCTCCATGCTGCCTATCCCTTTCTCTTTAATCACAACCAGTGTAAACTGTTTGAGATAATCCTGTTGTTGAGAAAAAAACACTGTCTTACTGTTTAGAGCAAACAGTGAAGCATGTTTTTAAAAAAGAGATGAGGGAAAGTATTTTTGTAAATGCTCTGGTTTGTCTGAAAACATGTAATGAATCTGAATGGTTGTCATTACATGTTGGAATTTTTAAAGTATTAAAATTTATTCAAACTGCTTTGTTGGTGGACCTCACGGTGCCAACTCCTGATAGTCAGGACAGTTATTAAGTGATCACTGTCATCGTGTTTTTGAGGAGACTGTTTCCCTACAGAGCACTCTGATCCTGATATAAGTCCTTTCCTCTTTCAGCTTTAAGTGTGCATAGAAAGTCTATTGTGCATTTTGAGAAAACCATTATACCTAGACATTTGTCATGAGTTAAAACTATTGTATACAGTTTCAATAGTGTGTTTTATTGAAGTATCACTATCTCTGCAGAGCAGCCTGCAGCCTGCCTTCCCGGCTGCAGGATACCAAAGCCTCAGTACCCAGCTCTGAGCCCTCCCCTGCCCATCTTCCCAGCAGAACCTGCAAATCCAATGTGCTGTCTCTGCTGCTTGCTCAGCTAAAGTGTTCAGATATCCTTTCCCACTTTTAAGGATTATTCCAGCTCTCAGAGGGAAGGCAGAACCTGCCTTTGCTCTGTGGTCTTTGCAGCCTTCTTGGGACCTCCACTCACAAGGCCTGGGAAAAAGGGAGGTTGAGAATGTATTTTACAGGCAGTTGGGGAAAAAAAAGTCAAGTTAAAAATTAAACATATAAAATAACTGGTGTTTGGGAATTTTTCCCATTCTCACTGACCATCTTCAGAGAGCCCTCTGGAGATGTGCAGCTGAAGATTGAGTCACTCAAAGCAGTGACTGCTGTTGACCTCAGGAGAACTGTGATGGGGCCCTGGGGGGCTCCTCAGCTGAAAGCTACCAGCAGCAACCTGCCAGCTATTGGGAGTAATCTCTGGTGAGTGATACAGCAACCAATCCTGGTCAGGTTCCATGTGGGAGGTATTTTAACATAACCTTGCTTCTTGTCAGATGAAAAGTATTTTGGCTTTCCCTGGGAAGGATGGGTGGTTTGGTTTTTATTCTCCTAGGAATGCAGGTTTTTTTCCCAGCTGTGAACAATACAAGATATGGGTAGATAAAAAATGGTGGATATTCCTCTCTTCCTCCCTCACTCTTATCTTGTTTTGACCACTCCCACTGTAAACTCAGGGCAGGGACTCTTTCCCACTATGTGCATTCATAGTTCACTTCAAATACTTACATAGGAGAAGGGTATAGAAATGTCACATCCCCTGGGGCAATTTTGGTAATGACCCAAGGAGCTCTAGGGAAAGACTGGTCACTATCCAGAGCAGCCTCATGGGCTCATCATGAGGTTGTAAGTAAACAAAAGTCTTAGAGATGGCTGAATCCATTCCCTCACCCTTAGGCAGACTGAGATTTTCCTCTGCATATCCAAAGATACTGAACTGTTCCTGCTGTGCAAGGTCAGCAGCCAAAAAGAACATCCCAGCCCCACAGATCCTCACAGATCCCAAGTGTGTAAGTTTGGACTGTGCCTGCCAACTAAAGCCATGTTAGAGACCACAGAAGGTCATGATGGGGTCCTGGGAAAGAAGAGTTCTTGCTTTGAGCAGAGGCTGCAGTCTCTGGGGACTGGTCTTCAAAGAAGCAAGCCTGATTGACACTTTTGAAAATAAATTATATTTAAAACAATGCTCTGGTCAGTCTCATTAGTTTCTTGTGTCTTGCCTTCCTCACAACTCTTTTTAAATACAGTGTCTACTTACTTCAGCATGAAAATAGTATTTAAAATACTTGGGTTTGCTTCCAAAGCTTTTTTTAATGCTGCTGATGTGATATTTCTCCAGACTAAATGTATAAATACATTTGAGCTTACAGTCCTGTCTTTTAGTTTTATGCTTCTTTTCATTAGGCCTTACACCTATTCTGCTGACACCTAACATTTTTTTCTGTGCCTCTGATACATAACTTAGTCTGTAGTCTTCTTTACAACTTCCTGCCTTCATAATTTATTGCATTTTTAGCATTTTCAAGCTGCAGTCTGCTAAAACGTGTTTATTTGTCTGCTGTAATTTTTGTTTCCAATCCTTTGACACAAATTTTCATTTCAGTACTTGAGCAGCAATATCTGACAAACAATTATTAGGGTTTCTTTTGTTTGTTGGTCTGTTTTAAAAGGAGGATGGCATGATTACACTATTGTCAGAATCTACATAGTGACCTTTCACATCCATATCCATCCTACTTAGCTTCATGGCACTGATGTGATGGATAGGTCATGTTGACTGCTTCCCTGAGTAGAAGGTTAATGCATCCACACCGCTAAGCAGCCACCTTTATGAAAGTATTGGAATTATGAGAACCAGTCCTTGTTTGTTGTCTGTCCTTATTTCTCCCACATAACTCCATTTTAAATGAGGCAAGTCTTGCTTTTTGAGTCCTACCACAGTTTTGTCTCTTTCATTTAAGGTTTATCTTTTCCATGATTTCTGTGACAAAGTATTTTGTTTCTGAACTTGATCTCATTTTCTGCTTTGGCTGTATCACTGTCTAATTGCTCTACTCTTATGATTTGATACCTTTAAATACCAAATTTGTATCTAATCAAATTTAGAGGCATTCTGTGTTCTTGTATTGTGTTTTTCTCATTTAAAAGGAAGTGCTTTAGTATAGTTGGACTAAAGGCTGCTTTTATTTTATTGTTGGAGTAATTTTATTCACTAAATTATTCTAAAATTGAAAGTTGCTGCGGCTTGTTCACTGCTGCCTCCAGCCTCTGCATGAGAATGGCTGTTGTGGGATGTCCCTGGACCCTTTCATCTCCAGGATGGCTTCTCTGTGTCAGGACCAAACAGCTGGAACTCAGAAATGCCAAATTAATGGTCTTTAATGAATTACCACATCAAGCCACAGAACTGTTTGTGCTCTTACTTTCTGTTGGAAATGAGAAGTGCATGAGTCTAAACCTTTGCAGATCAAAGGTACCATGCTATGCTTTTGCTGGGAACTGAGAGCTTTTAGTTCCTGCTTTTGCACAGGCACTTGGTCAGCTGCAGGCACCTGAGCCCTCAGGTATATTTTAACAAGAGCTAAAGTAGCGCAGTGTATGCTGAGGACACTACTGCTACCAGCTTTGCTCAGCACCAGCAACTCTTCTAGGCATGTATATGAGAGTGCCTCTGTTCTCATAATTACAGTATCACTACCACCATGTTAAAATTAGACAAGTTAAAAATTGTCTGAGCTGAAATGCACTCAACTCCAGATGCAGTTATCACAGAGAAAAACTGCTTTGAAGCTTTAGCCCCAGATAGCTGACACCCTTCTCACCTTTCACTTGAATGAAGCTTTTTGCACAGACTTAACACACATGGATAGTCTTTATAAACAGCTCTTCTTGTCTTTTTATTGTATACCAGTAAAGCATTAGAGGCTCAATGGAGTGTATTTTTTTACATAATTCCTTTATGCCACCTGCCAGCCAGGGAGTTGTTATTTTATTACAGTAGTTTCTCATTAACTATGTGCATTTTTGGTGTAGGGGGCTGCATAAAACATCCTCTGAAACTTGGAAAAATAACCAGTTCACTCCTTTATTCTGTGTGAGGTGTCCATGCTTCTTGTTTCTTACCTCTTGCAGATAGTGGGTGTGAGCCCTGCACAGTATGGACAAGACATTCTACCTTTGAATTGCTGCCAAATTCAATGAACTGTCAGCTTTGATGTATCCTGGTTTTTTCAACCTACTTTTATGAGGAAAAAAAAAGCATCGCTGAGTCCATTTGCTTTTTTGCTATAGCCGCTCCTCATATCATTTTGACAAGGTAGTTGCCTTGTTATATCCCTTGTATGGATCATTGATCATGTCACTTTTTATAATCATTGCAGTTTTGTTCCAGCCCTGCAGTGAGAGCACTGTCAGCAGAGAAAAGGTAGTGCAGAGCTCAGACTTCTGCCCTGTTCTCACAAATGCAGTAGCAGGAGATTCATCATCAGAGGCTCTTACCAGAAACCCCCATTCTTCACATAGTTTTGGAGCTCTTGGCAGACTTTCTACTTCAACCCACACTGTAAAGACTTGTCTAATAATGCCAACAGCGTGAAGCCCATTAAAATCAGAATGGCAGAATAACTGAGTCCAGCTTTGCCTTTTAATAGTGGAGAGTTGTCTTTTATAAAGGAAGGCAGATAAGTGTGTTTCAGCTCATAAAGCTGGCGGATTTCTGACACTGAAGCAGCACTGTATGTTTGCCCCATGAGTGCCTGGATACCAGGGTGGGTTGAGGCAGCAGATCTCTTCCTCAACTGTGTTTGTATTGTGCCTGCTTTAGAGAGGTCCTGCCCCATCCACAAGGAGCTCCATGGGATGTGACCTGTGGGCAATACTACTTACCACCCCTCCTGCTTCCAGCACATAACTTTGTTATACTTGGATCCTGTGTTTTATTTCAAGGTGCTTGCTGTTCCCTTGCCCTTTCCTCAACCCCAGCCTCTGCCAGACTGACTTTAAAAGCTGCAGTCATCTGATTTGTTCTGGAACATTGCTCTGACAAGGAAGCTTAGCGTTCCCAGCGCTGCAGCTTTAAAGGATGACTGTCCCCAGGGGTGGCAGGATGGGCCACACAGGCACTGAGGGGCTTTGAACTCCACTCTGTGTATTGGCACCATAGACTAGTGCCTCTGTTTAATACAGTTATCAGTGTTTCTTACTGCACCATTGTACTCTACAGTATGTAGAATTGATTTGACACGAATCAGCAGGGGAAGCTTGCAAATCCCAAATGAATGATGTGCAATGCTGGCTTTATAAAATACTCATCCCTCGTTGGTGCTTGCAGCACAATTGCCCACATGTAGAACTGTGTCAGCAACCTGCCTGGGTAGAATGCAGTTAACTAACATAGCTAAGGTGTGATGGGTTTCTTTTTTTAAAAAGATCATGGCAAAGAGAGAAAGATCTCGTTTACATTTTTACAGAAGCAGGATCCATCTTCTTCTTAAACTCAAATTGTCATTGATTCTAACAGTAGAAAGAATGAGCCTTATATTGATTTTAGACAACAACTAAAAATTGGATTTTGTGTGGAAAACTGTTCTTGGATCATGACTAATTACATCACTTTGGGTAAAAGCTATTTTAAACCCCCATAGTTATCATATTTCCTTTTAAATGCTGTTTTATCTGAAAAAAAAATCCCCATGTCTTGTGAAGGGGAAAAACCCCAAATTCTGTACTCAGTTCAGTTTTATCTAACAGACAACATTCTGCATTCTGTAAAAACTGTAAGCGGAGGAGTGCACTTGCAGATTCTAGGGGGGAGGGCTGGGAGCAGGGTGCCGGGCTCTGTGGAGAGCAGCGCTACCGTGGCTGGGAGCAGGGTGCCCTGGCTCTGTGGGGAGCAGGGTGCCCCCGGCCCTGTGGGGAGCAGAGTTCCCACGGCGGGGAGCAGAGTGCCCTGGCTCTGTGGGGAGCAGGGTGCCCATGGCGGGGAGCAGGGTACGCCGGCTCTGTGGGGAGCAGCGCTCTCATGGCGGGGAGCAGGGTGCCCCGGTTCTGTGGGGAGCAGAGCTCTCACGGCTGGGAGCAGAGTGCCCATGCTGAGGAGCAGGGTGTCCTGGCTCTGTGGGGAGCAGCGCTCCCATGGCGGGGAGCAGGGTGCCCATGGCAGGGAGCAGAGTCCCCCCCGGCTCTGTGGGGAGCAGCGCTCCCATGGCTGGGAGCAGGGTGCCCCCGGATCTGTGGCTCCTCGTGCTGAGGGGAGCAGCGCTCCCATGGCGGCACCCCAGGGCAGCCGCAGTGACTCAGGTGCCGGCTGTGGCCCAGCCCTTGCCGGGAAGCTCGTGTTTTATTTTCCACAGTCAGTTCTGCCTCAGGATGTGCTGCTGCGGGCCACTCCCTGAGGTACTTCAAGGCGTGGGGTTTTTTGTTTCTGGCAAGGCCAAGGAGATTTGGCTAAAGGCATGAACAGGTTGTGCTGGGCTTGATTCATGCTCGCTCCTCTCCTGGGAGTGCCTGGGGAGGTGCCTGAGGGCCAGCTTGAGGTGCTGATAACATACCAGAAGATGTGTAGGGACTAATTATTTATGCCATGCCCTCTTCACATTGCTTTAGCCTTAGCTGAAGTGCAAATGTGCCCTGCCCTGGCCAGGGGCAAGGGGCCTAGGCTGCAGCAAAGCATCTCTGGTGTGCATGTGGCGGGAAAGGAGCACAGGGCTCCCAGAACCGACAGGAGGGGTGAAGTCCTGAGCATGGCCTTGAAAAGGAAAATAAGGACTGTAGAGGAGGTGTCTTGTGTCTTAGGAGACTTCTTCAGCAGATCTGCTGGACCTTAAGGGAGAAAATCAGTTGGGAGTATTTGGAGCCCTCTTTCTGGGCATGGTATTTGTACAGTAGCTTTGCTTGGTGAGACACCTACAAGTATCTTTTTATGTTTAGATGGTTCAGATTTTTGTTAAAATTTGAATTTAATTATTTAAATTCTAGCAAGCAGTGAGAGATGTGGCTGTCATGATACCAACCGCAGCATCTCAGCTTGTACCAACTATGGAGACTTGTGCTTACCTGGCAGGAAGGGTAGTGGCTGGGGCTGAATGGACATGAGCTGAACAGAAGTTTGGGACCCAAATTGCTTCCAGCCTCATCCAGTACCTTTATCTGTTGGTCTTGCCCATTTGCAGGTCAGTTTTGTGTTAGTAACACGAACCTCTGCTTGGCATTTTCTCCCCCCACTGACTGTCCACTGGCTGATTTCCCTTCCAGTCTGTCAGTCTGTGCTCTTCTAACCCTGAATATTGAGTGCCCCCTTACAGCCCAGCGTGGGGATGTTTGGGCCTTGTTCACCAGAGGAAAACAGACGTCTCTTTCTTCACACTATATTTGCATGGTCACGTTGTCATCTTAAATTCTGTGGTTAGGACCAAAGTTCCTCCATCAGACTATGTTTCATCCCTCAGATAAATTCAGATCAGAAAAACATTCACCCATTGCATATGCTATTTTTTTTCAATACCAGCATTGCTGGCATCTGTCTTCAGGTACTTTTCAGAACATCCTCCTTTTCTTCTAAAAATATATACTTCCTTCCTGTACCTCACTCCTTTTTACATGATATAGCATCACCAAAGTCACAAATATTTATGGTGTTGGTTATTCAGTTTAGTTAGCTGAGAAAAAGAATCAAAAGAGAAGGTAATAAAGTAAAACTGAAAGCTAGTAGAACACTGGTGAGAAAACAAAAGGAAGTTATCCTAAGGGCAGAGCTGAGGAGCAGAGAGAAATCATATGAAGTCTGAAGAGATGGTAATGAGGAAATGCTGCCTGGAAAAAAGATGGCAATTTGAGCAGCTTAAATAAACTGTAGAACTATAAAGAATACATCCATTCATATAAAATCTATTGTAACATTCTCTTTTTTGAAATACCAGTGGCAAAACCCAGAACCATATCTTATTTTAAAATGGCAAAGCAGCTGTAAACTTCACTTTCTTGGAAATATTTGCTAGCACCAGCAGCCCAGCCAACTGAAGGTAAACCATGTCTCTGGCTTTGCCAAGTACCTGAACCTTCCTCCTGCTAAAGAAAGGCAGAATACCAGAAGGGAAGGATGCCAGGGGCTGCCAGCACTTGTGCTCAGCTCTCCAGCTGGTCATTGTGCAAAGGGCAAATGGCAGGAGAACTGCTCAGCACGGTGGGAAACGCAGCACCCTGTGCTCCCAGGCCAGCAGCAGCTCATCAGATAGCCCTCATCATTACTGATCCCTGGTGCCTTTTTCTGTCCAGTGCTAATCATCATCTTGGCTCTTTTCTGCCTTCTGCCTGTTGAAGTTATCTTCAACAGTTTGAGCTAGGTTTGGAATCTCTCTGCATGTCCTAGGAGTGCTGGGGAGATGTGTTTGCACCATGTCCTTACTGCAGCTCCTGACTGAAGGCATGGAGGTGATGCCCTCCTCTCTCCATCTCTGCCACTTTTTCATGTCTTAGAGCAAGGTGCTTAATAATTTTGCTGGGTTTCAGATCACACAACTGGAAATTTCTTTCAAGGTCTGAAATATGGCCCTAGCCTTATTAACAGCTGTGTGCTTCCAGACAGGAGAGACCCTGCATATAAGTGCCATCTACTACTTAAGGAAGTGTATGTCCAGGCAATTGAACAGAAGTGCCCTGTCAGCTTCCCAGGTGACAGCTGGCCTCCACTGCCTGTTTGCTGTCAGCCCACAGGATGATCATGTAAAACCTGTTGGCTGCAGGGATGAAAATAGCAAGTCTTCTTTCACAACTGCCCCAGGCTGAGAGAGGCAGAGCAGAACTCATCAATGTTACAAGCAAGGCTGGGCAGCTGCCTGTGGCAGCAAGACAGGGGAGCTGTGGGCTGCCTACCTTGGCTGCACTTACTCCCAAAATCCTGGCACCTGGTGGCTCTGATCCCACTTTGCTCTTTCACCTCTCCCCAGAACCATAAGCAGAGTCTCTTCACGCTTGAATTTTGCTTATTCTGCTGAGAAATTTGGAGCTGCTGTCATATATATGCCAAATTACTGCACTTCAACTGACAAACATAAATCTTTAATCATAGTAATTTACCCTCAGCATACCACTGAAGAAAACAGATCAAATTATTCTCCCAGCTCAGTTTGGGCAGTTGCACAATTCTCAGGAGCTTAAGTGAGGGGAGGATATGGCCCCTAATCTCCCAGGAGAGTCACAGTTGCTGCTCAGAGTACCTCCTCCCAAATCCTCTGAGCTCTTGGGTAGTTTTCCTTTCAAATTGCCTTGAAAGTATTAAAAAAAAAATAGAGTAATCTGTTGAGTCAAGCTTGGCTGAATGTTTCATTGTTCTTTTTTTTCTCAACATGTGGAAGCTGAATTACTTCTGCTGCGATCCAGTTAGAGAGGAACAACTGCTTTATAAAAATAACACTTGGGAAACACAAGGGAAAACAATTGGAGTTTGAACATGCATGGCCATAAGCCCAAAGAGAGTCATGTCTGACAATGAAGAAAAACTACACAATTTATTCTTTCTGTATATAAAGCAAACTATGTTTTTAAATCCATAAGAACAGATGCCCTTTGTTTTCAATGCATGGTCAAAAGCAGTGCCATTGGTAGCAGGGGGAAACAGTTTTAATGCTTTGCTGGAGAAAATGGCATTGGCACTTCTCATCTTTGTCAGTGAACTATTCCCCAGCTGTGGCAAACAGCCAGCCATGGCTGGGGCACACTTGAACTCCTCCTGAAAGCCATGTTTTCCCCTTTTCCCTCCCAGCTGTAGAGTTCAGTGCCTGCTCTGAGGTCACTGAGTAAGCCTGTTAGACAAGCTCAAGGTATTATTAACTTTGAAATATTCCTGAGCTGCTTTTGTGATTTTTTTTTTGCAATACTACCACATCTGCTAGTGCAATATTTATTTCCAGGCAGCAACTGAAGAAGCCAAACATATGATGATAGGTACAGATGTATTTTTGTCATCCACAGAGGGCCTTACTGAAAGCACAAGAATGAGCTCTAATGTCTGCACAATCCTGTTCTTGATTTCCTACTCTCTCTTCCAGGATCCACAAGAAATTTAGCTTGCAGCAAGAGGAGATTTTGGTTTTGCTATGAAAACAGGACAAAATAATAGTTTTTACATAAAATCTTAAATTGTGTGGTAATCCTAGCTACCGAAGATGAGAATAATTTGAGAAACCACTTAAAGCACTTTGCAACACTTTTGTGTCCTTTGGTAGTAGGAAGAGGCTTTAAAATGTGGATACACTGCAGGCTATTTTATCTTGCCAGAAAGATGTGTGTTAAGTACATGTGTCAGCAGAGCAATAACCACTTTCCTCTCTTGCAGTAATTTGAAATTTTATGCCATTTTTTACACCTCCTGCAAAACAGACCATTAAGGACAAGGCCTGAATGCAGCAGTCACCTACTGTCTCTTCTAGATTTTGTAAAGGATGAACCTTTTATCAAAATCACCTTTTTTGTGATTTTTGTGTTGCTTTCCTTGTTCTTGTAATTGCACAGTTCAAATGCAACATTCAAAAGGGGTAAATGCTCCTCAGAAAAAGCTTTCTCTCTCTACCCATTGGATACTAATAACTGCTGTAGTGGACAGGACAGGACAGCGGGCATGCTGTACTCTTGATCTGTCTTCCTCTTTTAAAAATGTTGAACAAAACTTTACCCAAAATATGTTCAACTTATTAGCAAAGGACTCTAAGGGTATTGCCTTCATACATTTAAACAAACCCTGGGTGCAGATGTGGGCTGGGCTATACAACATCACCAGTGAGTGGATAAGCAGACAAGAAAAGTTAAAGATAATCTGTTTGCCCATTCCAATTGCAAAACCCTCCTGCTGGATGGCTCTCTGCTGTCACTTACTGTCCATGCAATGCCAAGGGAACCTCAGTGCTGTAACTGAGGGAACATCAGTGCTGTAATTCTGCATCCACAGCAACACAGGGGAGGGAACCCCATCTAGCAGCCTATCTCGTGTTGATTTTAAATGCTCTGGACATGCCCTTCTGCCAGGCAGGGGTTTGCATGGCTCTGCATAGTCTTCGTAAGTAACACATCTCTCCTCTGAGGTGTGATATCTCTTAAACAAATGCCATATGGGGTTGAAGTTGACGAGTGAAATATGAGGTCAGTAACACTGGAAATATGGAATATTGGTCTTGCACTGGTAATCTGTGAAGAATGGTATGTGAATTTGTGCTTAGAAGATCAGGAAAGTTTCTCCAATGGTCTATGAAAAGGGCACCAAGCTAGAAGATGAAGGCAAGCATCAGCAGAGGTAAGGATATGAGGACATCATTCATCACAGATTGGAGATATGAGGAGATGCACATGCTGTCAGCTAAAACCAAGTTCTTGATGTGACTTCCTGTCTCATCTGTTACCTGACACAGGTAATGACCTCATAAAACATTTATGGATACAATCAGGCTTTGTGGTACAAATTTGAGGAAGCATAACACCCATTAAAACTCCTTTGGTGCTGTGTTTTTCCATGGATCCTGGGTATGCCCCAAAATGTGGGAATGGATTGGGGAGTAGCAGGGAATCCTTCCTGGTGGTGTCTGCCTTCAGGAAATCAGGACATGCTCCTTACATCCTGCCCAAACTTCCTGATGCAGTATTTAGGGCCCAAAAAACTTTTTCTTGGAGAAGATCCCTTTCTGCTTTTAGTGTTCAACTCTCTTAGTCTGAGATATTCACAGCAGACCTATGATGCTCCATCACACACAGCAGCGTTCTGACTGCTTAATCTCAAAAAGCAACATCACACTCTGGACCAACCATTATACATTTTCTGATCTTTTCCTGTGTTTGTGTGTGTCTCTGCCACAACTCAATCATTGTCCATTGGACCACATTAGAAACCTGCCTGCACCTGAATGGTTATTCATTTTGTACTAGTGAACACACCAACTTGGGTTATGTAGTTGTGTGTGTCTTGTACAGATTACTGGATTGGAAATAAGTAATAGCTGAGGTCTTTTTCAGGCAAGTGGAAGGAGCCTTGTTTGATCAAAGTGATTTGGAATAGTCAGCATAGATTTATGAAAGGGAAATTGTGCTTATCCAAACTCATGACCTTCTACGATGAGAAGAGTGGCTTGGTGGTGACTGGATGTTCTCTTTCTTGGCATTAGCCAAAAAACTGTCACCTGCAACATCCTCATAGACAAGCAGAGAAGTGTGTGCATGATAAGTGGACAGTGAGGTGGACTGATAACTGTGTGACTTGACAGGCATAAAGGGTTGTGATCAGTGGCACAAAGTCCATCTGGAGTCCTGTCACTAGGAGTGTACCCAAAGGTGGATACTGAGACTGCTATTACTTAACATCATCATTAATAACTTTGGTGATGGGAGATGGGACAAGCTCAGCAAATTTGTTGATGGTTCAAAATTGTGATGAGTAGCTGATTCCATTCAGAGGGACTTGGACAGCCTGGAGAAAGGGGCAGAGAGGAATCTCATTGAGCTCAGTAAAGAAAAATACAAGTCCTCCACCTGGGGAGGAATAGCTCCGTGCTCCTGTACAAACTAGGGGCCAACCAGCTGGAAAACAGCATGGGATAAAAAGGCCCTGAGTATCCTGGTGCACAAGCTGACCATAAGCCAGCAATTCTCCCTCATGGCAAAAAAAGGCTAATAGTACCCTGGGCTGCATCAGGCAAAGTGTTGCCAGCATGTTGAGGAAAATGACACTGGCATGTCAGCCCTGGCCTGCTGTGCCAGTGCTGGGCTCTCCTGGAAGGTAGAAAGGTGTGACCTCAATGGATTGGGTCCCATGAAGTATCTGGGAGTTGGTTAAGGGACAGGAGCAACTGTCGCATGAGGAAAGTCAGAGAAAGCTGGGAATGTTTGGACTGGAGAAGATAAAGCTCAGGGGGAATCTTTTTATTGGCTATAAATACCTGATGGGACAATATGAAGAAAGCAGAGCCTCTTCTCAGATATCAACAGGATGAGAGGCAATGGGCACATACTCTAGCACAGGAAATTCTATCTGAAATAAGAAAACACTTTTTTATTATGAGGCTGGCCAAACACTGGCACAGGTTCCCCAGAGAGGCTGTGGATTCTCCAGGAGAATCTCTGTGGAGATATTCAAAAGTCATGAAGACATGGTGTGGGGTGAAGTGTTCTAGCTGACCCTGCCTTAAAAAGGGTGGTAGGGAGTAGACAAAATGATCTCTAGAGCTCCCTTCCAACCTCAACTGTTATGTGCTTCTGTTCCCTAATTTCCAAATTGCTATGCACTTGAACTGCACTTTGCTTTATCAGGAAAGGATCCTGTCCACATTGCAGGTAACAGGCTCCCTCATTACAGATATTAGACCCCCTCCATGCATGAGAACTTCTCTTTCCTATTTCAGACACAAAGTGAGGATGTAGCTTTTAGATGTTTTAGAAAAAGTTGGATGTAAAGACAATGTATATAAAAAAACATTTGCTATATGAGACTCAAATGCTGCTTGATTTACACAAGGTTGAATCATAAATTTCTGAGGCTTTGCTATTGCCTGGAGCTATGGTGCTTGACCAGCCTCCTCATCTGTGAAGGGCTCCTTTGATCCTGTGTAGTACATGATATGTCATCAAGTAGTGCTGGATGTAACCCCAAAGGCATAACGTTCCTCTGGTTCTGTAGAGAGTCAGGTGACAAAACAAAGAAAATATTTGGGTACATGAAATTTAAGATGTCATTGTGTGAAATTTATAGATATAACCTGGTTTTGCCAATCAAAGTTGATGGGAGGCACATAAGCTACATCTGTATTAGTAAATGAAGTAGTCAGAGGGGCTGATTCACCTGCCAGCTTTACTTGTGTCCATGTGCTGACTTTGGCTAGGGTAATTTTCTTTACTGTGGCTGGTATGGGCCTGTGTATTGGATTTGTGCTGAACACAGGTTTGATAATACAGAGATGTTTTTGTTACTGCTGAGCAGGGCTTACACAGAGCCAAGGCCTTTCCTGCTGTTTGCACTGTCACGCTGGTGAGGAGGCTGGAGGTGCATGGGAAGGTGGGAGGTGGCACAGGTGACCCAAAGTGACCAAAGGGGTATTCCAGACCATATGGCATCATGCTCAGTATATAAACTGGAGGGAAGAAAAAGGATGGGGGGGAATTTGGAGTGATGGCATCTGTTTTCCCAAGTCACTGTCACATGTGATGGGGCCCTGCTCGCCTGAAGATGGCTGAACATCTGCCATGGGTAGCAGTGAATTAATTCCTTGTTTTGTTTTGCTTGCATGTGTGGCTTTTGCTTTTTCCATTAAACTGTCTTTATCTCAACCCACAGATTTTCTAGCTTCTACTTTTCTGATTCTCTCCTTGATCCCACTGGTGGGGGAGTGAGTGAGCAGCTGTGTGGGGCTTGGCTGCTGGCTTGGGGTTAGACCACAACACCATAGAGCTAAATTCTACCTGCCTCTGAACAGTGTGGTTGCATCCTGCCTGGGTGACTCGTGGGCTGTGCCCACAGATGCAGGGGAGCTTGAGCTAGCACCATGCAGGCAATAAACTAACCATATATATCTTTGTATGCATATTTGACCAGACAGGTCATTTATGCATTCCTTAGACTGTATCTGAGCCCCAAATATTTTCTGCCTGATGGGTAGGGCTGGGTATCCATTCCATGATTCCAAGTAACAAGTAATGCCATCAAAGTGTCCAGTTAATATTAACAGGCTGTTAGAACAGTGTTGCCCAAGATGCGCCCTGTACCCATTATTCAGGTTATAAAACATTGGGAAAGTAGTCAGGGCATGAGCAAGAGCAACTGGAGGTAGATTAATACATTACTTAAGTAGCTAGGGAGATGATGTGAATCACTCCTGTTCACCTAGAACAGGAGCATGGAGCAGAACAGCTGAAAATGCTGCTGCATGGCAAAGTCAGTGGGGAACAGCAGGCTTTCTTTACATTCTGCATAGTCAAGGTACCTGCTAGACAGGGCTGGTAGCCCTGTGAGAGGCCTCAGTCATCTCAGGAGAGGCACCTGCCTGCTCTGTGTGACTGCTGAGAGGGCTGGGCAGGCTCCACCCTGCTGTCAAGGAACACACTAACAGGGCTGCAGCTGGTCTGGCTGTCTCCTGTGCGATGCTCCTGTGTTTGGAGGGCTCACCCAGAGAGCTGGGGACTTTAATTCAGTGGCATGCTCAGCCGCTAACTGAGCTCAGCCGTCGCCAAGGAGGAGCCCCCGGGCATGACAAGGCTCCCCCTGGAGTAGGGAATGTGTATGCTGGTGACTGGGAGACTGGGAGTTTACCTGCTAGGGGCCCTCTTCTCAGCTGTCGATTCTCTTCTCCGCCCTACTCTACTAGTGACTGCTTGAATTCCATCCAGCTTCCAATGCCTGCCTGATAGGCTGAAGTCTGTCCTTTCTACTATGCCTGCTTCTCAATTAACATTGAATTTTGTAAGAACATAATTGAATCAGACCAGAAAGCCAATGTTCTCTCCCTGGTAGATGTGGATGCTTAGGGAAAGAGCACAAGGAGCAGCTGGTACAAAATTATCTTTCCCTGGCTTATTTACCCCATTCCAACATCCCATGAGTTTGGATTTGGTTTGGTTACCTTGAGTTTGGTTTGGTTACCTTGGCAATGGTAACCATAACACTGAGTATTAAGCCAGATAATAACAGTAATAGCAATGACAGTGATGATGATGCCATTATCTAAGTACTAGCCACATCTTTCCATTCATCTTGCTGATCACCTGGAAAACCCTTCCATATTTTCACCTCTTGCAGTGATCAGTTCCACAATTTACTTAAGTAATTCAATCATGTTTATCCCCCAGACGCCTATTTTCAGGAGAAAATTTTCTAAATTATTTTGTCTGCATCATTATGATAAACCTTCTATTTTTCTGAAAATTCCCCTTTGGCCTTGGCCATCTCTTGCTCTGTTTATGTATTTTGGGATAAGGCAGAGAGAGCACTCACACCACACAACGTGTATTACACAGAGGTTTACAAATATGCACTCTTTTGTTCTCTGTGGTAGCAAAGTCCAGTAAAAAGGCTGGAGAATTTCCATCCTTTCCTCTCTCTCCACCAGAGACTCTTTGAAAACTATGTTAAGGAATTGGTTTAGGTACTCTGAGTGGAGATTGTGTGTATGCAAACCCTCAGAGGCAGCAGCATATCTCTGTTGGGTCTGACTGAGACAGTTCCCTTGTCCCTCACTGTGCTGTGCTGGGCATCGGTCGCTGGAATGGTGTTGATAACCCAGCAGTGTTTTGGCTACTGCTGAGCAGCACTGTCCCTGTAACATTCCTTCCCTCCACCAAGGGGCTTCACCTGGAGCCTGTGGCAAAGGACCTCAGGAGAAACCCGAGGCCATCCGTTAGGGATTTGGAGCTGGAGTTATGGAGGGTCAGAGGCCCGCTGTACTCCAGCTGAAAGAGCAATGTTAGTGGGACCCTATAGAGGGGTTTGAGCTGCCTCAGAAGTTGTTGGGACAGAAGCTTGTCACCTCTTGGCACCATGATTGCCATCCTACACTGGATGTTTAATGGAAACATCCCCTCAACACCTCACATAACCAGTGCTACATGGAGTAAGTGGGTAGCATTGATTACACAACAAACCCCATTTCCCAGGAATCCTAGAAGAGCTTAGGACTGGCCAGAAGCCAGACATTTTGGAGCATTGCCTGAGAAAGCGGCTCATGCCCAAGAAGCACCACCATATAACTTCCACTTTCTGAGAATGCCCTAACCACAAGGGTCTCATAATAGCTTTGAAGCTAAGCCCCTCTTGAAAAACAGAAAGTGCACTTGGTGAAATGCCTGTTGCTTTCATTCCAGACCGAGTCCCTCAGTCTGGAATGGGACTTGAGCATCGCTGGTTTGGTCAGTGACTGGACCTCCACAGGTCTCTCGGTGGTCCCCTCTCTTTGCAGAGGTGTGTGCTGAGATGCCTGGGAAACTTGGGAGGTCAAAAGTGGGAGGAGTCTGGAGGTCAGACCCTTGTAGAAGACAATAAATGAGCAAAGGTCTGAAGCCTCAACCCATCTTGGAAAAAAATGTCACCATAAATGGACTTTTATCACTCCCGATCTACACAAAACATTGCTGTAAGTCTGCAGAAGCCTCAGTTCATGTTAGGATCAGTGGCACAAGCAATGTGCCACTTGCCAAAGGCTTCACCTGCTGTCCCACGGCTGACAGCCATCAGCACAGTGAGCATTTGTCATGTGGGACCCAGCTGCTTTCCAGCCTCACCCTCTCTTCAGCACCAAGTCCTGACGTTTTGACTGTTTTACCTCAGTGATGCTTCAGTCTTTTTTGGTTTCTATCTGCTGCACAGAAAGAAGCAGGAGGACAAGACCCCCAGCTTTTCTTGGGGAAAAGGAATTGGTCGGCTTTCTTAGCCTAGCAAAGTACTGCCAGCTGTGTGTCCAAAACTGGTTCCATGGGAGCCAGACACAGAGCAGTTCCTGCCTGCCTTGCTGTGTGCCATAGCTAATGAGGTAAGAATATTAAAGCATTCCTTGGCAATCACTTTATGGAAGGAGAGGCTCAAAATTAGAGAAGTTTTTTTTATTTTTTTTTTTTAAGACAAAATTCTAAAACACGAAAAGTCTTCCATCCTAAATTAAATGCCAGATTTATCTTGCCTGGACCATCAGGTTTCACAGACACTACTAAACTCCCCCTGCTATATAAATCTTAAATCTTCTCTGACTTTTTCCTGTTATGCCCACTCTTAGGTTGCCTCTTGACTACCACCTCACTTTATTAGGCGTGTTAACCCTTTGGTGGGGTCTTCTCAGCTTCACACCACCCCTGTATGTCCTGCTGGTCTCCATTTCAGCTGTCTATTCTCCTGTCTCTGAATAAATGCAGAATTTCCTTTGCCTGTCTCCTTGCAGACAATTTACAACTCGCTGTCTACACCAGACCTGTCTTCTTCTGCCCACACTGAAATCTGAGCTGCCAGATAAACTGAACTTGGACAAACTGGAGCTTCTTAACACCTCCCTCTTTTCTCTCTTCCTTTTTTTCCCCCGTTAACCAGAGACAAAAAAAGCCAGACGCAAGCTTGTAACTTGTGCACTCTGTCCTCAAGTCTAGGCTGCATAAGTCCTGCAGTCTTCCTTCACGGTGTTAAGTAATGAGGCATTTTAAGAGGACTCTCGTGTGGCTCATGCCCATGTCTGGCTTCCCAGGTTTTTTATGTCTCTTCCACCACCTGGGTAGTGGAAGCAGGCACAGCCTCCCATTTTGCATCCCATGGGTGTGGGGCTGCTGACATGGAGCTGCAGAGGGGCAGGCAGGCAGGCTAAAATCAGGAGGCAGAACTTACTCAGGAGCAAAAGAAGCAGTCAGTCAGACAAGAGACTCAACCAGGGAGATGTGCTATCTGGGGAGAGGAGAGGGCAGGAAGGGGGTGGTCCTGAAGGAGAAGGTAGGGCTGGCAGAGAGGGAAGTAATGATGAAGCCAGCCTTTTCCCCTGGAAAACATCTTTTGCAGTTTCTCTTGACTAGGTTTGTTTCTTGGAGCAGGCAGAGCTCCTGGGAACACTTGGACAGAGAAGCTGGGATACGCTGGGTACTTGTGATTCAGATGTTTTTTTCCCTTTCCTATCTCCACAGAAAACATCAGGCAAGTTTCAAAACTGGGAACTTGGTGTTACGTCAGTGCTTCCTGCTCTGCTGAAAGAGTTTTTGAAAGTAGCTGTTAGATCACCAGTTCCTTTGTAGAGCCTGTTGTAGCTGCTCATCTCCAACTGGAGGTGTGCCATGAAGACACAGCACTAGTGTTCAGTGATTTCTGAAGTGTCCATAACGCCCTCTTGGAGGCACATGCCACCTGCAGTGTCCCAGGACACAGCCCAGAGGTGTTTTTTCATGACAGGTATTGGAGAATCTCCAATCTGGCTGATTTTGAGCCTGTGGGCTCCACCAGTAAAAGTTGTTTACAAGGAAGTAGCTAAGACAAACCAAGTTTATACATGCTCTGCATTTGTTGATGATAAAAGATAGAAAATGCGTGGGCAAGGCTGTCACTATGTCATCTCTCTCAAACTCTAGGCACAGCCAAGGAAGAGTTGTAAACACAATGCAGTTTGATGATAAAATTTATCATAATGCTTTACACATTAATTGCAATTACAGCATCAGACTCACCACCTCACATCATCCAGTGGGCACTTCTAGACCCACACTGTGCCTTTGGTTGCCATATGCCAGCTGTGAGGTGCTGCAGCGTGGCTTTGTAACAGTAAGTGTGCTTGCCACCAAAGTTTTGACACACTGCAAAACTCTGTTGGCTGCATCAGGACAGAAGGAGATAAACCCCTCCCTTTCAGGATGAAAGCAGAGCTGGAAACAGTTAACCATTTGGTGATGTCCTGACAACAGGTGTGCCTAACACATGATCCCCTCTGGCCAGTGTGGTCCTGGAGGAAGTGTTCCTTTTCCCGGAGAGCAGCTTGCTGTGGTATATCTTGAAAACTAACACAGAGCTTTGTACAAACATATGAGTACAGAAGGCACAGTGAGAAACACAGCAGCCTGCTGGGATTTTCCCTGGATACTCTTGTTGTACAGTTGTAATCCTCTAAGTTTCTTTTCTGTTCTGTGGATTTTGATTTTCTGAGGCAGGATGAGAAATGTTTTGTCTTAGCACTGTGCTGGGGTTCAGGGCAAAGCAAGCATCACACTTTATCAATTAGAAGCAAGGCCAAACATGCCATGAGTCACAGCTGGAGGGACTTAAGTGGGATGCCTTCTCCCTTCCTAACTGTGCCGCCTCTCTGAGTCCCTGTGGCCTGGGTGGGAATGGCCAGATACTGATGACACCACATGTGCTGTGATGAGTGGGAAGTGGAAAGCCAGAATGAATTTCCAGGGATATGTGGGCACTCCCTTCTGGAGCTCTGCTTTTCATATGCATCTCTAAAAATGGCTGCATCCCTCCCCCACAAGAAGCTGTAGGATGTGTGCCAATTGGGCTGCACTGGAAGTAAAGGGAAAAAGACAAAAATCTGAAATATGTTGTTTTATGCCATTCTCTAAAGAGTCCCAAGCAGGTTTTTTTAAAGACTGAATGAAGTTTGTTGTCTAGAAATGATTATTTTAAGAGCAAGAGCAAACTGTATTTAAAAAGGGCATTCACCTCTTCACCTCACACGGTTGTTCAGGATGTGTCATGTCCGGAAGCACTGGAATGTTACATGTCTTAATTTGGACCATGGCAGTTTTGCTGCCAGCAATTGTGTGGGTAAATGTTGGAAAGGGACACGTTGGTCTGGATTGCTCTTTAAACACACACAGAGGTCTGCCCTGCTTATAGGGCATCTAGAAAGCACAGCTGCCTGGGGGGCTCCCAGCTGGGCTGTCCCCAGGCAGCCCCACCACTGGCTTCACCTGTCATTTGCCCCTTCCCAGAGGGAAGGCAGCAGGGATGGAGAGGAATAACCACTGCTCTGCTGTGCGACCCCACTGGGCAGAGTGCATGGGTTAACCCGTGAGTAGCACCTGGGGCACAAATCCACAGAGGATTTGGACCTGGAACTCCACTCCGGCTCTGGCTCCCTTTCCCCTTTATTTGGCTGAGAACAGCTGTTTTCTTCCCTGCTCACTGCAGTGCCTCTTACCTTAGGAGGACACCTAGGGCTGGCTCTGGCCTTAGCAATGAGCTCTGTTCAGCCTCATCCCCGTGCCTTGAGCACACCCCAGTGAGGACTCTGCCTCGTTTCTGCTCTCTGTGCCCAGGTTATTTCGTTTTGCTGGCAATGGCCACGCTGCCAAAGCCCAGGGATCCCATCAGAGATTGCATTGCTCTGGTTCACCCTGCCAGGGTGAGAAGTTAAGGCAGAAGTGGTTTGTGCTCAGTGGTCCAGTTTGTGTCTGAGACAGAGTACAACAGCCCCATCTCCTGCTCTCCAGTCTGGGAGGTCTGGAGAGCTGGCTGCCAGCTTGGCCCGCGTCCACTAACATCCCATGCCATCCTCTGTCCTACTGCTCTTTAGAATCAGATGCCTGTAGCTGATGCCAGTGGGATGAATAACACACAGAAATGCTGCAGAGTGGGATGAAAGGTAGGAAATGTGGGTGATGCCAAGTCTTGCTTCCCCTCAGCAGAGGTATTTTTTTTGCTGGAAGGCTTTCCTGTTTTTCATTAGGCAGCTGTGTGACGGTCTCTGGGCAAGGAGTCCCAGTCCCTTGTGGTGCCAAGAAAAACACTCCAAGTTCTTGGCCTCTGAATGCCCATGTGGTGAGTAAGCTGGCAAGGATTGGATGTCCAGCTCTGCCTGTGCATGCACAGATGGGAACAGACGGGAAGGAATACAATCCAAGCTAGAAAATGGCTGAAGGGAAAGAAGAAACCTAACTGAAGAATGCTGGGGAACTTGAGGTCGTCTTGGCACAGATGCTTCCCCAGCACAAATCAAAGGGTAGAGGGAAAAATGGAACCCCTCAGGATGGCAATAGGCTTCTTTCTTTCATTCTTTCCTCTTCCCTGTCCCAACTCCCCTCTTCTGAACATGACCTGCCAGAGCAACACATAGCAAGCAACTCCTCACTGCCACACAGACTGGCTGTAGTCAAGGCACTCCTTAAGATCTTTCATCAAAATCTGTACCATCACCCTGTACCATCAGATAAAAATCTGCTTACTTTTGATCTAATTGCATTTAATATGAGCTTGGACTTTTTCCAGAGTAGGAACAATTGTTGTTGCTTAAATATTTTATAAACTAGCATTTTTTCTGGCCAGAACACAAACTCTTAGAAGTCAATGATGAGGAGCCATCATGTACCAATATTTTTTTTTTTTGGGCACAATGTGGCTCTGGGTATTATTTTAACTTTCCTTCACTGGGAAGTGAAGGAAAATTTACTTTTTACTTTCTCACTGTCAGCATGACTTTAGTTTTCCCTTTGTGTCATGTCACAGGGATGTAACTTTGGGGTAAATTTTTGATACATAACTAAATTCAACGGCTAAATTAACATCGTTTTCGAAGACTGAGAGAAGAGTTTACAGCCATTTCTTGCTTAACATAAGCCATAGTATCTTGCCTAGTTGTTCAATTCTTAAGGCAGCATTTACAGTTACACTTTTCTTCAGAATATACATTGCTTTGTTCAGAGGGAGACAATGCTACCACACAAGCTGCAGAAACCTGCATTTACTGCTCCCACTGCTGTAGAGTGAATCCTCATGCTTGAGAGGGAATGGGCAGAAAGTGTTGTAGCATGCAAAGCCTTCCTGACTTTAGCTGTCTACGAGAACCTTACCAGGAGATTCCCATTTCTAAGGGAATCTTATTCCAGGGAACACTGTATTTGGTTTGCATGGCCCTATTTTGGTATTGGGTAGGCTATAGGGGTGGCTTGTGCGAGAAGCTGCTGGAAGCTTCCCCCATGTGCAACAGAGTCAATGACAGATGGCTCCAAGATGGACCTGCTGCTGGCCCAGCCTGAGCCCATCAACAGTGGTGGTGCTTCTGGAATAGTTATTTTTAAGAAACAGGGAAAAAACTGCGTATCAGCACTCAGCTGGAAGAGGGGATGCTGGAACCCAGGACATCCCTCTGGCTGTCCTGAGCAGCCAAGACCCCTGCCAGGGGGCTCAGAGACCCTGGCACAGAGCCCAAGATGCCTGTGGTTTTGATTATGACCTGTGGAGCAAGTTACCAACCTTAGATGAAGATCTGCAAGCCACGACAGTTTAAGTTGAATGATAGTGAATTTATCACGGGGTAATAAAGGAGATTTTGAGGTTTTTAGAATGGGGGTTCAAAGGGCAAGATAGAGGAATCTGGGTGTGTCCAGCCTTTCTCCTTCTTCTTCTTGGCCTCCATCTTCTGCTGTGATGTTGGCACTTTTTAGTGGTTTAGAGTAGAAGCTCACTGTCTAACATAGGTAAAAGGTATTGGAAAGTAATTGTATACGTAGTTTTTAGTATAAAGACATAACACCGCCCTGGGGGCAGGAAGAATGCCTCTGACTGTCTTGCTGAATAGACCTCAGCTGGACAGGAGAAAATATTTTATAGATAAGGAACAATAAACAACCTTGAGACCGAGAACTGCAGAGCTCTGACTCCTTCTTTGAGCGCCAGGCTGGGAAAAGAGACTTTCTAACTTTTCTCTGAGTTACTCTGACCAGAGAGAGATCCCGAGAAGGGGAGTGAGAATATGTGTGAGAAACAACTCTGCAGACACCAAGGTCAGAGAAGGAAGAGGGGAAGGTGGTTGGCTCTCCAGGTGACAGAGCAGAGATACCCTGTAGCCCATGAAGGCCTGTGGTGATGCAGAGATCCACCTGCAGCTCCCAGAACCCCCAGCAAAACAGATGGATGCCCAAAGGAGGCTGTGATCCTGTGGGAAATCCACAATGGCACGGACTCCTGGCAGGACCTGTGGCCCGGTGGAGGGAGGAACCCATGCTGAAGCAGGCTTGCACCACTGTGAGAAAGGCAAGCTGCTTGCAGAGCTCTGTGCACACACAAAAGGAGACATTTAAAGGACGCCAGGCCATGATAAAAGGATGGCTGTAATAACCCAGAAACAAAGACACTTGAACATAAATAGTCTGATGCAAGAGAAAACTGGAATCAGATTTTATGGCATCCAGACCTCTGAAGATCACAATGGAAGCTCCTAGCTGAAAATGGAGTGGAAGGCATGAAGCCTACAGGGGTTGAACTGAGACCAACACAACGATCACTGAAAGTGCCATGACTGATGCATAGTCAGTCTTTGGGCAAGGAATCAATCACAATTCACCTCAAGTGCTGATACTTCTTCCCCTCCCTTTGCTCACATGACTGATGGAAAGGTCATTATTTCCACTATAGCGTTTCATGACTGCAGTACCAAAAGTCCTGTATGCATAGCCCAAAGGAGTTTCTCATGCTCTCTGCAAAAGGCCAGCCAGGGCTTGAGGCTTGGACTAGGGTTTGCTTCTCCATCTCAGAGTGGGCACAGATAGAACAGAGCCACCCCTAAGTTGTATTCAAAGACAGTGGCAAAGCTTGCCCCTGACCCTGCAGCAGCAACTCTGGTTTGTGCTGACAGCCTTCAGCACACTATAAAGAACAGGCTGGATCACAAACCTGAACTCTTCATCTAGTGAGTGTACAATGCTTAGACATGCAAGCAAACCTTAACTTCTACAAGTTTAGGGTAACTCTGACTGCAAACATGCATGTCTCAAAAAAGAGAAGCAGCTCTGTGTTTGATCTCACCCATCCCTTCTGGAAACATGCACACAAGAAATCAGGAGGCAAATTTCCAGCCACAACTTTTTAGGCATCGTGACAAAATGTTCTCTATCTTACAGGACACATAGGTGGCCAGAGGGATGCTTCAATGTCAACTGAAAGGGAATAAGGACATGTATTGAAGCAGTACCAGCAGAAAAGCATTCCAACTATTTTTAAGGGTTTTCCAAGCATAGTGGCTCATGCTGTGTAATCAGACAGATGCTACAGTTTTAACAACAGCAAGGACTTCTTTGCTGTAGGAGTGTCAGACCATTTGTCTGAGTCCTGAGCAGCTCCACTGTGAACCAAGTAAGTCTGGTTTGTACCTGCCAGGTATGCAACTCTTCCTTTTTGAATCTAAAAATGTGGGTTCAAGTCATGCAAGTGACCAACAAATACTGCAAATTTTATTTTTATTTCCTTGTTACAGAAACTAAATTAGCATATGCCTACATCTTAATTAAAACAAATTCACCACTGCAGAGAAAAAGTATTCTTTTTATTCTCTAAAGCACACCTGTGAACACAGAATGAAGTGTAATTCAGTACATAAAAGCTTATTGGTGTACCTCTCACTGCAGTTTCTCCATTAGTTCTTTTAAAAAAATCATTAGATCTTAGAGATTTTAATATGCTTCCATAAGCTTTGCATCTTCTACCCCTAATGCAATTCACTTTTAGAAATCAGTTAAGAAGCTAAATCAAAAAGGCCCCATAACTTTGCTTTATTTACAGATGCAATGGCTGAATTGAAATAGATTACAGTCACTCCCAGCACCAGCTTCCAATTCAAAGGATTAGTGCATTCCAAAATTTCTCTTTCAACTGTTTTCTAGAGGGGATTAAATTGTCCATAACTACAGCTATGTAGGTAATCCCAGCCACCTACATGAATTACCTTAGAGAAAATAAACGTGCTGACAAAAATATTTATAATTAAGAAAATGACAAAATGAGAAACTCAACCTTCAGGAAGAATGGACAGAAGTTTGGTTTTGTGCTGCACTCATTGCTGACTATGGGAGCAGCAGCAGCAGTGTGGGAGAAGAGCAGTTAAGCAGGCTGGAGCCCAGAGCAGGTCTCTCTGGTTCCTCTGTGAGGAGGGCTGTATGTCCAGCTTTCATTTCCTCCTCCCTTTCCACACATCTCCCGTTATTACTTTTTTGTGAAATCATCGGGCAGATTTTCTGAACTGAGACAGCATGCAGCTTATTTCAGAGGGGAAGAAAATAACTGCATCTGCAGGCAGGCTGACTTGCATTATCTGAATAAAGACAGATCTGCTCCTCTGAGTTTTACAGTTTACAAATGGATGAAGGTCTTGTGGCAACTGAGAAACTACTGTAAGATTAACAGCTCGGATGCACGTATATTTGTCTGTTCTTACATACTTTCAAAACCCAATGGAAGGAAGAAGTATCTGCGATTCAGGTAGATCCAGAAGGATTTTTTTTCTTACACAATAAGGTAAATTACTTAGCACATTCCAGGTTAAAAAAATTACAGTAAACATTCAGTAACTGGAATGCATATAATATACAAGTACCATTACATTTACAAAGCTGTTCATGACAATTTTTCTTTCTATATTAAGCATAAAAAAGTTACAAGCTAATTCACAATAACCTTAGTTACAATGTTATTAAAATACATTGATGTTAATCATAAAAATATTTTACTATTTACATGTATATTGTATAAACCTTAACAATAAGAATATGCCTATTTTAGGATGCCTTAAATGAATATTTAGGCAGATTGGCCCATTTTATAGTGCAGTATCCCTGTTTTGGTCTTCACACCATGAAACTGTACCAGATTCACAGTATCTTTGCTAGTGCTTTGCTAAAAGGCTTAATATCTTTATTATTTAAGAAGCATTAATTCATTCATTACAAAGAGTCAGTTTTATTTCCACTTTGTTTCTTATTAAATCCTACCCCCAGTAGTTCAGGACACTCTGCCTGGCCTTGAGCAATTTGGTTGCATTTCCACATAAGGCTGTAATTAATTTCATCAGTTATCACACTGTCTTGCTTGTAGTCTGGATGCTGCGCGATGAATTCCCTCATCCATCGAGCCACTGTCATTAACTCTCCTGCGGGCAAGAGCAATTAAATTTCACACTTTATACATCTAATTTAGCAGTAGAACACCTAGAGTTCTGTGCACTATATACACAATTACTGAGTAGCCCATGCTTTCATGAGAAACACATTCCTATAATTTTTGGTTTTCAAATATGGCTAAATGGCAGGCACAATTAAGCTTGACTTTTCCCTGATGGTCTAAAAGACACTTATCTGGTACAGTTTTCCAACTTTCAGATGTTCCAATGACACAATGCAGAGAGAAGTAGAACCTGAACTAGAACAGGTGCTACCAACAGACTGTACAGCAAAAGGTCTTAAACATTTAATTTAACAGAGAATCTGGCTGAGATGAATCAACAGACCCCTCTGCACTACTACATTTATATAGAATAAGTTTGTAGTTGATCCATCCAACTGACCTGCTAGTTTTGGTCAGTCAACCCTGGCTTATTACTCTTCCTCTGGCAGCTACTCTAGCAAAAAACAGGCTGGTTCCCAATTATACCAACTTCTGGTTTGTACACAGTGCCTCTGCTTCACTCCACAGTTCTTGGGTCGGTCAGCAGGTACCTAAGGGTCCCCAGCACCTCTGTAAAAGGTCACTGAACGACACACACCACTTGCAGGAGACTGGCAGCCCCATAAAGCTGCAGCTGGGGGCTGGCTGGACACCGGAGTCCAGGCTGCTGACTCTTGCTCCTGAATGCAGCACATGCAAGCAAACCTTAACTAATACAAGTTTAAGGTAATTCTGACTGTTTTAAGACATTAAGATGGGCTGATGGGATGCTCAAAGAGCCTAGAAAAACTTTCATGGCTAGCTACCAGAGCATCACCTTCACTGTGAGACTGGGAAGAGTCAATGGCTTCCACTACAGAAGTCTTCGGTTTAAGAATATTATAATAAAGCAAGAGGAATCAAGTTAGAGAAAGCATGAAGGAACACACAAGTAAAAAGTAAAAAGAATCCAACACTAAAAATATCCTAGCAGTGGTTTTGAACAGATGTACATGAAGACAAATCAGAAAAACTGCAGAAAGTATCGGAAAGAAAAGCAGAATGAAAAAGGTTACTAGAAATCAAAATGTGCTTCCAAAAACCAGAGGTAATGTTTTCAAGGAATGAGGCAAGATTTACACTTCTACATAAGAGGGCAGGAAAAAAATTGCTCAAGAGGCTTTATTTATTGAAGGCACTAAAACTCAACATGCAAACTTTCTGACACCAAAGAGAAGCAGGGAGCCTGCAAGAAAGTCAGTGGAGGCAGGAGCTGAGTAGAGTGAAGCTCAGGAACAGACAGGTTTGCAGTGCAAGCAGGAGTGCAGCTCAGGAACAGACAGGTTTGCGGTGCAGCTCAGGAACAGACAGGTTTGCAGTGCAAGGCAGAGTGCAGCTCAGGAACAGACAGGCTTGCAGTGCAGCTCAGGAACAGGCAGGTTTGCAGTGCAAGCCGTGCAGGCGCAGCGCTGCAGGAGCAGGCTCCAGCACAGCAACACGGACCCCTAGTGGCCAGGCAGCCCGGCACTCCCCATCCCGGCCCTGCCGTGCCCTGCACACCCGCACTGGGAGCACAGCCTGCAGCTCTCAGGAGTGCCACACTGTGCCAGTACAGTATGGCACCACTGACTGCCAAAAGGTGTGAGACACGTTCCAGCAAGGAGGGGCAAAGGGAGTTGTACGTTCAGGAGCAACAATATACTGGAGAGGTCCACACAATTATGAATGCTGATGACAAGTGAGTCGATAAACATGATCCTACAACACAGGAACTAGAAGGTGTATCATGGAATAACTGTGAAGAGCATTTAAATGAGAAAAACTAGAGAATTAATTTTTTCAAAAAGCATACCACAGAACCGTGTAATTTCTTATTATATGACTTTAGGGGGAGCAAAAGTGTAACTGCTTCAAGAAAGGTAAGGCAAAGATCATGGAAAGCACATCTGTGAAGGCTCATCAAGCTCTGTGATTACTGCACTGCAGGCAGCCAGGAGAGCACACCAGGACAAGGACCACTCGATGCTGCTACCTCAGTACTGCTTGCATTAATAACTGGTGGTGGTCAGAGCTGCTGCCTGCCTAGCAATCTGCAGTCTCACTGAGTGGTGGCAGTCACACACCAGCGATACGAGGCCAGGAGGGTAAGCCCTGCTGTGCTGCAGGAGAGGAGGTGACTGAGGCTCAAATGAATTATGCCAGGGCAAGGTTACAGCCACAGCAGCTAAGGTGTCAGCGATCTTAATTCATGAGTGCTGTGTGCTTTCTCACCATTTGAGAAATCTGAAAAATGGCCACTCTTTGTGGATGTGACTCATACTAAACAGGCTGTGGATAAGGAACATTTAAGATCAAGAGTAAACTGGAATAATCCAAAGCTCACACCTGAGAAACACTGTGGCACAGTAATACAATACCTAATGCTTTTTGATTCTGTGAATTCTAGTTCTTAAGAAGCTTCATTTAAAAGTAATTTCAGTTTCTAAGACCTGAACTATAAACCCTACACTCTTATCTACCTCACGCTCACAGCTTTTAGGTCTGTAAATACAGGAGCTGACTTTTGCAATGACTGCAACTTTGCACCAGGCAGCAAAGCTTTTCTTTGGTGGGGAACACCTGCAGCTGGTCACTAGGCCTTAGGGAAAAAGCCTGCTACAGTTATGGATTCCTTATTTTCTCGAGACCATTTTTCTGAAGGAAAAAACCCCAAACAAAGGGAACGTTTAAAAACATGTTACTGTTCTGAAGAACTGTTAATGTAGTGAATTACCAGATAAGACAAAATCCTGATTTCCACCTCAGCTTTGGAAAGGTCTTTACCTAGAAGCTTCTACAGCAATTTTCAGGAATTAAAGAGGAATGCAGCACTTTAGTTTAAAACTTGGGGCGGGGGGGAGGCCTAAGAGAAAATCATTCTTGACTTAGGAGGCTAAAATAAACCATCTAGTTAAATTTTCATCAATGCAGTTATACAAGTGATTTACACAAAAAAAGTTAAAAAGTTGACACAGACTGAGCTAAGCACACAGTTCTGAATTAAGTTTAGCCTGCATCTTTTACTTATTATACTGCTGCATTTTATGAAGATACATAAACAGTCATTATACACCTGTCTTGAAAAACATTGCAACGTGGGAATGACTGTGGAAGAGCCTGCTCTGCTCCCCCTTGAAGGAGTTCTGCTGCTAACAGAAGGACCTTCTTATCAGTGAGCTAAAGTCTAGGTCCCATGGTCTAGCAGACCTGAGTTTACACTTATGAATGCTTTGGAGTCACACCAGTAGTATCAGGCAAGCTACAGACCCAGCCTCAAATACTCTTACAACACTCAAGTGACAAGGAAAGTGGACTGGTGTATGTTTAAACTCCTACAAAGTGGACAGACGATACAGTGGCAAAACAGCAGTAAATGGTGTTGAAAAGCAAAATCGAGGACTGGGTATGTACTATCCTCTAAACCATGATTGTTACTCTATCAGTTACTCTGAATTTAAGTTCTAAAATGGATCACTAAACACTACAGATCAAAAATAGACAGGACAAGATTTAAGGTAGAGAACACACTTGAGTCCTTTGCTCTAATGATTTAACAGCTAACAAGACATCCACAGGTCCCATCAGTCTTATCCAATTAAAAGTAGAAAAATGCCAAGAAAGTCAATGTCCAAAAATATGAAACATACCAGAGGCTCTCTTTTTTATTAGCTTCAGGTAGTTTAGGATGCTGCATCTTGTATCCACATCCACTTCCATGTTTTCAAGATAAGAATTCAAAATTGGGATCAAACCTGGAAAGACTCCTTCCTGTGTAAGAGAACAGAATCAGCATAAAACACACTCAGTCTGTTTCTGGAAGGGTAGAATAGGAAGTGTTCCAGGTAGAAGAGGCTATTACCTTCCCATTGATAATTGTGTCAATGCTCATTAAGGTGTACTCTTCTGCATCAGTGCTTGTCCCATTCTGTGCAGAGCCACATCCATCCAAAACAACATTTCCACCTTCACGTGTGACAAAGGGAAAGGAAAAAAATGGTAAAAAAGGCAAGACATGTGCTAAACATCCACAACAATGTTAGTCAGATTACTTGATGTGATACCTTTGCAGATATCTTTTCTGAAGTAAAACATTCCCTGTCGTACAGCATCTCTTTTCTGGGCCACCTTCATGTTTTCATCCACCTGGCAAAAAAAAAAATATTTCAGACATCTGTGCTGTGATACTTTAGAAAAGTAGGATTCTACCAAAACGTCACATTTGTGTTTCGTAAGTTGAAATATCTACTATATTTCTTACTACTTCATCACACAAGGTCAAGCTGTGAAGCTAAGTTTTATTTCATTCTTCAGTGTCCAGAACAAACCCACCAATAGATGACATTTTATTAAACTGGGTCTCCAGCAGAATAGGTAAGGGTATTGTGTTAGAACATGTTATGCTAATTTCAGTTTGGATGAAAACATAGGAACAGTTACAATTAACAGGTTATATCCCTTCTGGCAGACTTCTTTGCATATTTAGATGCAATTTAAATAAGTACGGAAGAAGAAAATTTCAATTTCCCTAGCCATAATTTCCTGCTTTTATTAACAAAATCACCACTGTCTTTAGAAGAATTATCACTGTATTAAACAAATGTTCAGAAACAGCATTCAAGTAAGTTTGCACGAGAACTGTATCTATTCCATTCCAGACATGTTAGGTATTTAAACTTAGATTGCCAGCAAAAAAAGTTCTAAATTTCAGGCTTCTCAAAAGTCCCCAAAACTACGTTTGCTCTGACATAAGCATTGCTCTGTCTTTCTGGATGGAAAATTTTGCCCAAGTTCTTTGGTAATTAACATCATACAGCTTTTGGACATTAGCTTTACCATATTGTCTTCAGAAAAAGGGATATTTCTCTGAATTCTTTGTCTGATATTTAACTAAAGGCTATGCAAAAGCTTCACTTACTCCTTACCTTCCACACCTTTGTTTTCAATTCACTTTATATTATGAAACCTATTTACACAACAGGTTATTTTGAAAGTTTGAAAGAACTCCAGTCCCAGCTGATGAGTGTTCAACCACATTCAATCAGACAGCCAAGATTAGTGTGAGATTAGCCCCATAACCCCCTATTATTTTATGTGAAAGAGGCAGGCTTACCAATGGTTGTGCAATTCTGTGTTGCATTACCTGCCAAATTGCTTGGCAAGCTTAAGCAATTTTAAGCCCCCCAGCCCTGCAATTCTGTTCAGGTTCTTTCAGCACCTGATCTCTTATTCACTCTTAACTGGTAGTTAAAATTTTTGTGCTTTTGAGACACTCAAATAACAATGTAATTATGTAATCTAACTGCTAAATTGCTGCATTATTCATGGAGTCTGAACTCCCTGACATCTCCTTTTAGAAGTCATACCAAATCATACCATGTATGAATGGTATGATTACTGTAAATTTATGACTTCAATATTTTTCTCCATTTTAATTAAAAAAATTCTATGAAAAGCCACAGGATACTGTGGCTATGCAGGATTTTCCAGTATAGTGTCAAAAGCCTTCTGCCCTATAAGACCTTTTTTAAAGCTACCCATAACATCACAGGAATATCCATCTAAAAAGACATTTTTTGGTCAAGTGTCTCAGAAAAAGGACATGCAAGGACAGTTTCACACAAAACAGTTCAGCAATTGTGAGAGCAAGATTAAAGAAAAAAGTACATTTTGCATGGCTTGTCTGTCTAAAGGCAAGCCACAGCTGTGACCAGAATCAGCAGTGTTTGTTTCCACTCAAGTACTGTGTAACACTAAGAATGCTGAACTCCCCCTTTCCCTCCCCACTACGTATAAACAAAACACAGAATAAGAGCATGAGACACAGACAACATTAATGTTTAGTAAGTCTAAAGTTTTTGAGTTCCACATATTTCTCCCCAGCATGTAAAATGGAGGAAACATACCCTTTCCCCCTTGTGACAATGCTATTTCTCAACATTTCTGCAGCAGTTCAGTGCTAGGCATCACAGAAATTCCTACAGAGTTTGTTTATGTTTAATTCCATGAGACAGCAGTAAAATATTTGTTTAATAGCGTAGAGTTTAAATTAATCCAAAGTACTTGTACAGATGAAAACTACTGGAAGACAAAAATGACTGTTCTGTAAGTGGACAAGTATTATTTCCTAGCTTGCAGGGGATAAAAATCAGACTTGATGCCTTACATTTAGCTCTAACAGATCTGATCTTTCACACCTACCTTGGACAAAGGAATGAGAAAATCCAGTTTATATGACAGAATCACTCTGGTTAGCAATACCACAAACACAACATAAGCAGAGTTTTCAAAGTCTGTTAACTGGACCTAGACATGAGAGGAGCAGAGATTCAATTACTTTGGGGGGAACACACCCATGCAAGGCCAGTGAGCACAGTTTGACTCAGAAGCTCATGCTGGCACTCGAGCTCACACACGCTGCCCTCGCCGAGGGCTGACCCCCACACACAACCACCAGCACTGACTTCCAGCGCACAAAGCACACACAGGCTGCAACAAACTCAACCCTGCAAAGCACACTTGTGTTTCAAAAGACTAATAACCTGCACCTTCAGGCTCTCTAATTACAGAAGTATAGTAGCATTTAAATTTCCACTCTAAAAGGATTAAATTCAGAGAGCTTAGAAACAGACTACTATAGAATAAAAGGACTTTGTGAAAAAAAAACAAAACTGTGACAGTGAAATTGTTCAGTACCAGGAAATGTACTAGAGAAATACAGTCTCTAAAAGCTAAATGGGGCTTTGTTTGCTGCTGCTTTAATACAAGCCTAATTCCTTTCCCCATCACCCCAAATCCATTAGCATGCGTTGATGTACTGCAGTGGATTCTCCTGTCAGTTACATTCCCACAGTCCATGTCTGATTAAATACTGCTGTCCACTTCACTTGCATCCAGCAAATCAAAGGGGAGAAAACACAGCACAAGTAATAGGAGTTTGATACTGGATGGCAGAATGCCTGGTACTTTTCCACTTAAAAGGAAATGTGCTTTTGCACATACTAATGTCTTCCTTACCTCCATAGGTCTGAATTCCACTCTCCATCCAATATCTGAATTTGGAGGTGGTGGCTTAAACCTCATTGTCTGCCAGTTTGTAGACTGAATATTCTGCAAAGCACATGAAATAATCTGTCACAATCAAGATGCACATCATTCTATAATATAATTGAAGAAAAATAAGCAGATAACTAGAGTCCTAGTGTTTTCTGTGGAACAGTGTAGCAGTTTGGAGAAATGGTTCCAAAGTAAGTGCTGTAATTTCCTAAAGCCCACAGTACAACTACCCAACGTAGGAGCAGATATGTTGTACTTTCTCATGCTGTTTTGGTTGAGTATTATGCACAAGATACTAAGGGACTGGCATGCAGCTGACTTTATTTTTTCATGAGGGGCTGACACATCCTGAACAAGAAAGGCCTAATATTACCACAGCTATTACCTCATAAAGCTGTAAAAGAGAGATTTCTACATAAATAAAAAACAAACTAGGTTTCAGGAAGCCTTAAAAATTGACAGTTCCCCTTTACATTTATATACATAGCTATAATTTAGGCCCTTCATATTTTATTTAGTTTAAAGTATAAGCCATCACCTTCTAAATAAAAGATAAAATGAATAAATGAATGTGCTTATAACTGCAAAGTCATATACTAAAAAACTACCTGAAGTGAAAAATTATTGAAAAAATTCTTAGCTAATACAGCCATCCTCCAATTCACTATTATGAAGATAAGCAATTATATAGATATATATTTAGTAAATTCCTCTAAATTAGACATAACCTCAAAATGGTCGGATTCATTTGCATCATCTAGATGTATTTTCTCCTCAAACAAAGTCAATGGGTCTCGAATGAACAAGTGTGCAATATGCTGTGCCAAAAGGTGGTCAATACCTACAAAATGAAAATTCAAACAAACAATTCATACACATCAAAACAGGCTCTAGAAATATTTTTTTAACAATTTTTTTAACAAGACTGAAAGCATCTAACACTGAAGTGCTACCTCAGCCCACCACATCCTGTTTAAGTGATGACTTCAGGAAGGAAGGAAATGATTAAAAACAGCAAAACCCCCGAACCAAACAGATTCTTGTTTGGAAATGGCAGCTGAGTATTGGTGTGGCTGATATTCTTCCTGTTTTCTGATGCATTCTGTGCCATGTTTCCTAAAGCAGTTTGGCTTTCTCCATAAAAATAAACCATTAATTCCAGCTTGAGAAACTCAGTTTGATGCATTAGGGACAGTTTCTGTTACAAATGAATCTTTTTAAAAAACTCTCAAGACCACTCTGCACAGATACTTCCTGAGTAGGAAGTCACTCTGAGGGCCGCACAATGTTTGTAACAAACAACAACAAAAACCACAATATATCCCCACATACTGCAAACATAATTCTTAACCTGCTCATAATGAAGCAAACACTTACCTTCCTTTATTAGGTGCTCGTAGATATCTTTGTCTATTGTCAAATCAATGTCATTGTATTTCTCACCACATTCAGATAGATAACTGTCTATGGAATCATATCTGGATTTACTGATTCTATAATGGTTGTTCTTCAGTGGCTATATAATTTAAGAATACAATATTTTAACAGCTTGTTAACAATGTTACCTAAGTTTTGCTCACTAATGACACTTAAGTTGAGAATTACTATCCTATTTAAAAAACCCTACAACCTCAATTAAACTTATTAAAAGCACGGGTCTTAAATAGGCTCAATATAAAGTGATTCTGGAATTATGACTATTTTGTTTGCAGACATATATATCTGAGCAAAAAATCAATAATCACACATTTACTAGAATTCTCTAGATGTAGAAATGTTTTCCTGATGTAATATGACATTACCCCAAGCACCTGGAAAGCATTAAACAAATACCAACAGTTTCACTATGTGCACACTGTTAGAGATGCCCTTAAAATAGGTAGTTCAAGAAAATTAAATTAAATTAAATATATCAAGTAAATTTAAAAAATTATTAATTTTATGTTATTGTGTATGTGCATTGAACGGAAATTCCTGCTTCGAGAAATTCTACAAGTTCTTATACCTGGCTCTATTGATTTAGTTCTAGTTTATACTACTCAACAGCACCCACTATTTAATCTAATGCAACTTTTGCCTTTTGGGCTCAAGCATAAATTAGCAAGTTTCCTCACTGGGGCCCTTTTCAGCTAGCTGTGGAAGACTGGGATTCCATACCTAATTAAAAGTATGTATTTGTTAACACAACCTGACCAACCAAGGCGAGTGTTTACACCATCTCTCCTGTATTTACCACAAACACCAACACACTTCCTCACTAGGGATTCTGATGAGCACAAGCAGACTCTGCTAAAGATTTAACTGTTTTGCCCCAAAAGCCCCAGATTGCTAGGAGGAGCACGGCTTACCTCCAGCCCCCGCTCCTCGCGCGTTCGGTCATCCACAGAGGCAGAGATCACGCCCCAGCGACAGTCGATGTCAGACACGTAGCCTCTGTAGAACGGAGACGCAGCACTCAGCGCCATCTAAAATGGAACAGCTGACATCAAAACAAAGGACAGGCCAAAGAACCAGAAGCAAAGCACAACCCCACTGGAAAGGGATCCAGAAGGAGCTGCAGTATATATATTTCAGTTTGACATCCAGCCAAAGCCCGAATAACCAGAAATATCTCAACTGCTGCCCCCGAAAAACACCTGGGTCAAGGGTTAGCATTCCTGAAGTGGCTTCTGATGCTCTCCAAATGTTTCACCTCTTACAGATCAGCATTTAAGGAATGCAAAAATGACACTGGCAGAAGCACTTTTGAGACAAATCAGCAAGTATTCTGCTTGCTCACTTCCGAAGTTCACCTGGCAATTATTTTATTTTGTTTATTTTTGTTTGGCCAGGCACCTTAGTAACACAGCTGGAACATACCTCACTCAGAGTAGGATCTTCTCATCATTCAGACCAGACAAATACTTTATAAGCAAATACATGCTTATAAAAGGGACAAATTTAAATTACTTAGGCTGAAATCCTCTGTAGCACCAGAGGGTTTTCAACACCAGTTGGAAAATTAAAAATTGTTTTAAGACCAAGCTTGCCTTGCTTTCATTAAATCTGCCCAAATCTATTTCTAAAACTATTTAACAAGAGTCTCACACAAGTGGGAGTGAGAGCAGAGGGGAAGAAATAGACACAAGGGCCAAGAAGGAACAGATATGATCTGTTTTGTGGTGTCATTTGCACATTAAATAGTTAACACGACTCACGAGGCAACCTAGTCTTCTCCCTGAATAGTCAATTTGTGAGCTTGCAATTTGGGTATTATTTTTTAAATATATAGTGATTTCTGCTATTAAGGAAGAGTTCATCTGAAAGATGTCCATTACTCACCACAATGGGACAAATCGTAGCCAGCTGATCATAGAGATACCTTGCTTCAGAAATGCTGCAAGCCTGAAATGTTACCTGTTGGAAGATGTACAGTTGCTATCAAATTTCTATCATCATACAACAAGCACAGTCTTCCTAGATTTAAAATCAACTATATAATAAAATTATTAATATACTAAAATTTTTAGGGTTTTTTTGTTTGGTTTTGTGTGGGTTTTCCCCCTAAGTCTTGGACACATTTCTGCCCCACCTATCAGTAGTGTTTATATTACAAGCTTCTTTCCATGTCATTTCCATGTTCATTCAGACCATAATGCTTCTATGGTGAGGCTGAATATACAAACACTTGCCAGAATCAAAGAAAATTGAGTTAACATCTAGAATACACACGGGTGAGTAATGCACCTTCAGGAAGTAAGCCAGGAACCTACTTAGAACAACAGTCAGACTCTATTGTAGATTTAACATTTGTTTTATGTGACGCTAATCCTGTTTTAAAGAACACTTCAAGATGCATTTGATCCTGAAAAACTGTGGAGAAAAAAAGAGTATCTGTGTGTCTACTGTAACTTTAATTTAAAAAAAACTCCAGCCTTTTCTGTATTACAGGCTAGAACCCAGCAAAAAAATAGAAAAGAAATATTATTTGCAGAAGGCATTAATGCTTTGGAAGCCCCACCACAAATAGGTCACTGGAATAGGTAACTCCTTTGTAATATTCTGGTGAAATTTACTCAGAGCACATCAAACAAAAGACAGTTCTAGTAGTAGACCTTGCCCTCTAGACTTTGTAAACCAACACTTTATGAATTTAAAAAATGCACAGAGTGATCAGTCTCAAAACTCCCTTTGTCTTAGCAGTTTATGTATTCACACATCAGAAGAAAACAGATGGGAATGTACACCTGTGCTATCAAAACATTATACAAGAGGTTTCAGCTCTAAACCAACAGCTCTGCTTGCTGTCCTGAAGAATTCCAGCTGCACACAGGCTTTCCTCTTCCAAGTATAGTAATTAGAATGACAAAACACAAATTTTCTTCTCAGCTTGCCACTAAACCAAACTGCACCTCAAGTAAGACTAAAAAATAACCCAACCAACAAATCCCTCCAAAACCCCTGAGTTCACTGGATGGATTTTTTGGGGGGTGTTGATGATGGTGCTATAGGGAAAATATGGGATTTGTTTGTGTTTGTCTTTTAAAATCTTCATCCAATATTCATTAAAATATCCCAAATTAGAAAACAGCTGTGTTGTGGAGAAAATATTCCTTCTGTGTCTATCCTCCAAGTGGCTTGTTTTGTTTTTTCAGAAAAAAAACCCAAGCAAACAAACAAAAACCCAGGTGGTTAAAAGACAAGATTAAGTATTATCTTGCAGAAAAGCAGCTAAGTATGATTTCTCACCATTAATTTTGGACACTCAGCACTAGGGAGCCAGCCTTGGAGTGGGGGTGGGTGCACAGGACACCTACACTCTTCCCCAGACAATGATACTTGCCTCCCTTTTCTTTTTATGTTTATTCCAAACCACATGAAATCTGAGATTCAACATGGTTTCTAGGCAAATGTCCCACTAGGGAGGAAAAGGGCATGGCTGTCTTCTCCAGAAGGGCTCATGCTCTGCCAGTGCAGGCCATCCCAGCCCAAGCTCATCAGGACATTATTTTTACCTCTGGAAATGCATCAAACCAAGTTGCAGCTTGGTGTGCAGTACAAAAAGAATAGAACAAAAACCAAACCAACAAGACCACCCCCCAAACAGGAAAGGAAACTACAAACTACCTTGCAAAAATAGGTGGGCAATACAGGTTTTCTTCTAGTCAGTTATCAGGAATTATCAGATGATAGAGAAGCAGCTGCCAGCCTTTTCATTCTCCCTTTGATGATAGCAGGACTACCAAATTTGAATTTGGCCACTTATTACCAGAAAGTAATAATAAAATGCAGCAGTATGCAACAGTAAAATAGTGCTCCTTTAATAATGTTTTAAAAATTCATACAATGACTGAATAAGGATTTCTTTTCTTAGTCTTAAATAAGAGAGATAGTATGAAACAAACCATGGCAAACTAACACCTTGCAAAACCACACAGTATTATGTACACTTTACTATCTCATCAGACTCACCCTAATTTGCCCTAGTGGCAAGAAACCATATGCAGCACCTGTCAAGAACTTTTATTTGTACAGCTTTTGTAGTTTCTCAAAGGGAGTGATTTTTATGAGGTTTTCTGTCCTTCCCATGAAACAAGAAGAGCTTAGATGATTTCCTTTAATCCTGTAGAGAATTAACACCAGCCTCTTCCTAGCTCTGCTCCAAGACTGTGTTGGCAACAGGCACATTTTATCAAGAGTCAAATACACCATGATTACCTAAGGTGGTAGTGCCCAGCATCAGAGAAACATTTAAAGCAAACAGAAAAGGAAAAGGATTAAAGCACTCTTAATATTCAGCACCTGGATTTAAAGGGAAGATACTGTAATCCAGGAATATCTCAGGCATATTACTAAAAAACATAGAAAGTGGGCATGTTCAAGTGAGAGAAAACAGAATCAAGAACATCTTCCAGTACACAGTCAGAGAACAGGATTTGGTAGATTTGTGGTACAAGCAGTAAGAAGACAACTCCTTAGCAGATAGCTAAAAATATTTAAGAATGAGAAATTTTATATAGCATGATGTTTGTAAATGAAATAAAATTATACAAAAGCAGAAAGCTACTTATTTTTAAAAATATTCTTACAACCTCTTGCCACTCCCTGCTTTTGCTGTTCTAAGGGTGCAGAAGAAGGAAAACACCCAAATGAGTAACTGAAGAACCTCTCCCATTTGTACAAGACAGCTCAGTTTCCATCGTCACAGTGTCCTTTGGTCATGCCTAAAAGATGAGCAGAGTAGAGGATGACCTTTCACACTCAAAGTGCTGGAGTTTCAGGAGCAGGTGCTTGATCAAATGAGGCTTGACCAGTTCAAGAAACTCTCTCAGCAAGTCATCCAGTTATGTTTGAATATTAACAGAAAAAAACCCCATAGAGCAAGTGAATAAACCTGGTGTATTGGACTGGCCCTGGCTGGATGCCAGATATCCACTAAAGCCATTTAATCACTCCCCTCTTTTGCTGGACAGGGAAGAGAAAGAGTAACAGAAGGCTTAAGGATCAAGGTAATGCCAGGGAGAGAAGACAGAATCAGTTGGATTGGCCAAGATCCCCGAGATCACCGAGTCCAGCCTATGACTGAACATCACCTGGCCAACTAGACCATGGCACTGAGTGCACATCCAGTATTTCCTTAAACACCTCCAGGTACAGTGACTCCACCACCTCCCTGGGCAGCCCATTCCAATATCTAATCACCCCTTCTGTGAAGAATTTCTTCCTGATATCCAGCCTGAACCTCGTTAGGTGCAGCCTGAAGCCATTTCCTCTTGTTCTGGCACTGGTTGCCTGAGAGAAGAGGGTGATCCCAACCTTGCTACAGCCTCCTTTCAGGCACTTGTAGACAGTGGTAAGGTCTCCCCTGAGCCTCCTCCTCTCCAGGCTAAACAGCCCCAGCTCCCTCAGCTGCTCCTCACAGCCCTTGTGCTCCAGACCCTGCCCCAGCCCCACTGCCCTTCCCTGGACTCACTCCAGCCCCTCAGTGTCTTTCTCACAGTGAGGGGCCCAGAGCTGGACCCAGCACTGGAGGTGTGGCCCCAGCAGTGCTGAGCACAGGGGGACAATCCCTGCCCTGCTCCTGCTGCCCACACTATTGCTGGAACAGGCCAGGATGGCACTGCCCTTCCTGGGCACCTGGGCACACACTGGCTCATGATCAGCTGGATGTCAACCAGCACCCCCAGGTCCTCTTCCATGAGGCAGTCTTCCAGCCACTCTGTCCCCAGCTTGCAGCTCTGGACTTGTGGTGGCCAAAGTGCAGGACCCAGCACTTCCTCTTACTGAACCACCTACAACTGGCCTCGTCCCATTGATCCAGTCTGTCCAGGTCCCTCTGCAGAGTCTTCCTACCCTCCAGCAGATCAACACTGACACAACTTGGTGTGGTGGAGCTCATTGACCAGTTACTGTCACAAGTAAAACAGCTTAACTTGGGGAAATTAACTGAATTCAGAACAAGTCAAATCAGAGTAGAGCAATCAGAAATATAAACTAAATCTTAAAATTCACTTCACTCCCATATTCTCTACTTCTTCCCCTCCCAGGAGTGCAGAGAACAAGGAATGAGGGCTGTGGTCAGTTTGCCACACATTGTCTCTCCTGCTCCTTTCCCCTCACACTCTTGCTTCAGTGTGGGGTTCTTTCCCTGGGACAGTCCTCCAATGAACATGTTCACTGCTCCAACATGAGTCTTTGTCCTGGCATCAGCTGGGATAATTACTTTTGTTCCTAGTGGCTGGGTACAGTTCTGTGTTCTAGATTCAGTATGGAAATAATGCTGATAACACTCTGATGTTTTAGTTCTTGCTGAGTAGGGCTTATTCTAACTTCAGGACTTCTCAGTTTCCCATGCTCTGCCAGTGAGCAGCTGCACAAGAAGCCAAGGAGCACAGCTGGGACCTGAACTGGCCAAAGGGATAGCCCATCCCATACCATATGGCATCATGCTCAATACATAAACTGGGGAGTTGGCTGAGAGGGGCCAATTGCTATTTGGGGACAGGCTGAGCATTTGTCTGCAGGCTGTGAGCAACTGTTCTGCTGAGCATCACTTTCTTCTCAAGTTTTATTCCCTCTCCTCTTCATTACCACTGTCATTATTTTTTATTTTATTTCAATTATTATGCTGGTTTTATCTCGACCCACAAGTCTTGTTCTGATTTGCCCCTCATCCCACCAGGGCCAAGGGGGTATATGTGTGTATGGAGGGAGCAATGGCATGGTACTTATTTGCTGTCTGGGGTTAAAGCACAGCAGCCTCTCTCATGGGCTACACTTAATTAACTGCTCCAGCATGGGTCCCTTCCACAGGGTCCAGTCTTTCAGGAACTGAGTGCTCCAGCACAGGTACTCCATGGGGTGACAGGTCCTGCCTCCTTCATGCATCCACCTGTTTTGGTGTGGGGTCCTCCAGGGGCTGCAGGTGGATCTCTGCTCCAACACCAACCTCCTGCATTACCATGATCTTCACTGCAGGCTCCAGGGGAATCTCAGCTCTGTCACCTTGAACACCTCCTCCCCCTGCTTCTTCACTGACCTTGGTGCCTGCAGAGTTGTTCCTCTTACATACTGTCATTCCTATCTTCACCTGCAGTGTCATTGCACAGTTTTTCCCCTCCTTCTTGCTGTACATACCTCAGAGGTGCTACCACTGTCACTGGTGGGCACAGCCTTGGCCAATGGTGGACCAGTCTTGGACCAGCTGGCATTGGCTCTGTTGGACATGGGAGAAGCTTCCTTCTCATGGGAGAAGCATCTTCTCAGAGTAGCCACCCCTGCAGCCCCTCTGCTAGCAAAATCTGGCTACAAAACCCCAATATATTTGGATTTTAAGACTAGAATACTAGATATACCACTTGCTCTTTTATCTCCCTTTTTGCCACACTGATGTACAATGCATCAGTTGAAGAAAGTGAAAGTAGACATAAGACAAATCTTAAAAAGGGAAGTGTTGAGAGAAGACAATGTGCAGTAACATCTTGAAAGCAAATGCACTTTACCTGGAGGCAGCAGTTTCCCATTCCAAAACCCATGGCATCCATATATATGTAGTCTGGCTTAGCTGCCTTTGCTGCTTCTCCATCATCATAAGGAAATGTTTCAATGAAAGGTGACGGTGTGTTCTTATCTTTAAATACTGTGTGGAAAATACAGGCACTCAGTAACCCAGAGCATGAGACTAAACAATCACTTTGAAAAAGAACAAAGATAAGACTCAATTTACTCACTTGGTACATTTATCACAACCTTCTCTCCCCTTCGGTGTCGAATGTTTCTGGTCAGTGTACTACAACAAAAGAAAAAGTTTTTTGAATGATATGAAATTTTCTCTTTATGTAAATATTTTTGCACCTACTTTCTAAACAAGTTTTAGGGTTTCGGAATGTCAAATTTCTGTTTTGAGCACTCTCCTTCAGGATGCTTCTTCTCCTAGTTTTAAGATAGACTGTAAAAGATACAACACTGAATTTTTCTTCAGTAAAGTCAGTCATATTTTGATGGACTTCACAGTACTATTCTAACAAACAGTAAAAGGCTACAGACCTGAAGGCCAAGTTAAAAGGTATGGTCAGTTTTAAAACACAATGATTTTCATTGGCTGAAGTCTCACTTTACAGTGAGAAGTACATTTCAGAGTAACTAAGGCAAGCTACTGGGTTCAGAGATGTCAGTGTGACATACCTTAGGGAGAGCTGGATTAACCGTGATGGAAGTATTTAGGCACAGGACTTCAAACTGGAAACACTTTTGCAGGAGCAAAATCAACACTTTTTGCCCCATAACAGTGTGAACTGTTATACAAAGTTCCTTTAACTTAACAATTAATTTTCTTAACACACTTTGAAAAGAAAATACATGTCATCACAACCACTTCTGTCCAAGTCCTTCTGATATCTGCAGCAACCAGCCACAGTGCTCTCTATTCCAGTAATGTAAAGAATTTGCAGATATGTCTATGATATTTAGGTAGAGACAAAATATTTGATTTCTCAAATTTTCCAAATATTCTTACCTAAATCTAGGATGTTTATTGATGGCTTCATCTGGAAAAAAGAGCGATTTTGAAGCTCCTCCTTCTACTGGTGTTGGCATACAATCCGGCAGTGTAAACCCAGGACAGCCTAACCTATGTAACACAACAATGAGATCCAAGCTGTAATGAAAACAGACTGTGATTTTAGAACGGTCAGATGATCAGAGATTAGGATTCTAGTGGAGGGCCAGCCAACAACCACCTTCCACAGCAGTTAACACAGCCTTTTGTTTAAAAGAAACCCCGCTAGTCTATCACTAGACAGCAAACAAGGACGTGTCCAGTGGCTGAAGCAGGAAACTTCAGTACTATGTGGGGTACACGTATATTTTAGTGTGTTAATGCTTGTTATTAATATTGACATGCAGCTGCATTCTGTGCTTCAAAGTTTATCTTGAGGATACAGGCTGACTGCCAAAAAAAGTTATCCAGCCTTACTCTTAACCATCTACCCCTTCTAAAAGATATGCTAAACCAACTCTGTAAGAATTAGAGGTAGTTTCAAGTGGTACACATGTCCTAAGTCTTACAACACTTCTAGAATGCTGAAAACTTCTAGGAAATGAAAGTCATAAGCAAAGAACAATTGTAGCTATTAAGGGTAAAATGCTGATAGATACACAAGCTAATCACAATACACCCCTCCCCTTTGGGAAACTCAATTTTAAGTTTCAGAGTCGCCTGAAACAAGAATAAGCTCTCACTACAGCTGGGACAAAGGAACATTTGACAAGGCTGAGGTAAAGTAGCAGATTAGTTTCTCCATGTTGAACAGTAAAAAGGGCAAAGATCATGTTGAAAGGCTCTAGTATTTGGATAGTTAAAAAAAGTTAGCTGATAAAATTACAAACTACTCAAAATATCACAAAACACACTTCTGAGAATATTATTTATGTTCAATATTGTTTCTTCTTCCTGGTTTCAGTAAGGTGTCCTACAACTTGTAAAGCCAGCTTCATCACCTACCTAAGTGCTACACTGTAAACTGCATCCTTCCAGTCCTCAAGAAAGAAAACAACTTTCTGGGCCAGCAGCAGCGGCTCACAAATTTAGGAACTAGGGACACCTATTTAGTATCTAAGCTATAATTTTTTAATATTTAAGCATTTTCAAATAGTTCACTTTTAACTCAATTATTTTGATTTGAATAAGCTTCCTTCTTTACCTTTCTTCTGTCAGCACTCTAATAAGTTTTTTTTGTCTTTTCAAATTCACAGATTTTAATATACATGTGTACATGCCCAGATGCACACAGGCATACATACATGCTATTGTACACACAATGTGGCAAAAACCTTCCACCCTATGAAACCTCAGAAATACGTGTTAGCAAGACTCCAGTCAAACCAACAAGAACTTGAATGGGAAGACAGCAAAAGGCAGAAATAATAAACTAAATTAGGCTAGCCTAGGGAGAGCAATCTCTGAGGGATGAAAGTATGTTTGGAATGACCCATAAGACATAAACAAACTACATTTCATTACTTACTGGCTTTCACTGAAGTCCAAAGTACTGCTCCTACAGTGATGTAGAAAGTATTTATCTGTATCTACAAAGGGATTAACAACTCCTCTCCCTGTATTCCCTGCATGACTGGGTCCAAAACATTTCTGTGAAAAACTTATTAAATGACATAATGTACCTGTAAGGTTGCAGGGGAACCTGCAACTACTGATAACTACTTAACCACTGGACTTTAAATAAACTCTTATTACATCTAGTATAACTCTAATAAAGGGAAAGTAAATTTTGTCAAAGAGTATTCTTAAAACAGCATTTGTGGGGCATTATGCAGATATTTTGGCACCACTGCTGCAAAGGCATATTTTGTATTGTTCCTCCTCTCAGCAAGAATTTTGGGCTATTGCATTCTGTATTACACATGAAACTAGTCAGTAAGGCCAGCTGCTTCTGTCCTACTGCAGAGCACCTTTTATACCATCATAAGCATGACTATCTTCATTCACTTCACTGAGCAGGCTAGTTAAGAACAAATGTAATAAATCTCTGCCTAGAATTGTATTTCAAAGGAATGTCACAAAATACAATTTCTCCTAGATAATGAAGTTCATGCTAAATTTAATTTCTTCAAGAACTCCTTTACAACAATAAAAAGGATGAAATCTATCCTCTGTAAGGGTATTATTAACCCAGGAGAGATGCTCTCCTTTCTAGATTCAGTAAGTAGAGTATTGTGTAATAGAAGTACTAAGTCCAGGTGCCCTAAACTGCCAGAAGCTTCCATGTACTTTAGTGAAAAAGTATTAAAAAAAGATCATGTTGGCCATGTTTTGCAAAACTGCTACTCATAAAGAACACAGTTTGCAAAATAGGTAAAGAGAAACCTTTTCTATATCATTTTCTGTATCAACTTAAGGTGGTAGACTACTCTTTACTTAAGAGTTAACACTTTATGTTACAAATATTCAGCATTCTCTCCTAATACAAAATCATCACAGGTTAGAAGCAACCTAAAAATTTAAAAGATGCTTATTTCCTTGTCTCATTGCAATAAAAATTTTAGCAAACATGACTGGAACATAAAAGCCAAAGTACTTTAATCAAATAATATTTTCCCCTATTTATTGAACAGTTTAGCTGTATGCAATAAGGAGAAAAAGTGTATAAGGAGAACAGGAAACATGGCATTACACTTCAACGACCATGTCACCTTGGAAATGATGTCACCGTGCAAACAGCCTCATTTTCTTTAAGTACAGAAGCAGCCTCTTGCCGTCTTTTCCTCATGTTGTCTTGCACAGTGTTGAATTCAGACATGGTTCCCCCATATGGCTGTCCAGGTGTTCCTTCAATCATGTAACTTCCATATTCTGGTCTCCAGAGTGTTGGGTGACTGTAATGAAAGAAGAGCCACCGATGAATTATTAGTGAGAATTTCAGAAATTAATACCACTTGCAAGAAAAGTCTCCAAATATTTGACAGAAGAACACAATGTACCTTCCAATGCACCTCACCATCAGGAAGTGGTGAAAAGAAAGCAAAGTGCACTTTGGCAGTAACAGTGCTGCTGTGTAGTACAGTAAGCAGGATTTGCCTACACCAAATTGCAGTCACCCTTAGCATCTATCTCAAGCTTTGTTTCTTGGGGTTTTAACCAGACCCAGAAAACACAGATCACTGCTGCTTTCCACAGGAGAGGACAGGGGAAAACTTCCCTGCCATTCTTACATCTACACTTCTAGCCAAGAGATACAGGAGCAAGTACACATGCACTTTATGGGACATGGATTACTGCATGCACAGAGACAAAAAATCAGAGCAAGACAAAACAAGCACCCAAACTGCAACTTCTGTGGGCTCACCATTGCATTCTCCTTTATCTCAAACTGTAGAAATTTCAAAGCAAAAAGTGCATGGACTGCCTGCAAGTGTGCTCAAAAACTTTCACTTCCTGACCCCTAGATTTATCTGAAAATATCAGTATCTGTGGTTTACAGTTTTACCAATAGCAGACTTGAATGTGAAGCCAGGTTAACAAAATTTTGCACAGCATCATAACAGGAGGATTAAAAAAACCAAGAAACTGGAAACAGCTACTCACTTGGGGTTTACCTTCTCCCCCTTGTCTTGCAGTGTTTGAAGAACTTCTTCACCACGGAGCAACAAACGCACTTTCTTATTTTCATGGTCAAATTTTACCAACATATATTCCACCTTGTAAATAATAAGAACAAAATAAACAATTATAAGTAAGGGTTTTTTTCAGGCACAAACAAATTGGCATGCAATTTTAAGCATCAAGTGAAATAAAAAGATATGTCACACTGAACTTTACAAAGGTTCAAAAACATTACTAACTACAAATGCAGTAAGCAGTACTGGCAAAGTTGGCTGCAGGCTTATTTCATCTTGAATAAAGACTTGAAATTCCTTAAAATTTATTTCCCTCCATTTCTAACTAGAGACACTTCACTAAAAACATTCTAAATTTGTACTTGCCTCCACACTATTTCTAGACAGAATTAAATTCTAGAATTATTCAGAATTATTTCAGAATATTCATAATTATTTCTAGAAGGAATTAAAACTCCATGCAAGCTATATGCAACCCACAAACATTTCACCGTCATCCCATCAGTTACAGTCTCTGCTGCTGACAAAAAAACCCCAAACAAGCAAAAAACCCCAAAGTTATTCTACAAGACATCCATTTACACCCATCACTTCTTGGAGCTATTAAAGACTAGCACAGAAAGCTCACAGCTGTTGATGACAGCATCAGTCCTGTCATTGTGACACTCTGGCTCTTGGCACAGCACAGTGGGTTTCACCCCTGCTTGATTCAGCTTTGCTGCCACATTTTCTTCTCCTCCTGCCCAGCAGTGCACGTTGCCTCCAGAGCACGTTGTCCCTGCTCCAAGCTGCAACCCACACGAGATGCAATAAGCCACTTGTGACAGCACTGCTGCATCCCAGCACTAGAGAATATGCTCCTCTAATAGACATCATCTGAAAGCAGCCAAACCTGGAACACCCCCATCTCAAACTTCCTGATCTCCTGGCTGTCAAAGCTCCCATAAAGACTTTTAGAATGCTACCCAGCTCAGCAACCCAACAGCTGCTTGGACCTTGTAGCCCTTCAATACCCATGGATACACTCCATTTGCTAGCACCTCTAGGTCAGAGGATCCTTGGCAATGTTTTGGAAGGGTAAAAGACAAACCAGCCCCCAGCTGTGATGCGTTGCCTACCATGTAAAAACAGAAGTTAACATACGGAAATGCATTACCAGGGTACTGGTAATGCTTTCAGTGCTTTCAAACCCCAGATGGACCAGTGGTCACAGGCAGTGCCTTTTGTTGGAGGCTCTCAAACCACTGCCTCCAAGATCTACAAAAATCATCTAATTCAAACATCAAGTCAGAGTTAGAAATTCAGATTGCAATTTCACAGCTAGAATTGTCAGAAGTGCACTGTGCTCCTCAGTTGCATTTTCCAACACTGTCTAGAGCCACATCCCTCTGTATTTAACAAAGGTGACTGCTCCAGTCCCAGGAGCTCAGACTCACATAAGATGCTCATGTTAAAGTTGCAGCATACCAACTCATGGCAATTTCTATTTTGTACAGAAGTCTGATGAAATAGGAGAGCAGCTTGCCAAAAGACAGGAAACTTGTGCCATGTTTTACAGCACACTGTAAGTAGATTTGTGGTCTTCCTGTTCTTTGGCTGCCTCAGTGTCCGTGGAAGAGTTATTGCTTACTACTGTGACAAAAATATAATCCTTGTTTGGGATTTGTGATTAAATCATAAGCAGTACTATCCAAGAGTGTTTGTAATTCTACAGAATCAGATCAGAGGCAAAATCTGAAGGGACTCATCCATCAATCATACACATTTGCTGTATGTTTCGTAAGATCAAACCTTAATCTCCTAGAGAAAAAAAAAAAATTATTTCTGGCTTCTGTGCAGATTGCACTTTATTGCATGGTATATTTTATCAATTGTGTGTATTATGCCACAATAATCTACTTGAGATAACTACAGTTTATAGTCAACCAGAACAGAGTTGAGCACTGATTTAATTATTGCCCAACACCAGTCTCTCCAGTGTCACTTGACCTTGAATATTGGAAAGAAATAGGGACTTCCAGTTTCCTACCACATTCACCATCATCTCCTGCTTTGTAAAACTATCATTCTCACTGGGAGCTGGCCTGATCTAGAGGGGAATGCGAGTCCACAGGTCTGAGTCATTCAGATGGACACCGAATGAGCATCGAGCTCGCCACATCCCTGGCCTCCCCCACATTGCTTGTGGGAGTGGGTAGCAGAAGGGAGAGCACAGGAACTGCAGCTGCTGTTGAGACACCCAAAGTCGAACATTTGTCCACCTATACATGAGTATGCTACAGTTACTAGCCTCCTGTTCTAGAAATCTCTCTCCAAATGTAGCTGTAATGAGCTGATGGGGAGAACACCGTATTTCTCTATAAACCAAATTGCAAGTTTTTTTTAAAAAAAAAAACAGAAGCGTAAAGAAACACTAAGTCAAGAAGACAAACCCTCCAAAAATCAAAGTGTTTCATATTTCAAGTACAGGAGTGCGTATATTGCATTTATGCATCTAGTTTTAGAAATGACTATTACTTTTGCCTCCAGAAACACTGACTAAATCTTCAAAGCTGTCTTAACACACAGATGATCTGCCCTTAATTTTAATAAGAAAAGAAAAAACTTTAGATGGCTGCCAACAGTTCCAAGTAACCCACAGAGTATCTTGACAACAGAGGGACTGACTGAATGGGCATCCTTAAAGAATATAATTTAGGCTCATCAAAAGATTTAGCCTACAGCTACAAAGAAAGAAACAAATTCAGAGTTCACACATTCTTACATTCAACTTCAGGTCACCATTCACAGACTCTCACATGTTTTTTATCCACAACAAAGTACAGAGAAATGCAGCCAAGCTGAGAGAATCCGCATGCCTGGCAGAGATTTCAGACCAAAGGCCAAATGTGAGGGGCTTCACCCAACATCCATAATTCATCATTTTGCTGAGCTCTTTAGAGTTCACTTTTCTCTATAATTTTAACTCTATAATTTTAATTTTAATTATAATTTCTCTATAATTTTAACTAGGCTCCTTAGCAAGAATCAAAATACACATCAGACCAAACTACTGCTGCAGATGGCTGACCAGCAGCCTTGCTTAGAGCCAGTGAGGACAATGCACCCTGTCATGGCCACTCTGGACCCAAGTTTCCAGTCAGTGCTCTCATTGTGCAGCAAACCCTACACACCTCTGGCTTCTGGCTGGCACATGCTGCAAGGCAGCTGAGGACAAGATGTGGCATCCCAGCTCCTCCCTGCAGGCAGACAGACAATGCTCTGCACAACCTCAGTGGATGAACCCCTCTGACCACCCCTGCTCTGCCAGGCTCACAGAAGTTCTGTGGTACCTTACCAGGCAAAGGAACAACAGTATGGCCAGCAAGATTGCAAAGCAAAAGCTGAAAAGTCCAGCCCCTCACCCTGTTCCGACACAGAGCAAGCTTAAAGCAAATTATTGTTCACAGTTACATGCATTAAAAAAGCAAATACGATCCTAGCTAAAGCAAATACTTGAGAGTATCAGAACTACTTATGAGCCAACACAAGGAAAAACTGTTCTTTAGAGATTTCCTCCCTCTTAATTACTTGCAATGTAACTGCATCTACAGAGTACTTCCATGCCAGCTCTGCTCCCCTCCATTGCAGGATCCTCTCAAGAAACACTACGCTCCATTAGCTTGCTAGCACCCAGAATACTGCTACTTCACTCACTATGACCTTTTCTCACAACTGGCTACCAAGAAAATTTCAGGCTTTTGAAAATTCTTTGATATCCCCACTGTAAATACCAGTGAGACCTTGAGGCCTTTCAACTGCGGAGAACCACAACCACTCTCCATTCATTAAGTCAAACAATTGTGCTGGACTTGTCTGGAGGCAAAATGAAAGATGACAGCTCTCTGGAAATGGGTAAGCATGTCTGAAATTGTTTGAATGCCTGAGTTGTTTGACCATAATTACACATATTATTTCTGCATAAGCAACGTTTCTTAAAAGTGAAGGTGTACAAAAACCAACACATTAGGGGGTAATTCTAAGGCACAAGGAGGATCGAAGTCGTCACCTATGCCAGTGTTGTCCTAAATGTGGGTTTGTTGCCCTGTGTGCACAGCCAATGTACACACCAAGATGAGGTACCTCTATTTAATCACAGGATCTTCAACATCAGAAGAGACCTTAAGGATCAGCAAGTCCAACTGTCAACCCAACACTGCCACTGTAGGCCCTACATCACTAAACCATGCTACCAAACAAGACCTAGATGTCTCTTTAATATCTCCAGGGATGGTGACTTTATCCCCTCCCTGTGTAACCTATCCCAATGCCTGACCACCCTAATGGTGAAATTTTTTTTCTAATGTCTAATCTGAAACACCTATGTTTCAACTTAAGGCTGAATATTTCTTTGTTCTAACTTGTGCAAAGCAAGGAGCTAGGTGATAATCAACAAAAGCTTACTAGCTTTCCTATCATCAAAGCTTTATCTCATTTATACATTTTAGCAAAGAAATCACAGTTCACTGACAACAAGTTACACACTTATTAATTCTACCTTCTGTTGGTAAAATTATTCTCTTGCTTCTCATGCTAATTAGTCTGCATGCTCAGTACTTCTCCTGAGTTGGTAGGTTTCTTAAGTCAGCGGACCAGAGGTGAGAATCTCTTCCTGTTGGAATTACCTTCCACCCAGTTTGAACTGATCTCCACACAGCTGCTGAGTTGGCTTTGTTAGTTTATTACTTATCTTGGGAGTTTTGCCAAATGTCCTTATGGTCTGTAAATTCTATGTCCTTTGTGCCCACTATCAGTAGCACAACCTCCCCAAGCTTTGCTAACCTCTCTCCCTAGACCTAAGACCACTGAAGCGCGTCAAGCCCTAAATTTCAACACAGCAATTCTACTGACAAGTAATCTATCTTTGTAAGGCAGGGACAGCAACATATCATTGTCCAAACACTTGCCTTGGCAGTGGTCTGCTTCCCAATATAAAAACCCACCCCTGCACACTCAATTTAACACCATCATGCTAACCACACAGGGAACAAAACCTGTCTAATAGATGGGAGCAAAGTCTCTGCTGTAGTGTTAAATGTTAAAATCAAAAGTTTTTAACTTTCAAACTATGTGCCATGAGGAACTTCTGCCTATGAAAACACTGGTAAGCACGGAGTCTGGATCTTAGTAAGCTCAGAAGCAAGGTGCCAAGATTATATAATAGAAGAAAATAGTCTAGAAGAATGATTTGAAGAGAAGCTTTTTTTAAAAAAGAAAAGCAATGAAAAAAGCATTGCTTCATGCTTTCTGTGTGTAAAAAACTACATGCATTAGCCTTGTGCCACATTCCTGACCATCCATCTCAGATGTGGATTTCCCATCCCGGAAGTGACCAAGGCCAGTTTGGGTGGAGATTTGAGCAACCTGGTGTAATGGAAGATGTCCTTGCTCAGGGCATAGAGTCTGATAAAATTATCTCCAACCAATGATCACCGTTGTAAGGTCCCTTACAAGGCAAACCACTCTGTGATTCTACATAAACCTGATCATAGGTGACTCACGGACCACTCTGTTTCTCAAGGACAATCTAAGTGTCAGCTTCTTTCTCCCTCCACTGGGCAGCTACCGCCACACATAACTGGAACAATTGTTAGCAGTCCTCTCATATGAACCTTCTTTCAGGCCTGGAGCTTTAAGGGAAATTGAAAATTTTTCCTGAACATCCAATGAGGTCTCACGGGTATTGTTTACTGTTAACAAAAGCCACTACCAACATTTAAGTATTTTTGTGCAGTTTGCCTCATATATGCCTATGCCTATTTCCTTATAGATGCAATAGAAAATGCCCTTTTCACTAGTTATTAAGCTCACTTATGGAAAAAAAAAAAAGTAGTTCTTCCATATCTTTATTCATCAGTTAACGCATCATTAAAATACCATTATCATGAAATGACAGTCTAAAGAAGAACAAAGTTTTAATGATCTGACTGTTCATTAAAGAACCTCTGGCACAAGTTTTCAGTGTTAGATGCAAAAAGCAGATTATTTTTCATAGGTACAAATACTTCTGATGGATGTAGAACATAATACCCAAGGTGGGCTTTTTTTGATGCACTCATCTTCTCATCACTGATGTGATAAAGCATGGAGCCACAGAAACAAACAGCTGGTAATGTACCCTTAATGAAAGCTTTTCTATGTTACAATAAATCTAATGCCCTCAGGAGCAAATTTCAGAGGAAAACAAGTTTGGAAGTGCCACAGAGGCTCATTACCCTGTTCCTAGCCATCAAGCCCCCACACTGCACAGTGGCATGAGGCAAGCATTTCCACACTCATGAGATTACCATGGATGTTCTCTGCCACAGAAATAATTTCAAAAATCTGCAAGAGGAGAACCAAGATTAAAATGTAATTCCCAAAATGCTTAATTTTGATCAAGCAGATTGGTAGTGGCAATCCAATTTAAAAAGCACCAACTTTTTTTTTTTTTTGGCCAGCTCTAAACAAAACCAATTCACAGAAAGCATGTCCCAGAAACAAAACACAACTCATGTTTTACATTACATTGACAATAATGAAAAAGAACTGCTATCCCACATTATGCATTGTCATAGACAAAACAAAGAGGATGCAGAAGCTCTCAATCTCAGTCAACACCCCCAGCCACAGTTAAGCACTCTTGCCTCTTCCCCTCCATGTGACAACATCAGGGCTGCAGATTGTTTTGTGCATGACACAACGTGACTAGAGGACCTTCTGCACACACCACAAACCAGGAAGCTGGGTTATTGAAAATTAAAACTGAGAAGTTATGACCTTTTGCATGATTTTAAAGAAATAAGATGTGCATTTCAGAAAGAAGTGTCATCTTTGACTTCTGTACTATGTAACACCTCAGGCTAATATTATTAAAAAGACTAGGATCATGTTAACTTTAGGTTTCTGCAGCAAAGACAACATTATTTATTCACCAGTGAAACAAAATGCTGCAAGTTTATAATTCACCTTTGGCATACAAAAGAAAAATAAAAAACCTGAACAACTGAACACGCAACATCAACAATAAAATCTTTCTTGTACTAATCCTTCTGACTCACCCTTTTTCATACTATTACCTAAATTAAGGCAACTGCACAGCAAGAAGAGGTCCTGAGGGAAAATAGGAATTAAAATAAAAAAGGTCCCATGATAAAATCACAGCAATCCACTTGATATCCACAGCAGGAAACACACTGTGAACAAAATATTTTTTATCAGAAATATACAAACAGTAGGTAATTTAAACTTCTCTTATTAAAATCTGAGATTGGGAAGGAGGAAATCAATGTTTACTATGGGGGCAGGTCAAAATTTATGACCAACTGCAGATTGCTTTGGGAAAAGCACTACCAAAAAAAAACTCCTAAAAAAAAGCCCTAAAAATCCCCAACCAACCAACCAAGGCCCCAAAACTTCCAAACTGGTTTCCATTGATTACAAATTTAAATTTTCAAAGAGCATGTCAGTATAAACTGCAATGAGTCTTGCTCTATCACATACACAGTGCATCTGGGAGTACAGCTCTCAGGCAGCTCACGGGTGCTGTACTACAACCTTACATCATACACACACATCACCCAGCCACTGGAAAAGCTAAGCAGAAGGAGATGAAGCAAAATTATCAGCCATCATGGGGTTAGCACACTGTGCATGTTTTGAGAGCTAGAGGGTTTAGTTTAGGTTTTCCCTGATGCCAGGATTAAAACCAAGCAGAAAAAGTATTTTCATGGCAGTCAGGTGAAGTATCCAGGGAAGGAATAAACATGAAAACTCTTCAAGGGCACCTATCTTGCTCAAGTCAAAATTTAAAGAGTTACATTTCTGTGCATTGGTGTAAACTCCTTTTAGAGGTTGCATGCACACAAACTCACAGCTGTCAGGCAGCACAAGCTGATGCACTAACATCATACCTTCAGACCCAGCCCCAAAAAACGCCACTATTTGAAACAGCAGGTATCCATACAAGAGATGTATGAAGGAAGCACTAAGTTTATCTGTAAATAAATAATTCCAGTGTCCCTTTATTTAGCCAAATAAAGCTCTGAGAGAAAGGGTAAATAAGCAGACATGTGACAAATAACGAAAACACTCATGAGTGCTGCTTCCCCCAAGCTGCCAGTGGGTGAGCACATTGATTAAGACAGCTCCACTGAGATGCATCTGCACATGTCACATTTGGCAGAGGCCATCACAAGGAAATTCTGCATTAAAAATCAAAAATGTATTCTGTTTGAGGAATTTCACTGGGGCATGGGGAGACTACAAGCATTTGTCTTAAAATGACAAGAATGCAAAAAAAGACTTCAGGCTGTCATTAGCTTTAATATAGGCACAAGATTACCAAGAAAAGCTTTTAAAAATGCAATTTCTGCACACTGGTATACTGCAGCAGTTTGTACAAAGTGAGAATGTGAGATCATCATAGTACTGATGATGAAGCTGTATAATGACTTGGATGAATATTTTTAAAAGACCATATATTACTGACATACTGGAAAATGCAACAGTTATTTTCTGTGATTCCGTTTTATTTGTAATATATAAAACAAAAAGTTAGTTAGAAAGTTTCAGATAAACATTAAAGAAACCTCACAACTGACTACACAATTATCTAAATGGTTTGGATAGATGGACTAACATCTTGCATCATGTAAAGTTTAAAGAAAGCGTAGTGAACTGTCTATTCTTGTTGTTCATGTAAGTCAAAGTCTATCTCAGCTTCAAAGCTATCATGTGGCACCTTGTTCCACAAGGCATCTAGGCTTTGTAAAATAAGTAATTATCTTAAAAGTCCATCTGCTCTTCTGGCCCATTAGGTTAGCCAAGTTTCTTGTAAAATGAGAACACTACCTTTCTGTACACCATGACACTTTCTCATCATATTCATCAGTTCTGGTTCTTTCTTATCTCTTTTTGAACATTTTTAGGCATGTATATCTGTCTCTCACCAAGCCTCACTAGTTGTCTTTTTAGCAAAGAGATGATGAAAACTCCCTCTGTGTCCATTAGGGATAGTACCTGTACTTATTTTATGCAGCTGGTGAGCTAGATTCACCATTGCTAAAAAATGCCCTAGATTTTGTTCCTGGTTTTAAAAGGCTGACAGACAAACTGGAGCCTCAAACCACGTGCATCTGAACCCAAATTCATTTCCTTAATATGCAGCAATAATTTTACCAGTCTGAAGTTCTGCAGACTGTAAGGTAACATCTCAAATCATACCATTTACAGGCTGCTACTGCCCTGGAAACACCCAAAATCGTAACAGGCTAGAAACTGTAACAAGACACTAATGCCATAGCTACTTCCCTGGAAAGAATCACTCAAGAGGAAATACAGCTCTTTTCACAGCCTAGCCTTTCATTAACAAAAAGGAGAAAGCTTTCAAGAGAGTCATGCATCTTCTAATCAGAAGCAACACCTTTGGGGCATTCTGGTAAGAAACCTCTGGCCTCTCCTAGCTCCTGAGAAGGGCTGCTTTGCTTCTTGCATGAGGAAGTGCTGATTAGCACATGCTCATTTTATTTCTCATTTAACATATTTACAAGGTATAATTCAAAAACTAAAAGATAAGGAGAGGAATTAATTGAGTGTACAGAAGAAAGATCAAAAGAAGCTTAAAGAGGACTGAGAAAGAGGTAGAAGGAAGGAAAGAAAACAAAGAACCAAAACCAAAGTAGAATTAATTCAGAAATACTTCAACTTGCAAGCAGTGGAGTGGTACATTTGTCATGCTGCCTCATACACAGCATTATCAAGTCTTTATTTAAAGGCCTCAAATTTTCACTTCAAGTTGCTGTTAAGAAAACAACTTTTAAAAAGCTGAAGATGCTTACTGTGTCTAGGTCCCTACATTGATGGGAACAAAGTGTCATTATGTCCAATTTCACTAAACAAGGCTGAGCAAGTCAGATTCCTACTTCATTCACATGCACTTTAAAATAAAACTGTCGCGTTTTGCCCATGCTTGCTTTCTAAATCTCTTCCTTCTGAGATCTCCTTCTGGCACACCTTTCTCAGAATTTTCTTATGCTCAACAGCTCCTCGTCAGTCTTTACAGACTGTGGCAGCCAAGTACCACATGCACACGTGAGTACACATGGATATGTAGTTGGTGTGCAATGCTGTGACTCTACACTTGTGTGCACACTCAGCACAAAGCAGCAGCAGCAGCAGAGAGCCCTGCCAAGGGCCAGCCATTCCACTCGCCTGATCCGAGTGTCCGCATTAAGCTCCAAAGGGAAATTTAAGCAACATCCGTCAGTTAGAGGAATGCAATCAGCAGACAAGAGGTGCTGAACAGCACAAGAGACTAATAATACACTGGCACAGAAGGGAGCTTTTTGGGATAAAAGCTGGGAAGCAGCAGAATAGGCTAGCATCTGCCAAGCTGCACAAACTCATTGTTTCAGATAGTATCTGCTAACTGTACTGGAGCTCTGAAACAGTACTGAAAAGGTTTTTGGTTCTGCTGCACAAAAATAAAAAAAATAAACAATGATCACAACTCTGCAACCCGGAGGTCAAGCACACGTTATTGGATGGAAGAGGAAGATGAGAACACATGGAAGTTGTTGTTAGCATGACAGGGTCTCACCAGCAGATGTAATTGTTGCCCAGACTTTCTGAGCATTAAGGCAATGATAGTAAGGCAGAGTTTGATGAGGGATAATGAGACAGTTCACTGTTTTGTATTTTCACAATCAGGAGAAGTCAAGCATAAACAGGGAGGTCAACTGTCAGTTTAAAATGAGGTAGAAGGATGATTAAGAGGCAGAAGACCTTACCTGCAAATGCAAATTTAAGGAGACCTTTAGAAAGCTTTTTTAGAGCAAGTCTTACTCTGTTACACATTTGTTAGGCTTTTGTTTTTTACCACTGCAAAGGCTTCATGGTTGTGGAAAATGGAGTAAAAAAGAACTTACCCCAAAACAGACAACAGCTCTTAGTTCTATTAACACAACAAGCAATAAAAGAGCTGACTTTTCCAAAGGTAGCAGAACCAGTGTTTTGACCTTTACAGCTCTTTATTCAGGCGAGGATGGGAGTGCCAGGGAATGCTACCCTGCAGTGTAAGCTCTGATGCTGTCTCGCTCCCTTCAAAACAGATGCCACCATCATGCTCTGCTAGCACTTAGCCTTAACACTCCTGTCTTACACCCAAGAAACAGTACATGATAATTCCCTCGGCACCCCAGTGAATGGCGTCCTTAGGAGGTTACAAGCACGCCAAGGAACTCCCACAGCTCTGTAATGAGTCTTACAACACATACAGAGAAGTGGGAGCCCTAATGAGAACAAAACCCAAGCAAAGGCTGGTATCTACACTCGTGACCGAACACAGTATGTCCTTTTCACAATGGCATCATTCCACACTAGATGGAGAAAAACCTTTCAGGTATTCACACATACACCCTGAAAGCACTCAGTATGTGATACAGCAGTTGAATCTTTTCTCATAAACATTCCTTAAAAAAATTTACAAGATACAGTTTTCACTAAACACGGTCACAGAAACACAAAAGTAATTTTGTTTATTCTGATTTTATCTCTACCACTACATGAGGGCTGTCATCTTTATTCTTGATTTCTATCTTCAAGAAGTTTTTAAAACAATTAAACACCCTTAGGCTACAACTTTATACATGAAGGTCAAAGTGCAAACAAGACTTTTTATTAAAACAGTCCAATTAGTCAGTTGATTCATCTAAGCTGCATATAAATGTGGCGCCACTTTCTAACAACTAGGTACCTGAGGGGAAAAAATGGAAAACAATTGCACTGCCCTCTGCACTAGCCTATCTACAGCACAGCTCAAGAAACTACAGACGGAGGTACAGTTTTGTGTTTGCACAAGAGCAGACTAGCTACAAGTACCTGGTCCATTCACTCCTAAATGCTATGTTACATAAAAATATATAACCATAACACAGCAGAACAAAGTTGCCACACCTGAGTTTATTAGCATTTGCTAAAATGAAGAGGTAGACAGTGAACCAGATTACCTGACCTTCTCAGAATGTCCACAGACATTTCTAATACAGCTCTCAGCTCCTTACTAAAATAATGTCTGCAATGATACTGCTCTTAAAATGCTGCCTCTTGCCACACTGGGCATGGCAGAAGAGAACTGTGAATCTCCTTTGACATTATGCTCCACTATTTATTGACCATAAACACTTTGTTCAGTAGGGACCCCAGGCCAAAGGAAGAACGAGGCTCCCACAGTCCAGCCTCACCACATATCTGAGATTACCAAGTGATCAGCTGTGGGTGCTGAAGGGGCTGGTTGTACTCGATCATTTCCTCCACACACTCCTGGTACTTTCCTCACATTAAGCAGAGCTTGTTGGGCCAAACTGTGAGAGCTGAAGCTCTGCTGAGAACACCAACCACCCTCAAAAACTGAATGGAAGAAGAGTTTTCCCCGGGGTAAACGTTTTGAACTCAGCTGGCCAGTAACAACACAAGGCAGGCAGCAGAAATAGGAGCCTGGAATACAGGGAAGGAAGCTGAACCAGCTTGCTAGTAGATCAGCCTTAACTATCGTGTGAAATCTCACCCTGAGAAAGCAAGGACGACTAAAATCTAACACCCATTGAAAAATGAGCACCATCTCTTAAAGATTAATGAGGAAACCCTTGAGCTAAGTCTCAGAGCAACAGGAAGACTGTCGATATTCCTGGACTCAAGACTGTGAGGCTCTTTTGTCAACATAACTTTAGCCATACAAGACATGCGGGAACACAAACGTCAGACAAGGACAGATAAAAGTATATTTAAACTTTCTGAGTCCACACCAGTCTAGGTGCAGAACTCTGTGGTTCAGACTACACATACTTTCATTAAACAGATTTTAGAAGCCAAGCCCCTGCTCACTCATGGAAGCACCTTCTGGGCGCTGATGCTTGCCCTGTTGTTATCTGAAGTATAAAAGGGGTTCACTTAAAGAAGAACTGACTTTAAGACAGAAATTCTCTCAGAGCCCACACATTGAGAAGAGTGAACAGCATTCTCCTCTGGCAAAGAGCATCTACGAACAGCTGCTATTATCTGAAGGAAGTTTTCTCACAAATGCCTTTGCTGTTCAAAAAGCAAACATGAGACAGAGGTCAATGGCCAAGTCCCCACATTGCTTGAATCCTACTCTGCTCTTCCAACTTCCCTACAGCTGCATCTAGAACACTTTCAAGTGACCAGTGCTGGACTTCACCAACACCACGGACAAGGACAGCTTCTAGTACAGCACATGGGAAGCTGCTCTCTGTCTCCTGGGGAACTGATGAACAGAGGAGGCAGCCTTTGCCCCTTGCAGAGTGCTGTCAGGCTGTGTCACAGATGAGCGAAAGTTTACAAGGCAGCACACCCAAGACCTGTGACTAAAGTTACGGTCCTCGGGCACAAAGCACCTGTAACAAAGCTCAAGTCATGACCCGAGCGATCATCCTAAACCTTGTTCAGAAGGCAGGCGGACTCGTACTAAGCGCCCAGGAAACTTCGGATAAAGCAGGGCTTGGCAGGTCCCTTTCTCGCAGGGATACAGGAGGAACGCGGTGACAGTGCTGCCATTGCAGAGCCGCCCGCCCACCCCCGCTCCTGCTTCCCTCACTTTCCTCCCAAAAACTGAGTCTGAGTCCGAGCAGGCAGTGCCTTGGACTGGAGGCACAGACATGTTTTACTCAGACTCATCGAGAAAGCATAAACAAACTCCGGAGGAGGAGCGAGCGCTGCCGAGCATCGCCGTCCCGGGAGTACGCCTCCCGAGGGGCTGCCCGGGCAACCGAGCGGTGCCAGGCGGAAACGCTCAAAGTTGTTCTGGCGTTTCAGACCCGCGGTACCAGCGGGGCAGCCGTGCTGCGCAACGAACTGCGGCGGGCGGTGCGTGTGCGCGAGGTAAACAAAGCCCCACCGGGCAGCCGCAACGTCCCCTCCCGCCGGGCCACCGCGGCCGGGCCCGCTCCGGGCAGCACGGCCCGACCCGCGCCGCACCGGAACGGCACCTGCGCCCGCCACAGGGGGCGGCGGAGGCCGCGGCGGAGGCCGCGCTCGCAGGGCTCTCACCCACCTCGTCGCCCCACTTGAGCACGTCCTTGTGGCGGTCGCGCAGGGCGCGGTAGATGTGGAGGAACTGGAGGATGCCGTGCCGCCGCACGTGCTCCGCGTACCGCCGCGTCTCCTCCCAGCTCAGCGGCGAGCCCTGCGACAGCAGCCCCATGCCGGCTAGCAGGGAGGGAAGGAGAGAGGCCGAGGACGCGAGCGGAGCGGAGCGGGTGCGCCCGTGCGCGGTGCGCTCGGTGCCGCGGGTGCGCTCGGCGCCGCGGCGGCGGGACCGAGCCCGGCGCCGCACGTGACGGCGGCCGCGCGTCAGGGCCGTGACTCAGCACTTTCCGCCGGCAGGCGCCGCCCCCGCCGTGCCGGGCGCGGGGCTGAGCGCGGCCTGGCGGCCCCGGGCGCTATCGGCGCGAAGCCGCCGGGCAACCAGCGGGAGCGATTCCGGGGAGGCAGGCCCGGTCACCGGCAGCGACCCTGAGTGCCGCTGCTCCGAACGTCCGGCCCTCGCCCCGGACACAGGGGCGGAGGCGCCGCTTGTCCGCACCAGGCGACATGGCGGCGGGAGGGTGTCCCCCGGCAGGACGGAGCTCATCTGGCCGGGCTGGTGTTCCGGGGGCAAAGGGACCCTTGTGGGCCTGAGAGTGCCAGAATAATGGTTCTGACTGAAAGGCCCCAAAGCGCGGACAGTGTGCGAACGTTTCTGTGTATTTTACAGATCAGAGCACGGGGAAAACTCGGAGTGATGCTCGGAGTGGGTGGAGTGCAGTCCACAGAGGTCGTCCCTCATCCCCCGTGGATTCTGCTCTGCCTCTCTCCGGCTGCGGAACCCTCGTGCTGTGGTGCCGAGCAGTAAGCCCAGCCCGTGAAGATGCTGAAAATGAGTTTGTAACCCGGGGGTTGTTCTGGAGGGAATTGCAACACCATTGTGTCAGAAAAGAGGATGCGGGGGCGTGTCAAAGCGTGTATTTTACAGTCCATAAAAAGTAGAAGGAAGGCTTATTAGTGTTAAATTGTTACTAAATGAACAGACCAAAGGCTGAACGTTAACATGAAGGGAAAGTTTCTCACTGCTGAGAAGCAGAAATTCATTACTCCTGGACCCTCATTGTTACATTCACAAAGCTCATCGTCGGCCGCAGGGCTGGTACGTGATAATCCAATGCTTTGAGAATTAGTAAGGTATTTAAATTGTGATATAGCCCACTAATGGATGAACTGTATTATTAGATATTTCATTGACTGAATGACTATACTTACAAGAACTGTTTGTCTTATTCCAGGATATGAGGTGCCTAAAGGATAGAATAAGCTCCCAAGATAATAGAATAACAAAACTGAAACACATTAGTGGAAGATACCAACTACTAAAGTAAAATGACTCAAAAGTGTTTTAATGGCATACGTTTCTACACAAAAGGCAGCATTGACAGAACAAGCAGTAATAGTTAAAATAAAACAATTTATAATGACCTTTTTTTAGGAGCTCATGATTTTTTTAAAAAAAACCTCATGGTTTTGACAGAAATTGTACAGGCTGGCCTGATTGAAAGCAGTGCTGTTGTTGGTACTATAGTAGATTTGGAGATGGCTGTTTGACTTAGTTTGGTGGACAAGAAAACAGTCTTCTCTTCTAGCTAAAAAATCCCATAACCTTTTTTGTTTTTGAAACATCAAGAGGCCAAAAGTCTCACACTTGTCAATGGTAGAGTCTGATGAGGCATATCCCTCATGTGAAAGCCAAATTGCACTTTATTTCAGAACTAAGAGGACAAAGCCTTGCATGTTTGAGGGCAATTGCACCAAAATATCAAGATACCATATTTGTGCCATCATGCTGCCATCCAGCCTCAGCTTTTCCACAGCTTTGAGGTAGAGCTGAAGCACCTCAGGAGTCCTGCTAGTGACAAGGAGCACCTGATAGCCAACAGCTGTGTCAGCCCCCTCTAGCTCTTGGGGCAGTGAGCCTGGGTCTGGAGCAAACCTTGTTGTATCAAATCAAAGTTAATGTTGTCATCTTACAAATCTGAGCCAAGGTGTCCATATTGTTTAGGGTCCATGCTCTCAGTTCACTTGGCTGGCAGCAAGAGCCCTGTGTTACTGAGAAACTTTTCTGGAAGAATTGGGTATTTGGTATAATCCCAGCTGCTTTGAGTGTGCTGGTGTATAATGCACTGTAAATGTTTCCAGCAACATACAAAAAATTTTGAAAATAAGATCAATTTTATTATATTGCAGGCTGCTATTGCACAGTCTGTTCTCTTCAGCTGATCACTAATGCTGCTCTTTGACCTGCAATTCAAGAGCACATTTTCAATGTCCTGTCTTTCTCAGTATTTAAACTCAGCTCATTTTTGTGTTCCTTTAGTGTCAATATCTGCTCTATTTCCAGTCCTGTGTGCTTAGTCTCATCAACTATTGAGCTAATACATTGTTTGGAACAGAAATCAAGGTATTTTCCTTTTGCACCAAAACTTTATCTAAAACTGATAAAGATGTAAACTCTTTTCTCACACTGCAATCTCTAGCATAACAGCGTGACAAAGTCAGCTCTGTTTATGAATGTTCACTACCTTCAGCTGAAACCTTTTCCCTCCAGTTCTAGTGTATGTGTTCTGACAGTGTGGGGTGATCCATAGTGGAGGACTAAGCTATTCTAAAGTTGACAGCATCACATGCAGAAATGTTCATTTGCACATCACCCAAAATATGACTTCAAGACAAACCACCATTGTATAATATCTGCCCACATGCTTAATGTTGTATAATTATTTCCAGTACACTGAGTATCATGTATAATTACTTCAAATACACTTAAGAAGAAAAAAAGTTTCTCTGAACATACAGGCAGTACTTTGGATGATGTTACTGCTTTACTCTGTACCCATATCCCCAGCCCCAAGGCTAACTACCTTTTCTGAATGGTTCAGAGGAAATAGTTGAGGGGAAAGGCTGGTGTACCTGTAATTTAGTAGGTTGATTGGAGGAGATTGACTTGCAACTTGCACAGCAAGGAGCTGTTTGACACGTTCCTGTCATTCTCCACAGAGGATAAGTCACTTTTTGTTTTGTATAGCTGCAAAGCTATTCAATTCAGCTGCCACTAAATCTAAATAGAGCAGCTTGGCTCTTTGAGAATATACCCACTGGGAGAGATGAAAGATATGTAGACTTATAGGTGAGGCCACTCCTACAGAATCCTTTCTTTTGATGGCTGTCATTAAAAGTAATAAGTAAAGAGGAGACGTCTTGTGATGAGGCTGTTATTAGAAGGAAGAAAGAAAGATTTGTTTTACTTCATGAATCATCTGCAAAAAAATTTTAAAGCAGCTTTGTTCAAGGTAACTTTTGAGCTGGCATTGCTGTATTTGGGTTATTCTCTGAGTAAAATGAAAAGACTTCAAATGAAACAGTCATCTTCCAAAGTTTTTAAATGGTATGTTTGGTAGAAATTGTATTTTTTTTTTTACCAAATATTTTTATGCTTCCAGGTCTATAATTTATGATAGGCACTTGTGTCCAGTATAATTGATTCAGGTGAGCAGCAGATGCAGTATCTGCTTCCTTTTGAGTGAGGAGGCCTCCAGACATTTCCTGAGGCACTGGAGAGACCTGTGCTCAGTCAATTATTTCTTGATGCAGAAAGTCTTGCTGACTAGCAACTTGGATTAAATGATCTCTCTGGGGAGTGAAGGAAGTCAGGACACTGAAAATATTCAAGTGAAGGATCTGATGTGTCTTCCAGTTAAAGTCTTGCTGCTATGCATTGAGGAATATGACTAATGGGGACTTATTCTGGTCTAACTAATAATACTTATTCCTCTCCAAGCCAACTTCTCAAGTAGTGTATGAGAGACACGGGTGTGGTTTGTCAGTATTGCTTTAAAATTTCTTTTTCTTGCTGTTGCCTGATGTAGAAATGACTGTAGTAGCATGAGTCTAAGTGGCCTATTTCTAGGAATTTTTTTGTGAATTTTTATTTATAACCATTGGTTTTGAGGGTTGGAGTTTTTTTCTTCAGTAAGGATGAATTGTGCATTTCATTCTATAAAGTTTCATGCATTTATGTAAAAAGTGAATATAATCACGTTGTTTCACCACTTTGGTCTTTATTAGCATGTTCCTTTTGCAAGGGACTTGAACTTCTCATTTCTGAGTAGCCCACATACTCTTTTGCTGTGTCTGTGGACAGGACACAATTATGGTGCCTTGTCTGACTTGGGCATACCTAATCGTGCCATGAATGCTGCTGGCAGTAATAGCAGTTGTAGTGTGTGAATTACCCTGCACATTGCTGAGCTGCTCCCTCTCAGAGTGCTCTGGCATGGTGACTGATGCCCATTGCATCCTGTTCACCTTTTTGTCCTGCCACCACCAGTTCCCTTGGAAGTGCACTCTCCTACCAATTCAGCTGTCACTGTGTCCAAACCTGTCCTAAAGAGGCTCTTTGATGACATGCACAACATAGAAAGAATTTCAAAGAAAGCAAGAACTTCCAAATTACTTTCCAGTTTATTTTCTTTCCAGCATCTTTTAAGATGAAGACCCTTTATTATAGGATTATTTTTATATTCTTTTTCATAGGATGACCTTTGGGGTTTTTTTTTTCTTAGTAGATACCTGTGTAAAATAAAAGAAGGCCAGGTGCTCGATGGCAACGCTGATGACTTCCTCCTCATCCTCTCTGCATGTTGAGTTGTTGTCTTTAATGCATCACTTCATTCACTGTGAGTATCAGAAAAACAGTGGCTGAGTGCAAAGTCCTTCCAAAGACTCTGTTGATAATTAAGCTTTACAAAAGCCTGAATTGTGAGTGTGCATCTTAACAAAGCAACTGAGCTCCTTGGTTACTTGAATTCCCACCACAGGCAGGAGTGTAGGTGTCTGCACTTTTTTTGCACACATGTATCCTCTTGAAGGACAACACGCCTAAAAGTCCTAATTCCATCATCAACATCTGAAAAGAATGCACAAACCCACAAATATTAGTTAAATGTGGATTGGAGCATTCAAAAGTTAGTAAGTTAGTTGAAAAGCAGAATAAATAAATAATATTTTTCTCTTTAGCAACTGTGTCATCTTTCCTGCCACACTCAAGCTGTAGCATATTTTTTATGTAAAGTTTAGCAGCTAAGAATAAAGTCCTGATCCTTAGTGGAAAAAATAGTAGAATTCCTAAGTAAGATGCGTTAGTACTAGTTTTTATATCTTTTTAAATATCAGTTTTCAGTCTCCAGTTTTTTTACAGGCTGGGAAATAAAAGCAGAGCCAGTGAGCTGCACTGCCAGGTAAGAGTTGGAACCCAAACCATGCTTCCCATTACCAAATTTCCCAAGGTTCCATTGTTCTAGTATTTGAGGGTTATAGAAAATAACTGCCTGGTTTCTCTCCATGCCTGTAAATGATTATAGGCCTCACATTTCTAACCTCTCCTAATTCTGCCAGTAACAGCAGTACAGCTTCCATGTAGTTACCCAGTTGTTCACATCTGTAACTTCTTTAATCTTTGTCCAAATTCCAGTTCCTGCCACAGAATGCATCAGGCAGCAAGATAAGACTCAGGGAAATGTAACCCTTGCCCCAAATAACCTGTCATGAACTGTAATGTTTTATCACAAGAACTGTACTTTGCACAGTTGTGTAAAAGAGCAATCATCTGCTTGCCAAACCTGCAGCTCTCCCACGCTCTGTGGTGCTGACAGCAGGATTCCCAGGTTTTGCCTGTGGGATTCCTGCTGCCTGCTGATTCTTTTCAAAGCCATGGCTCTTGGGTAGCAGCACCAAGGCAGCATTGTTGGGTTTGTGCCCTGCACAGATCCATGCTTGGGACAAAGAGGCAGAGGAGGCTGCAAGGTTCTCTCAAGTGCAGGCTGTGGGGGCATACAGCAGCAGAGCAAGAAGGAAGAACAGCAGATACAGCCAAAAAATTCCATGCTTAAAATAATTCAGTCTAATGCTGGTTATAACCTCCCTTTTAGTGTATGCACATGTGCAGGTTTTAGTCATGTGGATTACCCCCTGAGAAACCTTTGTTCTTCTCAAATTTCTCATGACTCCAGTGTGCTTTAATCTTCTTTTTCATCAGAGCTGTGTAATTCTGTGGCACTCCACCAAGGAAAAGGCTTTAACTATGTCATGAAAGAGTTGTTCAAAATCCCAAGTAGAAACCTGTGTATTACTACATGTAACAGAAGATTGAATTTATTAATAAGCCTAAACATGTTCCAGGCATCTTCAGTGAAAAATGCTGTTAGCTAGCTCAGCAAATATTAGTGGGACTGAACTGCCAATTTGCAAATAGACTGGCTATATCAAGAAAGATAACATTGGCCTTCCATTTAATAGTTCAGGTATTTGAATAATTTTACATTCCATTTTTATCTTTCTTTGGCAGCTTGTATTTCTGGAGAGAGCTTCAGGTACTGAGAAATGGGTGGAATATCAGCTGAATAGGTCTGCATTTTCCCAGTGAGAAACTGAGTTATGTGAGGGAACAGCTCCTGGCTGCTGTCTCCCTGCTGCTTCCACATGGTGCATAAACAGCACTGTTGGAAGTAGCTATAGATCATGGGCTGCAGGGTCTTTGGTGGTCTCACCACACTTGTTTCTCAGCCTTTGTTGCTGAAAGATTCAGTCCTAAATGACCCAGGAGGTTGTTGAGACATAAAGGATAGATTCTCAGAGACAAAGATGCTACAACTAAACAGGCATGTGCAGCTCTCAAGGGATGGCTAAGTGCTTTGGAAACAACTCAGTAGATACTACTGGACATTTTAGGCCTCTAAACATACTTAAAAGGTAGCTTTCTCTTGGAGTGCTTTTTGTTCACCTTATCACATTATTGCTCAATCCTTTGAGCCAGGCTATGTAATTACTGTCAGGCTGCAGATGGCTATTAGGAGAAGCCTGCAGGACACATAACAAAGAATTAAAGTGTCTGCAGCAAAGCTCCACAGGTAAAGTTACACGTTTGGGCTTGAGCTTTTCTGACAGCTCATTTCCACTTAAAGAGGTTCTGTGCCCTTCTCCCTGTCCTCCTTTTGCCTTGGCCTACGTCCCCTTACATGCACTGGCTTGTGTTTTCTGACCCTGCACCAAGCCAATTCTAATTACTGGAATTAGGAAGAATATTAAACTGGAAAAAAGGTGAATCATTTGTGATAGCATATGGAGTTGACTCAAAGCATGAATGTACTGATGAGCACAGAGATAATGCAAAGGATGTGACTGGATCTGGGTCTAGGGAAGGGAAGTGGAGAAAAATGAAGCAAGAGCTTTACAGCAATGGAAATGTGGTTAATGTTCTTTGTGGTGAAGTGCCATTACTCCTGAATAACAGATGGCCAAATTCTGTTAATGCACAGTCCAGCATCATCCTGCATATATATGTTATCCTTGTCCTTATGGTTTTGCCTTTCACAGTGTGAATCTCAGTGGATAAAGCTGGGACTGCAGTGTGGCCGATCAATGAAACACCAGCAACAAGGTTTTGCTCTGAGAGAGGGTGGTCAATAGTAGTGGCACATTTTAAGCTTGCCCCTCAGCTCTCTCCAGGTGATAATGTCTTGCCAGCCCAATGGGCTGAAGGTAGGCTTTCTTTCTCCTTTTTTTTTCCCCCATCATTTTTTAGCTGTTTTTCTCCCCTATCATAAATTCTAGAAACAGATCAGCTTTCCATCTTCCTCTCAAAAATCTGTAGAAAAGCAAGACAGTAAATAAGTAAATGGCAATGAAACATACTGGCCATGAAAGATTTGGCATAATTCAGTTGGAGGAAAAGGAGGAAAGTTAATGGTTGGCAGCAACTAATTACTAATTACTAACAGTAATCTCTCCAGCATTTCAAACTTTTTTCCAGATTAACTGAAGACATTTTCTGGTTTTGTTGAAGTGAAAGACAATATTTCCATTGGCAACAGTTGGGGCAGTTTTAATCCTTTAAGTTTTGAACCATCCTGTTTTTCAATCTAAAATAATAAAGTACAATATTCTTTTCAAACTGGGTCAGTTATCTGATGTGTGGATTCATCATTCATTTTGACACTTACCTGATTATATCCTCATTCTTCTACTGAGGTTAGTTTAAAAGAAAAGGCACCTCCCAAGCTGTCCTCCCTTGAAATGTCACCTGAGGCTTTCTTGTTCACTTTTTAAGCTCTGTGGGAAGTACAGCTTCAGCCCTATTATAAACAAAACACAGCAAGAACCCGTCTTCCTCACGCAACATGTCTTGGGGTGAGCGTAGCAATGAGTCACTGTTGCCTGTGGCACCCTGCTTTGGCTGGGCAGGTGCAGTGGCAGGAACATGGGAGCATCAGTGGTGCGGGCAATTCGTGCACAAGGGCAGTTCATGCCATGACACAGGCAGCCATGTGTGCTGGGGAGCAAGGCAGTTGCCTGGACATAAACTGCAGAGGGTGGCCAGGACATCCACGCAGAGCTGAAGACACAAAACAGGACTTACTGGACCTCTGTGCCTTCTGCCGTGTGGCTGGAGGCTGGGTGCAGTATGCCAGGCACTCAAGAGGGCATCTACATGTAAAAACCTGCATCTTTCTTGAAAGAAACACACCCTAGAGCTGGTATGTTAAGAAGTCATGGGTGAAAGAGCTAACCCACACAGAGAAGGTACTTGCTGGTTTTCTTTAATGTATTCTCCTCTGAAACCTTTAAATGGATTATGGTTTCCACTTCTTTTTTAACAAATGGACAATTTGAGCTGGTTTTTCCCTTTTGTATAGCATATTGGACATTTTGGCAGTCTGAAGGTCAAGGTTCCCATGTTGCAGTTGCCTTACAGGCAGCTCTCAGCCCAGGGCTTCTGGTTGCACAAATGTATCCCTCATGTTTTGTCTCCTGGAAAAATGGAGGAATGGTCCACCTTCAAGTGGACAGATTAATCAAAACTCAAGGAAAATTATGCCCTTCAGGTGGACAGATTTCCTTTGAAGAAAGGAAGTCTTCTTTGTCTGTGCATATAGGTATTGGATACAGTGGTCTGTCCTGGCATAGATCAGAGGGAATTTCAAGCTTTCAACTTCATATTTCCCTATGATACCTTTAGGTATTCTTTGTAGTCTGTACTGTGCAAACACATTCGACAGTCAGCCTGAGGACATTGGTGTAACTGTGCCCAGTGAGAGTAAAAAATGTGTATTTTCTGGAGTTGAGCTGAAATATGCTGCTCTCTGAAACGTCAGCTTTTAGGGTTGAGTGGAGAACTTTCAATGAGGGTAAGAATACTGCCACAGTAAATGCAGCTGGGCATTGCTATCTCACACAGCCTGACAACACAAGACATGAAAACTAGGTTTTCACAGCTTGCTTAGTCTGCATTTTTTAGTTAACCATCTTGGATTACTGAGTCATAGAACTCAGCTGCAGTTGACTTGAACTTTGAGAATAATTACAAAAAATATTACATTTTTAATTTCCTATTCAGAGCTGTACTGGGAATCAGTTCAGTAAACAAAAGAGGGTGTAGAAGATCAGTGCTAATAAAAATCCTGCCTAGAATCTCATTAAGAAATCTAATCTGTTCCCGTGTATGGAATGAAGTAGGAATCTCTTGAAAGAAGTACAATGCAGTTGTCTAATTTAGAAAGTGTTATCATCAATGTACACAATTGGATGCCACATTAAAGGCAAGCTTAATTCTGGCATTTCATGATATTAAAGATATTGACTTTGCAATAGCAATTTTCTTTCAGTGCAGGGCCATTTTTGCTTGGGTGGTGTGTGTGAATACCCTCATAGTTTCACAAAATTGGGAAGGTGAACATGCAGGCCTCCTATGAATACACCACCCCTCCCATGCCCAGTTTGCTTTCTGAGCAGCAAAGGCATTTCTGAGGGGTGTCTCAAAGGAAAGGCTTGGCTGTGGTATGTGGAAGCCTCTGGCCATGGTTCTATACATGGTTGAATACACTATTCATGTTGTGATTTATGTCATTTAACTCAGCAAGATAGGATGCTTTTGATTCATATCATGTCCTCTGTCCTTTGAACTGCACTCAGAGCCAGGCTGCCCCTCCCAGGGAGTCTGTGCCAAAAGGATGCTAAGACATCTGTGTTCTCATTGCCTTCAACACATTATATGCTGTTAAATGAAACTTGCTTATTCCCAACTCCAGAAGAAGCCAAGATGAACTGGGCACAGAACTGTCTTGTACTTGCTTTTCATCATTTGTGATAAGTGTGTGTCTTGTGCTGATCCTTTGGCTCCGTGTGCTGATCCCTGCCTTGGAGCCTTCACAAGAGCATAAGGCTGGCCCAGCCGAGCAGCTGCAGCCTTACTGTGTGGGGATGGCACATCTGTCAGTCCCTGCTTGGTTCACAAACCTTCACAGACTGGAGGAGCAAGGCCCCCTCAGCACTTCCAACCCATATTTGTTGTGCCCTTGGAATTTGAGGACTTTCTTATATCATGCAACCCTCACCTTTCCAAGTGGGAAATTCTTCATCAAATTCAAAGTTACCAAAGAGCTTCCCAAGGGACCAGTTGTAGTCCTGTCAGCCTAGGAAACAGCATGTTTCTCACCTGGTCATGTTCTCAACAGTGATCGAACTCCTCCATAAAGAAGGTGTATTTTATGTCTTTTTTTGTTCTCATTTGTTGGGAGTTTGGCTGGCTAAGGACTGGAAAAGTACAAAACCGTGGCTAATTCCAAGTCCTGCACCTGTAAGGTAGCGTGTCCTTGGGCCTAGCTGTAGTGTGATAACAAACAGTGAAAGAGACATGCGAAAAGAGAGATGTAACCCCTCAGGAATGAGGAAGAGTTCATGGTATAGTTTAACCAATAGATTGCTTGGCTTACAGAATATTCATAAGCTTATTATTTGCTGTATAAGTGTTTGATACTTTCTTTAATAAACTGGGCCTGAAGGACCTGAGGGACCGGGACCAGACCGGACCTGAGGGCCATGATGAACCAACTGGTGTCCTGGTCTCCTTCCTCCGACACTCAGTAATGACAACTATTTTTGTCAACATTTTCTAATGACGGACACTCTTAGTGATGCCAAGAGTGAAAATTTCAGCTGTATGGAAGTCTTGCAAAGTCAAAGAAAAACTTCAGGGGACAACCACTGGACACTTTTTTCTGTAAACACTGATGCCAGATTTGTATAATTATTCATTTCTGTCCTGATTTCACCATTCCTTAAGAAATAGAACATGATTTTGCCCACTGTAAAATAAAGACAATAGCTGCTATTCAGTTGCATATTGTACTTGTGAAGGAAGCAAGTTCCTGCTTCTCAGATTTCTGCATTTGTTAAGCTGTCCCACTTGCACACCGACTTCTTCAAGACCTACAGAGCCACTCAGTAGCAGAATCCAAAACAGAATTAAACCTGAGAGAAGAATCAGAAAGTAGAAACTGTCCTAGTTGATGGGGAAATATTTGATTGACTGCACTAAGGACATAGTTTATTTTAAATATTCTCATCCTTTTGAAATACTAAGAGATCTAAAAGTAGATACTGCAACCTTGAAATGGAGCATTGCTATTTGTGGGGATGGTGCCAAAAGTAAATGTAATTGCCAAAAATAAACAGAAATATTTAGTAGCTTTTCAGCAAGCACTGACCAAATAAAGGAGCTCCGCTGGATCAAGCTGTAAGTTAATTAGTGACCCATCACTAGGGTCTTTGCTTCTGAAAGTTTGACACCACTTTTATAACAAACCCATAAGATGTTGCATTTTAGAAAATACCACTTTCCCTGCTGCCTCTGTCAACCTGAACAATTCCATATGAACTAAAAAACTGTTTAGCTGTTGTCATGCTCCCCTAAATTCTCTGCTCTCTGCTTAAATCTTAGGCTGCTTGGAGTTTAAACAATTAAAATTTGTGGATGTGTTTTTGTATTGTTGTTTGGCCATGGTATGGTTATATATAATCAATATGGGGTGCTTTCCATGGTAAGTTACATCAATACATGGCAGCAGTGCTGTGAAAATCAGGTTTCCAATTCCTTGGTAGTCAGGAATTTCTGACCCAATAGGATGCTATTTGAAATAATCTAAAAGGATCAAATATTCTGTAAGAAAATAAATTAACAAATCCTTTTTATCAGCTCATATTGGTTTTCTGTTGATGTATCACCAAATGAAGCCAGAAAGATAAGGAATTCTTTTTTTCAGAAAAAATGAATCCATTTCTTATCTTTGGAAAAATTTGGCTGATCTCTATCCTTGAGTGATGTTATGTTATTTCTCTGAGCTAATAAAAAGACCAATGACTCAGCATCTGTAAGTTATAATTCAATCTCAGGTGAAAAGTTTGAACAGCATGCCAATATTTCATCCCAGTGTTAATGTATTATCTTCAGGAGAGACCAAGGGGAGCCTTCTGGAATGCAAAGATGAATACATTTAGCCATAATTATTTTTAAGTCCTCTGCTTGTTTTCCAGGTGGCACCTGTTATTCCTAAATGACTTTAATTCCTCATTTGGATTGACAGATCAAATTTACCATCAACTCTGCCACTTCCCTACCAAAACTGGCAGGAAATATACTGATACAGAAAAAAGGACAATTACAGCAAGAAGTATTTTCTCTTCTGTCTGGCGACTTGGTTTATTTTAATCTTCTGCACTATCAATTATTTCCAAAACCCTCAAGTGGAAAATGCAGATGTAAACAGAATTATGGGACTCCATAGAGTACAGCTTGCACAGTTTCAGGAGAAAAAGTAGTTTCAGGAATTGAACTCAGGTGACTTTTTTTAAAATTGCACTTCAAAGTTGTGGGGAGAAGGGGGGTGCACAGAGATAGGAGGCAGCCTCAGAGTATTTGTGGGGAGGCCACTGTGCAGCAGCAATGTTTTCCATGAGTTCACCAGCCCAGGGCCAGGCTGATCAGGAGCCCTCTTGGAGCAAGAGCACCTTGTCTGGGTCTCTCTTGCCTGTGTCACTGAGCAGCTCACATGTGTCATGATCTGATACAGCTCAAACCTACTAATTCTTTTTGCAGAGAGAAGAACAAGAGTTTCTCAAGTTGCTCGGTCACTACTAAATTGCAACATAATTAAAATAATAACACAAAAAGCTCTATACTGTTTCATGAGGGTTGCCATGAGGCTCCTGTGCAATACAGGCAGCTGACTGCTTCGTTTAGCTTTTCACAAATCTGGTGACTTGTCTGAAGTGAACCCTTTCAGAACCTCCTCTCCTGGCACTTCCAGTTTGCATTGCAGTTCTAACAACAGCTGCTCTTTGAGGGCTGTATGACTTGGGTGGCCCAGCTGCAGAAAGCAGCTATGCCCTGCACATTCTTGGAGAGAAGGCTGAAAAGGATTCCTGTGCTAGGGCTGAGAAGTTGGTTCAGGAATGGTAATTGTATTTTTAAGCTAACATTTTCCAGAATTGATACTAAAAGATGTAGTGTTGCCTCCCTCCTGTTCATTCCTACCCTCTCCCTTGAGTTTGCACAAGCTTGGTCTGAACAACAAAGGTATTAATCCAGTTGATGTCAGCCAATGGGAACAAAACCACAGCTGTAATGTGGCTTGGGGTTCTGATGTGGTTTTCCATCCAGCCACGTGGACCTGTGTGCCCACAGGAGGCAGAGCTCGAGGGAAGGGAGAGAACTGTCCCTCAGGAGACCAGGGAGGAGGATGCAGGGTGGTCTCTGGGAGCCTGTGCTTCCTCACAGGGTGAGGTTATGTGCGATGGCTGAGCCTGGGGGTGCCTGTTAACCTGGCGACAGTGACACCGACCTCCAGCAGAGCTCTGTGAGCATTTGTGAAATTTTTCTGATCCTTACTGCCCTGTGCTGGGCTGGTGCACACATGAGCACCAAGCCCCATGCCACAGCATGCCACAAGCAGGATGGAAGTGCTGGAGCAGCATGAGCAGGAGCCCTCAGACAGCGTATCCCAGGCAGCCACAAAAATTGCAGAGATGGGCATGTGGCAGCCTGGGATGGCTATGCACAATGGTGTGTAGGACATGCTGGGAAGTGCCCCAAGCCCAGCTGTCCTAGAATTTCACCCACAAAGTAAGTCATGAGCATTTATTGTACAACTGTGTGTTCAGGATGGCTTTTCACAATGAAGTTGCATTAAATTGACTTCTTTGTGTGTTGAGAAACCAAGTCAGTTGTGGAGCACCTCTGCATCTACACATGAGCCCATAGTAGGGATTTTGCATGCTAACTCCGGGGTTGGAGAAAGAGGCATGTGGAAACTTGGGCTGTCCTAAAAATAGGGCATTGCAAGAAAAAGTTTCAAGGTCCTTTACTAGTAAATTGTTGGTTTTTTTGTTTTGCAATACAGGACAACTAAATATTCTGATCTTGTTGAAACCAATATATCTCTTTCATCACTTTCTTTATCACCGACTAGAAAAATATACATTAATTCCTGGAAAAGCTTACAAAAACCAAAAAGGTAAGTGAACTAATTTCACCTTTGTGGAAGAGGGCAACTTGTTGGTACTTGTTCATTGATTTTATCTGGTGGAAAGATGGTGGTGACACCAGCATTGAGGTGCCTTGCTCTAACAACTCACACATGTACAGGAGCTGTTGAACAGATGGAGAGAGCTCAAAGAAGTGGTAGAAAATGTAGCATCTTCCTCTGTGAAAATATACACAAATATATTTTTGTTTTCTCACTCTTCCCAGTGGGAAGATTTTTTGATTTTTCAGCCTAGATGAAGGAAGACTCAGCAATCCCAGTGTCCATCCATCTATCCCACTCTAAAAGCTTTGAAAACAACCACCAGTTTTTAACATCATGAAGTGACACAGAGCTCAAAAGAATTACAGTAGGATTCATTTCACCTAAGTTTAGCCTTCTGTAGTACCAATGTCTTCATCTGACATAATCCCTATGGTTGCCCTTACAGTTAGTGGAGACCAGCTGGCATATTTAACCATGATTCAAATGGCCTGATTTAGATGTCTATTTTGGGATAAGATGAATCATGGACTAAGAGTGCCTTTCTCTCTTTTCTGCTTCGTTAGGATGACCATCTGAGATGAACAGTGGGATTTTCTACACGACTTCTGAAGACTGTCTCTATATAAGAAAGGAAATTTAATGAGGCAAAGCTGAAGTGTGTGCTCACCAGCAGTGGTTGTGCCACTCACCGTGGGTGTCAAGCTGCGAGACAGAACATGTCCCTTGTCAGGGCTTCAACTAGATGGTATTTAGAGGTCATGAGAAGAAACATGCTGAAGAAGTACAGCTGAGGTGAGGAGAAAGTCATAAAGAGCTTTAGGAGAGGTTATTGTGTTGGGCAGGTATGAAAATAAAACATGAGTTCGCAATAATCCAGGCTTCACCACTTTTACTGTTTGTGGAATTAAATGATTATTCCCAGGAACTCACCACAGCTCTGTGTGCTGTGACTGCTCAGATAAAACAACTTCTAAAATAACCCTTTCAGTATTTAGAGGTCAAGCCCTACCTCTGATCAGCTTATGATGCAATTTAGTAATTTTCCATTTCCAAACTGATAATTTTCAAACACATGCTTTTGATGATTTTTCCAAGAAGCACTCTCTCTTCTCTGAAAAAGTCATTGTAAACACCTCATGGCCACCTAATTATTTTCTCTGAAAGTCCTCAGGCCCGTTAAACTCTTGTTGATGGTTGAGTAGTTGCTATCCTGAAACTGCTGCCTCAGAATGATTGTTTCTGTTTGCTGTTACTTTCTACCTCATGGCTCCCAGTCCAAGTGCTTCTGTTCAGACCTTTTCTTTGTTGAACACAATGAAAGTCTGAGTCAATACATCTCCCTGTGTCTATAAAATTTATGGTAATGCAAGTAAATAAATGTGAATACATTACTGTACTAGCTCTGTCCTGAATGTGTGAATGTTAGTGGTGTCCCTTCTAAACTGAAGGGTCTGGAAGCTGTTATGACCATGTCTCTAAAACACGGTGAGACCTGAAAAGTTGCCTGGTTAAGCTGGGCACTCAGTTGTTTGCGGGAGGAGATTGAGAAGCAGGATCAAGCTATACCTGCAGAAGGGGCAGCTATGGACAACAACAAAAGAGGAAACAAAACTGAAGAATGTGCCACATCATTTGCTGATCCCTGTGATACCACTGAATGAAAAGAGTCACCTTAATAACCTTGGTAGCAATTTGTGCTTTGTCACAGTGACTCTCAGCCTTTTGTAAGGCAGGGTGTTATTCAAGACTCGCCTCAGTGAAAATGCAGCTGCTCCCACAAGCATATTCTTGTCTTAGGATCACTTGTTAATGCATATTTATATAGTAATTTACTTTCTGGGAACAATTCAATTCATGTTCACTTTTTCATTATCAGCAAAAACTCATTACCCTGTTTTTCAGAAGGCACAAATGAGACAGCAAGTGAGCTGGTTGCTAGCTTAAAGCCATGGAGTGGGTCAGTGAGTCATCAGCAGAGCAGTTTGAATGTCAGGCAGGTTTTGTTTTGTGTTTCATTCCAGCAAAAACAAAAGAATGCAGGCTGGAAGAAAAAGTTCAAAACAAATGAACTGGAACAATCACTCCCAAGCTGATCTTGACCAGAATTTGGTCCAGAGTCCAATGCTGCATGATGATCAGTGAATGCTAGATCCTCATCTCAACCTCAAAAACCTATGTCCCTCCATAAAACTTCAGCAAGGTTGCTGTCTGTTGTCCATGATACCTCTGTTCGGGTATCCTCATCTTCCTCATGGGACAGTGGAAGGAAGCATGTCCCATGTCACATCCTTTTTGCCATCCTCTTGCAGAGGGAGCAGAGGCCTTCTGGTCATGATATAAATGAAGAACTCATCCTTCAGCATTTTCCAGTCTGACTGCTTCCATACATGTCCTTGGTTATTAACACGGACCATTCCTTTGAACTCATTTTACTGTTTTTTTCTGATGTTCTTGAACACATTAATTCCCATGTCACCCATAACTCCCCATAAGTACAATTTTTGTCCCTGTATACTGAAGGAGGGCCACAAGTCTGCCTTCCAGGGATTTTCTGGCAAAACACGAGTAAAATTTGGATTTAGGAAAATTTGAATTCAGTCTCTAGAGCTACCTGTGTGCACATGTATTTGTTCTGTACCAGCCTGTTAAGGCATGAGAATGTGAACTGTTGATGGACATATTTCAGGTGAGTAAAACAAAGCATGAGAGCTTCTAAAATTAAAAAACAGAACAGCCTCAGAATGAAACTTCTAGCCAACAAAATTTTCAAGGACAGAGAAAAACAGGTAATATCAAGATAGAGGCTCTTAAATTAACATGCCTATATGTAGGTAAAGATATAAACATGCTTGCTGACTATATTATGACTGTGGAGATCAATAGATAAGTGGAAACCAGTGGTTTGATTCATTTGCCTAAATGTTGGTGCCTTTGGATGAATTTAAGAAGTCTGAGATGTGCCTGGCACTTGAAATATAAGGGAAACTCATGTCCTGTTGGGATGGCTGGATGCCAGACAGGACACCCACCCAGCATACAGGCAGTGCTGGACATTTATGTGTGAATCTTGTCTCGAGCCAATACAGACAGTAAAGCCTAAGGAGCAACTTGGGTTATCCTACAGCAGGACTTGTGGGTGACCAAATAAATCACTTTATATGCCTGCATTGGCTGGCAGTGTACCTTTGACTGTACTGCCTGTAACTGAAGGTTTAATAGCTTGTGCAGATATAGATGTCTAAATTTATGCTTCCTGACCTTGGTTTGTCCTCAGTGTTTCAAAGGGCCAGTGGCAGATATGAAAGCATTTAGCTTACACAGCAGCTGATACCTGCAACTCCTCAGCTTCATGACTTGCATGACTGATCTGGCCTTTTTAAGTGGTCTGCCCTTCCAAAGAGATATGATCCTATGGGGATTCTTTGAACACTTGCTTCTCATATGAACAGATCCCACTTCTGGATAGTGACCCAAACTGGCATATTCTCCTGTTCTGCTTCTGCTGCATGAACCAGTCTCTTTGCTGTGATTCCCAGTAACAATTTCCATCCAGGAGACAGGTGTATCTTTTGTTTCAAAGGATTTTGTGAGAAGAATTCAAGCTGCTGCTAATATCTTAGGGTGGTATTACTCACATAACACCTTAAGAGAGCTCTGCATTGAGTTTTAAGACATGATTTATGATCTTTGCTTTCATTTTTCCAGCTTTGTTAAGATTCCTTTGCAGTCTCAGTGCTGTGCAGTTCACCTGGCCTGCCACATCTGTTCCTCCTTCAGAAGAGCTGATCTGTTACGTCTGACAATGTGGCCAAGGTGTCCTTTTGCCAGAACTTGTTTGACACCAGTAATGAAGCAAAGGGACCTTGAAATGTCACTGAGAGCCTTTTTGGTGGCTTCAGTGCACTTGCTGTTGTTCCACTGAGTGTGATCTAATGGAAAGCAAAATATTCTTATTATAGCAAACCATAATTCACTGGCTGAACTCTCAAGTGTATGCAGTGACCAGCATAACATCTTTAGAGCAGCAGCTGGGCCAGGAATCTGTTGGCTGCACCATTCTCCCAGCAACATAGGAAATAACTGTTTTTCCCATCTGCTAAATGTCAATAATTTAAAAAATGTGTTCATACTGCACTGGGATGAAAGCAAAATATGTTCTTGCAAGAACTTGTCCAGCATTTAGCAGACTGGCTTAGGAAGCTGAAAAGAAATGTATTTCCTACCCTACAAGGGTGGTAAATATTAAGTTATATATTCAAACTGGAACAGCTCTGACAGAGGAGACTGAAGAACTTTCAGATAGGTTGATGGTGAGACCGTGTATCTGTAACATACAAACCAAGTCCCAGCCATGAAAGATGTATGTCCTCCCCAGTCAAGCCCATGTCCTTTTCCCTGTGAAAGCAGGGATGGTACTCTCTTGTGGTAACCACAAATTCATTCTGAATACAATAAACATTTCCCTGATGCTAATGTTGTCAAACCTTCTGCACCGCTGTGCACTTTGATTTTAGCAAATGGGAATTTTTTCACCTCATCCTTGTTGAAATGCACTTTGCTTTTTTAGGATCGTGGCACCAGCCTGCTGGGATCATCCGGACGTATGAATCTTTTCTTCCAGGATGTTTATGGACAATAGATGGACATGAGAGAAGGGACAGTGGGCAGACCACTGCTGAAATGCACATTTTTACATGACACAACAACTCTCGATTTGAATGTTCTTCCCCTCTTTCTCCCGCATCCCCGGAGCCGCCAGCAGCGCTGGCTGAAGTAAGCACTTGCTGGCTTTCCCTCCGCCTTTCCCCGGTTCTGCCGCCAGCTTCCCGGTGGGACGCCCTTGTCCCCTTGTCCCCTCGTCCCCGCGGCCCGGGCTGGCCGGGGCGCGTCAGCTCCGGCTCCGCTGCGGGCCCGTCCCCGGCTGTCCCCGCACGGAGCCCAGGGGAGCCCGGCGCCATCCCGGCCTCTGGTGCCCTCCAGTGTCTCCTTCCCGCAACAATTCGGGAGAGCAAAACTCTTCAGAGATCCCGAATTGTTGCGGGAAGGAGACACTGCAGAGTGATGATCCTTCGGGATGCGTGAGCATCAGCTGCCGACTTGGGGATTGAAACTAAACTGGGCAAGTCCTGTGCCCTTGACTAAAGGCAAGAAATAGAAGCGCCCAGCGGACATTAAGCAAGGCTGAGAAGGACAAGCTTTGCTACGTTCAGTAAAGCAACATGGCATTTCTGGTTATCTGAATAACAATTTGGAGAGCAGCTTTATCAAAGATATTCCCTGCATAATCACTTGCACCGTAGTTAAAAGGTGGCATTACCCAGCGCAGAATGAGAAATTGTGATTTGTTCTGTGGCCGCTTTCACTGAAAAGAACGCAAGTTGCAGACTGAAAGACCTTTAATCTGAATTTATTATCTTCCTTTAGGGAAGTAACTTCAATAAATTTAGCATTTGGCTCAGGATTATCCCATACATAACTATCACAAAACAAAAGCAGTCTGTTCGATTTGGCTGCTTCTAATTAAATTCAGCAGAATTCTGACCCTACTCAGTTATTCTCACATCACTACAGAATCAGAGGGCCACAGGATGGGTCAGGTTGAAAGGGACCACAGAGGATCATCTGGTCCAGCCTCCTGCCTAAGCAGGGTCATCCTAGAATATCTGGGACAGGATTGTGTCCAGGTGATTCTTGAGTGAGGGACACTCTACAGCTTCTCTGGGCAACCTGTTCCAGTGCATGTTCTTTCTCATATTCAGGTGGAATTTCTTGTGCTACTTAGGAATTTTACTTATAAAATACATGGTATCCTTCAAATGAAAAATGAATATGGTGCCATAGGATTGAGTAACATTTATCTTATAAGCATTCCATGAAAACAAGCAGCATACCAATTTATGGGCCTCTATGTACTGGGTTTAAGTTGCTATAATGGACACCATAAATCTATGCAAGGCCTAGTGCTAAATTATAGATAATTTACAGAAAACCAGCTTTTGCTAAGTAAATATTTCACTCATACTATTTAACTGTTTTGAAGGGAAAAGATGACATAATAAGCTCTAAAAGATAACTGCAATACAGAAATATAAGTTTTCTCAAACCCTTAAGTAACAAGGCAAATAGAAGAAATGAAGGATCCAGATAGTTTCTACTTTAATTCATGTTTACTTTAGCAATGCTGGCAAATAATGCATTTGTCAAGACTTGCTTAAAATATTTCTGCTTTTATATCATAGTCTAATTGTAGTCTATTTCTAGCAGTTTTTATGATACAGACTCATGGCTTGACTCTTCAAAACCATCCTTGAATTTTGAAGCACAATCATCTCTTGTGTTTCCTCAAATCCTTATCACTGTCCAAGGCAGCCAGGACTAGTGGACATATCAGCATACACACAGGTCAGCCACTCACTCTGGACTGCAGTGTAGGAGCAGAGGGGCAAACAAGTCCTCTTCTCCAGGCTTGACTTAGTGGCCATAGCTGGACACCCAGTGCCATTTGAAATGCTCTGCAGCACCTGGGGCATCTGCACAAGAGACATTGAGACAACTGGATCCTGACCTGCTGTGCAGGTAAGCACCCTCACAGTCATGCAGTGGCTTTTCAGGTGCCCTGAGGAGCCCAGCTGCTGCTCCAGGTGTGCATGGGTGCTGCTTCAGAGCCAGCAGGCTCACCTAGCTGCCTTGGCTCTCCCAGCTGTGAGCAACCTGGTTAGAAGAGGAAAACTGCTGTACAGAAAAATTTGTTGGTTGAAAATCATGAGCGAGAAAGGTCTACCAGCCTGGGATTGTGAGGCTGAGGACTAGGCCTGGGAACTGCAAGCATCCTTGAAAAATGCAGCCAAAGACCTAGAAACCAGAGACATCCCAAGGTACCAGGAAGAACTGCAAACCCAAGAGACTGTAATAACAATTTACTGTCTGAGAAAATGGAAAACAACACAGGGATATAAAAGTGATGCAAAAACAAATCAGAAAACAGAATCATCTATTGCCTGTTATAGGTGAAAAATGGAAATTAACATCATTTATTAGATTCTTAAAGCAGAATCTCCTACACACACTTAAGGTCTCTCTGTTATAAAACAGACTAAAGTTGTTTCCCTCTGAGAACTTTCCAGGTGAATCCCACATGAACTGTCCATTCTCTTGGACTCAGTGGGAATGCTGGCTGACTCCACACTGCGTCAGGGATCTGTTTTGAAGGGAAACTCTGTCTCTTGTCTTACTACTTGGATCTTTCTTCCCCTCTTTTAGGGATGGCTGGGGTGTCCTCTCCTGGATGTTTGTTCCTGCCTTTTGGGCTGGTTTGGCTTCTTCTTAAGTCTGGCTAATTTGCTGAATGTAAATATAATATATATTAAGCATATTTGGTGTTATATTATTGTTGATCAGTTTGTTTCAGTGGCAAGCTCCAGTAATTGCAGTAGTACACACCTACTTGGCTGTTGCTGTCATTTGGTGTACTACCATACTGCTTGATGCTAGTGTTGATTGGCACCATACTATTGACTGATATTATTGATTGCTGATAACAATTGTAATAGCTTGACATTCATATTCATTCATATTCATTCATACTCATTCATACTCATTCATATTCACTTTATTGATCTTCATATTGGCTGTAATAACTATTGGTATACTTGCTAGCAGTTATCTTTGCAGTAATCTGAAATGAAGTAGAAAATTTTAGAGGATAAAGCCTTTGTGTCCTTGAGTGTTATGGAAACTTAGGAACCCACAGTCATGACCTCTGCACAGCCACAGGCCAGGCAATGTTGGAGATTTTTTCAGGGATGGCCTAGAAGGCAGCTGTGAGGAGCAGATTCTCACAGCCTGCTTCTGTGAACATCAGAGGTTCTCAGGTTATTTTTAACTACAGGTAAAAGTGACAAGCATGAAGGCCTTGAGAGCCTTGCACATCACAGTTCTCAGGCAGCTTTCTCATAACAATTGTATGTTCTATCTTTGGCTGTTTTGGGAAAGCGAAAATAATTTTGAGAACCTAAATCTTGGTATTGGAAACATAAGGAGGAGTTGGTATGTTATCTCTGACCTATTGTGAGCTCAGATTTTGCAATATGCATGAAGTGAATTAACACTGTTAAAAAAGGTGCCTGATTGATGAATAAAGGGGAGTCGATGCTGACCAACGCAAGGTGGGTCGTCTCCCCTCCAACTTCAATAAGGCAACCCTTCAGGTTGTGACCTATAGAATCACACTTTGAACCAAGTCCTTGGTGTCACAAAACAGGGATCAATTTTTGGCATATCAAATCCTCTCATCTGTGGCACAACTTATTTGCTCTTCAGAATTTGGACTAATTTTTTTTTCCTTGAAATGTAGATGTTTTTATTTTTGGTACTGTTAGCCATACAATCAAAATGAAAACATATTCAGTTGCTAGTCAGACATCTGATTTATCATCACTTCTTGTCAGGCACTTTGATTACAACAAAAGACTGTGAAGCTAATTGTAAAAAAGCAAGTTGTTGTCTTTGTTATAAAATGGAAACAATAAAAATGGCTCTAGTGTCACATGGTGCAGCTTATTGTGAAGGTGGTTTGATAGCCTGGGTGTAACAAACATTCCAGTTGGCTGATATGAAAGCAAGGATCAGCCCAGGGCTCAGAAAACAAAGCATATTTCAACTGCAACCAGGCGTTTGTCAGAAAGGCAGTCTCGCAGTTTCCAACTGATTTTACAATAATTTGTTTGTGCCATGTGTCAACAGTTTTATTTAAAGCACACAATGAAAAATACCAACATGCTGTTTTCCTCTTAATGACAACTTGCTGCACCACAAATTTTAATTTTTAAGTCGTAACATTCTCACATTACACTTACAGATTTTTTTTCTGTTGTATTATGTTCCCTTGTGTTATCACAGTCCATCTTTAAAGTGTACACTTAGAAAACCCTTCTGTATAAGCAATCTAACAGTTATAAGCCAGGAAAATGCTTTATACAAATAAGTTATATTTTTAACTTTTCTTGTCAATAAAGCAACTGATAAGACTGCAATTAGAGTAACAACATCTTCCTTTCACAGTGTATCTAAATGTATGTGTTCCCATTCTTACCAATAGAAATTGCCCATTCCTCATAAGTTTATTAATTGCCTATATTGTTACTGAAAATTTTCATTGAGACAAGTATGTCTTTTGCATGGCAAAACTTATTTGGTATTAACCAAATCTCTCATACCAGCTGTATAGAATTGCATGTATTTTCCTTTATTCTTTAGGGAACTTCTGGGAACAGAGCTCTGTGCAGGGTCACACTTGCAAATGAGCACCAGCAACTCATTTCTTGACAAGGTTGTGGGTTTGATCCCCATACAGGCCATTCACTTAAAAGTTGGACTCTGTGATCCTTATGGTCCATTCCAACTCAGAATATTCTGTGATTCTGTGATGTTTCACCCTTTTTACCCAGCAGGTATTTCAGAATGTTTCCTTTTCTTTATTGTTGCCACCAGCAATGAGATTTTTAAAGATTCACAGTTGAGCTTTTATGTACTGTTCACATGTGTGCATCTTCTTTGGTGCTCTGATAGTCATTCAGTTATGGATAAGAAAAGAGAAACTAAAAGAAACAAGAGATCTTCCTCTTTCAAGAAGAAGCCAAAGTATAAATCTGTGCATTACAATGTGCTTATACTCATTACAATGAGTATTTATACAAAGAAAATCTTTGACAAAAGAGAGGATTCATTGTAAAAAGGTCAAGAATCTATAGCAGGACTACTGGTTCCAATTGCATTCTCTGAGCAGGTGAATTCAGACTTTGAAAAAGATTTCCCAGCTTGGCTAAACAGTTAAAACGGACTGAAAATTCAGTTCAACTGAGAATTGAAGTTACAGACAATTGAAAACTGGTACTTGCTTTCCATCAGAAAGATGATGAAAATCTCAGTACTGGAACATAAGCAAAGCTGCTTATGGAAAGGGATATGTTCAAGTAGGTGCTTCTTTCCAGCACATTTTTCTCAAACATCCTTGAGGACTCGGAACAAAATCTTACTTTGCTTATGGCTCTAAGTGGCTCCATTTTAGCTTTTCCATAGACTACAGCACCTCCCATCCTTGTGTGTGGCACAAAAAAAACCTTTGGAGTATACACAGGATTTCACTGAACAGCCATTCCCAGGAAATATTATCCTTATAGAGTAATTGAGTCTCAGAAAATGCCATGTGCTGGTATGGTAAGTGAATGGTGATGTTGAGGATCAGTCTAACACCCTCATGTTGGTTTTAGTTAGACATTGATGTTTGCCTGCTCATGGATTTAGTTCTTATATTTTATTTTTCCAAATATAAATCCTTGAGAGTAACTTCTGTAGCAGAAGTCCCTCTGAATGCAAGAAGGTATGCATGCTCATACAACTATTTGTGTGACTGCTGGGTTTGCAACTAGAATTACCAAGCCCAGCTGCTAAGGAAAAACTGCTCCCAAATCCAGTATGATTTGGTAAGAGTTAGAACTGTGAGATAAACTAATCTAGGTTTCAGGATAATATAAATGTTCTTACTCAGTCATTTCATTCATTGCATCTTTTTTTCCTGCAAGAACTGCCATTTAAAAATCTCAACACAAAGCCCTTTTTGAGACCTCACTGAGCTTGGTTGATGCTAATTTTGCCTGCTTCCCTCTTTGAAGGATTCAAGTTTACTGGACTCTTGACTGATCCACAGATGATCTTGCAGGTTAACTTCAAGAAGAGATTAAATGATCATGATCTCGTCTTGGTTAAGAACTAAACACAACATCTTCCTTTCAGCACAACTTTCCAACAGTAAGTTCCTCCCTCACAATCTCTAACACACTCTCCCATACAACTAACAGTCAGGAATAAACAAGAAAACAAACCCTTGCAAACTGCTTCTCTCACAGACTGAAGAAGGGCTCTTTCTCAGATCTGAATTTGAAGCACAGCTATTTGAAGTACAAAATGCATGGGTGTTTTATACAGAATTTTGAGGATAACAGCTTACATTAATTTGTGTTGTTTGGGTTTTCTTTTTCTATTACTAATATAGCATTAAAGAAGATCCCTAGTGCTTTAACAGTCTGCATCTCAGACAGTTGGAAGTCCTCTGCTCTACTTAATATTACCACATACAGTACTTCCTTGCACTTTAAAACTTCTTTTTGGTACACACAGTATTTCAAGTTCAACTGAGATGTCATTATTAAACATGTAGAGATTGAATATATGGTACCAGACAATTAAAGAACACCATCCCATAAAACAGAACATACAAGTAATTTTCACAGTTCTAACAAAAGAAGGTCACACATAAAATGTCACAAATAGCTCAGTACATAGCATGATTCAACATAATATTAAGTCCAGCTAATAGTGTCACATATTAAGGGCCAAATCCTGGCTCAATGTGCAGTTGAAGCCTAAACAGATGTTTAGAGAAAATAATGTAAAGCCAAACTGCAGTGCTCTATTGGTAACAATAAAATTTGTTAATCTACCTAAGATTTTTGGCCTGAAATATGTACCTAACTTGTGCTACAGAAGGAACACATGGCCAGTGGTATTTGGCTCCTGTCCTAGGACATGTCTTCACGGATTTGCCATGGCCAAGGGCACTGGAGGCAGAGCAGCAGTCTTCCTTCTGGCTATGACACTTTCATCTACTGTTCTGCCAGAATTTGGCCAAGAGTTCAAAATCCTGTACATCTTATTCAGCAGTCCCACTGAAGTCAGTGGAACCTTTTTTGTGAGTAAGATGAAAAGGATTTGGCCCCCAAAGTTTTTAACCCTTTAAGTAGTAAGAGAGAGGTTTCATTGCACTTAGCCCATCATTCATAAATAATTTACTACTCAAAAGCAAGATGGTTGTTGATGTAATGAAGTGCTAGATCATAAACAGGAAAGCATGCAGCAATGTCTGAATATTCATGGCATTTTGGAACTGAATTCCTAAAGGGAAAAAGAGACACTTTTATATGGCAATTCCATCCAATATCCGTTTGAGGCCATAATAGTTGTTTTTTCAATTCATAAATGCAACCTCATGGATATGTTATAAATACTACATAACTACACCATGAATACAGTTACAATTGAATTTGTACAGGTATCTTCATTGGACTGGATGGATTAAAAAAATTACAAAAGAATATTGGAATAGATGGTTCTTTCTAAAGAACTTCCTAAATGCATTCATATGGAACATGTGGTCATGACTTGGGAAAAGAAAATTTTTTTCTCTCCTTCAGTAAAAGCTTTTGGTGACTGGAAGGAGCAAGAACAGAATTTTCATACTTAAACTAAGACTACTCTGTTACACTGTTCCACATTTGTTATTATTTGAATTATTCAGAGTACAGAACAACTACATGCCAATTAAATGAATCAAAATTATAAGACAGTGCTACTCTGACCACAAGTCATTGGTGGCAGTATATTCTAATAATATTCAGCACTCAAAAATACAATTTGAAACCTAAAATTGTGTATTTGGGATGCAAAGATGAACTCTAAGTTAGAACTGGAAAACAGGACTGAGTACCATGGAGTTTAATCCCAACCAACAGAGTGAATTACTTAATCTCTAATACAATGTCACGCTCATGCTGATCCTCAATATGCAGCTTTAACAAAGCTACAAAGAGCTTGGGTCCTGAAAATGCTTGTCTCGACAACATCTGCACTGACAGACAATTTTATAGTGTTCCCTTTTTGCAAATGAGATAAAAATTTGTCTGCCTTATAAGCGTTGCTAAGAGCATGGCTTCTCATTGGCACTGAAGCCTGGAGGTGTCAATGATAATCTGAGGAAACTGAATGTGAAGCCTCCATTAATAGGTTAAGGTGAGTGCCCTTCTGTTTATAATAAGTAATTATAATTCCTTGTATTCTGTCTTTCCTCCCCAAAAGAAGGATGTAGACATTTCATGCTGATGTAGAAATTTTGTGCTGACAGCAGTCCTTCAACATCAAATCTTCACAGGACATGATGGGCTGCATATCCCTTTGGCTATGGGAATAGGATCAGGTTTCATGCTTAATTCCCTCGCCTCATGCTGAAATCAGGAAGAAAAGTTCCTGGAGGCAAACTAAGTTGAGTGAAGACTCCTGGGAAAACTTGAACACAAAGAGCATTAGTCTAGCCTTTGGAATAATATGAATGAAATCTCCATAGAAAGGACTCTAATGAAGGCTTCAGAAGGAGATGCATTAGGTAACCCAGGAGAAGGTTACTGTGGGTGTTGTGCCTATACCTGGCAAGAAGGGTGTTAAGGTATCTCTTTATTTCTAAAACTCTCTAAGGGAGTTTTCCCATGATTTCCTGTTTTCCGCACAAATTCTGAAGGGCAGATCCTGAATTCTTTATTCAATCTTTGTTCCTCATTCCACTGGTTATTTCCTGGGGTAATGTAAGGGAGTTTGCTCTGTGCATCTTCCCCATGTTCACATGCCATTAGCCCTAGGTGTCTCCTGGCATGAACTCAGCTTCCAGGTTTTTCCACCTAGAATGAGAGGGGTGTCTCCCTGGCATGAGGAGGAGGATGAGGTGATGTTGCCTGGTGTATACAGAGGTCAGGGGAGCCATCTGGCACCCAAAGTAGCCCCTGGGGGCTGGCCCATAGTGCTTATGGGAGCTACACTATTTCGTGGATCCAGATCTTGAAAGCCATGTCACAGCATTTGATACAGGAATTAAAGGGTCTCATGGCAGAAGATGAGGAACTCTTTCTACCTTCTGAAGGAGAAAATGCTTTGAGAAGTTTTTGTGAATACCACTGCACCAAAAGGAAAGTATGCACATGCTATGTGTGGTATTTTTTGTTTGCCTTTTTTTCCCCCCTTCTGTTTGTGAAAATAGAAAATACTTAGAAAAGAACAAAACTGATCAATGTTATGATGACATGGCACATTTCTGATCTATGTTGAGATTTATTACTAGTCATATTTGACTTTCATTTTGGGTTCTGAAAGTGTTTAAAAATTAGTATTAAAAAGCCTCAAACTTCTGAAGCAAGTTTATCTCAATTTTACAGGTAAGGAAACCAAGGAATAAAGAAATTAAATGATTTGCCACAAACAGTATAGTATGTCAGTGGCAAAGTCATGAAGAGAATGAAATTCATGGTTATGGGTTAACTCTCTTTTCCTGCTAAGAAAATCGATCTTATCCCTAATGTGCTGTTTCATGCCCCCTGTACTAAAGTTCATGAAAACTGGCCAGTTTGCACTGTTACAAAGCACATTTGCAAAGCCAATGTTTTTTTTTTTCTATATAAGCACAAAAATTCTACTTAAAGGGTTAATTATATTGCCATGCTGGTAAACATTTTTACTTATTGCTGGTTAGACCTGTCTTTAGATACTGACTGGGACAGAAGAGACTGAGCTGGCCCTGGACTCCCTTGTCTTGGTGTTGGGCATGGATATAGTACAACAAGATACGCCCACAGTGGCCTCAGGCAGCTCATCTTCCTCTGTCCATTCATTGAGATCTGGGTTATAGCACTGAATGCATTTCTTGTACTTTTTCTCTATTTCATTCCAGCCACCCACTAAGTAAATTTTCCCGTTGAGGGTGGAGGCGCCAGCCGTGCTAACTCCAGTTTGAAGCGGCGCCACGTAATTCCACTGGCCCGTGTACGGGCTGTAACGCTCCACAGGGAGAACATCGACCCTCTCCGCTCGCCCCCCCAGCTGAGACCCACCCATGACATAGACCCTCTCCAGAAGGGACACTGCGCAGTGCCAGCCCCTCGGGGTGCTGAGGCTGGCCTTGTCCTGCCAGCTGTCTTTGCTGGGGTCGTACATGCACACCGAGCGAGAGTAAGCGTTATTGATGTAACCTCCCGTGACCAGGATCTGGCCATCCACCACGGCGCTGGCGTGGCAGCACCGTGGCACCTCCAGCGGGGCCTTCATCTGCCACTGGTTAGTTGCAGGCACGTAGCACTCGACAGAGGAGAGGCAGCCCTCGGAGTTGCGGCCTCCCACGGCGAAGAGGAGCCCATTGAACACGCTCAGGCTGAAGTGCGTGCGCCGCTGATTCATGTTCGCCAGGTGAATCCAGCTATTGAAACGAGGGTCATATCTGAAAGGATTCAGAAAAGAAGGTAAGTCTTACTTACTGCTCTGCTAAATTATACAGGACTCCTATGCCACTGCTGCAAGAGCAAAGTTGATAGAATTTTAGTTAGTTATTTAGCCTACTAAAAGTCAGCATAATGAAACTGGTATTCCTGATTCAATTTCAAAATAAATTTAGCTTTTGATTGCAGAAAAAATATTTTTGTATCATTCAAACCTGGTATTATTTTAAAGAAGTAAATCTGATTCTTCTGTAATTTCATTTTGTAGAATAATCTCATTAGAATACTGGGAAGAGATAATTTCAAGATGCAACAGAAATTTTAGAAGTTCTTTTGCAATTTACACCCACAGCAAAGATATCTAAATTTACTCAGAGAGTTTTTAAAAACTTTAGGTTGTGATTTATACTTGTACCCTCTTCGTACTTTCTAAATGGTGAGTATGCCTTCCTTGCCACTCCCATGGAGTAAGTTTTATGTGGAAAGAGCATCTGTGCTTCCTAACACCTTTGCTATCTGAAATAACATTCTTTGTCCTTGGCATTTAAATGGCCTACTTTGCAATAAGAAATGGCAAATTATGACTCCTGAAGATGCTGCGTGAAGTACATTAGTGGACCCACACACTTCTGTTGCATGCTGAGGGGACCAGAGAACCACATGAGAAAAAGACTATGGGAAAGTAAATACTAATTATCATTCAGCATTCAGCATTGTCATCTGCAAGTCCGCAGACATACTGATGTGACTTGACATGCTCAAGGTCAAAGGCACGAGGATTCATTCCCCCACCTCCTCCCTGCAACCAAAGTCAGCACTGAGGACACAACTTCTTGTGACAGCGTGAGGCATAGCTTAAGGGCAGAAGGTCAAGAGAGCAGGTATTTTTCTGACAAAGTAGATTACGCAATAAAATTGATTTAGAGAATGTTCCTCATTCATTAACTCCTGGTGTCCTCAGGAGAAGCAGACTGTTCCTTCTGGGAGCAGAAAAGGAAGCACTGGTGGGACTGTGGCTGTGTAATGCCATTGCATGTCCATAGTATGTTAGTAGATAAAAGGCAGATAAAAATTTTCCCACCTCCAGCCTTTGCTTCAAGCTGCTGTGCACTGCCAGCCTTTAGGCTGAACTATTTAAAAACATGTGACATTGCATGTTAGTGCATGCACTCTTCTGACCTTGCTATCACCAGTGCAGTCTCAGATGACTATAGATAGGAACTGCAAAATTGTAGAAGCAAGGTTTTATTTGGGGTACACTGTAAAAGACAGCCTTCAAGCAATGGTACCATTGTTTTTAAACTCCTGATGATAATAATTAAAAAAAGAGGACGTGAAATTCAATACAATAGCTGTTGAAAATATGGTGAATGAACAGAAAATGAAGGCTATATCTAAAAGATGTTTTTCCAAATTTTCTGTGAGGCATCAAAAGGTTTTGAAAATTTGAGAAATCTTCTTAGATCATCCCATGACTTCCTATTTATGTTCCTATCTATTTCCTTCACTTGGAATAAATTTTCTTCAGTTTTTCCTCACTTCTCAGCGTGCATGTGTAACCATGGTGAAATTTTTTGCATAACTTCAGTTGTATATTTCTGTTCATTCAAAGTTTAATATAGAATAGCATCTATACCTCCCCTATATTGTCCCCTTTTTCTTTATCCAAGTGGTTCATGTTGCATGACACAAGCCAGCTTAGTCTATCTACCTGCCTTCTGTGGAACAGATACCTACATCCCTTTTAAAGAAATAGCAGTTACCTGCAGAAATTGCTGACTGCATGCTTGGCTTGGTTCCTGGCATCATTCTGGTCTTCCCCACCAGCCACATAGAGAAATCCATCCATCACTGTGACACACTGATTAAAACTTTTAGCAGGCATTTCACTTAGCTTCTTCCATCCGTTTTCAGGATCTCTGTACAAGATGTCTCTGCTAAGAGACTTTTCTGTTAAAGCAGGGCGTCCCCCAACAGTGACTAAGACTCTGAAACCTCCACGGATCCTTGTTCTTCTGGACTGAAGTGTATTCTGGTGATAGGGAAGCAAGTGATAGTTCATGGCATCCACTAGGAGCTTGTGGCAGTCTGCATCTTGCATCATTCTTGGCACAGTTTGAACATAATTGACAAGGTCTTGGGCTGAGATGGTACCAAAACGGATATTACTTAAGAGGTTGGCAGCAAACTTTACTCTTTTTTGGTCAAATTCCAGCCATTTTATTGCAATCTGGAATGCAACAATTTCAGAAGGCAACTGTAAGTCATCATCTGCAAGAAGTTCATTAATCTGATCAAAAGTAAGTTTTAGGAACTGATCAGTTTCTGAAAATTCAATGAAGTTGTCCCTAATAAATTTGTGCGCTGCTTCCTTGGTGGATTTTAGTCCGTATGTTTCTGCAATATTGGCAATGTACATGCAGTTCTCAACACTGATTTCTTGGACTAGAAAATCACAGCACATCTTTGTAAGGGTGTGAATCTGTAGATAAATGGCTGTGGAAATAATACTACCTATTGTGTAAAGTGAGAGAGTAAGTTTTCCAGTGTAAGCATAGGCGATAACAGTAGCTAGACCCACTGGGGACACATCATTGAGGTCCACTCTTTGAGTGGATGGATCTTTCTTTAAGATGTTGTGGAAGTATTCACTGCCTGAAGCCATCACTACCTTATGAACATTGAAAGATTTGGTTTTGGTACTGATAGTCAAGTCACAAAGGAAATTTTCTTGTCTCATTTTGCTTAGACCTTCCAAGAGGTTTGGGCAGTATGATGGGTCAGAAACCTCAGATGAGATGCAGCTGAAACCATTTCCTCCTTCCAAGAGTCCATTCAAGCCATTTAGTTTACTGAGGGGGCTGTCTTCCACAATGATAGTTGTTTCGTTGACATCTGCTTTGTTCTTTTTCACATTCTTCTTCTTAGGGGCCATGACTGCAATGAAATATTACAGCCAAGCACTTGCTAAAAATAAAATTAAACACCACAGTTGTGAAATTTAATAGCTAAGTGATTATGCAACAAATCTAACCTTTGTCAACGCGTATAATGCCACAAAACCAAACACACAGGATAATCTGTCTTCCTAAGTTCTAGGTTGCAGCATGGCTCCTTATTAGTAACAATCAATACTCCAACTGTGAAGAATATACCTACAAGTAATTCAGTAATTCCTTTTTGTTTTAAATAACAAGATCATAAAATAACATTCACCTATTATCACCACATTCAGAGAGTTAAATTCTCTAAATGGGTTTGCCAGAGTTTGTCATTAGAGAATGGCAAATCCATTCTCTCAATGGGTTTGTCAAATTTAACATTCTGGCAAACCCATTTAGAGAATTTATCTTTATATAATAAAGTTATATATTTATTTAGAATTTAACTTTATATAACAAATTTATATATTTATTTAAATTAGACAGGTTCTAGACCTGAATTCATTAGCCTGAAGCACAGGAAAAATATGGGCCCCCAACTTCATTCATCCTTACTCCAGAGCTACAGACTTACAGGTGAGTTCAGAACTTGAGCAAAAAAAACTTGGGAAAAAATCTTTAAGAAACAAAAGCCAGATGAGACATAAAGAAAAAGAGGATTGTAATACGATGTCATATTCATTTTAGATTTAGGTCCTGCTTGAAACTGCTTCCAGGTTTTTGTAACTTTTGGTTTTATAGACTGATAGTGTTCTATTTCCTGTGTCAGATGTGCAAATACTTTCTGCTTATAGCATAGCTGGATCACTTTTCAGTATCAGTAACTTGAAATCACACTTCTAGGATTTTGTTGAGATTTAGGGAGAAGATATCTAACTTCTGTTTGAAAAAATATCACGCAAACTCTATCAGGATGTGTTATTTTAAACAAGTTCTGCACATGAGAAGGTAAGAATCAGTCCCATTGTTATGTTAGAACACAAATTTAAATTATATATATCAGCTCTAGGTGAGCTCTCAATGAAATAAAGTTCCACTTTTTTGTCAGATGCAATGTGAGACAGTCCCTAGTAACAAAGGAGTTACTTTGAAAAAATATATGAATGTACAAATATACTTGAAGGAAAGCACTGATCTTCAATAACACAATTTAAACAGAATTGTGGAGATCAGTTTTCAAATAGATTCAAACACAGCATTTATCTCCAGTGTTGATTTTAAAACAATTTACACATGCTAATTTTCCTTGTGATCCTTGCAGTCATAAAAACTTGAACATGAAAAAATGATGTTAATTAATTATAAATCAAATGACTGGTTTATTGTAGATAATGAAATCAAAAAACTTCAGTAATATTTCAATCTAGAATCTCAGCACACCACTTCTTCCTTAAGCACAGAGCATGTAACAAAATGGTGATTTAATTATAGAAAGGAATGGCTGCTGCCTGTGAGCGCCAGCAGTTTTTTGCTGCTGCTGGGTGCCGGCCATGTGCAGAGCAGGCGAGGGAGAGGGCCATGTGTGCCCGGAGTGTCAGTGTCAGCCTGCGCTGACGCGAGCTGCGATCCCTGAGATGGTGCCGTGCCAGCGCAGGGGTCAGCTGCTGCCCGGCTCCCCCGCCCTGGCCGCATTCCAGGGCTGCATCTGTTGAGACCTATCAGAGTCACCTCCCAGAATAGCAACCTCCCAGCAGCTTGCCATTTTAAGACAGGTTCAGTTGAAGGTATAGCTGGTGTTTTAGTATACTTGGCTGTTTAACACAACTTTTGTTGCAAAAACACTATGATGTTGCAAGTGTCGCATATGTTTGTTGGCATGAAAAAGAAGCAAAACAAAACTTTTGGATAACTTTGTATTTTACACAGTTACAGCTTTGCATATTAATAGCCACAATTTTAAAGCTGGGAAGGGCATATTCTTTCAGCAGCCTTATCTGTTGTTCTAAAAAATTTTAGAGACTTGTAACTTAAAATTTTTAATACATGTAGCACTTAATGTTTATTATCTCATTGCATCATTGCAGAGCTCATTTAAATACAACATTTTAAGCTCTCTGTTCAAAAATGCTCACTATCCAAAGTTTTTTCCTGAGAAATGCTTTTTCATCAGCAGAAATTTCACAAGATAGCTTAGTGTACAAGCACTGTGACGGGACATGCAAACCTACTGAAACAAATCAAACAAACCTATAATAAAACCAAGTTATTGAACTTTGAAAACACTGAGCAATTTGGTTTTCTATGATTGTTTGCTTCCCCTTACTTTATTTTAACTTAAGTACTAGTCATGCTAAAGGACACTTGGGGTCCCAAAACAATGCATTATACCAACCAGCCTCCCCCCTGCTTTAAAATGCCACCTTCTAAAAACTATCAAAGTGAGGAGTTAAAAACTTCTTACCCTCCTCAGAAAGATACTGTTCCAGAGCTGTCCGTGAAAATGCCTCTTCCTTGGAAAACGTGAACACAAAAAGAGAGGAATTGTGGGGAAAAAGAGTGAGAACGATCAGAGGCCACTTAAGTCCCAGCTCACCGGTTTTCAGTGAGGCACTTGGCTGTCACAGCGAGCAAGAGAGACCGGAGCCTGTGCTCGGGTGCTCTTTCCAGTGACCCCTCCTCTCCATGCCTTGCTCCCTGCCTCTGCCCAGCCACAGGAGCTCAGCTTCCCTGCGCTGCCTGGCCACTGGAAATCAGGAGGACAAGCCTGGACCCTGCAAATGCACAGGTCCATGGCAGGAAAAGGAGGGGAAGGTGAAGATAACTACAGCAGGTTGTTCACCAGTAGGGTGAACACTGGGAAAGCCCTATGGTTAGGGAAGGGCACAGGTTTAGACTGGACATAAGGAAGACACTTTATGATGAGGGTGGTGAGGCACTGGAACAGAGAGCACAGAGAAGGTGTGGATGCCCCATTCCTGGAAGTGTTCAAGGCCAGGTTGGACAGACCTTTAAAAATCTTTGTCTAGCAAAATGAGCAGAAGATGTCCCATGGCAGGGGGGTTGGAGCTACATGGTCTTTGAAGGTCCCATCAAAACCCATTCTATGATTATTATTATTCTATGACCTAAAATAACCCACAGAAAACACCATGAAAATTCTGGCACTTTACACTTTCTTAGATTTTCCATGCTTAACTCCAGGCAGAGGAAAGGAGACCAGCTGATGGGGATTCAGTCATGTTCTGTTTTATGGAGTTAGGTCACTGCTTCCATAAAGACCTGCCTCAGCTTTCAAAGATTATGTCTCACATCCCGATATATTTTCACAGATGTGAACTTTGATCTTCTGTCTCTCATGTGTGTATCCTGACTTGGGGCTTATACCACACACTGGAATAATTTGTCTCCGCATCCTTGCCAGGCAACCTCAGGAATAACATAAAGCCAAATTGCCACATCCCAGGAGAATTTCATCCCACAGGAGAGATAAAAAGAGTGCAAGGGTCTGCATGGGAGGGGAAGAGTACTGGGGGAAGTGGAAGTCTGAGAACAGGAAGATTTCCTCTTGGCTGTGCTTTGTATAATGCTTAATCATACAGATTTATTTGGCTACCTTCAGGCTCAGATGGGCTTTTACAACATCTGCTGCAAAGTAACACTTGTCATTTTGAACAAAAGGGCATCACTGTATGGGTGGAGCTACATCACAAGGAAAGAATGAAAAAACAGAATAGGAAATTAGAGTCAGTCAAATGTGCAAAATGAGAGTGGACAAGAGGGACATAAGGCTCAGCCCTCTCAACAGCAACAAGGTAACCAGCTTTCCTTTTGAAAAATAGGGCCACAGCTACAAAAAACTAAGGACAAAGCCTCATTTTCATAGAATCATGGAATACCAGGTTGGAAAGAATACCAAGGATCACCTGGTTCCAACTTTCTTGGCAAAATTATTGTCTTGACCACACGGCCCAGCACCCTCTTACAAATCTTACAAGTGTCCAAGCTTGGGGAATCCACCACTTAGTTCCCTGGGGAGATTATATTCTCATTGTGAACATTTTTCCTCTTGTGTCAAATCATAATCTCCTCAGGAGTAATTTGTAGTCACCCCCCTTCACCTTTTCCTTGTGATTTCCTGTAAAAAGGGAGTCTCCATCTCCTACGTTGTTGTGGTTTGACACTGGCCAAATGCCAGGCACCCACAGGAGTCGCTCACTCACCCTCCCCTGCTACAGCTGGGCGGAGGAGACAAAAATAACAAAGGTTTCATGAGTGAGATAAGGACTGGGAGAAATATTTCAAGGGCAAACCAGGCTCAACTTAAGTTGCAAAGTGAATTACTAAAAAAATCAGAGAAGGATAATGAGAAGTAAAATAAGCCCTTAAAACATTGCTCCTGCCCCAGCCCCTTCCTCCTTCCCACTGACAGTGCAGGAAGACAGGGCATGGGACTTTGGTCAGTTCATCACCCGAGGTTTTCTTCTGCTGCTCAGGGAGAGAAGTCCTTCCCCTGTGAGGCCATGGAGTCCCTCCCATGGGAGACAGTTCTCCATGAACTTTTCTGGCATGGTTCTCTTCCCATGAGCAGCAGTCCTCCCAAAACTGCTGCAATGTGAGTCTCCCCCACAGGCAAGCAGTCCTCCCAAAACTGCTGTGACGTGGGTCACTCTTCCCTGGGGTGCAGTCCTCCAAGGACAGGCTGCTCCAGCCTGGAATCAAGGTCTCTCCCTCTCCATTTGGGCCTCCCACTGGATCACAGCCTCCTCCAGGCATCCACCTGATCCAGCATGGGCACCTCCCCCACGGGCTGAGAGTGGATCTCTGCATTCCCTGTGGATCCCCACGGGCTGAGGGTGGATCTCTGCATTCCCTGTGGATCCTCATGGGCTGTGGGTGGATCTCTGCATTCCCTGTGGATCCCCATGGGCTGCAGGTGGATTTTCAAATGCACTAATCTGAATGTATTGGGTAATCACACCAGTAATGCCTTTTAGGAAGGATGAAATTGCTTACACAGACAGGATGTAACTGTGAAAGCATACTGAATTTCAGCGGGAACTGCAGTCTTTAAAAAAAAAAGAGATGGAAAAGAAATGTGGGGTTTTTAAGCTGCTGAATTAATGTAAAAACAACATTGTTAGGAACAAATGCACAGGGCTTGATTTCACAGAGGTGGCTCTGAGTTACTGTGTTCAGCAAGGCACCCAGCCCCAGTGGGCCACTCAGACCTCCCCCTGTACTTGATCATTTCCTCTCACCTCCTTGCCTAGTTTGGCCAGTCAAGCCTCATTGATCCATCCCCTGAAATTCTACCAGGCTCTTCCTCTGAGCTCAAACAAAGCCTATTTCTCTTTCTGGTTTCAATCTTTCCTTGGAAACTCACTAAGCACTGGAAGTAGGGCATAGGGAGGTCCTTAAAGGTCAGAAGAGAGTGTGCAAGCCTTCAGCAGAGCTGATGGTACAACACATCCCTTGAGCATGGAGTGTCAGAGCAATTTTTGGAGCAATATG